>NC_133128.1:154398047-155024475 GCF_048418815.1 Hemitrygon akajei
GAGTAGTTACTGGAAAGCAAACCAAAACTGCTGAGAGTTAACCAGGGTACTCAACATTTTATGATGCACTTCCAAATGACAAATTTCCAAATCAAAAAAGATGCATTCGATCCTTTATTACAAAACCAGCCAAGACTAACAATCTTGTAGTGATTTTAAAAAAAACTAATGAAACTAAATTAGCAGTCTAATAGCATTCCTATTAACGTAATTAACAAAACAATGAATGGTGTTCCAATTAGCATAGCTAAATGAGTTAGTGTCAATTTAGTTAGCAGTCAAACTGACTTAGTAGTCAACAAAATAATGTAATTTCCCTCATGGCTCACCCCCTGTCTACTACATAAGACAAAGCAGGAATATGTAACTATACTCATTTGCTTCCACCATGCCCCCAATCCACACGATAGATTACCATCATAAACGTGCCAAAAAGTACAGTACAAACACAAAATAGGTGGCTTCTACAGGTATCATCCGATTTTCTTTTTAATCAGTCATATTTCTTTTGTTTTGCAGTTCGTTCCCTGGGCTCTGTGGCACTGAGGAAAGCAGAGAATATATACAACAAGTTCCACTTTGACTTTTATAGCATTGATTTCAATGAGGAGCTTGTGGCACTTTACGGTGGAAGCCTTGAAAAGCAAACTAAGTTTGTGCATGCGTGTATAAAGGTCATCCTCAAACTTTACAAGGTAAGATTGCAACAAGATACTTGCTTTCAGAATATTTCACACTTTACAACTTATCTCAAACTTGTATCTCACTTGATGCCAAGAACAGGGCCCTGAAAACATGATGGGCCGTGATAGAAAATATTTCACTGCTGATATGCTAATTGACCACAGATAAGGATGGAATCAGGCAACCTGGAGCTTCTAGTTTCTTGAGACTATGGTTGTCCATCCCTCTCCTTTATATTCTGGTCCCGTTGGTTCTCTTACTCAAAACTTCTACTTGGAACTCTGGTGCATCAATTATTTTTATGAAAGATAAACAAGTAGTATGCTTCCTGAAGGTGAAGTACATCTGTTCTTTAGAAACTTGAGAACTGACCCATTGTTAAAATTCACTTAATGAAGAATTAGGTTTGAATGTGTTTACCTTTGTTTACTTGATAACATGCAGTGATTATGCATTGCCCCTCGTAAATCACAAACTTCATATTTTGGTTATCACTCTTCAACACAATTGAAAGCCAAAGGAAATTTATTATCTAAGTATGTATGTGCCACCATATACTAATATGAAGTTATTTTTCTTGAAGAGCATAGAACAGGACTGCACAGTGCAGAAGCAAATGCACTTCATTTTATTATTTGCAAAAAAAAACTGATGGAGGAACTTGGCATGTTGGGCAGCATCAATGGATGCAAAGGGATAGTTGATGTTTTAGGTACCTCTTGCAGTTTATATTTTGCTCCAGGTTACACCTACTGTCTCCTTTTCATGGCATTGTTTGTTTGTGGTCTTGTGGGAAAATGTAAGCTTTTTCCAATTTTAAGGAAACCCAGTAGTTTTGATCCAGCTGGTGCAATTTCCCAACTATTCCCAAAGCAGCAAATTTATCCTTTTGGCTTTTAGAAGTTTTGTATTCGGATGATAAAATTTTCTCATTAAAGTAATCTTTAAGCTGATCACGTGAACTATGGCACATATCACAAGTATTATCTTGAGTTCCTTTAGCATAAAATGTGGAATTAAAAATAGTTGCATTTCTTGTTTGGCACATGTAATTTTATTCAGCTTTTTGATCACAAAAATGAACGTGACCTCTAGTTTGTTTCTTGAACTTGGGAAAATTGACTTTGCTGTTATTCTTTTCTCTTTTAATTTTGTGATCAGAGTTTTCCTTCTCCTAGATGAACTGTTAACCATGGCTGACGAGCCCCATCTGCTCGAAGAGACAGGCTTTAAGGTGCTAATAACCAGCCTTGACTCTTCTCCTGTCAGTAAAAACAGTTCCAACGGGCTTAGTAGCTAAGCCACACAAGAAGGCCAGGAGCTGGACTTGGTTGTCAGAGGCTATTTATTTAAGATGCATGCCATTGGGAGCATTTAATAGGTAGTGAGAGCTTATCCCCACTACCACCCCCAACTCTAGCAACTCTAAAGAACCAAATCCTTGGTGACTAGTGGTGGAACCCAATTGCAGCAGAGGAGATAATGAATGATGATGTGCTGGATGTAGAGCTTCAGACTGAAAAGTCAAAGCCACTCTATTTTGTCTGGAGGATGGTGAGATGCGAGCGGAAGAACAAGAAGTAGAAGAGATAAAAGAGTTGGCCTCATTAACCAGAGTAGAAGAGAAGCCACATTTCCTCACAAAAGAGAACATTTCAGAAGGCCGCATCTTGAGATCAGATGTAACAGAGGCAGAGAAGTTTGGAGAAAGGGCCATCCTCACAAGAGACAGAGTGGCAAGAGGTGTGGAAGTTGATGGGTCTGTAGTAAATGTCAGTGGATTGTTTGTCTCCTGAGATGGACATGGAAATCTAGAAAAGGGGGTGAAGTGTCAGAAATGGCCCATGTGAACTTGTGAGCAGAGTGGAAGTTGGTGGTGAAAATGATAAAATGAATAAATTCTACACAAGTGCAAGAAGTGCCGTATATGCAGTCATTGATGTAGAGGAGGAGATGGGGAGTGGTATGTGGGAATATTTGGAACAGTGACTGGTCCATGTAGCCATTAACAAGACGGGCATAGCCTGGGTCCATATGGCACACAGGGCTACACCTTTGATTTATAGGAAGTGAGAGGAGTCAAAACAGAAGTTGTACAGAAGAACAAGTTCAGCCAGGTGCATGAGAGTGTTGGTGGAGCAGAACTAGTTGGATGTCTGTGTTAGACGAAGTGGCGAAGAAGAGGTGGGGAGACAGGGAATCAGAAATTGTCGAATTGGTGAAGGGCATGGGAGGTGTCCTTGGGAAGTATTTGGATATAGGGAGACAGGATTGAGTCAGAATGTGAGAGATGAGTTTAGTGAAACAAGAACATGCAGAAACAATGAGCCTACCATAAAAGTCCCGCATATAAATCTTGGGTAAGAACCTACCCTGCGTTTCTTTCTTCTGTCTAAAAATTGAGATTGTGGAAGTCAGATCTCCTAATGTGTTGGGATCTGTAACAGTGTGGGAAAAGTGACCTGGTGTTCTTAATGGGGTCAAGGTCCAGGGGTTGGGATGGGGAGGTACCTGCAAGGTAATGGTAAGTCCACCAGACTATAACACCTCCACTCTCGTATGCAGGTTTGATGACTAGATGTGATTGGTGTGAAGTGAATGGAAGGTTTTGGAATCAGAGGAGCTGAGGTTGGAGTGGGCCAGGTGAATAAAGAAGGAAGGTGATTGATGCCATGGTGGTAGTTGAAGATGAAAAAGTAGAGAGTATAAAAGGCCCAAAGTGGGTGTTGGTGAGGAAAGGGTCATAAGTGAGGAATGAAGATTCCTTGTCAAAGAAATAAGGCACAAGAGCAGAGGAGATGCTGAGTCCAGAACTCTGTGATGTGGACACAGGGGTATAAAGGTGATGCCACTGCTAAAGAGTGGCAACTCAGCATTAGAGAGAGGAGGTTTGGACAAATGGTGAAGATCCAGCAGAGATTGGAGCTGGGGCAAGGTATGGGGGTAAATGCTGGGGGGTGGTGTGAGGTTTGCTGGGTGATGTGAGTTTCCCAATTTTAGGTACTCACCTTCTGGTAATTTCTTTCTTCCCTCCTTCCCCCCCCCCCCCCATTCATTCTCTAGTCTTCCCTCTTCCCCTAAACAGCCTCACCAGCATCACCCATTTTCATTCCCTGTCCCTTCCTGGTTCACCCATAGGTTCCCCCTTTGCTTGCGCAGGGGCTCTGGTTCCATCTGCCATTTACCTCTTCTCTAATGGTGCCCATTCTCACTTTGTTTGGAGCCCAGCCCTGGCAGCTTTTTGTGTTGCTGTTTATTTCCCTTGAGCAGTTGTCTCTGACCTTCACACTGCCCATCCCCATTTGCTTAGTTTGTTGTTTCTTCTCTTTTCCCCTCCCTTTTTGTCTGCAGGCCATAGTCTTACAACCCCACCCCCTCTAATCCCCCTCTATCTGGCACAGCCTTCTTGTCATCTTATACAGCTCCTTGGCCCTCTAATCGCCTCAGACTCCTGCCTCACTACTCCCCTTCTTTTTATCCTGGCTCTCTCCTCTCTCAGTCCTGATGCACGGTTTCAACCTGAAACATTGACTATCCCTTCCCTCCATCTGACACTACTTGATCATTGAGTTCTTCCAGCAGACTTTTTGCTGCTCCAGATTCCAGCACTTGCAGTCTCTTGTGTCCAGCATTGGTCTAAAATTCTTCTGAACTTAATTTTGATCTATTTGTGTCCATAGGATCAAAAAGGTGCACCGAGCAGTGTTGCAATTGTGGGCCATTCAATGGGTGGCATTGTTGCTAGAGCACTGTTCACACTACCCAACTTCAAATCTGCACTAATCAGTCTTATTGTAACTCAAGCTACACCTCATGTTGCACCAGTCCTGTTACTGGACAGCTACCTCATAGGTAAGTCTGGAAAGCTAAAGTGATTATGGAATTCTCTCATTGCCTTTCATTTATGATGACCCAAATGAAGGTTTTACATAGCTTTTTTAGGCAATAGACAATAGACAGTAGGTGCAGGAGCAGGCCCTTCGGCCCTTCTAGCCAGCACCGTCATTCACTGTGATCATGGCTGATCATACACAATCAGTACCCCGTTCCTGCCCTCTTCCCCAGCCCTTGACCCCGCTATCTATAAGAGCTCTATCTAACTCTCTCTTGAATGCATCCAGGAACTTGGCCTCCACTGCCTTCTGGGGCAGAGCATTCCACATATCCGCCACTCTCTGGGTGAAAAAGCTGTTCCACATCTCTGTTCTAAATGGCCTACCCCTTATTCTTAAACTGTGGCCTCTAGTTCTGGACTCACCCATCAGCGGGAACATGCTTCCTGCCTCCAGTGTGTCCAATCTTATATGTTTCAATTAGATCCCCTCTCATCCTTCTAAATTCCAGTGTATACAAGCCCAGTCGCTCCAATATTTCAACATATGACAGTCCTGCCATTCCGGGAATTAACCTTGTGAACCTACGCTGCACTCCCTCAATAGCAAGAATGTCCTTCCTCAAATTTGGAGACCAAAACTACACACAATACTCCAGGTGTGGTCTCACCAGGGCCCTGTACAGCTGCAGAAGGACCTCTTTACTCCTATACTCAATTCCTCTTGTTATAAAAGCCAGCATGCCATTAGCTTTCTTCACTGCCTGCAGTACCTGCATGCTTGCTTTCATTGACTGATGTACAAGAGCACCTAGATCTCGTACTTCCCCTTTTCCTAACTTGACTCCATTTAGATAGTAATCTGCCTTCCTGTTCTTGCCACCAAAGTGGATAACCTCACATTTATCCAAATTAAACTGCATCTGCCATACATTTGCCCACTCACCCAACCTGTCTAAGTCACCCTGCATTCTCATAATATCCTCCTGACATTTCACACTGCCACCCAGCTTTGTGTCATCAGCAAATTTGCTGATGTTACTTTTAATCCCTTCATCTAAATCATTAATGTATATTGTAAACAGCTGCGGTCCCAGCACCGAACCTTGCGGTACCCCACTGGTCACAGCTGCCATTCCGAAAGGGACCTGTTAATCACTACTCTTTGTTTCCTGTCAGCCAGCCAATTTTCAATCCATGTCAGTACTCTGCCCCCAATACCATGTGCCCTAATTTTGCCCACTAATCTCCTATGTGGGACTTTATCAAAAGCTTTCTGGAAGTCCAGGTACACTACATCCACTGGCTCTCCCTTGTCCATTTTCATAGTTACATCCTCAAAAAACTCCAGAAAATTAGTCAAGCATGATTTTCCCTTCATAAATCCATGCTGACTTGGACTGATCCTTCTACTGCTATCCAAATGTGTCGTAATTTCCTCTTTTATAATTGACTCCAGCATCTTTCCCACCACTGACGTCAGGCTAACTAGTCTGCAATTCCCTGTTTTCTCTCTCCCTCCTTTCTTGAAAAGTGGGACAACATTAGCCACCCTCCAATCAGCAGGAACTTTTCCTGAATCTATAGAACATTGGAAAATGATTACCAATGCGTCCACGATTTCTAGAGCCACCTCTTTAAGTACCCTGGGATGCAGACCATCAGGTCCCGGGGACTTATCAGCCTTCAGACTCAACAGTCTATCCAATACCATTTCTTGCCTAATATAAATTTCCTTCAGTTCATCCTTTACCCTAGTTCCTTTGGCCACTATTACATCTGGGAGATTGTTTGTGTCTTCCTTAGTGAAGACAGATCCAAAGTACCTGTTCAACTCATCTGCCATTTCCTTGTTCCCCATAATAAATTCACCCGTTTCTGTCTTCAATGGCCCAATTTTGGTCTTAACTATTTTTTTGCTATTCACAAACCTAAAGAAGCTTTTACTATCCTCCTTTATATTCTTGGCTAGTTTACCTTTGTACCTAATTTTTTCTTGGCATATTGCCTTTTTTGTTATTTTCTGTTGCTCTTTAAAAGCTTCCCAGTCCTCCGGTTTCCCGCTCATCTTTGCTATGTTATACTTCTCTTTTATTTTTATACTGCCCTTTACTTCCCTCATCAGCCAAGGCCGCCCCTTACTCCCCTTAGGATCTTTCTTCCTCTTTGGAATGAACTGATCCTGCACCTTCTGCATTATTCCCAGAAATACCTGCCATTTTAGTTCCATTGTCTTCCCTGCTAGGGTATTGTTCCATTGAACTTTGGCCAGCTCCTCCCTCATAGCTCCATAGTTCCCTTTGTTCAACTGTAATACTGACACATCCGATTTTCCCTTCTCCTTCTCAAATTGTAGATTAAAACATATCATATGGTCACTACCTCCTAATGGTTCCTTTACCTCGAGGTCCCTGATCAAATCCGGTTCATTACACAACACTAAATCTAGAATTGCCTTCTCCCTGGTAGGCTCCAGTATAAGCTGTTCTAAGAATCCATCTCGGAGGCACTCCACAAACTCCCTTTCTTGGGGTCCAGTACCATTCTGATTCTCCCAGCCTACCTGCATGTTGAAAACCCCCATGACAACTGTATCATTACTTTTGCGACATGCCAATTTTAACTCTTCATTCAACTTACACCCTACATCCAGACTGCTGTTTGGGGGCCTGTAGGTAACTCCCATTAGGGTCTTTCTATCCTTAGAATTTCTCAGTTCTATCCATACTGACTCTACATCCCCTGATTCTATGTCCCCCCTTGCAAGGGCCTGAATATCATTCCTCACCAACAGCTCCACCCCACCCCCTCTGCCCGTCAGTCTGTCCTTTTGATAAGACACATATCCTTGAATATTCATTTCCCAGGCCCTGTCCGCTTGAAGCCATGTCTCTGTTATTCCCACAACATCGTACTTGCCAATTTCCAACTGAATCTCAAGCTCATCTACTTTATTCCTTATACTTCGTGCATTCATATATAATACTTTTAATTTGGTACTCCCCTCTCCTTTCATATCAATTCCTATTTCACTTGGCCATACTGTATGATTTCTTCTTGAGCTTTCTACTCCATTGATTCTGTTGTCCTTTTTAACTTTTCTTATTTTCACTTTCCCTTTAACTCCATCCTTATATTTCCAGTTCATCCCCTCCCCCCCACTACTTAGTTTAATCACATCCATGTTGCAGTGGCAAACCTGTCTGCCAGAATGCTGGTCCACCGCCTATTAAGGTGCAACCGGTCCCTTTTGTACAATTCATCCCTACCCCAAAACAGATCCCAGTGGTCCAAGAATGTAAATCCTTGCTTCCTGCACCAGTTCCTCATCCACACATTCAGATCCATTATCTCCCTGTTCCTGCCCTCTCCAGCACGAGGAACTGGAAGCAAACCAGAGATAACCACCCTGGAAGTCCTGCTTTTCAGCCTTCTTCCGAGTTCTCTGAAGTCCTGCTGCAGAATGTCCTTCCTCTTCTTTCCGATGTCATTTGTGCCGACATGCACTACCGCTTCCGGCTGTTCACCTTCACCCTTGAGGATTCCCTGCAATCGGTCCGTGATGTCCTGGATCCTAGCACCAGGGAGGCAACACACCATCCTTAAATCTCGACTGTTGCCGCAGAAACCCCTTTCCGTACCTCTTACTATGGAGTCCCCTACTACCACGGCTCTTCCTGATGTCTGACTCCTCGGCTCTGCTTCTGCACCAATTTTCGGCTCGCAGACCTGTCCGCCTCTCAGACTGGCAGTATCTTCTGTCCTGACAGCTTCCAAGAAGGTGAACCTGTTTACGAGAGGTACATCCCCTGGGGTCTCCTGTACTTCAAGCATCCTTTCCTTCCTCATCATTGCCCCCTTTCTCTCTTCCGGTATCCTCGGTGCAACGACCTCACTGTAGGTCCTGTCCAGAAAACCCTCGTTTTCGTGGATAAACCTGAGGTCATCCAGTTCTTTCTTCAGTGCTGCAACATGCTCCTTCAGAAGCTGAATCTGGACACATTTTCCACAGCTGTAGCAGCTGGGGGCACCATCAGTGTGTCCCTGACCTCCCACATCATGCACGTAGCACACTGAATCAGCTTAGCGGTCATGTGTTCACCCTCTGCAATTGTGCCTGGCATAGTCTCCTCGCCGAAGACTCTTGAGCCAAAGACTAGAACTTTTCACACCAGGCACTTCCCTCGACCAGGCCACTTCCTGACAGGCAAGGAATAATTAATCGTAAATTTTTTTTGCTTTTATTTTGTTAACACCATGATGTGTGTATTGAAAGTGTATAAAGAATACACAATAGTAGTGTATTTTAAAAAATATGTTTTGGTGTGCAATTGTGCAATGCTATTCACACATACTGCATCAAATGCATGATGGTGGACAGACATCCCACTGATGCTTGGCTTGTGGGATATCTGGAATTTACTTCAAATGCCCAAGTTAGCTTTGGCTGGCCAAGAGTGGATTCTAACTGGGCTGTCTTCCAAGTATGACCTTCCACTACCTTCATGGAATGAAGGCTTACAGCCAGGAAAACAGTCCTTTTCCATCTGAGACGTATTGCATCTGGTAGACCCAAGAATCAAAGTTAATTCTTTTAGCAGGGTTTATTTAGCTGCCTTGTACAGGTAACAGTAGAATGTTGATTGAATAGGAGGTTGCAAGTTTCATTATGTATGCTTACTGCAATACTTTGCTCTATAATCTAGAGTCATGTTAATGCACATAACAGTGACAATGAAGGGAAAAGGAAAGACAAAGAATAAAATGACAAAAATGGCAAAATGGTGACACAGCTGGTTGAAATGCTGCACCAAAGTTTCAGTGACCAGGGTTCAATGCTGATCACCACTGCTGTCTGTCTGGTACACTCTCCCTGAAAGTGCATGGATTTTCTCTGGGTGCTCCAGTTTCCTCCCATATCCCAGAAAATTTATAGATTAATTGGCTACAGTAAATTACCAGTAGAGTAGATCTGTTGTGGATGTTGAATTGAAATGTGAGGAGAATAAAATGATACGTGTAATTGTAGAATTGATATAAATATGTGCTGATGGTTAGCATGGATTTGGTATCCGAAGGGCCTGTTTCTATGTGATTCACAGTCATCAACTCCGTTAAAAGCTGGAGCTCAGGGGACGTAGCAAGTTATTTGAAATATACTATTGCAGGCAAGATCAAAATGGACAATTTAGTACAAATAATTTTGGTCAGGATTGAGCCCAGGAGTAATCAGAACATATTCTAATGATAAACACAGTAGATTCTCCAGAGTAACACACACAAAATGCTGAGGGTACTCAGCAGGTTAGATAGCATCTATGGTAAAGAATAAAGAGTTGATGTTTCAGGCCAAGACCTTTCATTAGGGCTTCATCAGTGTTCTCATGATGAAGGATCTCGGCCTGAAAATCGACTCTTTAATCTGTTCCGTAGATGTTATCTAACCTGCTGAGTTCCTCCGGCATTTTGTGTGCTACTCAATGTTTTAATGATATAGTGCCTTTGGCATCTGCAGAATAGCTTGCTTCATATTCAATAAATCATATTTAAAGCATAGTTCATTGAGCATATGTTATGTCAAATTACATTAAATAGATGTAGTTAAGCCAACTTATGCTTTCTTGTAGACTTTTACAGCACTGTGAACAATCACTGGATTCTCAATGAAAAAGACTTGAGTAACATCACCATTCTCTCAGTGGGAGGCGGTTTCCGAGATTATCAAGTTCGCTCTGGGCTGACCATTGTTCCAAGCCTAGGTCTTTACAACAATACTCTAAATGTCGTGGTAATGTAAATGTTCTTTTTTAAACTTATTGTTCTAGTAGCTGTAATATATTCATATTAGTGTCATTTATAGTTTTCTTGTGAGTGGGTTCAACTGATCCATTGTACACAAACAATGCCACATTGATGCATTACAGGAAAGATGCAGAACTTGAGTCAGAGTAACGTATTTCTCTTTTGTTTGATACTGATGGGCACTCCACTCATTTGAGGGTATTCTTTGCTCCCTATTTTTAATGTCTTGCCTCAATAATCTTCATACTGATGTGTAAACAACATTGCATAAATATCATAATCATATGTAATGACAAATTGTATTTGTCATTTTTTTGTACTTTTCTGATCACAATTTTCAACAATAGTACTTGTCAGTTTTGTTTTGAAGAGAAGATTCATAACAGCAGAAACACTTTAACAAGTATAGCAGGACTGAGGAAAATTAGGAGGATTGAATTTCTTTTTCAAGCATGAACCCCTTCAAATTTTGGAATGCTGCTAATGTATAGAAATACGTCATGAAGTTCATCAGGGATTGTCTTTAAAAGAAGTGACAACTTGAGTACAAGAATTCCCATATCCTGTGCAATGATATGATGACATTTGAATTGACTTGCATCCTTAACATACACTAAGAGTAAAAAGCTTTATGTCACGTCTCTGACTAATTGTACAATTTATAGTAATTTGTAATAAATAGTATGTACAACAGGGCAGTCAATATAGCATAGAAGTACAATTGTATCAGTGTGAGTTTATCAGTCTGATATCCCGGAGGAAGAAGCTGTCCCAGAGCCTGTTGGTCCTGGCTTTCATGCTGTGGTACCGTTTCCCGGATGGCAACAGTTGGCTGGAACAACCTATGTAAGCTTCTGCTCCTGTGTCCTATATATGACTTCCAATTTAGAGCTCTTCTTTCAAAGTTTTTTTTTAAAGCAAGTTTCTTATTACTCTAAACAGGATTATTTGGTCCAGTCCAAACAGTTTGTTAGCTGGATGACATTTACATGAATTATTTTATATTACGAAACTAATTTGTTTATCCATCTTTGGTCGAATATCTAAGTTTTTCAAATTGATGAGTTGAGGTTGGAACAGGCAGTGGGCACAAAGTGTGGCCTGAGTTTGCTGAGGGGACCTGTTGCACAGAATTGCTACCCACGGTTCTGCATACCCTCATTTATTTGGGTATGATATTCCTAGCTCTCCTTTTCCTCCAGTTGTGTGGTGAGATCCGAATGTTGACTACACTCTGCTCCTGAAGTTCTCTGGTAGGCTTTGACAGAAAGCAAACCCGGTGGTGGAGCTTTGGCAACAGTCAAAACTGAGACGCCTCTGATATCCAGCAGCATGATAAAGCTGTTTAAAAAATAAAATTAGGAATTAAAAAGTATAAAATTCACTGTAAAGTTAACTAAAACATTAAGACCACTTGTGTTGATGGTTTTAGTTTTAAAGACAAATATATCTTTTAAGAAAATACAAGTATCCTCTGCTTTACTGTAAAGCATTGGAATGTCCATCAATATCATTAGGGTTCTGTATCACACTTCGGGCCTGACTGGAATGGAACTCTAATCTCATCAATAACCTGTGGATTCCTTTATTAATATAATTTAATGACAATCCTTTTCAGTCAGATGCCAAAAGTTCCCAATGGAAATGCCAGCTAGACTGCAAAATTTGGCCATGGTTTTTATTTTATGGTCAGGATAAAAGTTGAAGGAGGGGAGGGGAGATGAGATGGGGAGAGAAAAATTATCTCCGAAGTGTATTATAGCAAAGCAAGGTGGGACCTTATGGTCAATAGTTTTAGTGCTGTGTTATTCGAGTGTCAATTCTTACCTAGTGTTCAGGTCTGCAAGTTCTCCACACAAAAACAAAACTTCACTCTGCAAGAATCAGTATTCCAGCACCATCTGAGGAGTCAAAAGGTGTTTGTCAACAGTTTGTTCTTGTGTACGTTGAACCTTTTGCTCACAGTTCTGAGAAGATTACTAAGTGGAACGGTATTGTTTTACCTTTTCTCCCAAGACAGCATCTTTTTTGACACATGGGGAAATGCAAAGAAATGTTGTAAAATGCTGCAACTCTAGAAATATGATTGATAAAGCCTTCAGTGATTGAATGTGACATTTCTTTTCATAGACATCAGCTGTCCCAAGAGCATGGCTTTCAACTGATCACCTTTGTATAGTCTGGTAAGTATCAGGAAAAATTAGCCAGAAGTTCCATGTTCACATAGTTTTTTAGCCACCATCTTAAACATTGATGCAAAAGGCTTTTTTGTTGTTTAAAAAGAAAAGCGATGGCAAAATGTTTTCAAGTAACTAAGATAATAGAGTCAAGTTGGAGAAACATAAGAACATAAGAAATAGGAGCAGGAGTAGGCCATCTGGCCCATTGAGCCTGTTCCACCATTTAATAAGGTCATGACTCATCTGGCTATGGACTCCTCTCCACCTACCTACCATAAACCTTAATTCCCCTAATATGCAAAAATCTATCCAACCTTGTATTAAATATATTTACTGAGGTAGCCTCCTCTGCTTCACTGGGCAAAAAATTCCACAGATTCACCACCCTCTGGGAAAAGCAGTGCCTCCTCATCTCCATCCTAAATTTACTCCCCCAAATCTTGAGGCTCTGTCTTTGAAATTTGAAACACAACAAGCTTCCATATGAAACACAACAAGCTTCCATATGAAACACAACAAGCTTCCATAATGTTACAATTCCTGATGGTCCCATCATGCTTGATAATATAATATTAGTTACTTCACTGGATTTGGTTTATCAAATTTTATTAGTTTTTATCCTGTTCTGTAATAGGAAATGAGTGATGACTAATCATGCATGAGTATTTGAATAGTTTAAAAATTGATAATTTTGGTCTGTTCTTTGTATCTTTTAGTTCAGGTAAATTGAATTTTCCGGGTATACTTCTTTGCATGCTTTATACTTCAGATATGTTGCGTAAGCTAACTAGAGTTCTAATCATTGTTCTTTGTATCTTCAGGTGTAAAGAGCTGGTACTGGCCACAGTTAGAGCTTTTTTTGATCTTGTTGATCATCATACTAATCAGGTACGTCACTTTGTTTTACTCAATATTTGTAATGTATATTTTGTTAATAAGTTCCAAAAAAATTGATGGTTAACCACAGTGGCATGAAGGGTATCATATGAAGCTAATAACTGAATGCTCCATTTGTGAGATAGATTCTGTAATTAATCCATAGGGTCAACATTTACACTCTCTGGAGGTGCAATCAAGGTGATTGGTCATATGATGCATTTTGTTAGGAGGCAATGGCAGTACTTGTCCTTCAACATTAGCATTTTCTGGATTTTCCTATAGTTTCTCTCTTGATGTGAGGAAGTGCTTGATCTGGGGATGCTATGTTGACATGGGGAATTCAACATGGAAAAGTGAGAGTGCGTACTGTTCCTGCAGCATAAAGATGAGCGATAGGTTTTGATAGCTTTCTCTAAGGCGCAGAGTGTAACATGCAAAGCATTCTCTACTTCTCTAATATTGTCATGTTGAATCTCCTGATTTAATAGACCCTGTGGCAGACAAAGCTTCAGCTTAATGCACTGTCCAGCAGTACCTCAGCAGTTATTATTTCAGCTAATGTTAGTGTGTAACATTTAAAAATGAATACAATTAATACCACCGTCTCACCACCCAGTAAGCAATATAAAGATTTGCAATGCAGTTATAGCATTTAGAGTAGAGATAAATCAGTCACTTGGGAATTACTTTCTGGAGCTCAATTGTGCTTGATACAAAGAAATTTAAGACTGTTACTTGTTGCCATTTGAGTTACTTTTTACACATAAAATGGTACTTACTAAAGTGAATAATGTTGTTGTAACAGCTTTTTTATATTACTTTTGTATCTGATGAATTTTAACTTTGCTTTTTGGCCGTGGACTTAATGGTAATGAAGTTATGCTGGATTATTTTAGATCTGTGCAGTCATAAAACTGTTAATTGTTGATATTTGCATTTTAAAATGATTGTGATCTCCATGTGATCTCCTGGACCAGTTTTCGATAGCCTGGATGGGTCGGAGAGGAATTTTCCAGATTTTTTCTCCTCAATTGGCAACTCGGTTTTTTTCCCTGGGTGATCACATGGGTTTGGGCGGGATGAATAATAAAATAAAATGGGCGGCATGGTGCCCTGTTGGTTGGCACTGTTGCCTTGTGGGATTCGGTGAAAACTAGAGTTAAGATTGGATCAGCCATGATCTTGTTGAATGGCGGAGCAGGCTTGAGGGGCTGATTGGCCTACTCCTGCTCCTATCTCTTATGTTCTTATGTCCTTATGTGCCAGTAATATTTGTTTTTTAAGATAACGATGGATCTACAGAAGAGAATGCCAGTCCTTCATCATCACTTTGTCAGCTATTCAGCAAAAGATTTTGAAGATGATCTCGAGCCTTCTGTCTCTTTCTCAGGTTTGAAATGATGTGTTCTTTCAAATTAGTGAAATGGCCAATTGTAAATTGTATTTAATATGTGCCTTTACTTTAGGTTCAGGTACAACATGGCATGAAATTAAAACATACAAATGGACTTACAACTCTCCGGAGGTAATAGGTGTTGTATTTTTAAAGCTAGTTTAACATATCCTGAAGAAAATTAGAGTTTGAAATGATATGTATCAAAATATGTTTCAGTTTTCAGCCCGGTCACCCAAAGCTTCATATTTTATTTTACCACTTCCAAACGAGGAGGAATCTTTCAGTAATTTATATTGTCGAACCACCAATCTGGTAAGTTTGCCTTCTGTTTGATCAAAGTATTGAAATACTTTGCAACTTTCACTAATGTCTTTCTCTGTCATTAGTCTGAATCAGGTTTATTATCACCGGCATGTGATATGAAATTTGTTAACTTGCAGCAGCAGTTCAATGCAATACATAATCTAGCAGAGAGAGAAAAAAAATAAAGTGAATCAAGTACATATATTGAATAGATTTTTTAAAAAATGTGCTAAAACAGAAATACTGTATATTAAAAAAAGAATGAGGTAGTGTCCAAAGATTCAATGTCCATTTAGGAATTGGATGGCGGAGGGAAAGAAGCTGTTCCTGAATCACCAAGTGTGTGCCTTCAAGAAACAGTGAGAAAAAGGCATACCCTTTCAGCAATATTTTCTCTTAATTTATAAAGCAAAAGATGTGCCGTATATCACAAATGAGAGAAGTCAGTAGGATTAGGTATTAGGTGTATTAGGATCAGGTGTAAAAAAAAAAAAATAAAAATTTAAAGTCCTCTACATTGAATACATGTATTCAGTTGTCACTTTGTTAGGTACAGGAGTGGAGCCTGGTCTGATCTCCTGCTGTCGTAGCTCATCCAGCTGAAAGTTCAATGTGTTGTGCATTCAGAGATGCTGTTCTGCACATCATTGTTGTAATGTGTGATTATTTGAGTTATTGTCACATTCCTGTCAGCTTGAAGCAGTCTGGCCATTCCCCTCTGACCTTTTTGCATCATTCTCTATAAACTCTAGAGACTGTTGTGCACGAAAATCCCAGGAGGTAGTTTTTTGAGATGCTCCAACTGCCCCATCTGGCACCAACAATCATTCCACTGCCATAGTCACTTAGATCACGTTTCTTCCTCATTCTCATGTTTGGTTTGAACAATAACTTAACCATGTCTGCATGCTTTTATGCATTAAGTTAATGCCACACGATCATCTGGTTAGATATTTGCATTAGACAGACAGACAGACATACTTTATTGATCCCGAGGGAAATTGGGTTTCGTTACAGTCGCACCAACCAAGAATAGTGAAGAAATATAGCAATATAAAACCATAAATAATTAAATAATAATAAGTTAATCATGCCAAGTGGAAATAAGTCCAGGACCAGCCTATTGGCTCAGGGTGTCTGACACTCCAAGGGAGGAGTTGTAAAGTTTGATTGCCACAGGTAGGAATGACTTCCTGTGAAGCTCAGTGTTACATCTCGGTGAAATGAGTCTCTGGCTGAATGTACTCCTGTGCCTAACCAGTACATTATGGAGTGGATGGGAGTTATTGTCCAAGATGGCATGCAACTTGGACAGCATCCTCCTTTCAGACACCACCATCAGAGAGTCCAGTTCCACCCCCACCACATCACTGGCCTTACGAATGAGTTTGTTGATTCTGTTGGTGTCTGCTGCCCTCAGTCTGCTGCCCCAGCACACAACGGCAAACATGATAGCACTGGCCACCACAGACTCATAGAACATCCTCAGCATCATCTGGCGGATGTTAACAAGCAAGTATACTTAATAAAGTAGCCACTGAGTGTAAGTAGGTTATTACTTAACACGTGTATGTAGAACTTGGTTATATTTTAATAGTTTGAAACAATCTCAAATGAATTTTACTTCTTCAATTGATAGGAATCCAATAACTGGATTTATGGCTGCACTGTGATTAACCAGTCGGTTTGGTAAGTACATTTTTCCAGCTAATACTGCTTTTATTCAAACAGCAATCTTAAAATTTCAAGTATTTACTAATTGCTTTTACTTACAACAACTAGAGAACCTTAAGCCCCATTTTCTGTGGTTTCCCATTGAAACAAATTACTGCTTACATCATGGGAATGCATACATCCAACACAGGAAAGAAATACCTCAGTTGCTCTCAGTATTTGTATGATTAGCTGTATAAAAATAAATGTAGCTATATGAGAGTCTTTTCTGGGACTGAAAACTGTAAGGTAATGCGGGGATTTTCCTTGAAGCTCAGTGAGCTTTTGCTTTAAATTATAAATGGATGCTTGATAAAACTAAAGATTTGTTTACAAGAAAATAATGTTAAACAGTGATTAAGACCCGAAATATAATTGCTAAAAGTACATTTTTCTATAAAAATTGTTTTCTCCATGTGGTTCAATTTTTAGTTTATGTGCAAGATAGGTGTCACTAGCTCATCCTGTTTAATTACTAGCTAATCATATGGGGCACTATACACCAGATAATGCCTTTACCTTAATCAAGGTAAATGTAGTGAGACTCAAGGTTTAAACAGAGAACTTCTGTCGCTATTTTTCCTGCAGTATATATCAAAACAATCACAAACTCATGAAAGTCAAAGTTCCCCTGATTCTGTAGGCATGAAATAAAAACAGAAAATGCTGGAAACACTCAACAGATCAGGCAAGATTTATAGAAAGAGGAACAGAGTTTGCATTTCATATCGAAGACCCTTCATCAGAATCGGGAAAGAGTGAAAATGTTGGTAGTGGAGGGTTGGATCAAATAACGGGGAATATCTCAAAGGTGAGGCCAAAGTTGCCATAGATCATGCGTGGATCATCAAATTGACTAATTAGGACAGTTAGTCAAGGCGGGAGAAGCAACAGAAGCTGTGAAAAGAGGTCATTTAGAGAATAGGAAGACACGGGTATAGAAAAAAGTTGTGAGATGCAGGGCTATAGAGCATGCTGATCATGAATCAAGCTGTGCTATTGGAGTGAATGTGAAAGATGGATGACTTGCAATGAAAATGGACAATTTAATATAGACAGGGAAAGTGAATTACCTCTGTCTCACTGAGAGCAAATGGAAGATCTCAGTAAACGACAGGCCATCATCTCCCAACTAGTTCCTTCAGGCTTCTAGCCTTGTGGCCAACACTGCAGAATCTACATTGTCTCACTTTCTCAAGATTACAGGCAGGACTGGGCAGGAAAACCCATTATTTCTGCTTATCTTTGAACTTTTCTTCCTATCTTGATTCCATTCATTTTCTCCAGGTTAATTACTTCCTAATTATATATCCCCCTTCACTTCCATCCCACACTGGGATAGTCTGACAGCTCTGTTTGTTGAAGAGAGGCCTAACTATTTAGTTTCACTAACACAGCCATTTGCCTGGCTGAACCCAATCTCCTATTGAACAATTCCTTCAACTTAGGCTACGTCCACACTGGACCAGATAATTTTGAAAACGCCGGTTTTGCGTAAAAATGATAGGCATCCACAGCAAGCGTTTTTGAAAATAATACTGTCCACATTAAAATGGATATTTCAGCAAATCTCCTCCTGCGCATGTGCAGGACACATCTATTGAAAACAAGCGACATGTTTGGTGTCAAATCTTGCCGTGAAAGACTTGGTGCACGTTTGTTCAGTTACAGACTAGAAAAACTTAGTCGTTGGCTCTCGTACATGAGGATTTAAAACTTTAAAAAAAAATACTGAGCATATGGAGGCAACCGACAGGGAGTTCACAGACAGTATGACCCAGCTGACGACGAACATTGAAAAACTGACTAACTCTGTTGCATTAATAAGGCCCCTTGTTAAATGTGTAAAATTGTATTTCCATACAATGTTACATTAGGCTGTTACACATCTATTGTCAGAGAAGTACTTGCATAAATAGGTAAACCACCTTCATACGAGCAAGGACAAAACGGCAAAGCGAGTATACCTATTTATTCAGTAAATTATGGGTCAAAGTATTTGGTGAGTACATTTCTAACTCTTCTGGCTTCAGTCTCGTTGCCGTCTGTTCTGAAATTGTTAGGTTGCGTTGAAGAAAACAATGAAATGGCGCGCTGCCGTCACCATCTGTTCCTGCACATCATGACAGCACTTTTAGATTTCTCCGGTTACCCGTCCACACTGCTCTGGCAAATCTGGCGTTTTCAAAATTATACACTCTGGAGGGCGTTTTAGAAAAGCTCCGTTTTTGGGGGAGGAAAATGCTGTTTTAGTGTGGATGGAGGGTCAAAACGAAGAGAAAAAGCTTCGGTTACAGATTTATCTGGTCTACTGTGGACATAGACTTAATTTGTTGTACTTCCTCCAATCTAGTGCATATTCATTGTTCGTAATGTGGCGTCCTCTTCTTTGGAGGAATCAGATGCAACTTTGGTGATCACTTGACATCTTCTGGGGTAACTCAACAATTCTATTGATTGCTCTACTTCCAAGTTTAATTTTCCATCCCTCTCCAACTTTGACCTATTTGTGACCTCCTACACTGTTAGTATAGTCTCAGCATAGGTTTGAGGAATGACACCTCATCTTCAGTCTTAGCACATTGCAGCCTTCTGGACTCCCATCAAATTCTGCAACTTCAGGTGACCTGCTCTCCCTCTCTTTACCAGAACTGGCAACTTCTGCTGTAAGTTTACAAAATATACAGTGGTATTGGCTCAACTGTTCTTTCTTCGTTAGCACAGTCTGATCTGCAGGGCATGTTCCACCATCTGCATTTTACACTTTTTCATGTTTGCCTGTACTGCTGTCATCTTAGTGCTTTTTACTCTCTCTTGCTATGCCGTGATTAACCTGTTAACTATGGTCTTTATAGTTTATCCCAACTCTAATTTTACCTTTTCAGAGTTATTTCTATTTTTTATCTGTTTCTCCCCTGCCCTCTTGTCAACCTAAAACTATTATGTTTTTTTTCTTTCCCTGTAAGATATTGACTCTGTAACCCTTTGTATTGATGCTACCTGACTTTCTGAGTGTTTCCAGCATTTTTCTTTTTTCTTAACCCAGTGTTTGTGTCGTTCTCCAAAAGGCAGATAAAACTATGATGAGGTGCTTTGAGAGGCAGGGCATGGCACGATGAAATAGACTCTTAATAATCTAGACTCTGAACAATCTATCTCTTTATGATCTTACACTTTTTTGTTTCGCTGCACTGCAGTTTCTCTTCAACTTTATTCTGCACTTTCATTGTTTTACCTTGTTTTACTTCAATGCCCTATGCAATGAACTGATCTGTATGAACAGTATGCAAGGCAAGCTTTTCATTGTATCTCAGTACACACAACAGTAATAAAACCAATTCCAATTCTTTAAACTATAGAGCATTCAACATGTTTGTGAGTGTGAAACAAAGTAGAGGAAGAACAGGTAATCCGAATTATAATCCACAGTGGGAGACATATTGATATTAATTCAGAATCAAACAACAGCTTTGTTCCTTACTAACATCTTAATGGAAAAAAAAAATACAATTTTTTATTAGGATTAATAAAATAGTTTAGGCCAATAGTTTTTTTGTATAACTTGTTACTAATATGGCTTCTTTAAACATCTGTGTCTTGCCCATTATTTCAATCTGACTACTGTGTATTTTGGTCTAAAATCTTACCCTGATTTCTTGAATGTGTTTCAGAGTAAATGGAGTTTAAAAATGTGTTTCACTTGATGGTAATTTGTTAAAAGGTCTCAGGTTAATGTGCGGTTAAGTATTGATGCCAAGCATACTTGTAATCCAAACAACACCGTGGGATATCTTTATTTGAATGGAATGATGTGACGTATTGAACACTGTTTAGAATAGCGGAATTACAGTGAAATGAATCAACACCAGAATCTCATTGTTTCTGAAACAATTCTGTGGTTTGACCTGAGTGTGTTTCATCTATTTATTCTGTGTAATATGCAGAAATGTATATTGGAACAATATTATTTAAATATGAAATTGCCAACAAGCAAGAATCCCTCAAATGCAGTATATATTTTTAGAAAATTCAACCATTGTTGTAGATGATTCCAACCTCCACACCCCCTACCACAGGCCCTCGTACTTCCTTATTCTGTTAACCTCAGATTACATGCTGTGTAAACCATTCCATGTCATGGTAGTGGAAAGCTCATTGCATGTAGATACAAATCTTCAGTGCACATTGGAGAAAAATATTATACGCACTACTTTTGTAAATTTACTCTTCCTCTTTTCATTTTTTGCTCACAGTGCGTTACTGTTTAATTCTAGTAACAGTGTATTACCAGCAGGGGAACAAATATTCAGTATTGGAAAATGACTATATTTGTATATTAACATGTTTCCATAATCAACATCTTGACAACTGAAAGTATGAGTTCAAAATGAGACTTGTCAAGTTAAGTAACCAGGTGTTTGTTTTTCAAATTGTTACCAGGAGTGACAATTTTGGAGATGATTTTAAAAAAGAATACTTGAATTCGGAAATATTGTCTTTCATTCCATTTATCCAGTCACAGACCTTTATATGCAGAGTGGTACAGATATATTCAATGTACTTAAGTCAAGATTTGTTTTCATTATAAGCCTGAAGAAAATGTACATGTAATTCTTTTGACTCTTGCCCACAAAGCCTCCAGAGGGCAGTATGGAATGGTGCCTACTTATACAGGATAGCAGTCTGTTGAGCAAAGTGATCCCGTCATTGATTTTCAGAGACAGTGTCTTTGCAGTCTTGGCTGATTCATTTTTAGGGTCTCATCTTCACAAAAGTAATTGAATGTCAATCTTCAATGGACTGGAGCAGTGACCAAAAGTGTGAATGGTATACAGTTTATGGATTTGACTCAATTTTAGATTTTTACATTGTCTTTTGTGTTCTCCTAGGCTGAGGAAAGTAACCACCAGAAGCTTCTCTACTTCATTTGCTTTGACTGTGTTACAAGCTTTGCCAAAGACCTTGACATTTCATTGTGTGTTAATTCATGCTATGTTGAAGAGCCATATAACTATTGTAGATCGAATATAACCGATATTAATAATTGAAGGACTGGTGAATTTCTTTGAAATTTTAGATGATGGCTCACTATAAGGTATTTGCACTATTTCCATTTGTCTCCAGCTTCTCATCTGAGGGATCAATCAGTTAAAACTGCTTGAATATGCTGGCTTGGTCATTTTATTGACATGAAGTCACTTGTTATCCTTCAGTCGGTCTAAACTATATTTAATGTTGGTAATGCTCATTTCTCTGATGCAGAAGTGCTGAGAGATGGTTCTATCTATCGGTGTGTTTGATTCTTATGACCCTTGTTCGTGTTGCCGTGTGACCTCAGCTGTTACAGTGAAACTGGCTTTGTTCATACGGTTGGTCTATAGGGACATAATTGTTGAATAGGTCTGGAGGTCCACACAAAAATAAACCTTTATTTACATAAAGGGGGAAAAAGTACTGGCATTTAATGTCTTTCATGATCACAGAGTATTACCAAACAAGATTATGGCCATTTAAAAGTGATCATGAAAGATTTGTATAATCAAATATGGCAGTCACCTTGTTCGCTAACTGTATTGTGATAACAAATGAAATTCAATGACCTGGGTCTGACCTTGACCTCTGTTGCATGTGTAGAACTTGTAGCTTCTCCCTGTGAGTGCTTGGGTTTCACCAGAGTGCAATACTTTCCTTTCACATTCCAAGGACCCCCGATAGGTAGGTGAAAGAAGAATTGGGGAGAGGTAATAGGAATAGATTACACGGTATAAGTGGGGAATGCTGATGGACATTGGCTTGAGGGGATAAATGGCCTCCTATATCATAAGTTAAAATATTTTAAAAAATTAGCTTGAAGGATGATTGTTGAGGAAAATTGTCCCTACTATCGTTTAAACATTTCCAAGTTTCTTTCCATCCTGAATCTGAAAAGGAGTAATAATAACAGGGTTGTTGTGATGGGAGATTTTAATCTCCCAAGTATTGATTGGCATCTCCCTAGAGTGAGGGTGTTAGATGGGGTGGAGTTTGTTAGGTGGGTTCAGGAAGATTTCTTGACACAATATGTAGATAAGCCTACAAAAAGAGAAGCTGTACTTGATCTGGTATTGGGAAATGAACCTGGTCAGGTGTCAGGTCTCTCAGTGGGAGAGCATTTTGGAGATAGTGATCATAATTCTATCTCCTTTATCATAGCATTGGAGAGGGATAGGAACAGACAAGTTAGGGAAACGTTTAATTGGAGTAAGGGGAAATATGAGGCTATCAGGCAGGAACTTGGAAGCATAAATTGGAAATGCATGTTCTCAGGGAAATGTATGGAAGAAATGTGGCAAATGGGGTTCTGGTAACGCTAGCTCCTCTGGAAAAATGTGTATTAAGCCCAGTTATCCCATCAAATATAATATTTTTCGAAAAATATTTGAACTGAAAAGAGGGGCAAGAATGGGGAAAAGGAATGGAAATAAAAAAAGCGACACTGCGGAGCCTGCGGTCGAGAGGAGTGCAGCGAGCGGCTCTCCTACCCGACCACGTGCTAGCGAGGCGGACACTGGGCCTCGTTCAGGCAAAGCGGTGAATATCTTCGAAATCCTGAAAGAAATAATGGAGTTCCAGAAAGAAATAAAGTAGCAGCTCCGTGATATTAAGTCAGAGCTCACCAGTGTCAATCAAAAAATAGCGGTGGCAGAGACTCGAATTGAGAAGGTGGAAGATCGCGTTCAAAACGTGAAACGGATACTGAGTAAGACAATAAAAATATTACATCACCAAGAAGGTAAACTGCTTGACCTGGAGGGAAGATCACGGCAGAAAAATATCAGAATCGACAACGTTCCTGAAGGAGCGGAGGGCTCGTCTATGACGGAGTTTGTCGGAAAGTTACCGCGGGACGTGTTGGATCTTCCCTCGGCTATGAAGCTGGAAGTCGAAAGAGCCCCACCGCGCTTTAGTCCCGAAACCTACCCAGGATAGAAAGCCATGCTCAATAATAATTAAAATCCTTCGGTACAGCACCAAGGCAGAGATTCTACGAAGGGCCTGGGGTAAGAAGAGAGTGTTTTTCAACAAAGAATTAATATATTTCGACCAAGATTACACCCCCGAAGTCCTGCAGAAATGCAAAGAATACTCTGAAGTAAAGCAAGTACTAAAGCAAAAAAAAGATTAGATTTCAAACTCCATACCCTGCTAAACTTCGAGTGTTTTATGACAATGGGACGCGGTTGTACCAGACAGTGGAAGAGGTGACTACAGACATGAAGGCCAGAGGGTTGTCCGTCAGCATGACCAAAATGAGGGAAAGCCTGACTGAGGAATTATCCCGCTCCGCTTGGGAAATAGTGCGAGAATGGAGAAGGCAGGAGATGGGAGGAGGCCAAGAGAAATATATCAAGAAGAGACTGGGAGTTTCCCCAAAGACAGTCCTCACCCCCTTCAGAAGAGCCATAAGGTTTGGCTAACTTTAAAATTGTTGAGAAGCTAAACGGAAGCAAAAGTACACGGAGATATACCTATCTCGAGAAATACTTACTATAATGTGGATTTTACATTACTTAGTTGTTATTCTTTATTCGTTCACTTACTCCTTTTTCCCCACCAAAATGAGAATATATATATATATATATGTAATATGTGTGTGTGTGTCTATATATATATATATATATATATAGTACACAGGGAAATCTTTTCTGTGTAATGGATTTGTTCACTGACCTTTATGAATACTGCAGTGGGGGCCCTCAACTCACAAGTAGGAGGGGTTATCCCCCGCAGCTAGACATTTCCTCTAGCTCAACACAGGGTCATCTACTAGAGACCTCAGCCTTGGAATCACACGTTCGTTGCCATTTTTGTTATTATTTGCGTTTCTTGGTTCTTATTTGTTCAGAGAGTAAATCAATTAAGTTTTATTCTAATTTCAATGATACATTGACAGAAAAATACAGATGGCTAAGGACAAGGTAAAATTCATTTCTTTTAATGTCAATGGGCTATTAAATCCAATCAAACGTAAGAGAATTTTATCCAATTTGGAACAATTTGATTCACACTGGGAAAAATGGTTTAACTACATAATGCCTCATAGGCCTGATTTTATTCTCACAAATCAATGAATCTGTTGTAAAAAAAAAAAATCACTCCCTACTTGTACATAGTTCTTACATTTTGCTTGTTTTTTTCTTTCCACTCTTTTCTATAAATGTGTACCTCAGATAAATACTTTGTGGAGATTTGTGATATATATGTACAATGTCTGAAATACATCTTATGGAAATGTTTGTTTGATGATGAACTTCAATAAAAAAAAACAAAAAAAAAGAAATGTGGCAGAGGTTCGGGGTTTGCATGGGGTTCCGAGCAGGTACGTTCCAACGGGACATGGAAAGGATGGTAGGGTACAAGATCTGTGGTATCCAAAGGCTGTTGTAAATCTAGTCAAGAAGAAAAGAAGAGCTTCGAAAAGTTTAAAAAAAAAACTAGGTAATGATAGGAATCTAGAAGATTGTGAGGCTAGCAGGAAGGAGCTTAAGAATGAAATTAGGAGACCCAGAAGTGGCCATGAGAAGGCCTTGGCGGATAGGATTAAGGAAAACACCAAGGCATTCTACAAGTACATGAAGAGTAAGAGGACAAGACATGAGACAATAGGACCAACCAATCAAGTGTGACAGTGGAAAAGTATGTATGGGACTGGAGGAAATAGCAGAGATACTTAATGAATACTTTGCTTTAGTATTCACTACGGAAAAGGATCTAGGTGATTGTAGGGATGATTTGCAGCGGACTGAAAAGCTTGAGCATGTAGATATTAAGGAAGAGGATGTGCTGGAGCTTTTGGAAAGCATCAAGTTGGATAAGTCACTGGGACCGGACAGGATGTACCCCAGGATACTGTGGGAAGCAAGGTAGGAGATTGCTGAGCCTTTAGCAATGATTTTTGCATCATCAATGAGGACAGGGGAGGTTCCGGAGGATTGGAGGGTTGCGGATGTTCTCTTATTCAAGAAAGGGAGTAGAGATAGTCCAGGAAATTAGTGAGTCTTACTTTACTGGTTAGTAAGTTGATGGAGAAGATCCTGAGAGGCAGGATGTATGAACTTTTGGAGAGGCATAATATGATTAGGAATAGTCAGCATGGCTTTGTCAAAGGCAGGTCGTGCCTTACAAGCTGGATTGAATTTTTTGAGGATGTGACTAAACACATTGATGAGAAAAGAGCAGTAAATATAGTGTATATGGATTTCAGCAAGGCATTTGATAAGGTACCCCATGCAAGGCTTACTGACAAAGTAAGGAGGCATGGGATCCAAGGGGACATTGCTTTGTAGATCCAGAACTGGCTTGCCCACAGAAGGCAAAGAGTGTTTGTAGATGGGTTATATTCTGCATGGATGTCGGTCGCCAGTGGAGTGCCTCAGGGATCTGTTCTGGGACTCCTACTCTTTGTGATTTTTATAAATGACCTGGATGAGGAAGTGGAGGGATGGATTAGTAAATTTGCTAATGACACCAAGGTTGGAGGTGTTGTGGATAGTGTGGAGGATCAGAGGGATCTTGGGGGTCCGAGTCCACAGGACACTCAAAGCTGCTATGCAGGTTGACTCTGTGGCTAAGAAAGCATACGGTGCATTAGCCTTCATCAATTTTGGGACTGAGTTTAAGAGCCAAGAGGTAATGCTACAGCTATATAAGACCCTGGTCAGACTCCACTTGGAGTACTGTGTGCAATTCTGGTTGCCTCACTACAGGAAGGACATGGAAATCATAGAAAGGGTGCAGAGGAAATTTACAAGGATGTTGCCTAGATTGGGGAGCATGCCTTCTGAGAATAGGTTGAGTGAACTCGGTCTTTTCTCCTTGGAGCAACTGGGGATGAGAGGTGACCTGATATAAGTGTTCAAGATAATGAGAGGCATTGATCGTGTGGATAGTCAGAGGCTTTTCCCAGGGCTGAAATGGCTAGCATGAGAGGGCATAGTTTTAAGGTGCTTGGAAGTAGGTACAGAGGAGATGTCAGGGGTAAGTTTTTTACATAGAGAGTGGTGAGTGTGTGGAATGGGTTGCTGGCAGCGGTGTTGGAGGCCGAAACGATATGGTCTTTTAAGAGACTTCTGAATGGCTACATGGAGCTTATGGGTAAATCGTAGGTAGTTTTAAGGTAGGGACATATTGGACACAGCTTTGTGGGCTGAAGGGCCTGTATTGTGCTGTAGGTTTTCTATGTTTCATCCACCTAAGAGGATAGCGTTGAAAATACTTGCAAAGAGTAACACCTTCGGCTGGCTGCTTTTTATATTTTGTGTTCTAATCTGTGGAATTGTAGCGTATTGGAATAAGCCCTTTGTCTTGAAAGAAGCTGATTTAGCTTGGCACTGAGATAAAGCTTGGCACTCTAGGCAATTTAGATCTTTTATGTAGGTGAGTATATCAGAGGATCGATATTTGTGGATAATTACGGCATCTTCAGTTCGTGGATATGAAGACAATAGAACTTGACGAAAGGACATACAGGTAGTCCCTGAGTTACGAACGTCTGACTTACGGAGAACTCGTACTTACGAACCGAGGAAGGAGAACGCTGTCCGCCATTTTAAATCAGATCGCGACGCTGTCCACCATTTTAAGTTGTTGCACTTGACACTGTGAGTGTTAACTTTGTATTTGGCTAAAATTTTTCTTAGTACGATTCTCCCTGACCACCCCCCCCCCCCCCCCCATACCAGTCGGCTGGTGGCGCAGTGAGATCGTGAGATCAGTGCCAGGCTGGAGAACAGAGGTTCCCGAGTTCGATCCAGTGACAGACTGCCCCCGTGCCAGGTTGATGTCAAGTTCGCAACTACACCTCGTTTAAAAAAAACACTGCCACCTCCAGTTTAAATTCCCACGCGGAATATTGTGGAGGATCAAATACCCAAACCCAGCACAGCCCCCACTTGTCCCTTTTAGCCTGTCTCAGTGCGGTGGTCCTTAGGACCCAGCAGATCTCGGGAGCCGGTAGAGCTCAGGACCCGCTGCCCGCAGTGTTTCTATTCCATTGACAGGAAGCGATTGCGATTGAAAATAAAGTGGAAATAATAAAGCGTTTGGAAAGAGGTGAAACGCCATTGGTCATTGGAAAAGCGTTAGGCTACAGTCAGTCAACGATCAGAACAATTTTAAAGGATAACGGATAAAGAGAGAATAATGGAGCATGTGAAAGGCCCTGTCCTGATGAAAGCTACTATTATTACTAAGCAACGCAGTGGTTTAATTATTGGAATACATACATTTCTTAAGTGTTTTATATGCATAGAAAGGTAAAATAAATACTATATACTAAGACAAACGTTTGACTAAGAGATGCTAAATAATACCGGATGTACTTGTTCTGGCTTACGTACAAATGTGACTTAAAGACGGACTCAGGAACGGAACTCGTACCTACCCGGGGGCTGCCTGTACAAAGCAGGAAAAAGAGGCAGCAATGTTGCATTTTTACTTTAAACCAGGATACCAATATTAACCATTATTTATAGTTATGCTGAATGGAATCTTCCTGCATCAAAAGCTGTTGGTAAAATCTTATTTTCAAATTTGTCATTCAGATCAAGAGGCTAATATTTTGTGTGGGGGGAAAAGCAGGGTAAATCATTGAACTGAGAAGGGATATAAATATTGTATGACCTTTTGATGCAGTTATTATAGGATTTATGATTCCTCCATGACTATTGGTACCTGTCAAAGCCAGCGTTCAACATAATCCTTGCTATTTTCTGACACGTTCTTTTTTTATGATAGTGCTGGGAAGTGGAACCCTTTTCCTTTTTATGCTATCAGTGATCGTTTGAAATACTTCACGGTTAGGTACGGCATGAGATGGTTGCAATGGAGAGCAGGTCTCTACATTGCTTCATATAGCTGAATCATGATGCCTGAAAAAGATCCCTATTTGCACCAGTGCATGTTCCAATACAGTGAGCATTTCCTTCTTTTTTCCATCTCTTCTCTCCTTTTCCCACAAGTTTTCCCACATGATCGGTGAGAAGTTTGCAATAATGCACCCTTTGAGAGTTTGGTAACTTTGTTATTTCTACAAATGGCAGTGCATTTGGTTTTGCTCAGCATTTATCTGTTTATCAGTGAATAATGGTGTCCTTCCTGGAACTTTTCTTTCAGTGGACAGAAGTTATTGGTCTAATGTGCCTTTTTTGTCCTTTGTCAACAAAGAAAATCTCCTGCATTGTCTACTGAATAAGGTTCAAAGCAGGAAGTTTCTTCGATTCTGTGAAATTGGGAAAATTAGCATTTATTAAAGTGATATTTTAATGTGAATTATTATAATTTGGAGTTGGATTAAGAATATAATTGCTATTCATTTCATAACCAGCCTGAAAAAGGGATGATATTAAAAGAAAATGCAAGTATTATTGATTTCAGAAAAAGTGGTGTCACTAATGAAGACAAATAAAATTCAAACTAATTGCATAAAAAATCTTACATATCACACCATGTTTCCTTTTGATGTTTAATATTTAATCCAGAAGGGAATGAGATTATGTGCATGGTTAGTGACTTGCTGTGCCTACTTTCATCTTTGCACTTTGCATATTTTTCTTTCAGTTTACTTTTTGAACACTTTGCTTGTGAATGTCGCATGAGTTCTTTGATCTACTAAAGTGAATGGCAATGTAAATTCCATTTCTCTTTATGTACAAATCACTTGAATTTACCATTAAATTTCCCATGCAGCCAGGAAGGCATTGACCTGACCGGGGAGGCAGAATTGCTAAAAATGTATAAGGTAAGTTTAAGTTTTAGTTGGTACTATTGCTATTATGTTGGCGTGTGGCCAGGTGGGTTAAGGTGTTGGTCTAGTGATCTGAAGGTCGCTAGTTCGAGCCTCAGCTAAGGCAGTGTGTTGTGTCCTTGTGCAAGGCACTGAACCACACATTGCTCTGCGACGACACTGGTGCCTGTATCAGCCCTTGCCCTTCCCTTGGACAACATCGGTGGCATGGAGAGGGGTGACTTGCAGCATGGGCAACTGCCGGTCTCCCATACAACCCTGCCCAGGCCTGCATGGTCAAATACATGGTCTCTCGAGACTAACGGATGCCTATAAATATTGCTATTATAGTATACTACATTAATAAAGTACTGTGTAATAACTGTAGTATAGCTGAGGACTATCATTCTGTCCATGTTTAAATGTTCTTTTATGCATGTTAGTATTGGTTTTGGCTTTCTTTTTAGATAACGTGCATTTATTATGTTACTTAGACATCTGTTCCAAGTTCCCAATAATTTTTGCCATGCCTCCTTTTGTAAAATTTTGTAGTATGAAATTCATCTTGAAACAATAATAAAAAAACTACTGCAAATATTTAACATTTCAAGCATGTAGAGTAATTTCTATTAAAAGAGATTCAATAGTCTTACTATTCTGATAGATCTGAGAGTCTTAGTAGTCGAATCATTGCAAATTAATATGCATGGTCAGTAAGCAGACAGTACACTGGCTTTTATTACTAGAAGATTTGAGATCTGCATTTATATGGAGCCCTAGTGAGATGACATCTGGAAACTGTGACAATTTGGTCTCCCTTTTTCAGGAAGTTTATGCTAGCAATTCAGGAATTGCAGCAAAGATTGATTTTTGGGTTGGCAGGTTTGTCCTGTGAGGAGAGATTATGTGCATGAGGCGCTTGCGCACATGTTTAAAAGAATGAAAGGCGACTTCATTAAAATGTGCAGATTTGAAGGGTGTAACATGATGGATGTGGCTTTGATTTTTTTTTCACTGCAGTGGGCTGTTTAGAACCAGGAGACAATCTGAAAATGATTGGCTTTTCAGACAGAGATGAGAAGGAATTTCTTTACTCAGAGAAAATTGAATCTTTGTGGAATTCATCACACAACAGGACAATGGAGGCAGAGTTACGGAGAACATTCATGACAGATTATTGAATTAATAGAAACATGGAAAACTTACAGTACAATACAGGCCCTTCAGTCCACAAAGCTGTGCCGAGCATGTCCTTACTTTAGAAACTACCTAGGGTTACCCATAGCCCTCTATTTTGGAACTGGCATTAAAGGAAAAGATCTTTTTGGTTGAGTTGAGATGTTCTCCGATATTGCCAATTTACTTGCAAACGTTACAAGGAGACATCATCAGTGTTAATTGTGGTGTGTTTTCCAAATGTTCAGCCTTTATATACTTAACAGTCAACTGATTGGTAGTCATTATGGAAACTCAGTTGTGATGTAGGGAGAAAGTCTCATCACTGATTGGTTGCGTGGTCTGCATTGCGATGTGGAATTTTACCTGTATTGGCTCATTCAGAATCAGGGTCTACATTCTGTTCACAGAATAGTTCATGGAAGGCCAAGTTTCTAGGAACTCTCTTGCATGCCACATGTTTGCCTGTGCCATGACTCTCACTGATGCCCAGTCAAATTTGTGCCCCTCTTGATCTTCGTGGGTAGAGACCAGGGAGAGTTGGTCATGCTGCTTGATGGCCAGTTGATGTTCACGGATCCTTGTAGATAGTTTCCTCCCAGTTTGGCCGACGTGATATTTGCTACTGGCCCTGCATTGGATTTTGTAGGTCACATCAGTCTTGTCCAACAGCTTGATTTGTTCTGTGCACTGTTGATGTCTCCTCGTATGGTGTTGAAACGTTTGCAAGTAGATTGCCAAGATCTGAGAATAACTCAACCCAACCATCGCATTTCCAAATTATTTCCAAGAAAGTGACACTGAAGGAAAAAGTCTTACTGAGCAGTAGAGTAGTATTGAGATGCTGACTGAACTACAGCTGCAAATATTTATTGTGTTTTGTATAATTGATAAATATTCTTAATTAACCAGTGAAGAAAACCACACAAAAGATTATGTAGCCTGGCTCTAATCAAAGAACTATATAAAATATGTTTTTAATTGCCTGATTTTTTTCCCCCCATTTTTAATTTCTATTACTTGACTCCAATAACTGCTTAGCAATCAGGGCTAGCATTCCAGTAAACATGCAGGATTTTCAGTTAGGATTATCCTGTGTTCTCCCCCCCCCCCCCCACCCCAAATTTGTTGATTGCATTAGGATACAAACCAGTTATCATAATCTGTTGTTTGCATTTCAGATAGTGAACTTCAATCTGGAAAAGTATCGTTCTTTCTCTCATTTTGTCATTCATGTGTCTAAGGCTAGTGTCAATAAAAAGGTAAGTGAAAACATTAAAACAGCTTGTCTATTCCACTGATAGTGAATATTTTTGTGTAATAAAGATGGTTCAGGATTTTAGCCCTTTTATGGCTGATATAATCTCAATTTTTTAAATTCCTTTTGTTTTAAATAAAATGTTAAATTGCAATGTTAAATGCAATAAAAACAGCATCCCTAGAAGAACTTGGCTAATTCTTGAGTTCTTCCACCATTTCTGTTTTTGTTTCACTTACCAGCATCTGTAGTTTTATTCATCAAATTTTAATTGCATATACTTATTATTTAAACACTATTTATAGACAATACTGTGTTAGCCATTGTGTTAGAGGTGGAATGAACAAACACAACTCTTGACAGCTTTGCATTGCTCTTGTATGCACCCCTAAATAAATGCAGCAGCAAAGTATCTATGACCAGGGAACAAGCACTATAATAATAAAATGGAGTTCAGATCTTACTTTTTCTGGATGTGATGACTGATTGTGGAATAATTACTTACTACTAACTTGAAACAAAATTCCTGGAACATCTTAAGAAGTTTATGAAATATACAATATGTATCTTGAAAGCTAGTATTATATGTTATGTATATTATGAACGACAATGAAATTTGAGTGTTTCTCTTGTAAACTTGTGTAATGTCAAGATATTTTTAGATTAGCAGAAATGTTTAATATTTCAGTTTAACTGATCTGAAAGAGAAACAACTGGCATCGTATACTGTAGAATAAACTTTCTGAAGTTGGCAGCTCAAGAGGTTTAATACGAAGCCAATAAGTCTGTGATAATTCAGCAGTAGATTTAACATATGTGCTGCTCAGATCATAAGGAATGATATTTCTTCCAAAAATTGACAAATGCAATACAGTGCAAAGATTCTATATAAATGTTTTTAGTGCTCCTTGTGTGTATGTTTGTTTAATAAAAACAACTGGATCATGATCTGGATAAATTTAATTTTTTTTTTTGCAAAGTGGCAGGTGACAGCTCTACACTGCTTCAACACTGACCTCCATAATACAAAACTCTCATTGATGACTTTCCACTGCATGTGGACAGTGAGATCCTGTTATTTCATATGGAGATTTCATATTGGTTAACCTTTTTTAATCTATGAAATTTGTTTCAAAATCATTGAATGAATCCCTAGTAGTTCAGTAAACCTTTAATTGTTTTGAAGAAATGTGCACTTGTGCTACATTCAACAAGTTTTACTCTATATGGATTTTTTAATGTCAAAAAAAGTCGCACCAAGAAACTGGATTAGTTCATTTTAAAAAAGCCTTCTACGTTTTTTTTTCTTGATGTTTAAATCGAGTAAAAAAAAACATTTTATGCATGCTTTGAAGTGACTGTGTTTATTTCCTCTTGAAGTCCCAGTGATTTACCACAGCATTCCTGTGATCCCTGGTGACATTTGGACATGTGTTGATAAAGGAGTGTTGTAAGTTTGACATACCAAAGTAAATTGGATCAAAAGATTGGGGTCTGATCTTGAGTTTTCATTTACAGTAAAATGTGGAACAAATTGTCCAGCAAGTTGGGAACAAAGTTTATAAAATCCCTGTTGGGACATTTGATTTTTATCTTTACAGACTCCGTGTTAATTTCTGTGTGTTGCCTTGCGTAGGCAGAGAGCACCAAGAAAGATAACATCTGTTTATGTCACTGCAGAATGGTGCAATGGTTGCAATGCTTCAAAGCACAATTAAATTCCTTTATTGCTTTCAGGTTCTATTAGAATCCAATATGTTCTTTTATTTCTTTTCCTAACCCCTCCATTTGTATACCACACCTCTGCTTTGCCCTCCCCTACTTTTTTCCTGCTTTATTATATATCCAAGGCAGCAAGTGACATGGCAGCTGCAAGGTCAGCAAACAGTTGCCGTTGATGGAAGCACAGGTCACGTCCTAATGCATGTATGGGCAAAAATACCGTGTTGATTGTTTTAAAGCAAGGATTTTTCCCTCTATTATTGGCCTTCTAATTCGGCATTGCATGAAAATGCAGTTTTGATTTGGTGAACGAAAAATATGTGAAATCCACTTTCTAGCTTGGTTTTTTAAGGTTTTGTTCAAATTTTCGTTGTAGCACCTTTATACAGTCTATAAAGAATAAAAATCTTTCACATCAAACCTCTGGTGGGATGCAAATCAAGTATTAAATTCAAAGGATATTGTAAATGTTCACAAGTCTCAACAATAGTGATACCACACCTTCCTTTCTCTCTCCCACCCCACAATTTCCATTTTAAACGTCCCTAAAAAATTAGCTTTGTTTGAATCATTGGTTTATTATTGTCACATGTATGGAGGTGCTGTCAGAAAAGTTTGTTTGCATGCTATCTGTACTGTACATAAGTACGTAGAAATAGTCAAAAGGAAAAGAGAATGAAGAATATAATCACAAGATTCTGTGGATCTTAGAAATCTTGAGCAACACACACAAAATGCCAGAGGAACTCATCAAGTCAGGCAGCATCTATGAAGGATTCCTGATGAAGGGTCTTGGCCTGAAACATCAAGTCTTTTATTTCCCACCATAGATGTTTATTGACTTGCAGGGTTCCTCCACCATTTTGTGTGTGATGCAGAATATAATGTTACAGTTAAAGAGAAAATGTGCAGGTTGACAAATGATATGTAAGGAACACAACAAGGTAGATTGGGTAATGAAAAGTTCATCTTTAAGTGTTTGATGGGTACATAACAGCAGGGTAGAAGCTGTCCTTGAGCTGGTGGTACAAGCTTTCAAATTTCTGTACCTTTTGCCTAATGGGAGAAGAGAGAATAATGGGGTGGGAGGGATCCTCGTTCATGTTAGATGCTTTCCTGAGGCAGCAAGAGGTTTAGACTGAGTTAGAGGAGGGGAGGCTGGTTTGTGTGGACAGTGGAAGGACAAGGGAGACGTTGTTGATGATGGCGTTCTCAGTGCTGTGACACCTTTTTGTTCTGCAGTTATCCGACACTTGTCTGAAAATATTAATAATATTACTGCTTCCTACCATACAATATAATTTGGCTAACAAAATTAAATTCCTCCTAAATAGGAGAATAAAATATTGAATATCATTTGAAAGTGGAGTTTAACTGGAGTCTTCAAATTTCTACTGCTGGTAATACGGCATCACTGCATATGTCTGTTGAGAAGCAGTTGAAAATACTTTTGTTTTCTATGCAGAGAAGGTTAAGGTGTGAAGAAACATAACTTCTAAGCATCAGTAATGATTATTAATTCTGTAACCCTCTATTGTCAATTCTTTTGACAGTTCAGTATGGAATGTGAATACCTAACAGCAAGGTCTAGAGTAATATCTACCCCAGTAACACATGTCCTGTCATTTGGTACGTAATTATTTCTCTTAATTATATTTCTTGCTGACGATTTCATTAACTATGTCCATCGGTAACTGAATTTTGAGTAACTGAGTTTATTATTTCCATTTAGGTGCCTCTGTTCACAGAGTTTCAATAAACTCTTCAGGTCTGATACATAATGTTCAGCTTCAGTACTTTAGTCAGGTACTGTAGAGTGAGAATAGTAGAGCGCAGAAACTTATTTCTGAGACGCATCCATAATTTTCACAAACATAATGTTTATCTTTCATTTTAGGTACATCAGGCTTTTGAAATCCATATTGAAAGCCAATGCCAATCTTTGCATGGTAGGTTATTGTTACAAAATAAGTTGTTTCATTATTTCTCAATGTAAGTCATTAAACTGCATCATAATTTCAATCTCAATAGTCAAGTTTCATTCCTCAAAAATGCTTGGGACATATATATCCAAGATTATTTTCTTCTTTGAGGTAGTTACCATTGAATCACAGTACCTGGAAAATCATCTGTTTTGCAAATGTTTCAGCATGGCTTAGCAAGTGGGGTAGCAGATGAATCCCATGGAAAATGTTTCTTTTTAATATGTAAAGAAATTCTTAAATAATACTGCCAGTACAACTGAGATCTGATGATCTTGATACTGGGCCATCTTGCATTCATTTTTATGGCTGGTTATGTGAAATGTATGGAAGAAGTTGTTGGATCAGTGGAATGAGCAAAGATGCCAATAGCAATTCTTTGGAGGAAAATGGTTTATAAAAGTAAAGCAACAATATCTTAAGTGGTAACATTTTTCACGGTAGAAAACTACAGCTATATTTTTAGAAAAACTAAAGGCTGTGTATTAAATTGATAAATTAGATTTTAATTTTTTTTACATACATTGAGGCACTGAAGAGTGAAGTGTAGATACAGGAAGGATGTCATGTTGAAAACAGACAGGACTTTAGCTGCATGCATCCAGGTTTACTAGAAGAATAATTCAGTATAGAATCTACCCACTCCAGTAACAAACACCTTTTTATTTGGTGTATGACTTTTGTCACTCTTCATTGCATTTGTTGTTGAAAATTGCATTAATTGTATTTGTAAACTGCTTACAGTGCAAGAATGGTCTGCTGGAATTGTATCAGAAATGAGAAGTAACAGTTATGACAAAAGAATTGATAACTTGAGAATTTTAGCTGTAGCCTAATATTTAAAGTGGTATTTCACTTAGAAAAAAAGGTCTGCAGCCTGTTGGTAAGTGCTTGCAATTCTGCATGGGGATTCTTGCAAGTTTGGGACTTGCACACCTAAATGTGGAATCAGAATCAGGTTTGATATCACTGGCAGAGGTCGTGATAGTAATTGTTTTCCAGCAGCAGTACATTGCAATACATAATAAAAATTCTATAAATTACAATAAGTATATATAAAAATATATATTCATATAAGCATATATATTTTTATATATAATATATATTTTTGTTTTATATAGTTCAGTCTAGTTTTTGTACTGTGTCATGTAACACCATGATCCTGAAAAACATTGTCTCATTTTTATTATGTACTGTACCAGCAGTTATGGTTGAAATGACAATAAAAGTGACTTGACTTGATTTGACTTGAAACAAATAGGTAGAGCAAAAAGAGAGCTAAAATTAAAGTGAGGTAATGTTTATGTGTTCGTTGTCCATTCAGAAATCTGATAGCAGAGGAGAAGAATTTCTTCCTAAAATGTTGAGTGGGTGTCTTCAGGCTTGATGGTAGCAATAAGAAGAGGGCATATCCTAGATGATGTGGGTCCTTAATGTTGGATGCTGCCTTTTTGAGGCACCGCCTTTTGAAGATGTCTCAATGCTGGGGAGGCTAGTACCCTTGGAGGAGGTGGCTGAGTCAACAATTTTTGCAGCTTTTTCTGATCCTGTGCAGTGGCCCCTCAGTGACACACCCAGTTAGAATACTCTCCACAGTACATCTGTAGAAATTTAAATGTGTCTTTGAACTGTGTCTTACTGTGACTCCTAAAACTTCCAATGAAATATAGCTGCTGATGTACCTTCTTTGTAATTGCATCAATACATCGGGCCCTGGATAGATCTTCAGAGATGTTGACATACCCAGGAACTTAAAACTGCTCACCCCTTCCACTCCCAATCCCTTGATGAGGACTGGTGTGTGTTCCCTTGACGTTCCGTTCCTGAGGTCCTTGGGTTGTTGTTGAGACGCTTCTCAATCTGCTGATCAGTCTCGTTTCTGTACGCTTCCTCGTCACCATCTGAAATTCTACTAACCATCATTGTGTGATCGTCAGATTTATAGATAGCGTTTGAGCTGTGCCTTGCCAGTCAGTCAGTCGTGGGTGTAGAAAGAGTAGAGTAGTGGGTTAAAAATATATCTTTGAGATGCACTGGTGTTGATTGTCAGTGAGAAGATGCTATTTCTGATCCGCACTGACTGTGGTCTCCCAGCGAGGAAGATCAAGGATCTAGTTGTAGAGGAAGGTACAGAGGCTCAGGATTTGGTGCTTATTTATTAGAATTGAGGGTATGATTGCATTCAACATTGAGCTGTAGTCTGTAAGCAGCAGCCTGATGTAGATATTGCTATTGTCCAGGTGATCCAAGTCCAAATGGAGAGCCAGTGAGATTGTATCTCACTGTGGGAATAGGCACATTGCAGTGGATCCAGGTCCTTGCTTTGACAGGAGTTCATTCTGGCTATTACCAACCTTCCAAAGCATTTCATCACAGTATATGTGAGTGCACAGGTTTTCAGTGCCAGATACACCATCAGGGCTCGACACTTTGTGAAGGTTCACCCTCTTGAAAGATGTTCTGACGTTGGCCTCCAAGGCAGAGATCACAGGCTCACAAGATGCTGTAGGAATTTGCACAGGTGTAGTTTTATTCTCCCTTTCAAAGTGTACATAAAAGGCATTCAGCTCATCTGCGAGTGAAGCATCACTGCTGTTCATGATGTTAAGTTTTACTACTTAGGAAGTAATGGCCTGTAGACCCTGCCAGAGCTGATATGCATCCAATTTTGTCTTGTTTTGACTCTCTTGTAATAGCCTTCTGTAGGTCATACTGGGGCTTCTCATATAGTCCTGTATCACCGGTCTTGAATGCCACAGATCTAGCCCTCAGCAGACTACAAATCTCCTGATTCATCCATGGCTTTGGCTTTGCTATGTCCGGTATGTTCTTAAAGGCACACACGAGTCTTGATGAAGTTTGTGACAACTGTAGTGTATTCATTCACGTTTGAAAATGAATCCCTGAAGACTAAACACTCTACCAATTCAAAGCAGTCCCATAAGTGCTCCTCAACTTCCCTTGACCATACCTTTCTCGTCCTCACCACTGGTGCTGCAGTCTTTAGATGCCGGGAGTAGAAGAACAGCCAGGTGATTGGACTTCCTTATGTGTGGGCATGGGCACGATAAGTGCTGTTAATGGCGGTATAACCGTGGTCAAGTATGTTGGTTTCTTTGGTTCCACAGGTGATATGTAGGTGGTGATTGTTCAGAGACTTCTTCAAGTTGGCCTGATTGAAATACCCCACAATGAAAGGGGAGGCATCAGGGTATGTTGTTTTGTGATTGCTGATCACAGTGCTCAGCTCCACCACTGCCTGCCTGACATTGACCTGAGGTGGAATGCAAACTGCTACCAGGATGATGGCAAAAAACTCCCTTGGTAGGTAAAATGGATGATATTTGACTGCTAGATGTTCCAGGTCAGGTGAGCGGTACTAAGACAATACCATCACTTCTCTGTACCATGATGAGTTAATCATGAAGCACGATTACCTTTAAAAGACTCAACTGGCCTATCATTATGGTGAATGGTGAAATCATCATGCTGCAGTGCTGCATCTGAAATGGTGGTGTTTAGCCACATTTCCCTGAAGCAAAGTACACCGCAGTCACTGATGTCCCTCTGGTCCTGCAGCCTTGTTCTAAGGTCTTCAGTTTTACTTTTCAAAAACTGTGCATACGCCAACAGGATAGTCAGGAGATGGTGTCTGCATTTCAACCACACCTGTAGCTCGGCATGCCTTCCCCACTTCCATTTTCAAAAAGGGAACTGCACTCGTGACCTGAGTCTGTTCCAAGTCAGGTAAGCAGGATTAAGACAGTTGCTCAGACACCGCACACAACAAAGACTAACAAAAAACAGACAATAAACTCGTCAAATAAAAAAGAAAATAATAATAATAAAAAGCTATAAATATTGAGAACATGAGTTGAAGAGTCCTTGAATGTGAGTCCATAGGTTGTGAGATCAATTCAGTGTGGGTGTGAGTGAAGTTTAGAGAAGTTTTCCCCTCTGGTTCAAGAACTTGGTTGTTGAGGAGTAAAACTGTTCCTTAACCTGCTGTGTGGGACTTGAGGCTCCTGTACCTCCTTCCTGATGGTAGCGATGAGAAGAGAGCAAGGCCTGGATGTTGGGAGTTTTTGATGCATATTGCTTTCCTGCGACAACACTCCTTGTAGATGTACTCAGTGCTGGGGAGGACTACATCCGTGATGGACTGGCATGTATCCACTACTTTTTGTAGGCTTTTCCATTCAAGGTCGTTGGTGTTTCCGTGGCAGACTGCACATCTATGGATGTTTGTCAAAGTTTTAGGTGACATGTTGAATCTTTGGAAGCTTCTAAGAAAGTAGAGGTGCTGCTGTGCTTTCTTCATAATGGCTCTTTCGTGCTGGACTCAGTACAGATCCTCTGAAATGATAACACTGAGGAATTTAATGTTGCTGACTCTTTCCACCTCTGATGAGGACTGGCTCATGGACCCCTGGTTTCCTCCTCCTGTAGTCTATAATCAGCTTTGTGATTTTGCTGACATTAAGTGAGAGATTATTGTTATGACACCTTTCATTCTCTCCCCTATGTACTGATTAGTCACCACCTTTGGTTCAGCAAACAACAGTTGACTTAAATATGGCATTGGATCTATGCTTAGCCTCACAACCATAAGTATAAAGTGATTTAAGCAGGGGATAGGCATTCAGCCTTGTGGTGCACTTGTGCTGATGGAGATTGTGGAGGAGATGTTGTGGCCAACCTGAACTGACTGGAATTTGCAAGAGAGGAAGTCAGGGATCTGGTTGCACAAGAAGGCATTGAGGCCTAGGTCTTGGAGCTTTTGATTAGTTTTGAGGGGGAGATAGTGTTGATTGCAGAGCTGTTGTCAAGGAAGAGCATCCTGATGTATGCATTTTCACTGTTCAGATGTTCCAGGGTTGAATGAAGAGCCAATGAAATAGCATCTGGTGTTGACCTGCTGTAGACAAATTGGAGCAGATCCAACTTGTTGATGTGTTTCATCACCAACCTCTCAAAGCACTTCTTCAGTGTGGATATAAGTGCTACTGGATGATAGTCATTGAAGCAGGTTACTGCGTTCCTCTTAGGCACCAGTATAATTGAAGCTACAAGAATCTGGTGGGTACTTCGGACTGCCAAGGTGAGAGGTTAGAGATATCAGTGAACACTCCAGCCAGGTCTTGAGTACTCAACCAGGTACCCTGTCTAGGTCAGATGCTCTCCGTGGGTTCACCCTCCTGAATGATACTCTCATGTTGGTCTCAGACTGAAATCACAGGGTCATCAAGAGCTGTGGGAGTTTGTGAAGGTGCCTTCATATTTTGTCAGATCAATAAGAGCATAAAAGGCATTGAGCTTAACTGGGAGCAAAACCTTGTTGTCACATATTTCATTTGGTTTTACTTTGTAGGAGCCTTGCTACAGTTGTCGAGCATCCTTCTATGATTCGCTTGGCCCAGAATTGCCAGTTCTTATGTGAGATGGTTTTCTGGAGGTTATGCCAGGATCTCTTGTATTTTACTTGGTCACCACACCTGAATGTCACACATCTGGCCTTCAGCAGATTGAGTATTTCTTGGTTCATCGAGGGCTTCTGGTTTGGGAAGACTGAATGATATTGTAGGGACGTACTTGTCCACAGCTGTCTTTATAAAGTCCATGACAACAGTGGCATATTTGTTCAGATCCTTGAGCCCTTAAACGTGGCGTAGTCCATCGACTTGAAGCAATCCCATAGGTGCTCCTCTGCCTCCTGCGACCACCCCTTGTCCTTACTTCTGGACCCTTGCTCTTTAGCCTCTGTCTGTATGTAGGTCAGAGAGCAGCAAGGTGATCAGATTACCCAAAATGCAATCTCAGTATGGAATGGTAGGAATTCCTGATGGTAGAGTTGCAGTGATCGAATGTGTTGGGACCCCCAGTGCTGCAGGTGATATTGCTGATAATTGGGCAGAGATTTCTTCAAGCCTGATTGAAGTTGCTAGCAATGATTTGCAAGGCATCAAATGTTGAAGACTTTGAGTAAGGGGTACTTTTGCTGGTATTTCATAATCTCTACTTGCTGGATGAGTGAGAAGGGAAAATGTAGTGTCAAATATTCAAGGAGCCTTCAAGATCTGCCTTGGATCTCTTATAGTAGTTTTTACCCCTTTCTCAGTTTCAGCATACCAGGGTTTTCATGTTCTTCAAGAGTCAAAAACTGCTGCAAAATTCTGCTTATATAGTTGGTAACCAGAGTTTCTATCGGAAGTGAGTTATCTTTTTTTTAAAGATGTAAAGACTTCAACATTATTAACATGAATAGATTGTCAAGCTACCTTGTAATTGTGTGATGTTTTCATGCTGAATGGTTTAACTGTTGTTTTAAATGTAGATTTTAAAATGCAGTACCTTTTAACTTGGTTTTTGTTATCATGTGATCTAGATTGCTGAAAATAATTGCAACTTGATTTGGAAATATTGTTACAAGAGGCTTTTTCTAATTGACAGGGAAGGCAGCGGATGTGTACAGGTTTCATGTACCATGGTCACATGAAGATTCTGTCGTGACAACGAGGTCAGTTTTACTTATAAACTGTTAGATCTAACATAATTTTATAACATAAACTTGTTTTCATTCGTAATATTTATAGAAGTATGTTTTTTCTAATATTTTAATTTTAGAAAAAAATTCTCATTTATGCTCTATTTGCCATCGTATTTCCCAAGAAAATGTTGATCTTCTGCCTCAGCCTTAACTGTAGAAAGAACTTTCATGTTTCAGCTGTATGAAACGTCAGTCGCACTACATTTTGTGCCGTTCTGGTTACCACACCACAGGAAGGATGTGGAGAAGATGCAGAAGCGGTTCACTAGGACGTTGCCTGAATTACAGAGTATGGGCTATAAGGAGAGACTGGACAAACTTTGAGGTCTCCCCTCAGGCTCTAACACTCCAGAGAAGACAATCGAAGTACATATAATTTCAAGAGGAACAGACAGTATGAAAGGGCATAAATTTGAAGTCTGGGAGGGGGAGACGGGGTGCCATTATGGTTGTGAAAATCCAAAAGTTGCTAGTTTAAGTTGGGCTACTCCTTCATGCTGGGCTGAATTGGTTTTATTTCTGGTTTTATTGCTCTGGGTTAGAAGCTATAGCGGTGTCTAATTTTGCACCCAAGGCTCTTGCAATATAGCTCTATTAAGTTAGAGTATCAGGAAACCTGCACCAGGTTGTAAAATCATATTTAGAAATGGAAGGTTTCTCCTGGTCATGTGCCTCTTGTACACAGGGATAGATAACTTTACAAATATATTTTTATCAAAAAAACAAACATTATCAGAAAAACTAAATCCGATTTCAGTCTACCTGTGTTTTTAAATTATGTAAGGAATTTGTAGCTACTGCAGTTACATTTGATCTTCTGTTCTAAAAGTTGAGAACAGTATTAAATTTACAAGGCAAAAGGACACAATATCCTTTTTAGTTTTTTCATTGCAGTATTGTAGAGTTTCTCATGGTGTATCTGTGTATTTTCTTCTCTCTAATAGAACATTACAGCACAATATAGGCCCTTCAGCTCATGATGTTCTGCTGACATTTTAACCGACTCTAAAATTAATCTAACACTTACCTTCTATAAACCCCCTTCATTTTCTTATTGTTTGCACTATGTGCCTACCTAATAGTTTCTTAAGTGCCCCTAATGTATCTGGCTGTACTACCACCCCAAGCAAGGTGTTTTACTTACCCACCACTCCCTGTGTAAAGAACTTGCCTCTGATACTCCCCTATACAGGTGTCTTTCCCCCCCCCCCCCCTTACAAAGGTAGAGTGTTCCTATGAAACCTTTCTTAAGCTGAAATGGTGTAAAGCAAAGACCCGTTAATTTATATGGGAAAAATTTTTGTAAAAGCGAAAGTCCTCTTTGTAATGCGAAAACAGGTTACTAATGTAGGTCTTTTATAAAAGTGAAGTGGCATAAAGTGAACATTCGTAAAGTGGGGGACACCTGTACTTGCCTCCAATCACTTTAAAATCATGACACCCCTGTATTAACTATTTCTGCCCTTGGAAAGTCTCTGCTGTCTGCTCTATGCCTCTTACCATCTTGTACACCTCTATCAAATCAGCTCACTTCCTCCTGTGCTCCAAAGAGAAAAGTCCTAGCTCATTCTGTTTATCTTTGTAAGACATGCTGTCTAGTCCAGGCAGTATCTTGATAAATCTCCTTACACTCTCCCTAAAGCTTCCACATCCTCCCCAGAGTGTGGCAACCTGAGCTGACACAATGTTCCTAGTGTGGTCTAACCAAGGTTTTGTAGATCCTTGAGAGCATTACCTCTCAGCTCTTGAACTCAATCCCTTTGCTAATGAAGGATTGCCATTAACCCTGTATTCTGCCTTCAGATATAACCTTCCCAAATGAATCACCTCACACTTTCCGGGTTGAACTCCATCTGCCACTTCTCTGCTCACTTCTGCATCCTGTCAATGTCCCATTGCAACCTATAGCAACTCACCACACAATCCACAACTCCATTAACTTTGTGTCATCTGCAAACTAATCCACCCTTCTACTTCCTCATTTAGATAATTTATAAAAATCACAAAGAGCAGGGATCCCAGAACAGATCCTTGTGGAATATTGCTGCTCACTAACCTTCAAGCAGAATCCATGGGAACCTTATCAAATGCCTTATAAAAATCCATATACACCACATTCACTGCTCTGCATTTATCAATGTGCTTTGTCACATCCTCAAAGAATTCAATCAGCCTGCCTCTCATAAAGCCATGTTGACTATCCCTAATCAGAATATGTTTCTCCAAATACTCGTAAATCCTGTCTCTAAGAATCTTCTTCAGTAATTTGCCTACCACTGAAATAAGACTTGCAGGTCCATAATACCCAGGGTTATCCCTACTTGCTTTCTTGAACAAAGCCATAATATTTGCCACCCACCATTCATTTGCTAGTATTTCTGTGGCCAGTGAGAACAAAAAACAATCTCTTTCTGTAGTAACCTGGGGTATATTCTGTCTGGCCCCAGGGACTTATCTCTCCGAATGTTTTTCACATATTCTAACACATGCTTCTCATTAATATCAACATGTTCCAGCATATCAGCTGTTATATGCCGTATTCACAATCTCACTGGTATTCACCAGTGAGAAATGGTGAATACTCAAGCTAAGTATTCATTAAGGACCTCTCCTACCTCCTCTGACTCCAGGCAAATGTTTCCTCTCCTATCCCTCACTCTGGCCATCATCCTGTTCTTTACAAATATGTAGAACACCTTGGAGTTTTCCTTCACCCTACCCACCAAGGCCTTCTCATACCCCCTTCTAGCTGTCCTAAATCCATTCTTCAGCTCCTTTCTGGCTACCCTATAACACTCTGGAGCCCTGCATGATCCTTACTTCATTAGCCGTAAGTAAACTCCTTACTTCCTTTTGTTTAGGTATTCCACATCTCTTGTCAACCCTGGTGCTTTCACCCTACCGTCCTTCCCCAACCTTAATGAGGCAAACCTATCCAGAACCCCCCAGCAAGTGCTCCCTACTCAATCTCCATATTTCTGTTGTGCATTTCCTTTAGTACATTTCTTCCCAGTTTATGCTCCCCAGTTCCTTCATAATCGCATTATAATCCACCTTCCCCTAATTAAATACTTCCTGCACCATCTGCACCTATCCCTCTCCAAGGCTATAGTAAAGGTCATGGAGTTGTGGTCACTGTCTCTGAAATGCTCGCCGACTTATAGATCTGACACCTGACCTGGTTCATTGTCTAGCACCAAATCCAATATGGCCTCTTTTCTAATTGGTTTGTTTGCTTATTGAGTCAGGAATCCTTCCTGGACACAACTAACAAATGACACCCCAGTCAAACCTTGCACTAAGGAGGTGTCAGTCATTAGGGAAGTTAAAGTCCCCATGACAACAACCCTGTTATTTTTGCACCTCTTCAAAATTAGCCTCCAGGTCTGTTCCTCAGTATCTCTGTTGCTATGGTAGTCTATAGAATACTCCAAATAGAGTGATTGCTCCCTTCCTGGTTCTGACTTCCACCCACACAGACTTGGTAGGCAATCTCTCCACAAAGTACTTCCTTTCTGCAGCTGTGGTGCTATCACTGATTAGCAATTCCACTCCTCCACCTCTTTTATTTACCTCCTTCCCTGTCCCATTTGAAGCAACAATCAATCAATCATCTAAAGTCCAGAACATCGAGCAGCCACTCCTGCCCGTGTGACAGCCAGGTCTCTGTAATGTCTATGACATCACAGTTGCATCTATTGATCCATGCTCTAAGTTCATCAGTGTTGTTCCTAATACATTTTGCATTAAAGTAAGAACATCTCAACCCATCCAACCCATCCACTGCCTATTCTTCCTCATAGTATCTCTACATGCTGCATCTACCTTTCCACCATCTGCCTTATCCTCTGACCTACACTCCAGTCCCCATGGCCCTGCTAAGCTAGTTTAAACCCTCCCCAACTGCTCTAGCAAATCTGCCCCTAAGGATATTGGCCCCCCTCAAGTTCAGGCGTAATCCCTTTTGTACAGGTAATACCTTCTCCACAAGGGATCCCAATGATCCAGAAACCTGAAACCTTGAAGCCTGCACCAATTCCTCAGCCACTGGAATAACTCCTAGTGGAAAGGAGCTCTGTTGAATTAACCGTAACAACTGAAGTAATGGGAATTGGCATTCACTGAACTTTCAGGCTACAAGTTAGAAATTACTGTGGTGCTTCCCACAGAAATGTTTTAATACAATTTGTGAATTGAAAGATACCTTTTATCATTGGGAATGCAGCTGAGCTGTTTACTGAATGTCAGCACTGATAGTCATCTGGAGTACTCTAAAGGATGCTTTTTCACACATGTAACAAGCAATGCCTTATCACTTTTAAAGAAGAAGAAAGCTGAGTGGAGTCATCGGGATGCTGTCATGACGGTGTTTTTTAAGCAGGCTTTCTTCACTTTTAAAGGAGGCTCATAATTCTTTCTTTCATCAGGCACTTTTTGTTTGAAAGGGAGCAAATGGAACTTTATCAAGATTTAATATATGCTGTTTCAAACTAATGAACATTTTCAATGCAGACTTAATGGAGCCCTTGACTATCTCTAATGATTTTTTAAAACCGTATTTAAACTACTTGACCAAAACATGCTGTCAGCAATGATTGTAAGCATAGCAAAAATTTTGCCTTTAGCAAATTACTTCGTAAATAAGATACAGATACTGACAGGAATGCTTTGCACAAAAGGAGTGGCAAACAAGATGTCATGCTGCATATGGGCAAGCCAGAATAAGCCTTGCCCACGACATGCCTGAGGGGAAACGCAGTCAGTAAAGCCATTACCCCAAATCCTTGTCAACTGTCAAGGCTGTCAAAGACTGAATGTGTCTGACAATCAAAAACTTCTAGAGGCTGTTAAAATCGATTAAATTCTACATTAAAAAAAAAAACATCTAACATGTATCACTTAAAATGACTTGATTTTAATCTAACCTGGTTAAAGGTTTGATCAGCAGGTTCCAAAAGTTGGAGTGCAACTAGGAGATGGTGAAACTTTGCCAGCAATGTCAGGAGTTTGGTGTTTGTGTGGGAGTGCAGAACTCCTTGACTGATTGCAAATATCTGCCTGCAAGTTTGAGTTTTACAATGACAGGAGCTAGATGATGTAACTAACTTATTCATAAATGAGAATTTTGTCTCAGCTGTCAAATTGCTTGTAAAAGGCATTTTAAGCTTGACAAGCTATTATTTCTTGCTTCATATCTTTTAAAAAAGATCCATAATAACTTTGTATGTTGATAATTCGTTTTTCATGCTGAGTTTTAATTTCAGTGTACCGTCTTCCACTGTGATCTATGCCAAACTGCACAGAGCAAGGCCTGAGAATGATAATTCTGCACCAGAGTTACAACTTCACACAACTAGAAATTGTCAATATGAGGTAGATTGCCAATTTTCTTTTTCCCTTCTGCTTTTACATTTTCACTGTAGTTTTGTGTTTGGATGACACATTACCTGATAATTGTAATGTTATGAATTTACAGTAATGCCAGGATCTCCAGTGTGCTACAAACTTTTGTCTTGAAAACGGGCGTTACTGACGTTTAATCTTTAGCCTAAATTTCTTTCCTTGTAAACATGCTATCAGACATTCTACACACTCAAAAACAAAATCCAAGGTGACAGAGAGCTTTGGATCCATAAGTAGCAGTCTTCATTCTATTTTGCTTGAATCCTGATTCTGTGCACCACTTAAAAAGCCATGTGGACATTGTGCCCCTAAATGCATCATATAATTTTCTTTTACCGGGGCAGATCAAGCTGACTGACATCTGGCTGATATAAAAGCCTGACGTGAGTGTGAGCTCTAACACCAATAACCTTCTCTTCTGCTTTGTTGTCACGTTCTCCATTGGACTCTGGTGTAAATCACGCATAGTTGGAATGCAGTGACCCCATTATTTTAATGTTTGAATTATTTGTTGGTATTTTAAGGTATTGGTGTTTTTTACTTATTTTAAAATTATCTCATTTAAAAATCAAAAACTATTTGAATAACTTTGGGGCCATGTTCCTAGCAGCAAGCCATCCAAGCCCTTAGTTGCCCCACTAAAACACCTCACTTTGTCACAGGACATCTCTTACATGCAGAGGATCACTCTGTTTGGCTCCCCATTTATGGTTTGGGTGTCTGGGCTGGTAAACCCCATGGGAGCTGAGTTTGCACAATGGGCTGAGTCTAGCACAATCTCACTCATTTAGGGCATGCTGGCAAAAGCAGGCGAATGCTTTATCACACAGAGAGATAGCACTATCACCACTACAGATTCCTTTCTGAGTGTCCTGGTTGTTGACCTTTTGACTGGCCATGGAAAATAATTTGCATTACAACAGATCAATAACACCAGTTGGGTGAAAGAAGATCTGATTCTCTGCAAGTGATCTGAAAGGCCATTCTGCAGTGCAATACTGGAGGACTGGCAGATATTTGAGTATGGCCTTGATCCCAGAAATCATACTGGTAAATAAAGCTGTGTAATTCTCCCTGGTCTCTAGTCAGATCCCACAGAATGTGACTGAAGTTGGTACAATGAAGTTTAGCTGTGTATGCAGGATCAATGTGAAATAGCTTGGTTTTCTCTTATGTATCTAAGTCTTAGTGGTATTGATCATTTGTATACACGTTATTAGAATGAATAACATAATGAAGTAGTTTGACATGTTTTAGAAAATGAGAATTTCATCAGAATGATGGGCAACATTGTGGGCCGAAGGGCCTGTAATGTGCTGTACTATTCTATGTTCTATATAATATATGAGGAGTCCTGTGATTTTCCATATCTAACTCTAGCAACGCCCTTCTGTAGAAAACCTACAGTTCTGACTCTGTTTATATTGCTTTAGAAAGACATAAGTGCTTCTCAATAATGTGCTTGAGCAATGAAACTGACTTGCACCTGTTCTTCTGTGCTTGCTCCTGAAATCAGGCAGGTTTCAGGTCTGTGGGCTGAGTTTTCTATCACCATTTCAGATGAGAACGTTTGCCCACTGTTGTTTGTTCAATGCATTTACAGAAGGCCTTAGGAAAAGGTGGCAAGTGCATAAAGGCAGTGCATTTTGGGAAAAGTCTGAAAATAGAACTGATCCAAGCAAAGTTTTTTGTTGCTGTTAGCTTTGTTCAGATGGTTAGGTTTATAGATAAACTGCAAAGGATAATTGTAGAGCTTTTTGTCAAAATTTTCCGTTGTTGTTAGAACATTTGGCGTGCACGTCTTTGTGCTGAATATTAATGTGATTAAGTTCACATTTTTTTGAGAAGAATCTACTGAGTGAGGAGTGAAAATTTCTTCCAACACTGGTACCCACTTTTACTGAGAAATTTCTCAGTTAACCTTTGGTACATAAATTAGAATAAGAGAACCAAAATTGTACAGTACAGAAACAGGCTCTTAGGCTCACCATGTTAATGTTGACCTTTTTGTCTATCTATAATACTCACATATAATTACATTAGGATCATATCCTTCAAAACCTTACCAGGTCAAGTGGTTGTCTCTTGTATGTTGTGATTTTATCTTGTTCCTCCACCACCTCTGGTGGCACATTCCAGTACATCAACTACTGTGGTGAAGTCCCTTCTCATCAAATGCCCTTTAAAACGACTTCCTGGCGCCTAACCTATGTCAACTTGTTTTTGGTACATTACCATGAGACTCTGACAACCCAGTTTATTTTATGTACTTCTTTCAGGTCATCTCGCTGCTTCCTTTGCACCACAGCCTGTCCAGTCTCTCCCCATGCCTAAGGTCCCCCAGTCCAGGTAACATCCTGATCTGATCTGTATCCTCTAGTCTTGTTTGGTGTCCACAGTACCAACAGCTTTCATGCGATCTGCAAACTTAACAGTCATACCTCCTGCGTTCTCATCTAAGTCCTTAATATATATTGCAAACACAAAGGATCCTAGCACTAATCTTTGTGTACACTGACTGTAAGCCACTAGTCTCAATCAGGAAAAAGCCTCTAACCGTCATTGCTATCTTCTTTCTATCATCAAGTTAATTTTAGATTCGGTTAGCCAGCTCACCTTGCTCTAACCTTCTGGATGAGCCAACCACATTAGTGAAATCCATACAGAGAGCATCTACTTACTACTTTTCATTCAATTTTATTAGTTGTCTCCTTAAAAACTCTTACCAGATTAGTGATACCGGATATCCTCCATGCAAAACTATGCTGACAGTACCTGTTCAGTCCCTTCCTTTCGAAATGAACAATTGTCTTCTCCCTTAGTTTTCTCCAGTCACTAGTCTGTAGTTACTTGGTTCAGCTGTTCTACCCTTCTTAGCTGTTCTCTAGATAAAGAAACACCATTTGTGTACTGTTCGTATTGATGAACAGGGGATCTGGTGTTGAAGTCCATTGTTGCTTGAAAGTGATGATCCAGGTGGCTAAGGTGATGAGGAATGTATACAGTGTGTTTGCTTGTAGATTTAGGGTCATATGGTCATACAACATGGAGACAGGTCCTTCAGCCCAGTTGGTCCAAGATCCCCAGCTAAGCTGGTGCCATTTGTCTGTGTTTTGCCCATGTCTCTCTAAACCTTTCCTATCCATGTAGAGTATCATTAATATACTTGCCTCAACTACTTCCTCTGACAACTCATTTGTTGTGGCCGTTACTGAAACTTGGTGGAACTATGATGTTGTGGCCATTACTGAAACTTGGTTGGAGGAAGGGCAGGATTGGATGATGCAGGTCCCGGGATTCAGGGGTTTTAAAAGGAATAGGATGGGAGATAGAAAAAGTGGGGGAGTGGCATTGCTGGTCAGGGATAGTATCATGGCTATAGAAAGGGAGGACGCTGCAGAAGGAGTGTCCACGGAATCAGTCTGGGTGGAAGTCAGAAATAGGAAGGGATCAATCACTATGCTGGGAGTAGTCTGTAGGCCCCCAAATAGCCCTCGGGACACCGAGGAGCAGATAGGCAGGCAGATTTTAGAATGGAGCAGGAAATACAGGGTAGTAGTTGTGGGTGATTTCAACTTTTCCTCATATTGACTGGCACCTCCTGAGTGCAAGGGGGATAGATGGGGCTGAATTTGTCAGGTGTGTTCAAGAAGGATTCCTGACACTGTATGTGGACCGGCCAATGAGAGGAGAGGCTATACTGGATCTAGTTCTGTGTAATGAACCTGGTCAGGTGACAGACCTCTTGGGGGAGCATTTTGGTGAGAGTGACCACAACTCCCTTAGCTTCAGCATAGCTATGGAAAGGGATAAAATCAGATGAAATGGTAAAGTGCTTAATAACTGGGGAAGGGCTAACTTTGAAAGGATGAGGCAGGAACTAGCGAGAGTAAATTGGAAATAGATGTTCACAGGGGAAAGCACAGAAGTAATGTGGGAAAAGTTTAGGGACCACTTGAGCTGGGTTCAGGATAGGTTTGTTCCACTGAGGCAAGGAAAAAATGGTAGGAAAAGGGAAAGGGGGCAACATGTGCCTGGAGGCGGAGGAGGTTGGGGAGGTCCTAAATGAATACTTTGCTTCAGTATTCACAAGTAAAAAGGATCTTGATCAGGATGAGGTCGAAGTAGAGTGGGTTTGTGTGCTGGACAATGTGGAGATTAGATAGATAGATAGATAGATACTTTATTCATCCCCATGGGGAAATTCAACTTTTTTTCCAATGTCCCATACACTTGTTGTAGCAAAACTAATTACATACAATACTTAACTCAGTAAAAAAAAATATGATATGCATCTAAATCACTATCTCAAAAAGCATTAATAATAGCTTTTAAAAAGTTCTTAAGTCCTGGCGGTAGAATTGTAAAGCCTAATGGCATTGGGGAGTATTGACCTCTTCATCCTGTCTGAGGAGCATTGCATCGATAGTAACCTGTCGCTGAAACTGCTTCTCTGTCTCTGGATGGTGCTATGTAGAGGATGTTCAGAGTTTTCCATAATTGACCGTAGCCTACTCAGCGCCCTTCGCTCAGCTACCGATGTTAAACTCTCCAGTACTTTGCCCACGACAGAGCCCGCCTTCCTTACCAGCTTATTAAGACGTGAGGCGTCCCTCTTCTTAATGCTTCCTCCCCAACACGCCACCACAAAGAAGAGGGCGCTCTCCACAACTGACCTATAGAACATCTTCAGCATCTCACTACAGACATTGAATGACGCCAACCTTCTAAGGAAGTACAGTCGACTCTGTGCCTTCCTGCACAAGGCATCTGTGTTGGCAGTCCAGTCTAGCTTCTCATCTAACTGTACTCCCAGATACTTGTAGGTCTTAACCTGCTCCACACATTCTCCATTAATGATCACTGGCTCCATATGAGGCGAAGAGGTGCTGGATCTTCTTAAAAACATTAAGATTGATAAATCCCCAGGGCTGGATACGATACACGTTAGGTTGTTGTGGGAATTGAGAGAAGAGATCACAGGATCATTAGCCATGATCTTTGAATCCTCTTTGGCTGCAGGGGAAGTACCGGAGGACTGGAGAATGGCAAATGTAGTTCCCTTGTTTAAAAAAGGTGATAGGGAGAAACCTGGGAACTATAGACCAGTGAGTCTTACGTCAGTGGTCTGCAAACTACTGGAAAGGATTCTTAAGGATAGGATCTACGAGCATTTGGAGAAGTACAGTCTACTCATGGATAGTCAACATGGCTTTGTGAAGGGAAGATCGTGCCTCACAAGCCTGATTGAGTTTTTTTGGTTTTTTTTTGAAGAGGTAGCAAAAGAAATTGATGAGGGTAGGGCAGTGGATGTGGTCTACATGGACTTTAGCAAAGGATTTGACAAGGTCCCTCATGAGAGACTCATCCAAAAAGTCATGAGGCATGGGATAAGTGGAACCTTGACTGTTTGGATAAAAAATTGGCTTAAAGGAAGAAAGCAGAGGGTAGTTGTGGACGGAAAGTATTCTGCCTGGAGGTTGGTGACTAGTGGAATGCCGCAGGGATCTGTCCTGGGACCCCTGCTATTTGTGATTTTTATAAGTGACCTGGATGTAAAGGCGGGAGGATGGGTGAGTAAGTTTGCGGATGACACTAAGATTGGAGGAGTTGTGGATGGAGCTGTAGGTGGTTGAAGGTTACAAGAGGATATAGACAGGCTGCAGAGTTGGGCAAAAAAATGGCAGATGGAGTTCAATCCAGACAAGTGTGAGGTGATGTATTTTGGAAGGACAAACCAGAAGACTGAGTACAGGATTAATGGTCAGTTACTTAAGAGTGTGGATGAACAAAGGGACCTTGGGGTTCAAATCCATACACCCCTCAAGGTCGCTGCACAGGTTGATAGGGTAGTTAAGAAAGCCTATGGGATGCTAGGCTTCATTAACGGGGATTAAGTTCAAGAGTAGAGAGGTCATGTTGCAACTCTACAAATCTCTGGTGAGACCTCACTTGGAGTATTGTGTTCAGTTCTGGTCACCTCATTATAGGAAGGATGTGGAAGCTGTGGAGAGGGTGCAGAGGAGATTTACCAGGATGTTTTCTGGTTTGGAGAACAAGTCATATGAAGCAAGGTTAGCAGAGCTGAGACTTTTCTCTTTGGAGCGTAGAAGAATGAGAGGGGACTTTTGATAGAGGTCTGCAAGATTATGAGAGGCATAGATAGGGTGGATAGTCAGTACCTGTTTCCCAGGGCTCCAATAGCAAACACCAGAGGGCATATGTACAAAATTAAGGGAGGGAAGTTTAGGGGAGACATCGGGGTAAGTTTTTTTACACAGAGGGTTGTGAGTGCCTGGATTGACTTGCCAGGGATGGTGGTGGAGGCTAAAACATTAGGGGTATTTAAGAGCCTCTTGGACAGGCACATGGATGAAAGAAAAATAGATGGATAGATAGATACTTTATTCATCCCCATGGGGAAATTCAACTTTTTTTCCAATGTCCCATACACTTGTTGTAGCAAAACTAATTACATACAATACTTAACTCAGTAAAAAAAAATATGATATGCATCTAAATCACTATCTCAAAAAGCATTAATAATAGCTTTTAAAAAGTTCTTAAGTCCTGGCGGTAGAATTGTAAAGCCTAATGGCATTGGGGAGTATTGACCTCTTCATCCTGTCTGAGGAGCATTGCATCGATAGTAACCTGTCGCTGAAACTGCTTCTCTGTCTCTGGATGGTGCTATGTAGAGGATGTTCAGAGTTTTCCATAATTGACCGTAGCCTACTCAGCGCCCTTCGCTCAGCTACCGATGTTAAACTCTCCAGTACTTTGCCCACGACAGAGCCCGCCTTCCTTACCAGCTTATTAAGACGTGAGGCGTCCCTCTTCTTAATGCTTCCTCCCCAACACGCCACCACAAAGAAGAGGGCGCTCTCCACAACTGACCTATAGAACATCTTCAGCATCTCACTACAGACATTGAATGACGCCAACCTTCTAAGGAAGTACAGTCGACTCTGTGCCTTCCTGCACAAGGCATCTGTGTTGGCAGTCCAGTCTAGCTTCTCGTCTAACTGTACTCCCAGATACTTGTAGGTCTTAACCTGCTCCACACATTCTCCATTAATGATCACTGGCTCCATATGAGGCCTAGATCTCCTAAAGTCCACCACCATTTCCTTGGTCTTGGTGATATTGAGACGCAGGTAGTTTGAGTTATGGGGTAGTGTGGGTTTAGTACTTTTTTTAAAGGATTATATGGGTCAGCATAACATGGAGGGCTGAAGGGCCTGTACTGTGCTGTAGTGTTCTATGGTTCTATGGTTCATATTCAGACTGCACTCTGGGTGCAAATAGCTTTCTGTTAAACCTCTCCACATTAATTTCAAAACTTTAAGTTAGTTTTGCTGAAGAGTAATGCTAATGGTTGTACTGCATTTAGTTATTAACCAAATTACTGAGGATCATGGATTTTAGTAAACACTGAATCTTTCTATTATTATAGTGCGCACGTGATTTGGAAAAGAGAGTTCATTTCAGTTCATTTTAGCTTTACTGCAATTAGCTAATGGTTTAATGAGTGCTGTTAAGACATCATGATTGTACATCTTGGAATTTTTCAGGTGGTAAAATTTTTTGTTACGAAAGTGTATACACTCACTGAACATCAGCATTGAAGGAAGCAATCTCCTGTCCATTAACAATATTTTTAGGAATGGTGTTCACATTTTCCTGTTAAAATCTATTAAAGAGCAAAAATTGATAATGATGTTGGTAATGAACTAATGTGTTGTACAGAAGAACACAAAGTAATTGCTGCTAATGTGGTGCATCCAGTGTGGTGAAATATAAAGAAAAGCTTTGTGGAAATATAATAAAGCCCTTTAGTAATTGGAGCAGGAGAAAATGACAAGGAATAATTTAAAAAAGGGGTATTCTATTGTGCTGTAACTGGTTATAGAAGCACAAACTTTCTTTAAGCAGCAGATTTCTTTATAACAAATTTATAGATTTTCTTTTGGTAGGGCAAATGTTTTGCTGAGATCCACAACTCTGCCAGTAAATAGCAGGTCCTTGGTGGAGGGGGTACCTCAGCCTTCCACGTAGTAGAACTCCAGCTGTGGTCTGTTCATGCTGCCTGGCTGAATACCTCACGAAGCTCAGTGAGATGACATGAACTTCAGAATTTTTCTCACTTCCCAAGCTTGCAAATCTTTTTTGCTGCACCCATGCCAAATTAACTTGGCACAGGGTCAGTAAACCTGTTCTAATGAAGGGAAAAATCAGCTGTCTGGAAGAAGATAAGAATGGCTTTTATTTGAAAAGCTATGTAGAGTTAGTTTGAATGTTCTAGTTTATTTAATATTTTTCAATAATAGCTTTTTTTAAAAACAAATGTACAGATTTGGAGCAGGATGCTATTCGAGCCTGCTTGGCCTTACTCAACTCACCATTGCTGACAACTCCTGATGACCTTTTGTCCCCGTCTTTATTAAGAATCTATCTAATTTTGTTTCTATAAAATAATTCTGCTGCCACCACCCTTTGAACTAAAGAGCTCCAAAGATCCATTAGCCACCGAGTAGAACAGTTTCACCTCTTCTCTTTAAACAGTGTTATTTTAAACAGTGGTTCCCTGTTCTAGAATCATTATAAGGTCCTTCAAATTCGCATACTTTAATTATCTCTTTCTCTTCTAAACTCTGGCAGATGCAAGCCTAATCTCCCTTGTGGTTCTTCAGACGTTGCAGTTAGCAGTCCAGTTAGACTTGTCTGAATTGCATCTAGCACATTTATATCCTTCCTTGTAAGGAAAGCAGTATTGTACACTGTGCTCTGAATGCAGTCTCACTTATCCTGCATAACTGAAGCATAAACCTCTCATAGTTCTGTATTCAGTTACTCTAGCAATAAATGATTACATGCTGTTTGTTTACTAAGTACTTTCTGTACCCAGATACCAGCCTTGTACAAATCATAAAATGGAACACACAGATGCCTTTGCCTCTAAGAGTTCTGCAATAACTTATTATTTAGAAAATAAGATTTATATTTATCCTGCCAAAAAAGACAATTTCCCACATTGTACTCCAGTTGTCAGATTACTGCCCAGTCACTTAAGCCATCAGCATACTTTCCGCAAATCTTGCGGTACTTTGCAGTTTTGCTCCACTTATTTACGAAAGGGTTACAGGAGGCATTGGAGCAAAAGAAAAACACTAGACTAATTTCTGGGATAAGAGCGTTTTCCTTTCATGACTGGCAAAAGAAGCTGGGTCTGTACTCTTCAGAGCTGTGGAGAATGAAAGGTAATGTTATTGAAACATAAGGTCCTTGGGGTAAATTACCCCCAACATTGACAGGGTAAATGTTGCCACGTGATTCAAGAAGGTGAGCTTTTAAAGCTGAGGTATATTCTAAGGTAGGGAAGCTCAGGAAATCTATATGCTGAGACCTCCATTGGTCGGAATTGAATTGAATTTATTTAAATCTTACATCCATCCCACAAGGTGAGGGAGTAAAAATCTTTGCATTATGACTCTGTCACAATGTACAGGCATGTGAATTTATATGTCTAAGGCTTGTAGAAAGAAGCTGTCCTGTAGCCTGTTGGTCCTGGCTTTAATGCTGCGGTACTGTTTGCCGGGTAGAAGCAGCTGAAATAGTTTATGGTCAGGGTGACATGTTCTTTCAGCACCTTCATATCCACAGATGAGCTGAGCTGTCTGTACCACCCTCTGTAGCACCCAGCGATCAAGGTTGGTGCAATTTCCATACCAGGCTGAGATACGGACGGTCAGGATGCCCTCAGTGGTGCCCCTGCAGAAGGTCTTGAGGATCTGGTGGCTCATGCCAAACTTCTTCAGTCACCTGAGGTGGAAGAGATGCTGACCATGGATATTGCGTCCTAGCTGTCTAGATACACAAGCCTGGGCATTATGATACAGTATGGAGAGCAAGCTTCCCATCTCCATGCAACTGATGAGCCCAAAGGAAAGGCAGAGACTGACATAGTTTGGTACCAGCAGCATCGCAGGAGTTGCCAGTCAGCGTGACTGCCTTAGGGACTCTAGCTCCGGATTTTCCCTCTGAGTTTACTCTTGAAGCCTTCCCCTTGAGTGAGTATAGCCACAAGGCAGCAAAGGTTTGAGATCAGAGTTTTCCTTCTCCTAGATGAGCTGCCAACCATGGCGGACGAGCCTCATCTGCCCAGAAAATCTATGTGCACAGGGTGGCAAGTGGGATATTTAAAAAAGAGGTCATTTTGTTGGAAGTGATTGCTATGGAGAACTGGCACAGAAGATGAGGCATGATGCAGACAGACTGTGATCATATTGAATAGCAGGGCAGGATTAAGGGGTCAAATGACCTACACTTTTTTTTCTACCCCTTTTCCATGTGTTTTGAGTTGTTTGTGAAAATCAGAGTCATTCACAAGCATTCAACTTAAACAGAATGTATAACTGCTAAAATCTAGGAGTTGAGAGAGAGAGGGGGAAAGGGTGGGGCAAGACAGTGCTGTCAGTAATGTTGTTACTGCAACCACCTCGTGTTTAAAATAAGGCTGTGCTCAGCTCTGAATCTAGTCAATATGCTTGGAGCTGACCTCCCAGTGGAAGCAGGTGCCATGGATGCTGTTGGTGGAAACAGAATGGTACAGGTCCAGGTGGTTTGTTCAGTTTTACAGGAGCTGGGGTTAATATTGACAGGATGAGGATTACCATTGAACCTGCCATTAAAATTATTTCACAATGAAGACCAAAAATTCTAGATAGATAGGTAGATACTTTGTTGATCTCAAAGGAAATTAACGTCACAGTAGCATTACAGGTGCACAGACTAACAAATATTAGAAGAGAAATAAGAAAGAATAAAAAATAAGTTTCGTCAGTCGAACATGAGGGGGGTTCAACTCTTCCCTGGCTATAGGTTGATTCATTATAGAGTCTAATGGCTGAGGGTAAGAATGACCTCGTATAGCGTTCTTTGGAGCAGCACACTTGTCTTGATCAATTACTGAAAGGTTCCTCTGTTCAGCCAAGGTGGCCTCCAGGGGGTGAGAAACATTGTCCGGAATTGCCAGGATTTTCTGTAGGGTCCTTTGTTCTCCCACAGCCTCCAGTGTGGCCAGTTTGACTCCTATAACAGAGCCAGCCTTTCTAATCAGTTTATTGAGCTTGTTGGCATCACCCTTGTTGGTGCCATTGCCTCAGCACACCACTGCAAAGAAGGTTGTACTGGTGACAACAGACTGGTAGAATATGTGAAGGAGACGCCTGAATACTCCAAAGGACCTCAGTCTCCTCAGGAAGTAGAGGTGACTGGCACTTCTTGTACACAGCCTGTGTGTTGGTGCTCCACTCAAGTCTGTTATCCAGTATTCAGGTTTACTCCTCCCCTCAGTAACTGTCTTCTTAACAGAAATCTACATTGACCAGTTCTATGTCAGATTATAACAACAAAAAGTTGAATTTCCCCATGGGGATGAATAAAGTATCTATCTATCTATCTATCAGTACAGGTCCTCTCTAGGTTACAAATGTGAAATTTATGTATACCCCATACCTAATGAGCAAGTACTTGGGAGACTAGTGGGTGAGTTTGCCAGCTTCTGTGGGGCTGCAGGCATCTTCTGCCATGTCAAAACTCAATTGTGGCAATGCCATTGCATCTCAGAGAAATCTGAATAACCGAGGTAAACACTCTTGTTGAGCTACACATTACGCTTAGTTGGCCTGTATTTTTACTTAATTATATCACTGGGGGGAGTGCATTTCCAACTTGCTAACTGTTTGGGTTATGAACACTTCTCAACAACAGGATTCTATCGCAACCTGGGGAGGATCTGAAAATGTGGCCTGAATAAATGGTTTAAAAATATATGCTCGAAGAAATAAAGCTCAACTCCTATTACATGATAATATTTGTAAAGAAATACACAGCTCATTTAAATGATGATTTTAAAATTCCCGAAGTATTTTTAATATAGGTAATTTTTGTGCTCACACATTAAAAAATTTAGTATATACTTGGTGGCCACTTTATCAGTTACTTCCTGTACCTAATAAAGTGGCTACTGAGTGTCTGTTCATGATCTACTGCTGCTGTAGCCCATCTACTTCAAGGTGCGACATCTGCCTACAGAGGTGTTGTTTTGCATACTGCTTTTGCAACTCATGCTTACTTGAGTTACTGTCACTTTCCTGTCAGCTTGAACTAGTCTGGCCATTCTCTGACCTTTCTCGTTAACAAGGCATTTTTGCCCACTGAACTGCAGCTTACTCCACATCTTTTGCTTTTTGCACCAAGTAAACCTCTGTAAACTCTATAGAGACTTGAGCGTAAAATTCCCAGGAGCTCAGCAGTTTCTGAGCTACTCAAGCCACCCCTTCTGGCACAAACAATCATTCCACAGTCACAGTCCCCATTCTGATGTTTGGTCTGAACACCTGAACCTCTTGACCATGTCTGCATGCTTTTATGTATTGATTTGCCACGTAATGGACTGATTAGATACAGTATTTGCATTAACAAGCAGGTGTACCTAATAACGTGGCCACTGAGTGTATTGTGACAATTCTTTGCATATTTTTAAACTGCTTTATTTGGAATTCTTACATTAGTCTCTCAAAATGCTTGTTCTGTTTTAGATAACTATCAAGACATCTTTCTATGAAGTACTTGGGCAGGTAAGAGTATTATCCTTTAGTTTGCATTTTAAGCCCTTTTTATTGCAATATTGTGAATACCTTTTGCCTGTGTTCATACAACTAACATATTAATTCTGAGAAGTCATTTTGCTGAAATATTCCAGGGGTAAGTCCCCATCCTTTTCCTATTTTGTGCCAAAATATCAATGGTGCTGAATTTGCATCTGAAAATAAATCCACGTGGCAGAGACCGTTGCAATCAGATTTTCAATTGTACTTGCAGTGTGTCAATCTCTTCTCAGAGTAAGCGTATAAGTTAAATTTTTACAGCTGCTGTAGTGGAATTAGAATTTGTCGCTTGTACCAAGATGCAATGAAAAGCATATCTGCATACTCTTCCTTTGGATCAATTCATTGCATTGAGGGAGTGCAAGGTAAAACAATACCAGGGTGCAGAATAAAGTGTAACATCTACAGAGAAAATGTAATGCAGATAGACAAGAAGGTGCAAGATGATAATGAGGTACAGTAGATTGTGGGGTCAGGAGTCCATCTCATCATCGTTGATCTTGTGGTCTTATACCAGTGGGATAGAAGCTGTCCTTGAGCCTGGTGAAATGTGCCTTTGGGTTTTGGTGTCTTCTTTCCCTTGGGGGAGGAGAGAAGAGAGAAGGTCCAAGGTGGAGAGGGGGTCTATACTGAGGCAACGAGAAGTATAAACGGAGTCCAATGCTGACCCGTTTTCACAGCTCTCTGTAGCTTCTTGCTTTGAAATGGTGTAATTTCTTGAATTGTCAAGAATTTTTGTCTTGTCTCTTAAAATTAATTTATTTCCTGCCTCAGTACTTGTAAAATATTAGTTCCTTATATTAAATGATAAAAATTGAAAACTACTGTCCTTTTTATTTTTATGATAGAGAATTAAAGAAGGGATTTAATTTTGACACCCTAGGACTCTAACCACGGAGAGGGGCTTTTCTATAATGTAATAGAAGTCTCATAAAAGCTAACCTGGTCTGTACCATCAGGAGTAAAATAAAATTTCTCTCGTCCTCCTCTTCCTCACACTATCATTCTTCACACTTACACTTGTATCCATTTCGACTTCGTTCCTCTGCTAAGTGCTGACACTTCAGATTTTTTTAATGACTGAGATGCCTGGACTACTGTCACTCAAAAGATTTTCATCTTTAGATGTTCTTGAATATGTTTTCCATGGAAATTGTGCCTTCTGTCTTTTTAATTAAAATGTATCATACCTCAGCAGTCTAGCTCTAAAATGCATACTGTAAAACTCCCCCCATCCCCACCCACCTGCTTTTTATGCAGTTACAAAATATTTACAGCATGTAGAGGTTGTGCTGCAGCTCTGTAGAGCCCATAACCTTGTGTTCCTGGGTCATTCTATGTACGACGGTTTCAGAAGAATATAGCTATCTTGGAGGGAGTGGAGTGTAGACTTGTAAACATGACCTGGACTACTGAGGTTAAAAGGCAATGCAACATTACTCAAAATAGAGACCTGTCTACAATACATTTTAAAAGATTAAGATGATTTATTTATTGGAGGTTTTTGGCATGTCCTTTTATAATTCTGATTGGGTTGGATGAAGGCCATTTGCCTCATTGGGTCTATACTAACTCTCAAAGTAACCCATCACCCAGCCTACTTTCATATAACCTATCCTCTCTCCCAGTTCCTTTAAGACCCCTCTGATTCATCCACCAGCATTTACACAAGATGTATATGAACAACCAACAACCCTTGGAAAGTGACAGGGAACCTGGTGGAAAATCACCCGGACAAAGGGCGATTGAGCAAACTCAACATATAAACATGGAAAACCTACAGCACAATACAGACCCTTCGGCCCACAAAGTTGTGCCGAACATGTCCCTACCTCAGAAATTACTTGGCTTACCTATAGCCCTCTATTTTACTAAGCTCCATGTACCTATCTAAAAGTCTCTTAAAAGACCCTATCGTATCCGCCTCCATCACCATTGCTGGCAGCCCATTCCACGCACTCACCACTCTCTGAGTAAAAAACTTAACCTTGACATCTTTGTACATACTCCCCAGCAGCTTAAACCTGTGTCCTCTTGTGGCAACCATTTCAGCCCTGGGAAAAAGCCTCTGACTATCCACATGATCAATGCCTCTCATCATCTTATACACCTCTATCAGGTCACCTCTCATCCTCCATCACTCCAAGGAGAAAAGGCCAAATTCACTCAATCTATTCTCATAAGGCACACTCCCCAGTCCAGGCAACATCCTTGTAAATCTCTGCACCCTTCCACATCCTTCCTGTAGTGAGGTGACCAGAACTGAGCACAGAACTCCAAGTGGAGTCTGATCAGGGGGTCCTGTATAACTGCAACATTACCTCTCGGCTCCTAAATTCAATCCTACGATTGATGAAGGCCAATGCACTGTATACCTTCTTAACCACAAGAGTCAATCTGCACAGCAGCTTTGAGTGTCCTATGGACTCGGACCCCAAGATCCCTCTGATCCTCCACACTGTCAAGAGTCTTACCATTAATACTATATTCTGCTATTGAACTTGGCTGTATCCATATCCAGCATTTAAGGACCACAAGAATATCTATTTGGGGAAGTATCATGGCAAAATCCTTACTTTTGGGCCCATTTCTCCCAATGAAACTGCTTGCAAGCAACTGCACTCTCTATTTTTACCCATAGAGTCTTCTACTAGTGAGCGAATTCAGGTGCCTGCACGTCTTCCGATTCATCTCAGAAGGTCTTGGCTTCAAGCCAACACCTGAATTTAAGCATTTAATCTGCTTTTATGAAGGAGGTGCCATGTAAAAAGTAAAATTGGATAGGTATATGGACAGGAAAGGAATGGAGGGTTATGGGCTGAGTGCGGGCCAGTGGGACTAGGTGAGAGTAAACGTTCGGCACGGACTAGAAGGGCCGAGATGGCCTGTTTTCATGCTGTAATTGTTAGATGGTTATATGGTTTCCGGATATATCGTCATTTGGGTGGTATATCCATGACATTCATGGGTATAAAGGATGCCACCATGATGATAGAAGTGTGAAAGGAATCTTTTTGCCAATCTTTATCTCTCAGCCAAATTCAGTTGAGTCCATGTTGTGCTTTGCAAAATGGCAGAACAGATCCTGCTCGGGTGAAATTTGCTTTGTAATAATGAGAATACTTATGAGGGGCGATTGATAAGCTCGTGGCTTAAGGTAGAAGGAGATGAGTTATACAACTCTCATTACAGGCACATGCATTTCATCTCTTTGAGTGATTATGCAGAAAGTTTGAAGTTAATAACTCATCTCCTTCTACCTTAGGCCACGAACGTTTGGTGGGACTATGTTGAAAAATAAATTGACTCTAAATTGACTCCTTCTTCCTTAGGCCACAAACGCATCAATCGCCCCTCGTAAGTGGTATTTAATTAACTGAAATAAATTGTTATATCCTGATGGGGTAAAAAGTATCTTTTTTAATATATCACACAATTTTCCTCCTCTAACACCTAATTTCTTTCTGGAAGAACCTGGGCAAAAAGTTATTTTGCCGCCCATCCGCTTGAAGGTCGGATGTGTTGCGTGTTCAGAGACACTCTTTTGCACTCCACTGTTGTAACACATGGTTATTTGAGTTCCTGTTGCCTTCCTGTCAGCTGAACTAATCTGGCCATTCTCCTCGGGCTTCTCCCATTAACGAGGCATTTTCACCCAGAGAGCTGCTGCTCACTGGACGTTTTTTGTTTCCTGCACCATTCTCTGTAAATTCTAGAGACTGTTGCACATGAAAATCCCAGCAGATCAGCAGTTTCTGAGGTACAGGTGTCTTCCCCCCCCCCCCCTTACAAAGGTAGAGCGTTCCTACAAAACCTTTCTTAAGCCAAAATGGCGTAAAGTGAAGGACCATTAATTTATATGGGAAAAATTTTCTTAAAAGCAAAAATCCTCCTTATAATGCGAAAACAGGTTACTAATGTAGGTCTTTTGTAAAAGCGAAATGACGTAAAGCGAACATTCGTAAAGCGGGGGACACCTGTATTCCAACCACCCCGTCTGGCACCAACAATCATTGCATGGTTTAAAGTCACTTAGATCATATTTCTTCCCTGTTCTGATGTTTGGTCTGAACAAAAACTGAACTTCTTGACCATGTCCGTGTGCTTTTGTGCATTGAGTTGCTGCCAGATGATTGATTAGATATTTGCATTAATGAGCAGGTGTACCTAATAAAGTGGTCACTGAGAGTATATACTCTTAATAAGTTATAAATGCTGATGGTATTTACTTTGGTCTGTACATAGACAAGATGATTGTAAACAGAATCTAAGTGTGTGCTTCAAATCATGATATCTTGGTGAAAAGTGGTTGCATTTAATTGTAGTCTTCAGTATCAGACCTATCACTGCTTATAGTTCCACCTAAGTGTTATTACTCTGTTTACATTGCTTTTGTCTTATAAGACTGAAATTCTGGTTATGCAGCCTGGGTTGAGATCACTGCCTGTGTTTAAACAAATCTGAACATTTATTCTTCGATAATTGAAATGTTCGTTAAGTTTCCAGGGGAAGACTTTTCAAACTTACAATCTTGAAATTCATTCACTTCATGTGGGATTTATTTCCTATTATTATTATTTTGAATGAGTGAGTGTGTTTTAAGTGAACATGACTGTGCCCTACAGTCACCCAGTGTAGAGAAGTTGTAAACTTCATCAACCTCTGAATGAACAGTTTCTTTTCCTTATTTCGGTCCTTGCTCTGGACATGTACCTCTGGATGCTAGGCTTCTCAGCTGGAGGAAATATCTTCCCTTTTTCTAGCCTTGAAGAATTCTCTACATTTAATGAGATTGCCTGTCAAATGAGGCTCACCAAGATGGAAGTCATGGTTGGCATGGATGAGTTGGGCTGAAGGCCTGTTTCTGTGTTGTATAACTCGAATGGGGAGTACCATCACATCTCAAAAGGACTTCAGCAGTTCAATAGCACTTCTCGAGGGCAAGTTGTTCATTTGTTATGTGCTATGTCATATGAAGGCAATCATGGTTTTTCTATGACCATGATTGTTCTTGGCAAATTTTTCTACAGAAGTGGTTTTCCACAGTGCAGTATCTTTACAAGATGGGTGACCCCAACCATTATCAATACTCTTTAGAGATCTTCTGCTTGGCGTCAGTGGTCTCATAACCAGTACTTGGAATATGCACCAGTTGCTCATACAACCATCCACCACCTACTCTTATGGCTTCAGGTGACCCTGATTGTGAGCCTAAGCAGGTGCTACACCTTCCCCAATGCAAGCTAGCAGAGCAAAGGGGCGCCTTACACCTCCTTTGGTAGAGGCATATCTCCACTTTATCACCAAAGGGCAATTAGAAATGGTTAATAAACACTGGCTAGCAATGCCTAGATCTCAAAATGAACATTCAAAAAAATTGAACCTTATTCTGATGTATTTTCAATGGAAAGCAGCATTTTGGCCTCGTTTTTATTTGGATGCTTTTTTATTTGTTTCTTTAAGCACCTCGGTAGGAGTTTTGGCAATATTCCAAACAACATTAAAGATTTGGGGCCAAATGATGCAAGCTGTAAATAATGTATTTTGCAGATACAGTTATATTTACAGATATAGGTGTAGCATGGTGGCAACAATTGGATTTGAGAGCTGGAAACAAAAATCGGTCTGTTTTTATTCAAGGCTGAATTGTTTTAAGCTAAAACACTTTTGAACTGGAGTTAGTTGCATTTATTAATACCATAAAATATTATTAGCAGTATGTTGGTATATTCTAGATCAAAGAATAAGTTGTTATTAAGCTTGTGAGTTCATTGACTTGGTGCACTTTGTGGTAGCTCTTTTTTTGTATTTGTTGTTTAGGATATCTGAACATGAAAGCAACAGCGCTGTCAACACCATCGTCAAATCACTCTCGCACAAATGAATGCTTAGGTTCAACTTCACAAACTTTAGCTTAATTTCTCTGTTTAAAGGAAGAGGAAAAGTAAAAATAATTTCTCTATTTACTGGATCATGGCTTTTGAATATTTTAGAGGATAGAATGGTGAAATGTAATTTAGTGGAAGTTATTTCAATGCAATGGTGATTAATTAGTCCCTGTTTAAATTGTGGGCGTGTGTTGGAGTCCAGAGTTTCTCGATTGACTGGTTTCTTTTGTTAACCTATTACGTTATGCTAATGATTTTAAAAGGTATTTGTCAACTTTAGTACACACAGTAACTAAGAAGACTGCAACTAGTTAAGTGTTGATGCCTGAAGGTGGATTAACGACTGCGACTTTGAAGTATGGAAAGTCCGCCTATCCTAGTGAATGAGTGATTAGACTTGTGAACAAGATGGCTTTGGCTGCAGGGGTACACATGTTCTCTGAGGAAAACCTAAAGAAGCACACAATGATGATTTCAGAACAGGACTATAAACACAGAGAAAACGTGCTATCAAGGGAAAAAAGTTGCAGATATCTTACACCATTGAAGTTGCTGGAAATAGAGAAGTGGAGACTTGCTGTAAAAGCAGAAAACAAAGTGCCGCTAGTAAGAACAAAATACAAGCTGGCAAGAGAGATGATTCCGCAAGAGGCCTCAGTGTTTCACATCTATCCTTTGCGTGCATGGTCAGTTGAAAGGAATCCGAATAGCATGTTCCAATGTACAAGAAGTGCTGGTTTAACTAAAGAAAACTGTAAGCAATTTAAAACTTGTTTAAGTGCCTCGAGGTTGCCACAACAGCTACCAAAGATACCATTCTCATTTCTGAGGAAGAGATGTGCAAGTTCTTCTTCTATTAGCCAAACCACTTTCGAAAATCGCTTTTACAAAATTGGCACATGCAGCTCTTTCCTTAAACTTTAAACTTCCATCAAAAGCTGATCAATATTTGTCTGAAGTATTCAGACAGAAGAACACTTCAATCTGCTTTTCCAAAGAGATGGTAACTGAGTTTTGAGAAATTCTTGGATATGAGTATGTACCGTGACCGAAATAATTCAGAATTCATTTTCCAAGATCCCTTGAGGACATTATTTTGAACAATACAGAATGACATTATCTGATGTTTATTTTCATGTATTTGTGACATTTACAATGTATGGAGTTGAAAACCGCAATATCACTCTTGTGAGGCAGTTTTACTTCTCTGAGGGCAGATGGATTCTTATTACCTACAGTTTTTGAAGACAGTTGGATGTTCAAATAATATTAGCCAAACAATCCTGTTCAGCAGAGACTTGCTGATGTTTTTGTGATATTTTTCCTGTCTTTTGATTTACTACTTATTTTATCAACCAAGTTCAGTATTGCTTTTTTTTTTGATTTATTCTCTAGGAATGCAGCAACCTAGCAGGAAACAAAAAAATAAGCTGTAGCAAAAACATCTTCATTCAGTGGCTTGTCAAAGTGATTCAGTGAATCACATTTAGCTTCAGAAAGAACAATAGTTTAACTTGTTGTTTTAACTTTAACTTTTATTGGTTGGAACTTGGTGAGTTTTGAATATACAGTTAATTGCCATTGCATATGCCCTTTTAATTTGATTATTGATAACGTTGCAAAACACTGGATGAACTTAGCAAGTCAAGCAGCATCTATGGAAAGGAATAAACTGTTGAGGTTTCGGGCCCAAAAAGTCAACTTTTATTTCTTTCCCATTGATGCTACCTGACCTGCTGAGTTCCTCCAGCGTCTTGCATGTGATACTTTGGATTTCCAGCATCTGCAGAATCTCTTGTGTTATTGATAACTTTTCTCCATTTCCATGACATTTTCAATTTTGTAGAAATAGTATTATATAGTTTCATTCTTTTATGGTTAGTATAGCTAGAAGAACCATATGCCTGTAGAGATGGTGTTCATTATTAAGGGTTGTAATAATCTATAGGTCAGTTGTGGAGAGCGCCCTCTTCTTTGTGGTGGCGTGTTGGGGAGGCAGCATTAAGAAGAGGGACGCCTCACGTCTTAATAAGCTGGTAAGGAAGGCGGGCTCTGTCGTGGGCAAAGTACTGGAGAGTATAACATCGGTAGCTGAGCGAAGGGCGCTGAGTAGGCTACGGTCAATTATGGAAAACCCTGAACATCCTCTACATAGCACCATCCAGAGACAGAAAAGCAGTTTCAGCGAAAGGTTGCTATCAATGCAATGCTCCTCAGACAGGATGAAGAGGTCAATACTCCCCAATGCCATTAGGCTTTACAATTCAACCGCCAGGAGTAAGATATGTTAAAGTGCCGGGGTTGATTGTATTTAATGTATCTAAGTAAACTACTTAAGAACTTTTTAAAAGCTATTATTAATGCTTTTTGAGAGAGTGATTTAGATACATATATTTTTACAGAGTAATTTATGTAATTAGTTTTGCTAAAACAAGTGTATGGGACATTGGAAAAAATGTTGAATTTCCCCTTGGGGATGAATAAAGTATCTATCTATCTATCTATCTAATCTTTATGTTGGGAATAGAGCATTATCACAGAAAAACAATTCAAGCCTTCTTGCTAGATGCTAAAGAACTGCTTGTTTGAAAGATGTAGATTTTGATTGGCTATGGCCACCAAAGTGATTCTATTAAAGATGTTTTTTTTGCTCAGTATTACTGCTTCCTTTGTATTCCCGTTGAATACTTGCAGCCATTCACACATCCTATCCTAGCAACTACATGTGGGCTTAAGTAAGGGAAAATATCCCACTGAAATTTCTCCTGAAATTTGATTGTGTTAGGGCAAATTTTAAATATGTATACTGCTTCTGCCTAGCATTTAATAGAAGTGCATGTAGCCAGCATAGTAGTTTGATTAGTGGAGGAGCAGGACAAGTCACACATTGTATGTTAGATCTCTTCTTATTTAATACTGATGTTGGTATGTACATTTATTGCAGAGATGTAAAAAGAAACAAAAAATCTTTTTAAAGTTTGATAGCATCGACTTCCATTCATTGGGTCTCAAAGTAAGCAACTACGTTCTGGAAATAGTGCAAGGGATCAGCAATTTGATCTCTTGCGTCAATAGAATGAGTCATAGGCAAAGTTGGAAAGAGAAGCTAATTCTGGAGATGTTTTAGAGGGGAATTTAAAGAAGTATATTGTTTAGTAATGTTAATATGGAGCAGCATTGAAAGCAATCATTCAAGGCAGAATTGTATATCAAGGAACAGTTACAAAATCATAGGAAGCAGACTCAGAGTTTTTCTGTAAAGCAAAATGACTTATTTTATATGATCATCAGTGCAGGATAGTGGCAATAAAACTGTTCATTCAGTAGAATATAAACTTGTGAATGTACTGCAGTTTGTGCTTGCTGGAGGTTAGAAGGGTGAGGGGTCAATTGAAATATCGAAGATCCTGAGAGTTCTTAACAAGCTGAATATAAAGAGGACACTTCCTCTTGTGACTTGTGGCGAGGGCTGCATACCATCGCAGACTTCAAAGCCAAATGTTGTGATGCCACCAGCATCGCGGCCTCTCTCCCAGATGAGCTCAATCACTTTTACGCTCGGTTCGACATCGCTAGCTCTGAGCCTCCGAGGAAAGCCACCGCTACAACCTGCAACCTGGTCATCTCTGAGGCTGCGGTACGCAGATGTTTCCAACGAGTGGACAGTAGCGAGGCTGCAGGACTGGACGGCATCCCAGGGTGAGTACTCAGGATGTGCGCAGCACAACGGGCAGGTGTGTTTACAGACAATTTTAATCTCTCCTTCTCCCAGTGTAGAGTGCCTCTTGCTTCAAAACATCCACCATTGTCCCTGTGCCAAAAAAGACCAAGGTAACATGTCTGAACGACTGGCATCCTGTCACACTCACCTCAATAATAAGCAAATGCTTTGAGAGGTTGGTCAAGGATTTCATCTACAGCTGGCTGCCACCCAAACTGAACCCTCTACTATTCGCCTACTGACACAACCGATCGACAGATGACGCAATAGCCACTGCTCTGCGTGCCATCCTTACACATCTGGAGAAGAAGGATGCTTATGTGAGAATGCTGTTCTGGACTACAGTTCAGCATTCAACACCATAGTTCCATCCAGGCTCGACAAAAAGCTTTGAGACCTTGTTCTCGACCCTGCCTTATGCAGCTGGATCCTGGACTTCCTGTTAGATTGCCAGCAGGTTGTAAGAGTGGGCTCCCTCACCTCCAACCCTCTGACTCTCAATACAGGAGCCCCTCAGGGCTGCGTACTGAGCCCCCTCCTTTACTCCCTGTATACCCCTGACTGTATTGCCACCCTCAGCTCCAATCTGCTAATTAAATTTGCTGATGACACTACATTGATTGGCCTAATCTCAAACAATAACGAGGTGGCCTGCAGGGAAGAAGTCATCTCTCTGACACAGTGGTGTCAAAAAAACAACCTCTCCCTTAATGTCGCAAAAACAAAGGAGTTGGTTGTGGATTACAGGAGGAATGGAGACAGGCTAACCCCTATTGACATCAGTGGATCTGGGGTTAAGAAGATAAACAGCTTCAAGTTCCGCGGCATCCACATCACTGAGGACCTTGCGTGGTCTGTACACACCAGCTGTGTGGTGAAAAAGGCACAACAACGCCTCTGTCACCTCAGAGGAAGTTTGGTACGGGCCCCTAAATCCCAAGAACCTTTTTCAGGGGCACAATTGAGAACTGGATGGCTGCATCACTGCCTGGTATGGGAACTGTACCTCCCTTAATCGCAGGACTCTGCAGGGAGTGGTGCGGACAGCCCAGCGCATCTGTAGTTGGGAATTTCCCATGATTCAGGACATTTACAAGGACAGGTGTGTACAGAGGGCCTGTAGGATCATTGGGGACCCAAGCCATCCCAACCACAATCTATTCCAGCTGCTACCATCCAGGAAATGGTACCGCAGCATAAAAGCCAGGACCAACAGGCACCGAGACAGCTTCTTCCAACAGGCTATCAGACTGATTAACTCACACTGATTTGAATGTACTCTTTATTACATTGACTGTTCTATTATTATAAACGATTGTAAGTTACTATGTTTGCACATTTAGATGGAGATGCAACTTAAAGATTTTTACTCATGTATGTGAAGGATGTAAGAAATAAAGTCAATTCAATTCAATACAATTGAAGGAGAATTTTGTACCATGTAAGATCAAGAGAAGCCAATTCTTTTTCTCTCAGGATTGAGGGTCTGATACTTTATTTCTCAAAGTTGTGGAAGCAGAGTGTATATTATTTTTAGGATCATCTATCCTGACATATATCCTACTGTTCTGGAGTCCTAATTTATACTTTGTTTCACTGACAGAACATTTGCTATGTTAAAAGTGTTATATAAATAGAAGTTGTTGATAAATTGTTCTCACCTCTCATTTTTTGTATTGCTGTTGAATTTATAACATCTTGGTGTTACTCAAATCATTTTGCTCATTTGAAATCCTTCTGTCTTATTTGAAAAAAGTTACCTTTTTTGGCATCCACATCTCCCTTTCTTCCTTTGTAAGCCTGGAATGTTTTTTTCTCTGGAAGCTGCTCTTTTCAAGTAGATCATAATTGACTCCACACCTAGTAGATGAAGGAAGCATTTTGCCATTATTAAAGAATATTCATTTTGTGCAAAAAGCTGTGAAAGAGAAAAGACGTGGAATAATATCTAATTATGTTTCATGCCCAAGAGTGATTCTGCACCAATGAAGTCACACAATGTCCTGTATGGTAGTGCATCACGTTGCCCATTGCTAAAAGAAGTCATAACTCAAGAGCTTGACATCTCCATTTTTTTGGTTTCTAGTCATCAGCCTCTTTTGCACGTACCTCCCCATGCGAAGTACTAAGATTATGGGAAATCATTTGACAGCAACTCAACTGAGAAGTTAATATGTTCTTAAGGCTAAAGAAACCATTATAATCATCAAGGACATCTTGGATACCTTAAGATGTAAGATTATAATGATGTTGGCAGACTGTAAAATCCAAAATTTGTAGCCTTTGCTGCTGCATCATGCTTTAGCATAACTTGGAACAAATAGAATCTGGGGTTGGTGGAATTGCTTATCATGTTTTTGCCCAAAGCTAATCTATTTATACCAAATGCTGGTGGAACACAGCAGGCCAGGCAGGATTTTGTGTGTGTTGCTGTTTGAATTTCCAGCATCTGCAGATTTCCTCGTGTTTGCTATTTATACCAACAGTTTTTCTTATTTTTTTATGTGACCAACTTAACAGTGTTGTGTGTTATGAGAATAGACTTGGAAATGCTTTTGAAACCTTCTGGCCTGAAATATAAACCCTGAACTTTGCCACCCAAAGTACTGCAGATGGTAGAAATCTGAAAGAAAAGAGGAAATGATGGAAATTACCAACAAGGCATGCAGCATCTATAAAGGGGGAAATTGATGCTTGAGGCTAGTGACTTCAAAAAAAATCCTTGTAAGTAATTCCATCTGGGATTTAGGATCAGATTCTCAAGGAGTGTTTCAAGTATGGAGCAAAGAGCTTAGTGTTTGATAAATGGGTGCTGCACAGTGACATTAGTAGCCAGTCATTCATCTGCATTCTATATTTGTACAGCAGTACTGCAATATTTTCTCTTGTAGTTATAAATAAGTGAAGATGCAGTAAACTGAATTCAGTGAAAATTAATTTTTGTGTGCTCTGTACACATTTTTAACTGTGGAGAGAAACAAGAAGACTAGGGAACTTAGAAGGCAGGCCATTGAAGATGTATGAAATCATGAGGGACATAGATAGGGTAATTGCACACAGCCTTCTTCCCTGTGTAGGGCAGTTAAAAACTAATGGACATAGGTTAAAGATGACAGAGGAACTATTTAATTGGATCCTAAGTATAATCTTTTATGCCTAGTGGCATATGGGAGGTGTACCTAATAAAGTGGCCACTGGGTGTATATGGTATGAACTGCAAGAGGAAATGGTTGAGGCAGATAGAATAGCAACATCTAAACGACATTTGGACAAGTATGTAGATAGGAAAGGTGATACTATTCAATCTGCTAAACTTTGATGGGATTTTCTGGTTTTGAAGCAGTGAGCAGAGGAGGGAAAAGAAGGATTGTAATAGAAGGCAGGAGAGATTAAATGACAAGAAGTACAAAGGTGCAAGTGCTACCATGTTAATCCTCTGTTATTTCCTTTTTCCTCATTCTTGTCAATAACAATCTCAGCTCTGCTGCTTTCAAATTTTGAACATAGAACAGTATAGCGCATGAACAGGCCCTTCGGCCCATAATGTTGTGCCAAGCCAATTAAATTAGTTGCCTACACAATGTCCATATCCTTCCATTTTTCTCACATTCATGTGCCTATCCAAAAATCTTTTAGAAGTCCCTAATGTATCTGTCTCTACGGCCACCCCAGACATCACATTCCATGCACACCACTCTCTGTGTTAACACCTTGACCCTTGCATCTTCTTTGAAATGATCCCTTCTCATCTTAAGTGCATGCCCTGTGGTATTAGACATTTCAACCCTGGGGAAAAATACCGTCTGTCTACTTCTCTACGCTTTTCATGATCTTATAAACCTCTATCAGATCTCCTCCCGGCCTGTGCTAATCCAGAGAAAACAACCCAAGTTTATCCAACCTCTTGCTATAGCACATTCAGTCGAATTCAGACAATATCCTGTGGTCTCTCCAACATCCATCCTATAATGGGGCGACCAAAACTGTATACAGTACTCCAGATGCAGCCTAACTAAAGTTTTATAAAGCTGCAACATAACTTCCTGACTTTTGAACTCAGTGCCTCAACTAATAAAGGCAAGCATGCCATATGCCTTCTTAACCCCCTATCAAGCTGTGTAGCCACTTTCGGGGAGCTGTGAACTTGGTCCTCAAGATCGTTCTGCCTGTACATTTCACATTGGACCAAGTTAAACTCTATCTGCTATTTCTCTGCTCATATCTGCAACTGACCTGTGTGCCGTTGTATTGTTTGCCAGTCTTCTGCTTCACGACAACACCAATCTTCATGTCATCTGCAAACTTACTAACATACCCATTTACATTTTCATCCAGGTCATTTATATACAGCAGAGGTCCCAGGACAAATCCCTGTGGAACACCACTAACCACAGACCTCCAGCTAAAATAAGTCCCATTGGCAACTACCTTCAGTCGTCTATGCGCAAGCTAGTTCGGAATCCAAACAGCCAATTCACCATGAATCATATGCATCTTAATCTTCTGGATGAGCCTCCCATGAGGGACCTTGTCAAACACCTTACTAAAATCTATGTTGACAACATCCACGAGTCTACCTTCATCAATCACTCTTGTCACCTCGTCAAAAAACTTTAAGTTTACTGTATGCTTCATCCTGGGAAAGATTCAGACATTTGAATTTACTGTTTCAAGCTTGCCACACCCATGGCCTCTTCCAATTATAGAGGAGTCTTAAGAATGTAAGGAATAGGAGGAGTAGAAAAGACTTGCTCTGCGCTTCAATAAGCTCATGGCTCATGATCTTTTAGCTCAACTCCCCTTTCCTGCTTCATTATGGGCAAAGTCTTTCAAGTCAAGTCACTTCTATTGTCATTTCGACAAGAACTGCTGGTACAGTACATAGTAAAAATGAGACGACGTTTTTCAGGACCATGGTGTTACATGACACAGTACAAAAACTAGACTGAACTACGTAAAAAAAAAAACACAGAGAAAGCTACACGAGACTACAGACCTGCACAGGACTGCGTAAAGTGCACAAAAACAGTGTAGGCATTACAATAAATAATAAACAGGACAATAGGGCAAGGTGTCAGTCCAGGCTCTGGGTATTGAGGGGTCTGATAGCTTGGGGGAAGAAACTGTTCCATAGTCTGGTCGTGAGAGCCCGAGTGCTTCGGAGCCTTTTCCCAGACGGCAGGAGGGAGAAGAGTTTGTATGAGGGGTGCATGGGGTCCTTCATAATGCTGTTTCCTTTGCGGATGCAGTGTGTAGTATAAACATCCATGATGGCGGGAAGAAAGACCCCGATGATCTTCTCAGCTGACCTCACTATCCGCTGCAGGGTCTTGCGATCTGAGATGGTGCAATTTCCGAACCAGGTAGTGATACAGCTGCTCAGGATGCTCTCAATACAACCCCTGTAGAATGTGATGAGGATGGGGGGTGGGAGATGGACTTTCCTCAGCCTTCGCAGAAAGTAGAGATGCTGTTGGGCTTTCTTTGTTATGGAGCTTGTGTTGAGGGACCAAGTGAGATTCTCCACCAGGCGAACACCAAGAAATTTGGTGCTCTAAACGATCTCTACCGAGGAGCCGTCGATGTTCAGCGGGCAGTGGTCGCTCCGTGCCCTCCTGAAGTCAACAACCATCTCTTTTGTTTTGTTCACATTAAGAGACAGGTTGTTGGCTCTGCACCAGTCTGTTAGCCGCTGCACCTCCTCTCTGTAAGCTGACTCGTCGTTCTTGCTGATGAGACCCATCACGGTCGTGTCATCAGTGAACTTGATGATGTGGTTTGAGCTGTGTGTTGCAGCACAGTCGTGGGTCAGCAGAGTGAACAGCAGTGGACTGAGCACACAGCCCTGGGGAGCCCCTGTGCTCAGTGTGATGGTGTTGGAGATGCTGCTCCTGATCCGGACTGACTGAGGTCTCCCGGTCAGGAAGTCTAGGATCCAGTTGCAGAGGGAGGTGTTCAGGCCCAGTAGGCTCAACTTTCCAATCAGTTTCTGAGGGATGATTGTGTTGAATGCTGAACTGAAGCCTATGAACAGCATCCGAACGTATGTGTCTTTTTTGTCCGGGAGGGTGGTGACAATGGCGCCATCTGTTGAGCGGTTGGGACAGTACGCAAACTGCAGGGGGTTGCAGTGAGGTGGGCAGCAGGGTCTTGATATGCCTCATGATGAGCCTCTCGAAGCACTTCATGATGATGGAGGTAAGTGCATCAGGACGGTAGGCAGGACTCTGAAGACTTCTTCAGCACGGGGACGATGGTAGTGGCCTTGAAGCATGTTGGAATGGTGGCGCTGCTCAGGGAGATGTTGAAGATGTCACTGAGAATATCTGCTAGCTGGTCTGCACATTCTCTGAGCACTCTACCAGGATTATTGTCCGGTCCAGCAGCCTTCTGTGGGTTGACACTGCACAGGGTTCTTCTCACATCGGCCACGGAGAGACACAGCACCTGGTCATTCGCAGGAGGGGTGGACTTCCTCGTCACCACGTCATTTTCTGCCTCAAACCGGGCGTAGAAGTTACTCAGCGCATCTGGGAGGGAGGCATCACCTGCACAGTCAGGTGATGTTGTCCTGTAATTGGTGATATCCTGGATGCCCTTCCACATGCGCCGCGTGTCACTGCTGTCCTGTAAGTAACTGGATTAGCTGGGCATGTGCACGCTTTGCCCCTCTGATGGCTCGGGACAGTTTGGCCCTTGCTATTGTTAGACCTGCCTTGTCGCCTTCTCTGAAGGCGGAGTCGTGGGACCTCAGCAGCGCATGCACCTCCGTGGTCATCCGTGGCTTCTGGTTAGCGTGTGTAGTGATGGTCTTGGACAGAGTAACATCATCAATGCACTTGCTGATGTAGCTGGTCACTGATGCTGTGTACTCCTCTAAGTTGGTAGAGTCGCCATCGGTTGCAGCCTCCCTGAACATGTGCCAGTCAGTGTGCTCAAAGCAGTCTTGAAGAGCAGAGATGGCTCCTGCTGGCCAGGTTTTCACCTGCTTCTGAACTGGTCTGGAGCGCCTGACGAGCGGTCTGTATGCTGGGATTAGCATAACAGAGATGTGGTCTGAGTAACCGAGGTGGGGGCGGGGCCCTGCCCGGTACGCAACAGGAATGTTTGTGTAAACCAGGTCCAATGTGTTCTCCCCTCTCGTTGCAAAGTCCACATACTGATGGAATTTGGGGAGCACTGACTTAAGGTTTGCGTGGTTAAAATCACCGGTGACAATAAACAGACCATCAGGGTGTGCGTTCTGGGTCTTAGATTAGATTCAACTTTATTGTCATTGTGACGAGTACAGATACAAAGACAAATGAAATGCAGTTAGCATCTAACCAGAAATGCAAAGAATCATGTTTACAAAATAACTGTGAATAAAAAGTAAGTGCGAGAGCACACAAATATACAAGTACTGAGACAGTACAATATGGGTGCAATACTGTTTAGCGCTGTGATGTGAGGTTCAGCAGGGTCACAGCCTCAGGGAAGAAGCTCTTCCTGAGCCTGCTGGTGCGGGAGCAGAGGCTCCTGTAGCACCTACCGGATGGGAGGAGAGTAAAAAGTTCATGGTTAGGGTGAGATGCATCCGTTTCCCCCTGCCCAGGCAGCGTTTATGGTAGATGTTCTCAATAGTGGGCAATTGGGTGCTGATAATCTGCTGGGCAGTTTTCACCACACGTTGGTGTGCTTTGCGGTCCAATACAGGACAATTGCCATACCACACTGAGATGCAGTTGGTGAGTATGCTCTCAGTAGTACAGCGGTAAAAATCCATCAGTATCCTGGGATAGAGGTGAGCTTTCTTGGTGCTCCGCAGGAAATAAAGGCGTTCGCTGTTGCATCTTTTTGATCTGGATGGAGGAGTTCAGGGACCAGGTGAAATCCTCAGAAATGTAGACACCAAGGAATTTGAAGTTTGATACACGCTCCACTACAGCTCCGTTGATGTAGATGGGGACGGGAGTGTGGCTCCTAGCATGCCTGAAGTCCACAATGATCTCCTTGGTCTTCTGGGTGTTAAGGGCCAGGTTGTTGTCGGCACACCACACAACCAGGTGCTGGACCTCGTCCCTGTAGGCCGTCTCGTCATCTTCTCTGTTCTACATTTGTAGCTACACTACCCTAATTTTGTATTCCACTCCTATTTTCAACCCACGATGCCTTATCGATCTCATTTCTGAAACTATGCAGGAATAAAATAGAAGTTTGCTTCTGTTTCTGCTTCATTAATTTCTGATAACATTGTTCTGTGTTCAACTGGTTGGGAAGTTGCTCAACATATATGAAAGTTTAATAAAATCTAACCAGATGTGAAGAACAGTAAACATTGCCTTTGAACATAGTCTTCTGAAATAGGAGTAGGTAGGACAAAAGGCTTATTGAGTCTACTTTGCAATTCATCTCACAGATAAATAATGCAAACATTGTACTTGGGTACAAACTGTAAGATATTCTGGCAAAAGGAGCAAAATATGATTAATGAAAACTAATGGAGAGTATTCATACGTACCAAAAATTAATTATGAGGGCTTTTGGCATTGCAAGACTGGCGATTTAAAATCTCTTTCTTTCAGGTGTAACTCATTAAAGATCTTGATGTCCAAGTAGTATTTAATTGGATAGAATCATTATATAGACAGTTCAGAATCTGAGATTTCATGTTTCTTTATCCATAAGCTGTTGTATTTGACAGCTAGGGCAAGAGGAAAACTGATTGCAGGGAAAGATATCCAAGTTCTCATTATGTCATAGTGACATCTGGCAGAAAGCCCAGTAGTAAAAAGCTTTCATCACTGGAAGCCCAGTTAAATACTCGTTGCTTGCTTTGTAATACACAAAGTGTATTGATCATCCCCAAAACTTATAAATGATCTTTGGTCTTGTCCTGCACTTTCTTGGTCTCAACATTGTAATGGTGATATTATAAGGAAAAAATAACAAATGCTGGACAAAGATATTTTAATATCTTCAACTCTTCTCAAATTAAATAACCTGTATCAAACTATCTGAAGAGTGCTGGTATTAGATTGATTAACAAAACCTAGGTTCACACTCTCTTCTGAAATTACACAGTGCTTTACTCTAGATTGAGTGATGACTCTAGATTGAGAGCTAAACCCCTACACCCTCAGGCGAATGTGAAAGATCCCACGAAACTGCTTCAAAGAAGAAAAGTAGAGTTCTCCCCAGTGTACTGACCAATAATTATCCCTCATCTAAGATTATCAGTTTACAATTTTTATGTAAATTGCCGATTGTTTGTTTCCCACAGCAATGCACACAAAATGCTGGAGGAGCTCGGCAGGTCAGGCAGCATCTAAGAAAATGAGTAAACAGTCAATGTTTTGGGTTGTGACCCTTCTTCAGGACTGGAAAGGAAGGGGGAAGAAGAATCCAGAACAAGAATATGGGGGGAGAGAAAGGAATACAAGCCAGAAGGTGATAGGTGAAGCCAGGTTGGGGGGGGGGGGGAACTGATGTAAGAAGCTGGGAGGTGATAGGTAGAAAAGGTAAAGGGCTGAAGAAAAAGGAATCTGGAATCTGACAGGAGAGGAGAGTGGACCATGGGAGAAAGGGCAGGAGGAGAGGCAATAGAGGGGGGTGATAGGTAGGTAGAAGGGAGAGGTAAGATGTAATAGGGGAGCCAGAGTGAGGAATGGAAGAAGAGGGAAGTGGGAGGCTGAAAATTTACTGAAAGTTAGAGAAATCGATGCTCATGGCATCAGGTTGGAGTCTACCCAAGCAGAATATGAGGTGTTGCTCCCCCAAGCTAAGAATGGTCTCATTGTTTGTTTTCCAACCTCTCGGTACAAACATGACAAAAACTTGTGGTGTAACACTGTGGATTGTAACGTGCTTCGGAGTGTACTAAGGTCACATAAATGCTGGCTGTTTTTATTTTCCTGTAGTTTTACAATCATTTGCTGCTTTCTACTTTGGTGTTTGTCACTGCTTTTGTAGATATATTTATGTGAGTGAAAAGATGAGCTCCCAGGAGTTCTGTAGACGCGGGAGATTCTACTGATGCTGGAAATCCAGAGTACACATGCAAAATGCTGGATAAACTCAACAGGTTCTATTGTGTGGCCTGATGAAGGGATGCCAAACTGACCTGAATTTCTCCAGCATTTTGCATGTGTTCACAGAGTTTTAATTTTAATTCTTGCTATGAATTTATGTCATTTTATGATTGGTAATTACTACTAATCTGATGGCTTTCAAATAAAAGCAAAATTTGATTGCTTTCCTGATTATTTGCCAATAAACACTATAGCTTTTAATTTAATCACATTTAAAGAATTGTTTTATTTATAGGCTCAACAGTTAGATCCTAACTTTAGTTAACTCATAGCTAATTTTTGCCTTTAGGACATCTAATACATGTTCACCAAGATTTGTATGAATCCTTTTGTGAAATGTGTGAATAGATGGATTTTGCCGAGTAATAAGATGTGTGTTGACCTGAACACTTTGGGGAGAAAAGAATCTGGAGTACTTTTTTATTGAGACTAGAACTATCAGCCTGGAATGTGTCCAATGCTCTGAACATTGTTGTAGTATTAAGACTATATTAAATGCAAAATACTAACCAACTCTTTATGAATTATTACATTTTCTGTTACAGCTGATCAGATTTCATGGTGTATACTTGCCCACATATGTTGTTACAAACATATTATTAGCATTTGGAAGTCAATTAATGCATCTTTATTCTGAAGGTAACAAATAAATGACTTCATTATCTTTATCATGTTTATGTGTAAAGAAACCCACCGAATGTCACTAGATAAAATACAGTGTAGCTGTTGTGTAGCAACATAGAGAAGAGAAAAATAATTCAGAGTCACATTTTTCTCATTTTGCCTTATTTACTTTGCAGAATGTAGCCATTCAATCATAAAATGGCATTAATTGTTCTTCAAATTCAACAACAGTGCTGACATCGTCTATTATTTCCTGGCAACCTATTCCACTTATTGAAATGTTAACAGGACAGTTTGTATAAATTTCATGTGTAGAGAGACCACCACATAGCTTCTTCCCAGAAGAGGAAGACAAAATGGATGATATTGCCATTAGGCTGCCTTAACTTAACCACAATACATTATGCAAAAGTATAGCACAATGGCCTGGTAACAGTTTGCATATTTTACCATCATGTAAAGTGATATTAGTGGCTGACCCTGAACATGAGAGTATCATAGAATAGGAACAGGGGCTTGGAAGAGAACAAGAATGGGCAACAAAACCTGGAAATCCTGGAACTACTCAATGAGTTAAGCAGCATTTGTGTAGTGAGAAGCAGAGTAATAGTAATATTATGGACAATGAGAAATAGAAATATTATTACAGTTTGAAAGCTGGAATATAAACAAAAATCTCTGTAAATAGAATTTCTTGGAGTGGTTTCAGACAAATGAGGGGAAAAGGTGGAAAATTTGTTCCATAGTCTTGAGATATTACACTGTTCTCCATGATTGCCCTTTAAAAGGTAGTAGATAGACTTTGAAAGAAAAGTGAACATATTTATGAAGCGTCTCATGAAACCAAGATGCTGGAAATCTGTAGTCCAAGCTGTGTAGTTAGGCATATACTAAATTCGCCTCAATTAGCATTTTGAGGCTTCTAGAGTGGGTTGCTTTTGTTATTACTTCAGTACAGCCTTGGGAAGTCAAGGATACTGAGCCCATGATGGAAAATGTGTAGATTGTAGTTTAACTAACTACTGCCTCCTAGTGGGCGATCACATTAGTAATTTCTAAAGATTAGCGTAGGATAAAGAAATAAACACTGAATGTCAAAATGAAAGCAAAGATAGAGTGGAAAAATTAATTATGCTCCAGTATGAAATTACAAGTTGATCTTTATAGTATTGATTTTTCATTGTGGGGAGATATCCAAAATTAATACCACATTGTTTGCTGTGTAGTGGCTTTCTTATGTTGGATGTGACGGTTCATGGCAGTACCAGTATATTTTGCCAAACCTTGATGCCCTTGAACTGTTAGACTGGCTGGCCAGTTCTGAGGGTGGTTATGAGGGTAATCCACATTGCTCTGGATTCCTTTTTTTTAAAAGAGTAAAAACTTTATTCATGATATATGCACAAAGGAAGAAAGTGCAAAAAATGTTTACATTCATTGTAAACATTACATTCAGTAGTGTAAACTTTAAAGGTAAAAAGGGATAAGCAAACAGTACTGTTCCCTCTTGCACAGCCCCTTCAGGTGATACACTCTTTCATCACTCAGGGTTTCCTCCACCCAACTTGACACCTCCGTGTGCAGTGGTAGGTGAAGCCTGTACCATGGTCCTTCCCTTTCTCACCTTAGCCTTGGTTGCACGCAACCTCAGTGCATCCCTCAAATCATACTCATGCAGTCTGAACTGAACCTTTCAAGCATTTCACCGCACTGCAAGACCAACAAGTTTCAGGCAGACCAAAGGGCCATAGCTTGTTTGTTCTTTTCAGTTGATGGCCTTCAAGCAGCTTTTGATGACTGTCCCAGTGTGTGTCTCCAGGAACAGCCCATAGATCAGAGTCTGTTACACAGCTGCTGGGGATGAACCCATTCTTTCAGATTTATAGTAACAATTAAGCTGGACTAACAAGGAAGACAAATTCTCTTTTATTGAATGGCATTAGTGAGCCAGATTGATTTTTGGAATAATCTAGTAGACTTTCAGTAACTGTAAAAGTCGATAGCTTTCTTGTTCATGCTTAAATTCCCTCAGTATGTTTAAATTTGTGCCTCTGGATTCGTAGATCAATAACTATATGCTGTGATGCCATGTACAAAAGAATATGCCTCACACAGAATATGTAAAGTGCAATTGGAAATCAATCAGGAGCTCCTTTAACATGACCCTGTTCTGTCTATAGATCGTTGTTTGGATTTCAGCATTGCTTTAAATGCTGCAGCAAAACCATACAAAGTTATTCCATTTCCCAATCTTGCTGCGTTCCTTTTGGGGTAAGCATTCTTGAATTAAAAGAAATTTAAGTTTGTTCTGCTGCTTGTTTTGCTGCTGCTTCTGAGCTTGGGATATATTTTTGTTTTGCAGATATGACTGGTTTAGGAATGTATGGTCAATTCTTATGTTGCCTAAAATTGATCTCCTTATTTTAAATGAACAAGGAATCAACAACCCAGCAATTTCTATTCTCCTTTTCTTGTTTGGGACAGCAATTGCCTACTGGAATGGCATCTTCTTTGGTTTATTACTAAAGCAGCTCTCCTTCTTGTGGTCAGTCTTTCACAGGTAAGCTTTTATTAACTGAGTGATGGCAAGAGAAACATTTGCAATAATTTTTGCAGTTTTGTGGTCTCATTTTATAAATCTACAAGGTTATTTAAATGTATCATTAGGCATATTTCTGATATGGGGGATGAAATTAAAACTGGCCATCACGTTCCAGGAAAGCAGTTCTTCTTTGACCTAGACAATGATGTTTGATCATGTTACAACTACAGCACCTATGCTCCATCTGCCAGAAGAAGTGGGATCTCCCAGTGGCCACCCATTTTAATTCCACTTCCCATTCCATTCCCATTCCAATATGTCAAACCATGGCCTTTTCTGCTGCTGTTGCAATGAGGCCACACTCAAATTGGAGGAACTACACCTTATGTATATTCCATCTGGGTAGCCTCCAACCTGATGGAATGAACACTGATTTCTTGAACTTCCATTAATTCCCCCCTCCCCCCGTTGCCCTCCCTTCACCAGTCCCCATCCCCTTTTCCCTCTTTTACCTTATCTTCTTGCCCATCACCTCCCTCTGGTGTTCCTCTCCCCTTTTCTTTCTTCCATGGCCTTCTGTTCTCTCCTGTTGGACTGCCGCTTCTCTAGCCCTGTATCTGCTTCGCCAATTAACTTACCAGCTCTTTACTTCACCCCTCCCCAGCTATTTTCACCTATCACCTTGTATTTCTCCCTTCCTTCTCCCACATTTTAAATCTATTCCTCATCGTTTTTTCTCCAGTCCTGCCAAAGAGTCTTATCCTGAAACATTGACTGTACTTTTTTCTGTAGATGCGGCCTGGCCTGCTGAGTTCTTCCAACATTTTGTATTCGTTGCTTAGCTACGGTCCTATTGTGTTTAGTGTGAATCTTTGTGCACTGCTGTGAAGCTTCAATGTTAGAACCTGCTCTTGTAATGGAGTGTTGTGTATGATTGTGGAAATCCTCTTTGATACTTCACTGTCCATTTTGCCTCGAAGGATAGCATTCTCTCCTCTTGTGTTAGAATGTGTAGGATTTAAATTCCATGCTAGAAACGCCAACATACACTGTAATCTGAAGAGCCCTTGTACAGAGGAAGTACGTGTCCTACTGATGAGGGGTTACATTGAGGCCTCATCTGCACTTTGAAGTGCAGATGAGAGATCGCAAAAACAGGAAACGTTTTGCATATATTTATGTGTATCTTGAGAATATTGAAAATCAGATGATTAGCTTTCAGTAAACTAATTGCTGAGATTCCTTTGTAATATCTGTTGTTACAAATCTGAAGTCTTAGTTGAAGTACTTTAGTTGTCAACAAATTGAGTTGGGCTTCAATAAACATAAAAAAAGGGCTTTATAAGAGACAAGGTTCTATGACTTTAGCTGTCACCACAACCAAGCTGTAGCATAAAATTGACTTCTCCTCATGTAGCATTATTTCATTTCACCTAGTACTGTAATTAATAATGAATTGTTTAAAAGTAGCTGCCCTTGGCTGTTTCTCTTTGCCATTCACTTAATGATTTGGAAACAGGCAGGAGAAATATACAATTAGCACAATGTACTGCATGTAGATCATAGAGGAGAATTACAAAGTAAAGGAATGAGTAAGCATCAATAGAAGCTAGAAAAGTAATGAGAGAAAATGCATGACAAAAGTACAGAAAACAAATGAAGGAGAAACCAAGAGAGCTATGAAAGGGAAAAGAGAATCAAAGTTTTATTTTTGTAATAAAGCTATGAGAAATCATCTGGGTCCAAACTGTTGTTTTCAGCTTAAAGGTGAGAGTGTTCTAAATCATTTGTGAATTAATTGATCTCATGTTTGCTGCAATAACAAAGAATCACATGGAATAAGGTACTGGCCATCAATTTGATGACTCAGTAAGTCGTGCTTGGCTTTTTCACTACCTGTGTATAAATAAACAAAAGGACTTGAGCTTTTGCTTTGCCCATAGCAGATATTTGTTTTCTTTTCTGTTCGTTATTTATTCATTTAGAGGTACGGTGTGGGGTAGGCCCTTTCGGCCCTTTGAGCTGCGTCACCCTACAACCTTTGCCACCCCACACGCCCCCCCCCCCCCAACTGATTAACACTGACCTAATCACGGGACAATTCATAATGACCAGTGAACCTACTAGCCAGTACATCTTTGGACTTTGAGCGGAAACTGGAGTACCTGGAGAAAACCCACACATTCCGTGGGGAGAATGTAGAGACTGCTTGCAGGTGACATCGGAATTGAGCTCCAAACTCCAAACTGAGGTACTGTAGCGCTAACCGCTATGACACCATCGCGATTATTCTGAATGATGCTGTCATTTCTTTTAGGACTGATGCATGTAGTTGTTAGGGTAGATACTTGGTCATACTTCAGTGGAAAGTAGTGTTCAGGTAGTAGCGTTATCACTGACATAGGTTATGAAATTTGTTCTTTTTTGGCAGCAGTACAGTGCAACACATGAAATAATTACTGTAAGTTACAATAAGAAATATTGACAAAATAATGTGTGTGTGTGTGTCTGTGTGTTTGTTTGTTTGTTTGTTTTATGTATGTATAAACCAGCATTGATCAGAAGGAAATCCTAGCAGTGAAGAAATCCTATAAGAGAGGAGAAAATGAAATACAAGGCAGACTATTTTATAATGTTAAATATTATAAAATTTATTTTTATGTTATATAAAGGCAAGAGAGAGGTAGTCAGCCTGACTTTGGTGGTAGGTAAGATTTTAAAGTCTATTAAGGATGAAACTTCAGAGTATGTGATAAAATAGGATGACGTAAGTGTGGTTTTGTTAAGGGAAGATCTTGTTTGACTAATCAGTTGAAGTTCTTTGAGGAGGGTCACAAGCAGGCTAGGTAAAGGCGAGTTGGTGAGTGTCATTTACTTTGATTTTCAAAAGGCTAAACAATATTTGAGATCATGGTATTAGAGTTGCGCACAAGTACCGGTATTTATAGAGGATGAGGTGGCTGGGTGAAGAGTGAAGGGGTCCTGTTCAGGATGGCTGCTGATAACTCCTGGAATTCAACATGGGTCAGTGCTGAAACTGCACTTTTCACTTTATATGTTAATGATCTGAATGAAGGAACTGTTGGCATTGTGTCCAGGTTTGCAGACAGTACCAAGATATGTGGAATCATTACAAGAGAGTCATTACCAAGAAAGGCGGTGCTATGGAGGCAAAAAAATCTACAGAAGGATTTGGGCAGGTTGGGAGAATGGGCGACAAAGTGGCAGAAGGAAAAACAGTGTTTGAAAGTGTGCGGTTATGCACTTTGGTTGGAAGAGTAAAAGTGTAAACTATTTTCTAAATGAGGAGAAAATTCAGAAATCAGAGTTGCAAGGGGATTTGGGACTTCTAGTTCAGAATCCTGTCAAGATTAACTTGCAGGCTGAATATCAAGGCAGTATATGGTAATGTATGCATAATTTGGTAATAAATATACTTTGAGTTGGTAGTAAAGAAGGCATTCAGTTTGAGAGGACTAGAGTAGAAACTGGGTACCACGGTAGCTTAACGTTAAGTTCGAAGCTAATACAGCTCAGGGCGTTCCATAGTTCGGAGTTCAATTCCCACGCTGTTCTGCAAGGAGTCTATGTATGTCCTCTCCGTAGAATGTGTGGGTTTTCCCTGGGTGTTCTGGTTTTCTCCCACCGTCCATTATAAATTGTCCCATGATTAGGTTAGGGTTAATCGGAGTTGCGGGGTTGTGTAATTGCTGGGATGGCGTGGCTCAAAGGACCAGATGGGCTTACATCGCTGTGTATCACTGAGTAAACAAGCTAAAAACAAGGATGTACTGCTGAGGCTTTATAAGGTGTTGGTCGGAAAGCATTTGGAATATCGTGAGCAAGTCTGGGCTCCATACCTATGCAAGGATGCTCTGGTCCTGGTTCAGCAGAGGTTCTCAAGACTAATCCCAGGCTTAACATATGAGGAGTGTTTGAAGTTTCTGGGCCACAACTCAGAAGAATGAGGGGGGATATCATGGAAACCTATGGGATACTAAAAGGCCTTGATAGTGTGGGCATGGAGAGGATGTTTCCTGTAGTGGAGGAGTCTATGGTCAAAGGGCACAGTCCCAAAATACAAGGATGTTCCTTTAGAACAGAAAGGAGGAGCAATTTCTTTTAGCTATTAGTAGGAGAGTGTAGGTTCTAGGGGCACAGCTCATAATAAAGGGAAGCCCCTTTAAAACTGAGATAATAAAGGATTTCTTAAGCCAGAGGGTGGTGAATCTGTGGAGATCATTGCCCTAGAAGTCTGCAGAGATCAAGGTATTGGGTGTATTTAGGTTCTGAATTGGTAAGGTGGAAGAATAGGCTTCAGAAATAAGAGCCATGACTGAATGATGGAGCAGACTTGATGGGCTGAATGGCCCATTTCTGCTTCACATTTTATGATCTTATTGTGCATAAGGTCCTACATTAGGATGGTAGGGGTCAGTCCACAGATTCTTCAATAGCAGTTCGTCATCTTTATTGAATCCTTGTGCTGAATCAAAATTGTTTAATGCCATTTCCAGAACACAAGCATAAAGGAGAATGAAATAACTGAAACTGCTCACAGTTTCCATTGCAGTGCCACTGATGTGAAGAGGAGTGTGTTACGAATGAGGAGCAACTCTGATGGGCAGAAGGGTGCAAAGTCGCCCCCCGCCCCTTTTTGAGAATCGCAAAATCGCTATTATTTCGGGTCTGATACCCAGGAAATGAGAGAGATAAACAGCTCATGTCAGTAATGACAGAGAGACAACGCAGGGATACACAAAGGTGGAATGTCTCCTCCTAACAAAAGCGGAACGGAACCACTGATTACTGCTATTGTCTCTTGGAGAAGGAATTGTGTATTGAGTACTGTTCTATTCATTGAAACCCCTCAGGGGGCAACCAGAGTGGTCTGGTTGATGTGTTGCATCATCCCAACCTGATTGACACCTGAGACCCCATGAGTGGGGATAAAAGTAGGGTCTGGGGAACACCCCTCAGACGCACCAGGAGAGACGCTACGAGACCGGTGGGGGCTTGTGTGTGTGTCCACCCTTGCCTGGGTGACGAGTCCTCCACGGAACGGTCTAGCTAAAGGACGGAGGGGTCATACATGAATGGCCACAATAACAATGCATTGACGGATCAAGATCGTAAAAGGAAAGTCGGCAAGTCAATAGCTGTTCTCTCTCTCTCTCTCTCTCTCTCTCTCTCTCTCTCTCTCTCTCTCTCGCTCTCGCTCTCGCTCTCGCTCTCGCTCTCGCTCTCGCTCTCGCTCTCGCTCTCGCTCTCTCCCTCTCTCCCTCCCTCCAACAATTGCAACACAGTGATCAGCAGCTACCGCAGCCTGCATGAACTGAACTGAACTTTATATTTCCATCGGACAATTCATTATCCCCTAGACAACGATAGAGCTTATTTCTTATTGATTATTAGTATACCCGCACTTTTAGGTTTAGTATTGACGACGTATATTATCTGTATATTTGCATTGATATTATTTTTGTGTATTTTTACTAATAAATACTGTTAAAAATAGTATCATCAGACTTCAACGGATACTCTTATCTTTGCTGGTAAGATACCCAGTTATGGGGTTCGTAACAAGTGTGATTTCTCCTGAAGTCGATAACCCTCTCCTTTGCTTTTTGACATTGAACAAGTTATTTGCCTGGCGTCTGACCTCAAGCTCTTCCACCTTCTCTCTCTCAGTCTTCTCATTTTTGTTGGTGGTTAGATCCACCGCTGTCTTGTCATTGGCAAGCTTGACAATGTGATTACTTGAGTGTTTGTGTGAGCAGAGTGTACGACAGTGGCTCAGCACAGCCCTGCCGGGCACACATGTTGAGAAGCGGTTGTGCATTCTGACTCTTAAGTATATCTCTCCAGTGTTTAATAGCCAGAACCTTTGAAATGCCATTTCTGTTTGTAGAGAAATGTTCGGAGCAGACTTGATGGGCCAAATGGCCTAATTCTGTTTCTGTGTATTATGGTCTTATAATTAGACTGCTTTGGGCAAAGGTGATTAATATGACACTAAAACTGAAGACTCCACTGAAACTGTGAAACTTGGATCAAGGTGAAGATTTGCTGGTTTCATCGAACTATTCTGAAAATTTCTGCTATTACAGAATTAAATAATTTTGTATTTATTTTAGTAATCTGCTGTATGTAACAGGATTGACTAAAATAGCCAGAGGGACAGGGTGGAGCTAATGACAAGATCTGCTCTTGAAACAACTGTTGTGATGTTGGAAAATACTCAAATGTATTTCATTGTTCCCATTCTTACAGGCCATCAATTGTTAAAAAAGATTCTGAGCTAATAAGTCTTCGAAGTTCCTGTTTTACGATTTTCCTACTTTTTATCATCTGGACAACCTGTGGTGCTCTTGCTCTCATATTTGGTTATCTTCTCTATCTCTTAAAGGTAATAGTTACTTATTAATTAGTCTTGTTCAATCAGTCACAAATTATACAATGTTTAAAAACTAACTTTACAATGAAAACAGGTCAATTAACTTTATTTTTAAACATTTATTTAGTGAGAAGGATTTACTTTTGAACCAGTTAAAGAAACCAAAATTCAGTACATTATTGACCAAATATATTGAATTGCTTCAGTTTATTTGTTAAAAGGGACACTTAATTTTGTTAAAATTGAGGGAACTGCAGGTGCTGGGAATCTGAAATTTTTTTAAAAAACTGAAAACACTAGAGGCTTTCAGCAAGTTAGAGAGCATTTGTGGAAAAATTAACTGTTAATGTTCCAGGTCTGCTCCGACAAGATCATAGCACCAAACATAAATTCTTCACCTCTTCCATTTCAGCATTTCCAAAAGGTTACACTCTCATATCTGCCTGGTCCACTCTTCTGTCCCTGCCTATCAATTCCTGTCAAATGGCATTTTTAAATGCAATTGCAGCAGAGTCCCTGTTCTTTCACCCTCCCTTTCTCATTATACAGGGGCTCTAACAGACTTTCCAAGTGAAGCAGCATTTCATTGCACTTCATCCTGTCAAATGAACTGCATTCAGTATTCACATTGTAGCCCCCTGTGCTCTGAGAAATAATCAGACACCGATTGAATGATTGCTTTAGAGAGCAACTGCGTTCAGCCTGGAGTACCCCGAATTTGTGGTTGCCTATCACTTCAACTCACCATCCCACTCTCACTTTGCACATGTGCCTCCTATACTCTCAGAATGTAGCCAAAGGACATTGTCGCATCTTGTATTTGGACAAGTTGCAGTCTTCTAAACTCCATATCAACTACTCAAACTTTAAATGACTTCCTCTCTTCTGTTTGTATGCCAACTGGCCATTTTTAGCTACCATAGTTTTGGTTTAGTTCTTCCTTTTTTTTATGAATTTTCTGTCACATTAGGTGATCCAGTCTTGCCTATCAGAGAAATTCCCATTGTTCCAACCACAGCCCTCCTACACATTCTCTGCCATTTAAGATTACATTTCTTTCTTTTCCACTCTGGTAAAGGGGTCCTGGGCCTGAAATTGTTTCTCTTTCCACTTAATTTAAAATGCTGGAGGTAAAACGATTGTGGTAAGTAATGGAAGATCTTCAAAATAATGGGGAGAAAAGAATTTTTTTCCAACGTACTTAGCACGGTTCACTTACTGAAGTAGTGGCTGATCCCTCTTCCTCTGCTTAACCTCTCTTCGCTTGGCATCTCCTCTTCATTTGGTTCTTTTGTGCAGATGAATGTTTGAGTTCTAACTTCCTTAGCATCACTTATCAGGATATATCCATAGAGTGTAGGGGTGAGGAGATGAAATCTGACGTCGTCGTTTCGGCGGTAGGCAAATTTAAGTGGGTTGAAGTTGTCTGGAAAGCTGGTGTCATGACCAGCCTCTTAAAGTACTTCATATTGGTAGATATTCAAGTCAGCAGGCTATAGTCATTAACCCTGAACCAGAGAGAGGTTAAACGTATCTCCAAATAACCCTGCCAGCTGATCTGTACAGGATCTAAGGACGTGGCCAGGAACAACATCTGGTCCTAATGCTTTTCACAGGTTCACCATCCAGAAGGCTAATTTACATCCATGATGGTGACAGCAGATTCAGGTTCACTGGAGACTGTCAGAGTGGGGGATGACATACCCGTTCCCTCCTGTTTGAAGCATGCACAGAATTGTTCGGATTTGACCCCCCCCCCCTCCCCCCATGGCTCAGTTGGTATTTCTGTGTCACAGGGACTGACGACCCCAGGTTTATGTTCCTCTTCAATGGTTAATATTGACTGAGCTGCACTTGGTGCTTTTTAAGATTCCATGTCACAAGAACATAGAAGTAGACAAGAAGACAGTTCATCTTGTCTTGGTTCATTCAGACAGAAATCCATCAGTTTTTCTTATGTTCACCTTGGAATGTGTTGCTTATTCTGAGTGCAAAGATCAACATGAAACTTTTCCAAGTAAGAACTACAATGTATACCATCTTTATGAATCCTTATGTTTGCTTTCTGTCTCTTCCTTTAAAAATTAAAATTACTATTTGTCCCAGCATTTTCTTGAGGTATAAAACTCCGATGTAGCCATAATTGACACATTTTAAGATGAGTTATTATCTCTTAATTAAACTAGTGTGTGTAGTGTGTAGGCCTCCGTTAGTCTGGATAGACCATGGATTTGCGCCTTGGTAAGTTTCCAGGGCACAAGCCTGGGCAAGATTTTTTTTATGGAAGACCGGCAGTTGCCCAAGCTGCAAGTCTCTGCCGATGTTGTCCAAGGGAAGGGCATTAGGACCCATACAGCTTGGCACCGGTGTCGTCGCAGAGCAATGTGTGGTTAAGTGCCTTGCTCAAGGACACACACGCAGCCTCAGCCAAAGCTCGAACTAATGACCTTCAGATCACTAGATGAATGCCTTAACCACTTGGCCACACGCCAACACATTTAAACTAGTAACCATTAATGGGTTAAGTCGTCATCTGAATAAATGTTTTGTATCTGTTTTGACCAGTTGGCCACATAACAAGTAAAGATGATCCAGGCTATTGAGTTCAATTTAATTTTTAAAAATGTTATTTATTGAGATACAGCATGGAACAGGCCCTTTGGCCCTTCAAGCCGTGCCGCCCATCAGCCCTCAGTTTAACCCTAGTCTAATCACGGGACAATTTACAATGACCAATTAATCAACCAACCCTTGGACTGTGGAAGGAAACTGGAGCACCCCAAGGAAACCCACTCAGTCACCAGGAGAATGTACAAACTCCTTACAGACAGCAATGGGAAATGAACCCAGGTCACTGGTGCAGTAAAGACCACACTGCCGTGCTGCCCATTCCATTCCATTCAAGTAGCCATGAAGTATTCATTATTTTATTTGCCATTCGGTATGATTGTCCTTGAAGTAATTTTCAAAATTTACATTTTAAAAGAATGAACATCTCAACCCTTTGAATTTAATTAAAAGTAATATGCCATATCAGAAAAAATTTATAAAAATTGCATTGGCAGTAGCCAAAAAAGTTATCGCAGTTACTTGGAAATCTGATTTATATTTAACTATGGATTGTTGGAATAATGAAATACATAGTTGTATTCCACTTGAAAAAATTACATACAATCTAAGAAATGAATATGATATATTTTTGAAAATTTGGCTCCCATACTTACAAAAGATAGGATTAAATACATAGGTCCTTTGAAGATAAAATTATAAAGTAATTGGGGAAAGTAAAAATAAATATTAAAATTATTTTGAACTCCATGGAGCATGTGGGGATCCTCCGATATCCAGGCAATCTTTCTCTTCTTTTTTTTCTTTCTTTAGATAAGGGTTAAGGGGGGGAGGGTTAATATTATTTTTCTTACTATTTTATCATCACATTTATTCTTTGTAATTTTCTAAAATTTAATAAATAAATAAATTTTAAAAATTTAAAAAGTTATATGCCTGATTTACCTTTGCCTGCAGTTAATTATTTTGTCAGACTGCTCAGAACAAGACAGTCCTTCTGATGATACCCTACAAAGGCACCAGGTAGAGTGACGTGTATTCTACTACAGGTGTCCCCCACTTTATGAATGTTGGCTTTACGCCACTTCGCTTTTACAAAAGCCCTACATTAGTAACCTGTTTTCACATTACAAGGGGGATTTTCACTTTTATGAAAATTTTTCCCATATAAATTAATGGTTCTTCGCTTTGTGCCATTTCGCCTTAAGAAAGGTTTCATAGGAGCACTATACCTTTGTAAAGGGGGACACACCTGTATTTTGATTCTGTAGCTTGGCTTTTAGTTGTCTTTCTTGATTGGTGCTCCCCAGTGGGTGGATATGTTGTGTCATGCTAAGAAACAAAGTTCTTGGCTACGTTTACTCTTAGCTATTTCAACAGCATTTGTCAAATCTACAGGATATCGTCTTGTTGTGCAGTGGAGTCAGAGTTGCTAGCATCAAAAGGACCCTTCACCCTACCATGTCCACGCTGTCCTCTTCTGCCCATCTACATTACTCACATTTAGTTGTATTAGTTTCTTACCTTGCCACACCCTGCCTATTTACACTCAGTGACAACTTCATTAGACACCTCCAGTACCTAATAAAGTGGCTACTGAGTATACGTTGGTGGTCTTCTGTTGCTGTAGCCCATGCACTTCAAGGTTTTGTGTTCAGAGATGCTCTTCTGCACACCACTGTTGTAACACGTGGTTTTTTGAGTTACTGTCGCCTTTCTGTCAGCTTGAACCAAACTGGCTGTTCTCCTCTTGCCTCTCTCATTAATAACAACACACACAAAATGCTGGTGGAACACAGCAGGCCAGGCAGCATCTATAGGGAGAAGCACTGTCGACGTTCGGGTCCACCAGCATTTTGTGTGTGTTCCACCAGCATTTTGTGTGTGTTGTTGTTTGAATTTCCAGCATCTGCAGATTTCCTCGTGTTTGCTCTCTCATTAATAAGGTGTTTTTGCCCACAGGGTGTTGTTTCATTTTTTTGCACCATTTTTGTAAACTCTCAAGACTGTTGTGCGTGAAAATCCCAGGAGATTAGTAGTTTCTGAGATGCATTTTGGCAGCGTGTGCCTTAATCTTTTGGACTAGCCTATTTGTTTTGGACTTGGTGAAATGCCTTACTAATGTCCATATACACAACTGCTGCCTTGTCTTTATTGGCCTTCTTAATTACCTTGCAAAAAAACTCAATCAAATTAGGAAGGCAGAATTCCCCTTGCACAAAGTCACGTTGACTATCCTTGATCCTCTTCTGCCTTGCCAAATGTCCAAAAGGTCCCTTAGGATCTTCTCCAATAATTTTGCTACCACTGACACAAGGCACACTGGCCTGTAATTAACTGGCTTATGCTTTCTGACCTTCTTAAGTAAATTAAGAATATGAAAATTGCCAAGGGGGGGTGGGGGTGGATACTTTTTATAGGCACTGTAATTGTAATTGGAAACAATTTTTTCTAATATGAATTTCCAAAATATATCCTGAATATTGCTTTCAGGTTGAATGCTAGTTCTTTTATGTGGAACATTGTTGTATGGTTTGAAAGTCTAGGTTCACTATCATGCTGCCAAAATGCACTTGATTATTATCCTCTAAGATGGAATCTAGACAAACAGGATTGAAGCTAAGGGTATTAAATAAAAAGAAAATGCTGAGAAATACACCATAGATCAGGCTGCATAGGGGAAGTTACATATTTGACTGCAGTTTGTAACTAATGAATGTGCAGATAATCCTAAAGTTTACTCCTAATTGGTTATGTTATTTAGCACAGACTGATAGGTCTGCATTTGTCCTGCTGTTTTGTTAGCCATTTTAAACATAAACATGATAACCTGTTTCTCATGTTCTGGTTGCTCTGTCATATTCCTCCATCCCTCCTTTTCAGCCGTTTTGCTCTGCTTCCCATCTGTTGGCATTAATCCCAGTGCTTGTCATCTCCCTTGAGATTGCTGCTTGTTTCACAGCTCTGTTATCACTGCCTGTAAAAGCAGTGCGCCATCACTTGCTGGGAACTTGTTTGTTTTCACCAATATTAGCCTGTCTTTTATATTTTCTTCCCTTCTGTGCAACTTTTTGTCCTATTTTATCATTACATATGAGTTACATTTTTTTGGAGGAAGTACTCACTTAACATATCATCAAAAATGATATTTCTGGTTTTCATTTGTTTACTTTAACATTGCCTTTTTTCTGCTAATTTTCGTTCAATGAAGTGCAGTCCTTCTGACTTAGCTTTAATTGTTTTTTTTATATTATGCTTAAATAGTCTTCTTACAGCCTAATAATTGGTCTTTTTCTCTTTATAACCTTTAACTACTCGACAAAGTGGGTATTCATTATATCTTTCAGTCCCTTTCCAAGTATCCTGATCTTTGCTGCATTCAGGAATGTGAGGCATTTTAGGGGCTTTGAGAGAAATGCATTTTTTAAAATAAAAATTCCTGCCTTTATATGGGTTCCTGCAGCACATATAATCTTTTGTATCGCCAGTGTTGTTGCTGAAAGTGCTTGAGAGAATCTGTCAAGAAACATCCACCATGATCAAATATGTAGATTACATTCCTTTCAGTTTTAGAATTATATAAAGTAAGGAGTTATTTCGGGTCAAAAATGTTTATCTTACTTTTCCTAGTCTATTGCCATGTAGACTGTGGCTTTTCAAGTGCTAATCCAGCTAATTTTTGGAAGAGATAACCCTATATTTCTTAACTGTTCATGAGCCAGCACTGACACAGCAATCAACATAAATAGGATGGCTATTACATTCCAAAAAATACTGTAAAATAATTGATAATTGATAATAGATAAATAATTTATCTGATAAATATTTTGCAGTCTTTGAAATAAGACTACGTAAGTAACAGTTCCCAATACTTTTGTAGATATTCTAAATGGAAGTATTTTAGTGTGTCAAAAATTAGTGGATAATAACTGAATTGTTATAATTGAATATTTAATTAATGTACTTCTTTTTTCTTCCTCAGGTCCTCCGCCTGCAAGCTACAGTGCAAACAATGAAAGGTATTCTTAATTTGGTAAGGCTGTGTTTTTTTTCCCTCTTTATTTGTAGTACTTAAGCTGTGAGTAGCTTTAGGCACTGCTCTCTTACAGGATGATTCCACTGCACCCTGGACAAAAAGAAACATCTTGTCACCTGCTTCTTGCTCTTTCTGTGCTGCTGGTGATGGGTTGCATGATGCTTTTTCTAGTATTTTACAGTCTGTGTGTGAGGTTACCTCATTGACAAAAACCTTATGAAATAGTCATTGACTCCATATATAAGAGCCTGCAATTAGTTGGAATAAATTAGTGTACCTTTTGTTAAACTGTAGTTTATTGCTTTGTTTTAGAATTTTGAAAGCATTTGAAATTTGCAAGAACTATTCCATTATAACTGTAGGATGTACATATTGTGCCTGCAGACAATTAATATTAATGAAAGAATAATGTAATAAAAAATCATACTTTCCCCATGTAAGATTTAACAAGATGGGTTTTGGCAAGGCTTCATCATTCCACTTTACCTTTGTGTTGGAATGACATGTTGCTCTGGGCTATTTCTTGGACTACGCACTTATAAATTAAAGAAATAGGTGTTGGCCTGGAATATATATAAGAATTCTATCAATGGAGGATGCCATAGTTACATTTTAAGTCACTTATGTCACTGCTTATCTGATACTCTTTGTTAATCCCAATTTCCACCTCAGTGCTCTTTGTTGATATCCATGATGTGCACAGCAGCACACAAGTCAGGAATGTATCTGTCTTCAGTTGAGAGCACTGAGTCTGGGGTAGCACCACAGGTCTCCTGAGCTGGAGGAACGCATGCACTTCACTCTAAGGCTGGCATATGTAAACACAGCACCATTCAGTTCAATGGGCTATCTCCAATTTTGATTGAAAATAAAAATTCTTCCTAAAGATTTTAATTGATTTATAGGGCATAAAGTCAATCTTATGGCCAACTTTTCTATTTACTTTTCATTTTTAATTATTTTACTCCCTTTGAACTGTTTTTAAATGTCTCTGACCATGGTGAGTTGGCAAAAGGCCATCAGAATAATCTCTGGTAAAGCTACAAGATCTGCTGCCTGATGCGTACAAAGCCCCCGTTCTGCTGCTCCACTGGAGGCTGTGGCAGTGAGGCATGCTATTCAGCTAACAAATTAATAAGTTCTTAGATATTCAAACTATAAACCAGAATGAATAAATCTTGAAAACTGATTGTCCTTTTAGGAAGTGAAGACCATACAACTGTAAAATTGAATTTTCAAGACTTGTTATCACCTTATCATGCAATATGCTGTTAAAAAATTACTAGAAAAAGCATCAGGCAATTTACTCATTCAGTACGTCTGTGAAAACTTTAGTTGGTATTGGTTTAGTCTACTGAATCCATTTAATAATACAGATCATTTTCATCTCTCTGATAGTCATTCTAAAATCCAATTTATGAAATTTAATGAATAGTGTGATCCTGAATTCTGATTATTATAAAAATACTTTTAGTTTTTTGTCTTTTTTTGTCCAATCCAACTCTGGAATGAACCAAAACAAAATTTTCTTTGAACTTTCCATTAAATGTTGGCATCACCAGCAAGATAATTTTTTTTTAATGTTCACCCTTAAATGCTTTAGAGAAGGCAATGGGAAGTTGTCTTGAATAGCTGCTATCTGTTGTTTAATGTTCAAGTGATCCCTACATTATGGGGTGAGCAGGGGAGGGGTTTGCATTCCAAGAAATACACTGGCAACTCAATTCTCTGTAGCAGACACTTTATTCCCTTTGAATCCCATGCTATAAGTGGAGATGTGTTCCTACAGAAAGCTTCTACTTCAACAGTAGTGACCATGCAAGCATGCGGCCTGTAGCCGAGCATTCTGACGTGTTGTAGGTAGACAAAAGAATGTTGCTGTTTTAACTAATTAAAAATCGATGCTACATTATTTGATGAAGTTTTGTTGCACAAGTATCAAAGAAATTGATTTGTCAGTTTCCAAAGTAAATGCTTTAAGTGACTACCCTTTGAATTTGCAGCCTCTAATTGTTGGTAAACTAATTCAGTTCTCTCCATATGCTCTGGGTTTCCCTTCTTCACATAAAATCCCTAAGAGACGATTTTTATTCCGTATGTCAAATTTTTTGTTCATGATTTGTGAATTCTATAAGTGTGAATTTCTTTACCTGAGCTGTAATCTGGAATGACCTGTACTTTTAGTAAGGGACATTAAAAGCTTTGATTTCATGTTGTAAAGATAAGGAAAATAAATGAAATTTAAAAGTTGTGTAACTTTGAGGAGAACGTAAAGGCAGTTCTCAAGCATGTGCCATGGAACAAAGAACAGTACAGCCCAGGAACAGGCCATTTGGGCCACTCTGTTGTGCTGGACATCAAACCAAAAATACCCAAACACTAATCCCTCCTACCTACACATGTCTATATCCCTCCATCTTCCTTACATTCACGTGCCTATGGAAACATCTCTTTCAGGCATTTCAGGCATCTATCACTCTCTGAGTAAAAAAAAACACTTACCCCTCACATCCCTTTTGAACCTACCCCCCCCCCCCTCACTTTCAATGAATGCCCTCTGGTGTTAGACATTTCAACCCTGAGAAACAGATAGTCACTGTCTGCTCCATACCTAATCTTATAAACCTCTATAAGATTTCCACTCAGCCTCTGCTGCTCCAGAGAAAACAACACAAGTTTATCCAGCCTCCCATGATGCCCTCTAAACCAGGTTGCATCCTGGTAAACTCTCTCCATTAGCCATTTCTCTGCCCAAATCTGCAACTGATCTATCTCATGCTGTATTCTTTGCCAGTCTTCTACACTATCCACAGTTTTCACCAATCTTGGTACCATCCATCCATCTACATTTTCATCCAAGTCATTGATGTACATCACAAACAGCAGAGGTGCCAGCAGAGGTGCCCTATGGAACACCACTAATTACAACCATCCAGCTCGAATAAGTCCCGAACCACCACCCTCTGTCTTCTATGCGCAGGCGAGTTCTGTATCCAAACATAAAATTTGCTGTGGATCCCATGAATCTTAATCTTCTGGATTAGCCTTCCATGAGGGACTTTGTCAAATGCCTTCCTAAAATTCATGTAGACAACATCTACTGCCCTACCCTCATCAGTCTCTCTCGTCACCTTGTCAAAAAACTCAGTCAAGCTGGTAAGACATGACCTTCCCTGCACAAAGCCACTTTGGCTCTCCCTAATTGGGCCATGGGTTTCCAAATGCTCATGCATCTTAACCCTATGAATTTTCTCCAGCAACTTCCCTACAACTGATGTGAGACTCACCAGTGTATAGTTCCTGGATTTTCCCTTTACCCCTCCTTAACAGAGGTACACATTAGCCATTTGCCAGTCCTCCAGGACCTCACCTGTGGCTAGAGAGAACACAAAGATACTGGTCAAGGCCCCAGCAATCTTATCTCAAGCCTCCTTCAATAGTCTGGGGTAAATCCCAGGCCCTAGGGACTTAATGCTCACTAGAAGGCCTAACAGTTCCTCCTTGATTGCTAAATGCTCTGACAGATTTATACACTCACCACTGATCTCCTGGTCCTTCATATCCTTTTCCTTGGGAAATACTGAAGGTAAGTACTATTTAAGTACCTCTCGCACATTCTCCGTATCCAAGCAAATGTTCCCCCCCTTTATCCTTGAATGGTCCTACCCTCTCCCTAGTTATCCTCTTGCTCATGACGTATGTATAGAATGACATGGGATTCCCTGTAATCCTACCTGCCAAGGACTTTTCATGGCCCCTCTTAATTCCCTTCCTTAGTTCTTTTATAGCTTCTTTATCCCCATGAGCTTCGTTTGATCCTAACTTCAGAAGTTTTACATTATTTTCCTTTTTCTTCTTGACTGAATTTATCACCTCTCTGGACATCCAAGGTTCTCTTATCTTTTCCATCTGCATCCTTCCTTCTAACAGGAATATACTTCTCCGGTACTCCGTGCACCCTCCAAAATCTGATGTGAACTTGCCAGAAAAAGGTATTACCACTTAACTCTTAGCTCCAGTCTTGTGCACTTGTTATTTGCCTACTCCAATTTAAAACTCTCCCGCAAGGACCATATCTGTCCTTATTAATAGCTATCCTGAAAGTGAAGGAGTTGTGATCACTGTTCCCTAACTGCTCACCCACTGAAAGGTCGATCACCTGGCCAGGCTTATTTCCCAACAACCAGATCCAATACAACCTCACCTCTCATTGATGTAAAAAACCTTCCAAGATACACTTAAATTCTGCCCTGTCTAAATTCCTTGCACTATGAAGGGCCCAGTTTATATTTGGGAAGTTGAAACCCCCCCCCTTACTGCAACCCTATTATTTTATATGGGTTATAACTACTGTGATTATGTGGCTGTCCCGATGTCTAATTGGCAAGAATTCAGATGTTGATGGGTGCTTTGATAATGGTATTACTGTTGAATATCTCGAAGGTTGATTAGATTCTTTTGAAGATGGTCATTGCTGATATTTGTATGGCCTGCATGTTACTTGTCACTTGTCAGCCTATGCCCAAGTATTGTCCAGTTTTTGCTGCATGTGGTATCAGTCTGTGATGAGATGCCATGGAAATTTGACAAATCCCCATTTTTAACATTGTGAATGGAAATTGCCGAAGACGTTTAGCCAAGGACACTGATCTGAATACCTCCTGCAGAGCATCACATTTCCCATTTCACTTGATACAATTCCATTGTCTTTAGGTCCCAGTTCATTTACTTGAGGGCTTGTTGCTAGAAATGGTGAATGCTGCTGTGATGTCAAACAATTACTGTCACCTCAGCTGTGGAATTCATCTGTTTTTCAACAAATGCTGCAGTGAAATCAGGAACTTGGTGGCTTTGGTAGGATCCAAACTGAGATAATGAGTTCATGACACCTATTGGTCCAACCACAACACTTAACATTTTACAGATTATTCTGATAAAGAGAAGGGTGGTAAATAAGAATATGTTTGCATTAGATGAATTTTAGCAATTTCTTTTCATTAGACAGATACCAGTGTTACTGCAATACTAAACTGCCTTCATTGGTTCATCATAGTTGACAGTTCTAATGAATGGTCTCAAATCTGAAATATTAACTTCTTCCTCTTGTGATGTTGCTTGACTTGTTGCGTGCTCCTAGCATTTTTAGTTATTACTTTACATCTCCAGCAACAATAGTTCTTCTGATTATTTTCTTACTGACTGGAGTTGCACCTGGATCTGCAACGTATCTTGAGCAGTAAAGACACAGTTTCCAGAGGAGTGCATTCTGATATGATTTTGCATGATGTGTATTTCAAGTGCAAGATTAAATTTTTCTCTAGGCATCTGATATATATACCTAGTGGCCACTGTATTAGGTGCATCTGCTTGTTAATATGAATATCTAATCAGCCAATCTTGTGGCAGCAACTCAATGCCTAAAAACATGTAGAACTGGTCAAGAGGTTCAGTTAACCAAATATCAGAATGGGGAAGAAATGTGATCTAGGTGGCTTGGACGATGGACCGATTTATGGTACCAGACAGGGTGGTTTGAGTTTCTTGGCAGCTGATGATCTCCTGGGATTTTCACACACAACAGTCTCAAAAGTTTACAGAGAATGATGTGAAAAACTAAATCACCTTGTTAATGAGAGAGGTCAGAGGAGAATGGCCAAACTGATAGGAAGGCAATGATAGCTCAAATAACCACATGCTACAACAGTGGCATGCAGAAGAGCGTCTCTGAGTATTTTTCACTGTCTCTGTGAGGCTTATGGGAAGCAGTGGAAACCAGACCCACTCATAGCCATCCTTGGAGCAACAAGCTCCCTATCTTCAGCCAATAAGTGTGGAAAAAATGGCTGTATTGTTTGGAATGGCGATTGCTAAGAAGTTAATCCTGTTAATGTGGAAAATGGGCTCTGTGCCTACGTACGATCTGTGGCTGAGAGAACTGGCAAATACTTTACATTTGGAGAGACTGAGACTATGTAATGAGGACAGAGGGGACATCTTTTAAAGGATATGGGGCCCTGTATTGGACTTTCTTACAGGGTGAGGACTGAGATTTTTTTGGTGCGATGCACCTCTGCTGTGTATGTTTACTTTTGCCTTTATATTATTCTCCCTTTTGATGCTCAGTATTTAATTTGATTTTGTTATGGTCGTGGTTTTTGTGAATGTGCTGTATTTTGTTTGTTGTTTGTTTGTAGAATTTTTTTTTTATATTTTAAAAAAAGAAGAACATCACTGAACGCACAACACTGAGTGAAGTGGATGAGCTACAGCAGCAGAAGACAACAATCATACACTCAGTGGCCACTTTATTAGGTAGCTGATAAATTAGCCACTGAGTGTATACTTTGGACATTTAGCATAATCTTGTTGAAATGATTAGGAAGTAGGATTTTCTGACCCAGGGCATTTTCCTACAAGGAGAATAGAAACAAGCCACAGAGTTAGGATTACATAGGATTTTGACTGGTAGCTGGAATATAAATTTACTTTTTGGTTAATTTGGCACCGCTTTCCTGTTGCTCCTTTGGAAGCACCTTGCAATTAACTGTGAGGAAAAGGGGTGATGTTTGATTTCAGTTAACTCTGCATGATTTTAACAGCATTTTGGGAAGATCTAATGACAACCTTAAAACAATATGTATATTGTTCATGTTAAATAAAAATGTTTGGCATCTTGCTACTTCGAAGGAGAAGCCATTGATTGAGTCATACAGCTGGGAAACAGATTCTACGCCTCAACTGGTCCACACCTACCAATATTCCCCTCTAAGCTAGTTCCAACTGGCTCAGATCCTTCTAAAATTGGACAAAAGTTTGCAAAAGATAAATGTGGAATTATTTTAGATGGCCATTAGGTAGAGCAGGTGTCTTGCAGAGACCTAAGATTCTTAGAGGAGTCATTCATTGCTTTCTAACATTATTTCTCAAAAGTATTTATTCTTTGTCCTCATCATCCCAATCAAGCTTAATTAAAAGAAAGACTGTTCTTTGTTTAGAAGTTTAGTATTGAACAGCCATACTTAGTAGAACGCAAAGAGCGCCGGACATGTGGATTGTGTCCTGCAAAACCCCATGTAATAATTCTACAACATTACTAACTTAAATATGTCAACATTTTGATTCTGTATTGGAATTTGTTCCCCTGAAATCTTCGTTTTCACTGAAATTAAGGCAAACCTCTATTAACAGCTTGAAGTTCTCTCATCAAGCAGAGGGTGTGGTGCAGGATTCCAGGAGGCGGAATTTCTAGAGTGCCTTTGAGATGGCTTTTTTAGAGCAGCTCGTGGTTGAGCCCACGAGGGGATCAGCTATTCTGGATTGGGTGCTGTGCAATGAACCAGAATTGATTGGAGAGTTTAAGATATAAGAACCCTTCAGGGCAAGTGATCATATTATGATCGAATTCACCCTGAAATCTGAGAAGGAGAGGCTAAAGTCAGATGTATCAGTATTATAGTGGAGTATAGGGAATTAAAAATGTAATTAGGAAGGTAAAGATGGAAAATGAAAGTAAGCTAGCCAATAGTATTAAAGAGGATACCTAAAGTTTCTTCAGATACGTAAAGTGTAAAAGAGAGGAAAAAGTGGATATTGGACCCCAGGATGATGGAATAGATGGCTTTGTTGCCAAGTTTGCAGCTGATACGAAGGTTGGTGGAGGGGCAGGTAGTGTTGAGGAAACAGGATGCAGAAGGACTTAGAAGTACTAAGCGAGGTAGAATGCTGGAGAGGTAGTAATTGGGGGAAGAAATTGGCAGATAAACTGAACAAGTATTCTACATCAGTCTTTACTGTAGAAGGCACTAGCAGTATGGTGCACATTCCAGGTATCAGGGGTCATAAAGTGTGTGAAGTTACCATTACCAGGGAGAAGGTTCTTGGGAAACTGAAAAGTCTAAAGGTAGATAAGTCATCTGGACCAGATTGTGTACACCCCAGGTTTCTGAAAGAGGTAGCTGAAGAGATTGTGGAGGTATTTGTAATGATCGTTAAAGAATCACTAGAATCTGGAATGGTTCTGGGAGACTGGAAAAATGCAAGTGTCACTCCACTCTTCAAGAAGGGGGATAGAGGCAGAAGAAAGAAAATTATAGGCTAATTAGTCTGACCTCAGTGGTGGAGAAGCCGTTGGACGATGTTGGAGGCACATAATAAAATAGGCCATTCAGTATGGTTTCCTCAAGGGAAAGTTTGCTGACAAATCTGTTGGAATTCTTTGAAGAAGTAAGAAACAGGGTGGACAAAGGAGAATCAGTTGATGTTGTGTACTTGGATTTTCAGAAGGCCTTTGACAAGGTGCCACACATGAGGCTGCTTAACAAGCTATGAGCCCATGGTATGATGGGAAAGATTCTAGCATGGATAAAGCAATGGCTGATTGGTAGAAGGCAAAGAGTGGGAATAAAGAGAGCCTTTTCTGGCTGGCTGTTGGTGTTAGTGGTGTTTCACGGGAGACTTTCACAAGTCTGTCTTGGGTTTGATTCTTTTTACATTATATGTCAATGATTTGGATGACAGAATTGATGGCTTTGTTGCAAAGTTTACAGATGATACAAAGATAGGTGGAGGGCAGGTAGTTTCAAGGAAGCAGGGAAGCTACGCAAGGACTTAGACAGATTAGGATAATGGGGAAAGAAATAGCAAATGGAGTACAGTGTTGGAAAGTGTATGGTTATGCACTTTGGCAGAAGAAATGAAAGGGGGTAGACTGTTTTCCAAATGGAGAGAAACTACAAAAAAACTGAGGCACAAAGGGACTTGGGAGTTCTAGTGCAGGATTCCCTAAAGGTTAATTTACAGGTTGAGTCAGTGGTGAGGAAGGCAAATGCAGTGTTCGGATTCATTTCAAGAGGACTAGAATATAAAAGCAAGGATGTGATGTTCAGACTTTAGTACCGGTGAGGACATTCTTGGAGTGTTGTGAATAGTGTTGGGTCCTTTACTTTAGAAAGTGCATTCTAAAACTGGAGTGGGTTCAAAGTTGGTTCACGAAAGTGATTCCCGGATTGAATGCCTTGTCACACGAAGAGCTTTTGATGAATCTGAGCCTGTATTCACTCAAGTTCAGAAGAATGAGGGGGTGACCTAATTGAAACTTAATAAATGGTGAAATACCATGCTAGAATGGATTTGGAGAGGATGTTTCCTATGGCGGGAGAGTCTAAGACCAGAGGGCACAGCTTGAGAATTGAAGAGTGTCCTTATGGAATGGAGATGAGCAGGAATTTTATTAGCCAGAGAGTGGTGAATCTGTAGAATTCTTTGCCACGGGCAGCTGTGGAGGCCATGTCTTCATGTATATTTAAGGCAGAGATTGATAGATTCTTGATTGGTCAGGGCACGATGTATACGGGGAGAAGGCAGGAGATTGGGGCTGAGAGGAAAATTGGATCAGCCATGATGAAATGGCAGAGCAGATTTGAAGGGTCAAATGGCCTAATTCTGCTCCGATATTTTATGGTCTCATGGTGTTTTGAGTTGAATGTTCTTATTAAATTACCTGGTGTAATATTGTGGTAATAAACAAATTGGTAACATTTTGTAAATAAACATTTTGGTAATAAACAAATTATTTTGCAGGCACCACAAGAAACTGTGAAGAGAGTTGCAGTGATTTCCACAGCAAAGGAAGAGGAAAACAAATCTGGAGTGGCTGAAGAACTAGATCAGCAAAACCTAGATAATCATAAACTGCTCTCAGTTTCGGATGTTGATGATGCACTTGACACTCTTAAGATTCATGTTACAATCCTACATTTGCTGAGCTGGATCATACTATTTAGCGCACCTTCATTTATTTATTGGGTAAAAAATCTCAGGTAAGATATCTTTTTTTCTAGCAGTTTGGGTGACAAGAATCTTTCATGTTTCAAGAGGATAACCATTTGGAAGGTCAGAATCAGGATTAACATCACTGACATATGTCATGAAATTTGTTGTTCTGTACAGCAGTGTAGTACAATGCATAAAAATACAAACATAAATTACAATTTTACAAAAGTATGAAAAAATAAGTAGTACAAACAGAGCAAAAAAGCGGGTCAGTGTTTATGGGTTGGTTCATGGTCCATTTAGAAATCTGTTGGCGAAGGGGAAGTAGTCCTTCCTCCTTGATGGTAGCAGTGAGAAGAGGGCAAGTCCTCAGTGACAAGGATCCTTAATGAAGGATGCCACCTTTTTGAGGCATCACCTTTTGAAGATGTCCTCAATGCTGGGGAGGCTAGTGCCCCTAATGGAGCTGACTGAGTTTGCAATCCTCTGCAGCTTTTTTCAATCCTTTGTAGTGGCCCCTCTGTACCAGAAGATGATGCAACCAGTTAGAATGGTCTCCACTGTACAACTGTAGAAATCTGCTAGAGTCTTTGGTAACATTCCAAATCTCCTCAAACTCTTAAAGAAATATAGCTGCTGATGTGCCTCCTTTGTAACTGCATCAATATTTTAGGCCCTGGATAGATCTTCAGAGATGTTAACACACAGGAACTTGAGACTATTCATCCTTTCCACTACTGATCTCTCGACGAGGATTGACTGTGTTTCCTCGACTTCCCGTTTTTGAAGTCCACAATCAACTTCTCAGATTTACTGACATTGAGTACAAGGCTGATGTTGCGACACCACTCAACCAGCCGTTCTATCTCACTCCTGTATGCCTGCAAGTCACCATCTGAGATTGTGCCAGCAAAGGTTGTGTCTTTGGGAAATTTATAGATGGCGTTTGAGCTAGATCTGGCCACACAGTAACGAGTGTGGAGAGAGTAGAACAATGGGCTAAAAGTAAACCTTGAGGCGCACCGGTGTCGATTGTCAGTGAGGAAAAGGGGTTATTTCCTCCTGCACTGACAGTGCTGCCCTGATGAAGTCAAAGGGTCCAGATCAGCAACCCAGGTTGTGAAGTTTGTACTGAGGGGGTGATGGAGTTGAACGCTGAGCTGTAGTCAATCAATAGCAGCCTGATGTAGGTATTGCTGTTTTCTGTGTAGTTCATGGCTGATTGCATCGCTGTAGACCTGTTGTGGCAGTTGGCAAATTGCAACAGGTCCAGGTCCTCACGCAGGAGTTAATTCTGACCATCACCAACCTCTCAAAGCTTTTCATCACTGAATGGTGAATCGTCATTGATTGTTGAAGTTATTTATCGCTTCCATTTCATTTTATTAAGCTAAAATCTATCATTTGAATTGGATTTAGCAACAAAGTGCATTAGTACAATTATCTAATAATAGTTTTAAGTTTCTAGAAAGGCATTGCATTGTGAAAGGAAAGCTACAAGCATCCTGCATGTGATGCCTACTTCAGTTATGTGCTTGCCAAAAAAAGGCAGTTGTAGAGAGGGGGGGGGGGGGGGGAAACAATAATTTATACTACCACAAACAAGAGAAAATCTGCAAATACTGGAAATCCAAGCAACACACACAAAATGCTGGAGGAACTCAGCAGGCCAGGCAGCCTCTATGAAAAAAGTACAGTTGATGTTTCAGGCTGAGGCCCTTTGGCAGGACTTTTTTATACTATTCTATTTTGCTAGGTAGTGGAGTTAAAGTCCATTTAAACAAGGTATTCCATTCAAATCACTTGGATCCATGCAATGTAGTTAGATGGTTATTTTTGCCTGCATTGCACTCAGATTTTTCAGAATGCAAATATATCATTGTAGACATTAAATATTGCTTTTTGTTAACAGTGAAGATTAGTGATTTAAAAAAATGTTAAATGGTACTTCCCCATCCATAATTCAGTAGATAAATCTAGGTGTTGATGATGCATTTCCCTCCATAGATGCCACCTGGCTCACTGAGTTCATCCAACATTTTGTGCGTTGCTAAAGCTTTTCTTGAAATTACCAGATAATGGACCAGTAGCTGATGCCTTTAGAATGGCACCAGTCATCCAAATCCTGGACTGGAGCCACCTGGATAAATCTAGTAAATATAAATAGCATTTTTTAAATAATCAGGAATTTTTTTCTGGTGGAGAGTACATGATTAACCATGAAACTGCCAAAAAGAAAATTGGTTTATTGATGTCCTTTAGGAAGAGAAATTCACTGTCCTTATCTGCTCCATTCTGTATCTCACTCCATGTTCACAGCTGTGTGATTAACTTTTAACTTCCCTGTGAAATGGTAAGTCATGAACTGACAAAACATGATGGCACTGAGTGTGTTCAGAATCAACATTTACCACCTTGTTTCTTGTGCACTTCAGATGCAGAGGATGAAATTGTTTGCTGAGAGCATCCTGTACCTAATGGACAGGACTCTATAGTGCCAAGCCCTAGCTGCACGAGTGGCTCAGAACAAGCAACCGCACACAAAATTGCTGAATACATGTTTGGCAGCTGGGCAGAGGTGCAGAGTTCTGAAATGCATCCTGACATTCAGAAACATTCAAAATTTGTTCCAATTTAAATTTTAAAATGATGTAATTAATTTCTTCATTTCACGTGAATATTTGAAACATTAGATCTGAAATAGTAAGGATCATCATCTAACCTTGATGGGTTCTTGATCATGAAAAGACATAGGAATTCCCAGCCCTTGGGTCACTACAAGGTCATATTTCCTAAAGCAGCTCCATCTCATCAATAGCTCAGTGATGCTCAATTTGATTTTCACCAGATCTGTTTGACTTCAGTTTTGTTATTTCAGAGTAATATTTTTGTTCAGAAAACAAACTGGTGGAAGAACTCAATGAGTAAGGCAGGGAATTGAAGAAACATTTCAGGTGGGCCCCTTCATCAGTCAAGTTGAGTGATCTGGACAAAAAGTTCACTGTTTAGTTCCTGCCACAGTGACTGCCTGACCAACTGAGTTCCTCCGGCAATTGTATTTTATTTTGATCCAGATTCCAATATCCACAGTCTCTTGGGCCTCTAAAGATGTCTGTTTCATCATTAATCAGGTATGCAAGAAGGCTTGATCCTGATCCTTGTGATACTGTTGCATCTATCCTTGTGTTGACGATGGGGATCCTCATTAATTCACATTCAGCACTTGTTAAGAGGAGGTATTTTGTTTTTCTGTTCTTATAACTTATTAGCAAAGTACATAGTGAGTTTCACACTGTTCTTACATTGGTTCCTGCTGTTTATTGAATATTTGGCAGAAGGTTGATAACTTCTATGCAACTCTTCAAAAAGTTGTGAACATTTAAAATAAGACAGCTAGATATTGATGTGAAAGTGTAAAGAATTGGTTTTATAAATACTTTTATAATTATGATCTTTATAAAATTCATCTTTCAAATTGTATGTTAAAGTTGCATTTGTGAGTGGAAAAGATCACTTTTATCCCCCTGAATATTTAATCCATACTATTTGGAGGACAATGGAAAATGCTTTTTATTTTGGGACATTCTACAAGAATTATACAAGATTTTTTAAAAACATATTTATCAGAAAGTTTTGGGATAATTCTTTGTTTCTTGAACAGTTTAAACAAAATCTTTTCTTAGACTGCATCTCAACTCTGACAATACTTCATTTTAAAATCAAGAGGGAAAATAATGATTATCAAATAAGATTTGGTCTGATTTACCTCTTTAATATCATATGCATTGGCATTAGATGGGTGGTGTTTTTAAAGTGCATCCAGGAGATCTGCTCGTGCGCTAAGTATCCCTGCAAGGAATAGTCTGTACTAGACCTAATCCTGGGCAATGAAGCAGACCATGTTTCACTGGACAGACACTTTGGGAATATCGATCGTAACTCAAAGTTCAAAGTACATTTATTATCAAAGTATGTATATATTATACAATCTTGAGATTTGTCTTTTTACAGGCAGCCTCAAAACAAAGGAAACAATAAAAACGTTAAAAAGACCGTCAAAGACCCAATGCACAGAGAGTTTTAAAAAAACAAATCATGCAAAGAATAAAAGTATGAGGTGATTGATAAGTTCGTGGCCTAAGGTAGAAGGAGTCAATTTTAGAAAACCTAGCACATTTATTTTTCAACATAGTTCCCTCCTACATTTACACACTTCGTCCAGCAGTCATGGAGCATACGGATCTTGGACCTCCAGAAAGTGTCCACAGGTGGGTGATTGATAAGCTTGTGGCCTAAGGTAGAAGGAGATGAGTTATACAGCATTTGTTACATGCACATGCAGTTCAACTCTTTGAGTGATTGTGAAGGAAGTTTGAAGTTAATAACTCATCTTCTTCTGCCTTAGGCCATGAACTTATCAATCACCCCTCGTAAGCAAATAACAATTAGAACGAAAGTGAGTCCTCAGACAAGAAGCCTGAATCAGCCAGAGCAGGCCACAGCTTCGACCTCAGTTCAGCGTAGAGTGAAGTAAACATCACAGAGCTAAGTTTCAAAGTAGTTTTGAAGAAGGATAAGGATAATTTGGAAATTAGGTGTCTAAATTGAGTAAGACTGATTTATGTGTCATTAGACAGGACATGGCAAAACATGACATATAGGGATCTTTTAAAAAGAGTTAATGAGATTTCAAAAGAGTGAATGGTAATGACAGCATGTCCAGAGAACCCTAGATGTCAAGGGACATTGAGGATTTGATGAACAGGGAACCCTAGATGTCAAGGAGGATTGAGGATTTGATGAACAAAAAAAAAGTCGTCTTCCACCCCATGTTCAGCGCCAGCAATTGCTCTGTAGCATACTTACTGTTTTTGGTGCACTAAAATACCATTACCTGCTATTAAACTTTGAAAGTTTTTGCTGGAGTAAGACATTATATGTTGCAAATATATTTCTCAGTGTTTACTTCTTTCAGTAACTAATGATGGCTTTTATTTTTCACTTTTAGTAAGCTGCTGAAATATACCGGAAGACTCCAGCCCCTGTTGGTTATTGCCATGACAGCCTTTGGACTAGTGCACTTGTACAGGGTTCCTTACTTTGTTACATTTTCATTGGCTTTATATGCACTTTGTTGTCTGATATAAATGACTGTGCAACACTGAATTACCAGTTTGATTCATTATACATGTAATACTTCAGAAAGTGAATGTTTTGTAATTTTTTAAATGTAAGGGTGCTACATAATTATGTTAGGTTACTATTGGTATACCTTTGCTGAATTGTTCATCATATAACTTGTTAAGAATTTCCTGTATTTGGAAAATGTAGTTTGGCTGTATATTTGTGTTAGTATGAATGACGATGCAGAGTAGTATATCTTAATGGCCTCTACGAATGTTGTTCTGCTAGATTGTTCTCAAAGCATATTACTAATGGCCCTATATTTGATAACAACCTTTTTAAAGTGATAATTTCAAGGCTTTAATACATTACAATTTATCCACATTTGGTCATTCCCAAGGAAAGCTGAATGTGTTATGGCCATTGGTAATAATAACTTCACTTTAAGTGCTTTGAAAAAAATAGGTAATGAAACTTTCGGCTAAGTAAGGAGAGAGTATGTGAGTAGTTGAGAGGGAAATGTTTGTAGTAATGTAAAAACAGAAATTTTTAAATGGTTAATGGGAAAGATGTAAGTAGAGAAACAAAAGAAGTGTGTTTGGAAGTTGTAAATGAATAGATTGAAGTCATTGTCAACTGAAAAAAAATGAAGGTTTTGATTATAATCCAATATTAGCAAAATCAACGGAGACATGAGAGACTCTACTGATGCTGGAATCTGGCATAATAATGTGCTGGAGGCACTCATCTGTGGGAGCAAAGAAATTGTTGATGTTTTGGGTCAAAACCCTGCATCAGGATCAAGTGTGGAGAGGTAGGATGGCCAGTATAAAGAGGAGAAGGAGAGTGATGAGAAGGGATACTGAGGCAATTTGTAGACTGAGGAGGGGTGTAAAAGTTTAACAGTTGGAAAATCATGGCTACTCTTTTGACTGCACAGAGGTGTTCTGTTAAACACTAGATCTACATGGGGTTTCCTCAGCATTTGAAGAGACGTCATGAATATATAAAAACTCTTATAAATACAGCTAAATCATTGTTGTACTTGGAGGGGTTTAGTGCCTTGGACAGGGGCAAGGGAAGAAATAAAATGTTGCACGGGAAGGTGTTTAGGGAAGAAGTAGACATCTTCTCCACATTACAAAGAATGCTCCAGGAAAAATAACTCGTGTCAATTGGCTCCTTGCCTAAATTAATGTTAAATGATTGTGGATCATAACCACTGCAGTTTTTTTAAATCAACATCTGCTGGTAATGATTCCAAAGATGCCATTTGCAGTTTGTCGACATAAGTATGCCTTAAATTTCAAATCCTGCAATCGTTATTTAATTTTCTTTTTTAGGCCTCATTCTGGGTATTTTGATAGTGTAGTTGTGCCCTTGATGTAATTTTGAAATCAATTGCACCCAAGTGATTTAATTCTCCTTGCAATGCTTCAAATTGAAATGTAGACTAGATTTTTCTGGGAGCAGCCATCACTGGCCACTCTCATAGCAACATGGTCTCAACAAAACACAGATGGATTAGGGTACCTGTCAGCCAACTTCCATGCTTGCACTTAATTTGCTCCTACTCCCAGAATCCATGCCTGATCTTCATCATATGGTTCATGTCTCCTTCCTTGCACTTTGATATGATTCTTCTTCAATCTGTTTGATTCATCTCATTCCATGAGAATCCTCCAGTCCACCCAAGTCCTTTAATTCTCTGGGAGCCTAGATGGAAGCCTTAATCTTCACCATCCCCTGGCTGCTCCTCATCCTTGTCCCTACCTCAGGTCCCTCTTTGACCACACACACACTTAACCACAGGACTGTCTGATGTCATTTTGACTCGCCACCAACACTACAACAACAGATGCCCAAACTCGCTCAACACACCCTACCTCCCACAACTTGCACACCTATTCACTTGCACAGCTGAAGTTTGATGCATCATCAAAATTATCTTTAATGCTGGTTCATCCACTGGGATATAGTCCCCGTGTTCTTAATTTTTCCACTTTTACTTTGCACCATCATCCTTTTATGGATTTAATCACTCACATTGGCATTCATTTCTTTCCTTCCCTTTCCTGATTCAGAATTTGCATCAACCTGCATCATCACAAAATTTTGCCAATTTAGGGTCAGGCAACTGAAATGTTGGGTTCTTCACAGATACTGCCTGATTTCAAGAGTATTTCCTGTTTTGATATATAACAGAATAATGACTTGTTATTAGAATGTACAATATCCTTGTTCATTTTAGATCCCACAAGTTATTTTTGCTAAGTTTGAGGATGATGCAGTATTATCTCCAATTGCAGGGAACCCTGAAAAGTTGATTATTCTTGCTGAAAGGAAAGCGATAATAGATAGAATCAGGGATTTCCCTACTCTGAAATGGGAATAAAACAGGGTATTTCAAATACAATAGGCTGTTAGGCTTCTCTGAAATTCTTTCCACTATCATATTGAAGTTATAAAACAATTTACTGCATCCACTAAAATAACTAACAGAGGCATTTCAGAGAACTTTTTTTATGTTGTGGACTGCTATCCAGTTATACAACCTCAGGCCCAGTTTAGGGTATATTACTTGAAGTGACTTTCAATAGTTTTGGACAGTGACTGACAATTCAATAAAATTGGTAGATTTTCTTTGGTATTGAGAACTTCTTGTGAAATACAATCCATTTACTTTTCTTGTATTGTTGACACCGGGGAGCTTCTATCCCAGCTCTTTGGAAGCAGCACATAATACAGATTTTGACGATAAACATTTGTAAACTTTTCCCCTCAGATATTCAAATTGTAAGTATAGGAAACTTTAAAAAATTACAAAGGTATGTAGCTGCAATTTTGAAATAAACGATTTTAATAATCTTAAATTTAGCTATCATTGTCCTCAACAAATCTTTCGTTCGAAGTTTTGCTGAGAATTTTGTGCACTAATTGGGACTCTAATTAAAGTTGCTTTGAGGAGGGTAAGCTGCAGTATTCTTACAGGATCCACCTTCTCAGTAATTACTCAAGGTACAACCGCTGCTCGTCTTCTGCATTGTTGTCTTTAATTATATATTCCTATGTCCCATTAAGATTAGATGATAATTAGATATTGCTTTTTTTCTTTATATATCAATTAAGTGAGTAAAAACAAAGTTTATATGCTGCAGCCAAATGGCACTGTAGATGATGTCCTCTAGTTGTAAATAACATGGAAATGCTGATACTATGATAAATTGTTGAGCTATTATCCAGAAGCCCAGGCTGCTATCCAAACAATGGGTTTGAACCCATCACAGCACTCAATAAATTGTATCACATAATTAATCAAATCTGAAAAGAAAAAGTTCCCATCATTAAAGGTAATCATGAAACTACTAAATTGTCATAAAGACACATCAGGTTTGCTTCAAAGGTAATATATGTTACCATACAATCTTGAGATTTATTTTTCACTGATACCATTCAAGGAAAGAAATGTAACAGTCTGGCCAAAAGGTAGCATTTAATTGCCCTCTCATCTGACTCAGTAAGCCACAAATTTCAGTTAGGGAGAGAGAAAAGTGCCATGAATAAGCAAGAATGAAATTGTCAATGTATAAAATACAATAGGTGTTTACAAGAATATCAGAGACAACTGGAAACATTATTTTACACCATTGTAATTCCTTGAATTCCACATTACATTCATGGTAGTTGGAAAAGGAAATTTTATTGAACAAGTGATTTCTTCATTGAATTCAATTGTGCTCTATTTTCTGGACAGATGGGGAACTGATCATGCTGCGAATCTCAGGATTGCAGACAAATCCAATAATACAAGTTGCACTTTACCTTAATATGCCCCTAAACTGTCCTCTGTATCTTTTAAGTGATTTTAATTTTATTCTGTTAATTACGTAGTGAAGGTGTTATTCATCTTGCCAGAGATAATTATTAAGCATAGGTACACGCCTATTTTGATTTTCAATGCCCAAGTTTAGTCTGTTTCGATGAAAGATAAAGCTATTGTCAGTGATTTTTATTACATTAATGTCTAACTAATAGCTGACATGTGCACCAAAGTATTTGTAAATCAAGTGACCAAACATCTGCAGGTATTAAACTCCATGTTGTCAGTGATGTTATTTGTTTTACTATAAAACTGCAAGCCTTATTGGTTCTCTGTGATCTAATAATTTTGAAAGAATATTTGTGAAATTTGTGTGATGGAAATTTTTTTGTATAATATTGATGTAAACTGTTAATTTAAAAAAATTGTATTAGTAATTTTGCCAGGTTTATACAATCTAATGATGTACAGTTTCTAATTGTAAAGTGGTTCATGGGCTGACAATCAGTTGTGGTAGTAAATCATAACTTATCAAAAAACAGTCATGTCAGTTTGAAGAGTTCAATATAAGTAAAATATGCTACATTGTATGATACAGTTTGCAGTGTTTCATTTTCTATTGGTACATTAGAAGATTGATTTGCTTATCAATGTTCAGAGCTGAACTGCATTTTCAAAGCTTCAATATCGGAAAAGTTTTTTTTGTTGAGCTAAGTCTATTATTGAAAAAAGTCTATTATTTTTTTTTATTTTGGTATAGTCACATGTGATTATATTGGAGAACATAAGCTAACTTCCAATTTCAAGAACTCCACAAGAACGCAAAGAAATTTTAGTCCATTTTTAATTGATACCCTATAAGATCTTTTCATAAACTGAAAACTCTATGCTGATATATTATTCTCTGCAAGCTAAGATGCACATAGTGAATAATTACTACTGACAAATATAATGGATATGTTCAATGATATCTTACACTATTAATAACACAGAATGGACCATTTGGCCCATCTGATTCGTGCCAGATGTAAAGGGAACAATCCCATTCATTCTATTTCCCTTCAACTGATTTTCCCGCACCCTTATGATTTATTCTCTCTCACACAAGCTGTCAGCTCTCCTCTGATTCTTTCTACCATTAAGCTAAATTGCGGGTGATTTACTGTACCTACCGCACAACTTTGGAATAAAGAGGAAACAGGAACACTCGGGAAACTCATGCAGCTATAGAGACATCCTGACGAAGGGTCTCGGCCCGAAACGTTGACTGCTCATTTCCACGGATGCTGCCCGACCTGCTGAGTTCCTCCAGTGTGTTGAACATATGGAGACATCAAATCTGGAGAAGACGAGGTTTCAACCTCACAGCTGTAGGAATGTACCTTTTCTGGACTTGACTGTTAGGAACAGGTATCATGACAACAAGCACAATTTCTGTTCCACTCTTTAAAGCACATTTCATGTGAACTTAAGTTTCCTTCAGACCAAAGAGTGCGAAGGAAGTAAACAGTGTATGCACCAAACCTGCTCCAGGCTCGATGTTGCCTCAATGAGATCATGTGTGTAAGGGCTGCCTGGAAGTCCATGGCTCCTTCCTTCTGGAAATGCATCTGAGTGAAAAGGCTGCAGAATTCAACCTGGAATAAAACCCTGTATTACCTCATCTTTTTCTGGAAAAGTGAAAATGGTAGAGCAAGCTATCCTGATGGATAACTTCAGCTCACTCTGTCACCATCTTTAACTAATCTCCTCCTCTGACCTTTTAATCTTCCAGTTACATCCATTCTCCTTCAAACACTTTGAGTAACTGCCACAGTTACCTTGACTATTTCATCCCAAATCCACTGCCTTCACAGCAGCAAGTACATAGCAATGGTGTCATTCAACCTACACATCTTATAACTTTGAAACATGCCACTCTTCAGCATTGTAGGAGTATCTTCATCAGAAGGATGAATATGGTTCAGGCAGATTGCCCACCTTGCTTTCTAAAGGGCATTTAGGGATAAACCATAAATACTGCCTTTGCTGTTGATGACAATGCCCAGAAAATTGAATTAAAAATATACATAGCTACATTTTTACAGCATGGTGCTTTCTTCAGAACCTTTGACAAACAAATTCCATTCTGTCAACCCTTGCCACCATTGTAATTCATTCATCCCTTTAGTGATGGAGAAACAAACAGAGAACACCAGGATACTTTAGAGAAATGGCGATTGTCCTGTAGGAATCAGCCTATTAATATTAAGAGATGGTGGTCATCTGCATGATGAATTGTTTGGCCATTTCTGGCAGATAGCTTCATTGTCTTGTACTTCTCACATCATACGTGAGCAAGAGTAGATGACTGAGAGAGACAAAAAATGGAAGATCTATATGAAAGGGAGCTTGAACTCTTCAGTTGGTGAAGAGTTATAGATGGCAGCAGCCCATAATCCCTAGTTTGAAGGCACCGATTGGTGCATTTGTGATCACTGGAATGCTGGGTTTGCTTGGCGCTTTGTTCATTTCATTATTTCGAGATACAACATGGAACAGTCCCTTCCAGTCCAACCAGCTGCATCATCCAGCAACCCACCAATTTAACATTTGCCTCATTACAGGGCAATTTACAATGACCGATTAACCTACAAACGCTTCTCTGAACTGTGGGAGGAAACTGGGACACCTGCAGGAATCCAGAAGGTGCCAGAATTGAACTCCAAACTCTGACTCCTCGAGCTGTTGCACTAACTGAAGTGTGTGCAGTTACAAAGGTCTGACTAAAGAGTAAATTCTAGTAATATAAAATGTTTTTAAAAATTCTAAAACCAAATATTTTTGAAGGAACAGCAGCATGGAAAAGTGAAATGTTGGCAGGTGTTCTCTCCATACTGTTCACTCTTGCTGGGAGATTAAGAGAGTTTGACTCGAGCATCATTGATCACATCACAGGGCTTTCTGGAAGGTGTAACAACTGTGTGGAGGATCAATTCCAGTAATCAAAAATAGGTCTTCACTGAGAACTTGAATGCTGTAAATACTTTTCCAGTAGGAAAACGGATATCCTAGAATTGATCATTTAACACTTACAGACCTGCAGCTAGGTGCTTAGTGTTTGGTGCATTAAAGGAGTTTTGAATTTGACCAGTCATGGGCTAGGAATTCCAGAGATCTCACAGAAACAAAAATCAAAAGGAAGGGACTACCCAACTCCTTAGCCAATAAGATAATTCCTGATATGATTGCAACCTTCCCCTCTCTGTTTCCTTTGTAATCTTTCAGTTCCCTGTTTGTGGCATATGTGTCTACTCGCATCTTAAATACATTCAAAGATTATACAGTCATCTCTGCCTTCAACTGCAACTGTTCACTTTTAAACAAAGAGCTGCTAGTCCATAGAACCATAGAACATTACAGCACAGAAACAGACCTTTTGGCTGTGCCGAACCATTTTTCTGCCTAGTCCCACTGACCTGCACCTGGACCATATCCCTCCATACATCTCTCATTCATGTACCTGTCCAAGTGTTTCTTAAATGTTAAAAGTGAGCCCGCATTTACCACTTCATCTGGCAGCTCATTCCACACTCCCACCACTCTCTGTGTGAAGAAGCCCCCCCAATGTTCCCTTTAAACTTTTCCCCCTTAACCCATGTCCTCTGGTTTTTTTCTCCCCTAGCCTCAGTGGAAAAAGCCTGCTTGCATTCACTCTATCTATACCCGTCATAATTTTATATACCTCTATCAAGTCACCCCTCATTCTTCTATGCTCCAGGGAATAAAGGCCTGTAGAAGTATTCCAATTCCCCGACCAGGAATCGAACCCGAGCCATGGTGGTGAGGGCACCAAATCCTAACCACTAGACCATTAGGGAAGCCAGTCTTAGGTTTTCCCTCAGGAGGAAACATCTGCCATATATCTCTTCTCCATAAATCCCCTTCAAAGTCTCTTACGTTTCAATTGAGTCATTTTGTATTTTTGAACCACAAGTCTGACCTGCCCATTCTTCTTTCAAACGATACCCCTACCATTTCACGTATTAGTTTACTTCAAGCTACTTTCCATGTATTTACATACTTTTTTTAAAAAGGAGCTCTGTCCATAGTACTCTAGAAATTGTGTTGCCAGTGCCCGACTCCCTTCCTTTCACCTACTTTTCCCATAGCAATAGACAATAGAATTCTGTTAGTTTACATAATTACTTGTAAATCATGCACTAGGACACCCAGATCCCTCTGCACCTCAGTGCATGTAATCCTTCACCATTGTGATCATATGCTTTTTCATTTTCCTGTTAAGATGGACAGTTTTACATCTTCCCAAATAATGGATTAGTGCTAGAGTTAATTCTTGAGCATGCTTGAGTACTTCAGTGATTTTGTCTACAACAGGGGCCTAGTTGATTCTCAGCCTGGGGTGGCCTTTACAATCTGTTGCCAGGGTTAAATAACATTGTGGAATGGAGTCAAGGAGACTCGTGTCAAAGATGAAGACCTGTTGGAGGAGACGTCAAATTTCTTCCAGTGGGTAATGGCTATTTCTGTGACAATGTTGCCACCAATTAAGTGGACACTGAAAACTCACACTCATTCCTCAATCCCACACTTTATGTACAAGTGCACATGGCCCTTGTCACAAACGTTTCTGAAGAATGACATATTTATACAGAAATTGACTGGTTGGATACAGATATTGACCAATTGGTAACCTTGTGGATGCCCAAATTCATTATTTGCATGCCCAAACAGACTATGCCACACTATGGTAATACTGTTATAAATAGCCAATAGAATCTACACATTCAAGGCCAATAATATCTCAGAGTTAGTAATAGTAAGTGTCATCCTAGAATCCTTTGTTTCCATATTTGTCTTGGTATGCAAATTGTTCCAGTGCCCTGCTTTGCAAAGGGAAGTCATATTCTTCAAAGACCTTTCTAGTCTGTGATGATTGCATGCCATCTATAAACTACCTTGCCTGGCCATTATCTTAACCCTGGTCTTGCTGCAATTTCCACTACAACATTAATGTAACAGCTCTTGCATCTGCCATCCATTTTGTTTTAATATGTACCTGACTGCGCCAGATTCCAGGGTTTAGATGCTCTGACTCTCAGGAAAATAGATAGCTTCACAGCCTCTTTAAAGATTCAGGCCTATCCCTCTAAACAGTGGCCATGTTTTGGCACCGGGGTTTTAATATTTAAAGAGCACCTGAACTGAGCTTTGCTGGTCAATTGTCACCTCTACTTTGGATTCTTGTCTAGCTTAGAACCCAGTCCTTGTATCGTGTCTCGATTCTAGTCTCAGAAACTCCAGCACTTAGATCCTAACCCAGGTCTCTCGTCACAGTACAATTGACCCGAACCTGGATCCAGTGGGGTATCGGGGCCTCTCAACAGCAGGAACATTTCTAGACAGACCTTGGAGATACACAACCTCCAAGTCACCATGCAACAGCTATCACAAGGAGGAAGCCAGAGTTGGTTGCTCTGCAGAGTCAGTCCATCTGCCAACCCCAGAGAGATTGGACAGTAACTTGGGCTCTTGCTGTGGATTCCTCTCTCAGCATTCATTGGCGCTTGAACTCCAGCCTTCCCATTTCCCTACAGCGTGTGGAAAGATGATCTCTCTCCTGACTGGGAGAGCCCTGGGAACAGAGGTCAGAAATTTGCTTGAATTCAGAGGAACTTATGACCATCATGAAGAGGGTGTTCCACCATCCCACAGGAGGAAACAGAGCCTCGGACCATCTGATGAAGGTGGACTTTGGCCAAGGAGTGTGGTTGATACAGGGAGGCCTTGACCTCTCTGTTCTGCCACGGACTCTGAGATGAATTAAAGGATGCCCATTCTTTGGGAGAGTGGGTAGAGAGCTTAGAGGCGCTAACTGATCAGTCCATCTGCCTTGATAATTGCCTGGCAAAGCGAAAGTGGAACCTATCTCAAGGGGCCAAAGAGGGCTAGCCCAGGCCTGGGCTCAATGCATTATAGTTCCATTTCCTGACCTTGGACAATGACCAGCCCATCTTCCTGTCAGGTCTATGCACCTCGGCTGCACAAGACACTCTGCCGATGAGAGGTCCTGGCATTGGAGTCAAGGCGGCTGCCACTACTGCGGGGAGGCAAGTCTCCTGCGGGACAAATGTCCAAAGCTGCAGCCGTTGGGAGAACTGCTAAGACCATCCAGTGTAGGGCGGACTGTGATGGTAGCAGCTGTTACTCCCAACCCTACTGAGTCAAACTGAAGGCAGAAATCTCCTGGGGAAAGAACCGATGAGAGGTGAATGCCTTTGTGGACTCTGAGGGCAGCCAGTAATCTCCTAGACCTGGGGACTGTCCGTCAGCTCAACATACCTCTGCAGGGGTTGAACCTGCACATGACCACAACTGCCCTGGACAGTCGTTCCCTTGGGGTTCGGGCAGATCCTGCAGCAGGCATCGGTTTTGCAAACGAGGATAGGGGAACATGTGGAGAATATTTGGTTCTATAACATCGATTCTCCCCACATACCCCTGATCCTCGAGCACCCTTGGCTGTCCAAGTATAACCCTTCCGTGAACTGGGAGGAAGGCAGAATCATCACATAGTCTAATCTTTGCAAGAGGGAATGTTTTCAATTCGGCTTCTTGACCCCCCAGACTTTTCCAAGACCAATGACCGACGAGGAGGCAAACTTTTGCTCAGGGTAACCTGAAGCCTTCGGGAGACCCAGTCCTGCCTCCAAGGGCAAACAAATTGGCTTCATTCAACAGGACTGTGCAAGCCCCAACCCTGTCTAGTCGGGGGTGCGCTGGGACTAGAAGGGAGAGTCTCCAGCTCAGGAATAAGTCAAGAAGCCCAAAAAGGAGGTGCCCAAGAACTCTTGCCTAGCAGCTAAGCCTAAGGGAACTAAGCTCCAGGTCTCATCTAAGTGTAAGACTCCAAGACATAGACACTTGGAGCCTAGTCCCAGGAGAACAAAGAATATCCGTAGCACCTCATTGCACTGTCTGAGAATACAGGTGAGAATTTGGACTCTGTTGAGACTAAAGATAGATAGAGCTCTTATAGATAGCGGGGTCAAGGGATATGGGGAGAGGGCAGGAACGGGATACTGATTGTGTATGATCAGCCATGATCACAGTGAATGGCTGTGCTGGCTAGAAGGGCCAAATGGCCTACCCCTGCACCTATTGTCTATTGTCTATTGTCTAAGACCTATGGAATAGACTCTGAGGTCTACCTGCCAAATTACCCCCGCTACCTAAGGAGCTTCAGGAGTCATCCTTGGAGGGATGTCGGGGGGTAGTTGCAACACCAAGTAGGTAGAAATCCCCTCCATCTACAAGAAATTGGAAGTGGTCTTCAGCAAGAGAAAGGCCTCGACTCTTCCACCACACCAATCCACAATAGATCTACTGCCTGGTGCTTGTTCTCCATGTGCCTGGAGAAGAGTGCTCTGGAAGAGTGCCTAAAAGAGGTTTCATTGCTACAGAATTCATTCAGCCCTCCACCTCACCAGCCAGCACAGGATTCTTCCTCATTCAGAAAAAGTATGTGAGCCTGCGGCCATGCATTGCTGAATCACGTAACGGCCAAAAATTGTTACTCCTTCTACTCCTGAACACTGCCTTCAAGGTTCTCTCAGGGGCAAGAGGATTTTCGAAGCTAGACTTGCAGAGTACATACAGTCTGGTCTGTATAAAGGAGGGCAACGAGTGGAGACTGTATTCAACACACTAACAGGGACCTATGAGCACCAGGTCATCCCTTCAGCCTTGTGAACATGCTAGTAGCTTTCCAGGCCTTTATAAACAATGTAAGTATAAACAACATACTTATGTTCTCTGTAAGTTTATCTTCAACTACTTGGATGACATCCTAATTTTCTCTAAGTCTATGGAGGAGCACACCACTCACATCAGAGGCTTCTAGATGATGGACTTTATGTCAAGCTGGAGAAATCCGGATTCCATGTAACCACAGTTTAGTTTTTGTGTTTTATCACATGTCATGGCAATCTTAAGATGTACCCTACTAAGACACAGGCCACAACCAGCCAATGTGAAACAAGTCCAACGATTCCTGGGATTTGCCGACTTTTACCGAAAGTTCATCAGGAACTTCAGCTCCTGGTTCTGCTGACAGCTCCAACTGAGATCCATGGGCCCTTTTGTTTGGACAACCAAAGCAGAGGCTGCTTCTGCAGAGCTCAAACCGCGGTTAGTTATTCTGGTTTCACCTAACCCAGACCTTCCCTTCATCACGGAGGTGGAAGCCTTGGACTTTGGTGTGGTGCATTGTTGTCTCAATGGACACCTTTGGACAGTAAATTGCACCCATGTGTATTCTTCTCCAGGCAACTATCCCCGGTAAAGGTGAACAATGACATCAGAAATAGAGAGCTGCTGGCAGTCAAGTTGGCATTGGAGGAATGGCATCACTGGCTTGAGGTGGCCAATAACCTTTTATTGTATGGACAGACCACAGAAACCTGACATATTCAGGAGGCCAAAAAGCTGAATTCCAGGGAGGCCAGGTTTCTTTAACCGGTTCAATTTCATTCTGACCTACGTATTGACCAGGGTCAAAAACTCAAAAACCAGATGCCTTGTCTCATCAGTTTTATGAACCCAAAAAAGCGGAGCAGCCTACCACCATTTTGCCCCAAGCTAAGGTGATAACACCCACTCATTGGGGAATCAATGTGCTTGTTCATAGGGCTGAGGTGCAAGGAGAGGTTCCTAAGAACAGTCCTCTGGGTCATCTTTTTGTCCCAAGTTTCATCAGACCTAAGGTACTCCAATGCGATTCTCGTCTTGGATACTCCAGCAGGTGGGTCCTAAACATCCTCGCCTAGGTTTCTCAACACATATTTATGAACAACCAACAGAGAGATTCAACACGTCTTGAGTTGTATCTTGGAAGTCTCCAGCAGCATAGACATCGTGGGCAGTGGTTACATTCATAGTCACCAGTAGACCACAACTATCTGATCTTTTTTCTTATACGTTGCAGAGATCTGCCATCTTCTGCTGAACAAGCTTCAGCCATCTTGGGCACTGATGTCCTGACATTGTTGCAATGAGTGAATGAAGCGAACCCAAGTGCAGGACACAGGCATGGAGATTGAGTTAGGATGCTTATGTGGATGTGAACGTTGAACAGCAAACAGGAGGAATCTTGACACGGAGCCTTGACACAGAGAGACGGAGTTTCATGGGTAAACCTTGAAACTGGAGCAAAACTTAGAACACACAGTCCTAAGCGGCTGGGAAATATTAATTACAACACAGGCAAAACCAACGATCTGGCGACTAGTGGTTGTAATGCCGAGGTGCTTATGCTGCAGGTCTTGATGGAGACTGGGCGTGCTGTCAACAAAGAGAATTAGAAGCAAATGGGAAATTAACAGTCAGAACCATGGCACAATCAAAGGAAATTAGGAGGAAGATAGGGAATTAATGAACGGGACCATGACAGACATTTAAGAAATCTGAGCCCCTGCATAAAGAGCCAATGTTCATGGTGTACCTTCCAAGAGCTGCCCGGTGTCACAATTCCTTCTTCCATGTGCGGTTCCAAATGGGTGAGGAACAGACTGTCACTGTCCAAGATCCTGCTCCATACTGCTGCCTGAGCAACAGGCAGCATGGTGGCTTCACGGCTGTAGGGCACCATAGTAGTGTAGCAGTTAGCGCAATGCTATTACAGCACAGGGCATCAGAATTTGGGGCTCAATCCCAGCCTTCTCTGTAAGAAGTTTGTATGTCCTCCCTATGGAATGCATGGGTTTTGTCTGGGTGCCCTGGTTTCCTTCCACAGTCCAAAGGTGAATCAGTTAGTAGGTTAATTGGTCATTGTAAGTTTTCCTGTGGTTAGGCTTGGGTTAAATTGGGGATTGCTGGGCAGCGCTGGTCAATGTGCTGGAAGAGCCTTTCTGCACTGTATCTTTAAATAAGATAAATAAATAACAGAAATAAGCAAGTATATTACTCTACTGTCAAAACTGACAGCAACATTGAGAAGATTAGCACCAATCTTATCAAAGGCTCAACAAAGATTCACAAGGAAAGAACCCATATAACTCCTGTAAAAATACAGATAGCAATAACTATGTGACTGAAGTATTTAAAGGCTATTTTTGAATGTCAAAGTCTCAGACCCTTTTCATTTCTGCTGTGCATTCATGGATGAGTTTTGCAGTAATTTGGAAACTTGCGTGCTCTGTACTAAATTCATAAGCCTCTGTTGAGATCTCCTATTTAATGAGTACATATTACAAACCCACTTCTTCTGAAAGGATATCCAATTGGAAGATTGGATCTTGATCTTCATCTTGATCAGGATTGGATTCAGTCTGGTTAATCAATAGGCATGTGCTAATATCAAAGTTATTGCCTTTTTGTTGATAGGTCATCTGCCTGCTATGAGGCCCTCCCATCAACTGTGGTTAAAAACACTCCCATAGTTTTGAAGCAGGCCCGAATAGAATTATGTGTTATTTATAGATTGTTGAATAACGTACTCCTTTCTGGACGTTGCCTAAGGGAATAAAATAACAAGAAACTCCATTGAATTTCTGTTACCTGAACTGTACAGTGACACCAGTTAATTGGAAATCTGCTTGTAAGACAGTGCTTGTTCAAGTATTGTTATTGAACAACTATGTATTCAATTGTATTGTTCTAATAGAAATGATTTGAGTAATCATTTCTGTTGAATGAACTAAAATTCCACTCAGTGAATGACTCAGAGCTGGACTGGATCAGCAAGAGGCTTACTGGTGCAATGAGAGCTATGCTCTCTGCTTTTCTTTCCCAGTTTTGACAGATCTTTCCAGGAAACAATTATTGTTCCCTTGGAGAGTAGCATGATGGTATTGTCTGGAATATAAAAGCTGCTCTCAAAGCAGGCAAAAGACATGATGACCAAGTAATAGAAAGGTTCCTGTATCTCATGCCAGTAGGTTGCAACCAATACAATCTTTGAACTATAATGGGCAAAAGTTATTGAAAACTATAGGAAAATCTTTATAGTGGATATATTTTGTCAAACATTTTCATTCCTAAGGCTTTCCCTCAATAATTCCTGCATATTAACATGGTGGTATACACTCATTTTACACACTGGTTTATGTCAGAATAAAGAATGTGAAGCTGAGATCTGACTTAATAATTTATTTTCAGAATGGACCCAACTGTTTTAACTTGCTGGTTCACAGTTCTCACAGATAGCCCTGCTTCATATATCTGCTCAATATATGAATCCTAATTCTCCAAAGCTCTTTGTCTATGTTCAAGCTCTGGGAAAACTACTGCTGCCTATGAATATACAACTGCATTGAAAACAAATGGAGTATAATGAAATCTACTGCTGTGATAAGGCCACACTCAGGTTTGAGTTTGAGCAACATTTTATATTCTGTCTGGGTAGCCTCCAACCTGATGGCATGAACATTGATTTCACAAACTTTCAGTAATTGTTGCCTCCTCCCTTTCTCCTTCACCATTTCCCTCTCTCACCTTATCTCTTTACTTGGCCATCACCTCCTTCTGGTACTCCTCCCCCTTCCCTTTCTTCCATGACCTTCAGTCCTCTCCTATCAGATCCCCCACACCCCCCCCCCATCTTCAGCCCTTTATCTCTTTCTCCAATTGATTTCCCAGCTCTTTACTTTACCACTCCCCCTCTTCTGGTTTCTCCTTTCACCTACTACCTTGTACCTCTTCCTCTCTTCCCCCACCCATGATGAAAGGTCTCAGCCTGAAACATCAGCTGTTCACTCTTTTTCATAGATGCTGAGTTCCTCCAGTATTTTGTATGTATTACTTTGATTTCCAGCATCTGCTGATTTTCTTGTTGTTTGTTTATAGTGAGCTCATTCTCTCTGTACAAAGAATAAATGGGAAATTATTTACAAATATTGATCACATATAATGTTGGTATTCATAGATTTCATGTAAAAAACAAGACTAAAAATGGAGTGTTGGACTGTATTTAAAATACAGAGAAATAGCGAGATCTTACTTCAGCTTTTAGAGAGATTTGACGGGACCGTACCAGAAAAGTGCATGCAGTATTATTCTCACCATTTAAGGAATAATATAATTGCAAATATACTCTTCTCGGGCTTCCAGCCAGGTACAGGTATTGATTATAACTGACATTTCAATGACAAACTTTGCCATCGTCTCGGGGATGATCTTCTAAAGAAGATGGCAGAGCTTGTCATCAAAACATCAGTTATAATTGATAACTGTACCCAGCAGGAAGCCTGAAAAGAGTTTATTTGTCACATACACCAGGAATCCTTCTTTCAATATAATTGCTGTTGAAATGATGCAGCAAATCCTGTAATAAGGGAGCTGTCTTTGCAAGAACAAATGAAAACTCTCCAGCAGTTAGAAGAACACAAAGCAATCTCGCAGAAACTTGCAGGATTCTGGCCTGACTCGGTAATGTCAAGAGAAGACTTTTCCTAATGGGGGAGGTCAGACAAGGAAGCATAGTCGCAAAATAAGTGGGCTGGCAATCACTTGATGATGAGGAAGTTCTGTTTTCAGAGAAGAGCCTGGCTCTGGAATTCTTCAGCCCGGAGAGCAGTGGATGTTGAATCATTATTTTTTTTCAAGGATGATATAAATGTTTAAGATACACAGATGAAGCACTGAGGATCAGACAGGAAATTGGAAGCGAGGCTGACAATCAGATCAACCATGAATTTCTTGAATGGGGCTGTAGAGTACAGGGTCCACATGGCCTAGGCTTGTTCCTGTACTTTGTGTTCTTGTGATTCATCATAGATTTTATCTCATATTGTCATTAATTGAAATGTAATCTTATATTGTGATGTGGAACCAAAATAGTGATAGCTGCACACTGCAAAACATAACATATTGTAATCTTCAGAACGGGGAAGGTGACCTTGATATCAGTGAGGTAAATTTCCTTGCAGTTACCCATTTTTCATTTGCTCTTTCCCATGGCATGTGTAATGAACATTATTATGAATTTTAATACAGCATAAAGAGCATCCTCTTTATCTGTGGACACATAATAATATTCATGTCAGTCTTCAACAGCATACACTTGTCTGTTTCAAACCTACAATATGAAATATTTATCATAGTCATAGAAATGTGTGGCACAGAAAAGAAGCTATTCAGCTTGTTGTGAGGATTGAGACTCATGTCATACAATTGTAGGTTAATGCCAATTATCTAAAATTACTCTGTACCTTTTGTGATTAATCGATTAAACAAATAATGGATGTGCATTGTAATTTTGGTGCTCTGGTCTAAAATTCAAAGATTTAGGGTGTCTGAATCATTCTGATTCTGTGTCATTTTACAGAGCCACAATTGTTCTCCTGTTGAAAAGGAAAGTTAGTGTTCCAGATGATGTCAATACAACAAAATTGTGAGAAAGTATTCTACAAAGTGGTGTCATATTACAAGCTGTCTATTAAGGTTTATATGGAAATGTGTTAAGGTAATTAAGTTTCCAATGTCTTGGTTAAGTGGCTAATTCTAAATTATGGTTAACAGCAAAGGCCAGCTGGAAACAAAGCTCCTGAGTTTTCTAATGAGTTGGAAATGACGTGCTTAAGTTACATGGTTATCCATCCTTCTCAGATATTTACCCATTCTGGGTATCTTTGTAAGCTGTATTTACATACTGTTTATGCTTTTCTAGTAGCTTGGGCAAGGCATATAAATGTTAAAGTCTAAATCAAATTGATATTATTTGTAGACTAATTTTACTGACATTTTGAAAGGCAAATATTAACTGTTGATAATGGATCAGAGCTTTCAACTTTGTGTCCTCTGTATCCTGACTATCTCCCCTCTCCATTCTCAGACCTGATGCAGAGTCTTAATCTGAAACGTTGACACTCCCCACTGATGCTGCTTAACCCGAGGGCTTTCTCTCCAGTAGTTTGTCCCGCTTTCTCTGGGGATCAGAATCTGTTGTAGTCATTGAATTTTTAAATTCATACTTTGAGATGAGGGCATCATTTGCATGCCCAGCCTGTACTGCCCATTCATCATCCCTGTCGGTGAGAAGTTGGTGGTTAGATATTTTCTTGAATCGCTGTCATCCGTCCAGTGAGGGTACTGCTGCAAAGCGACTTCCGGTATTTAGACATATCCACCATAAATAGAAGGTGATATATGTATTCACAAATCAGGTTACTGTGTGACATTCCTACCTGAAGTTGATTCTGCTGCAGTGACTTCCCCTTATCACCCTAGTTCTTTTATCAATCACATTACACTGGTAATGCTCTCACTAATGTCTGGATCCTTGACGATTGAGAACACTCCTATCAAAGCGCCCCTCGTCCTTCTCTGAAGAAATACCAGCTCCTTCGAATTACACTTAATTGCGGTCGCTTATTCCCAATAATTCTCTTCCATGTCTTCTCTCGCGCCTTTCTTCTTCAATTGTGACACTGAGACTTGATACAATTCCTCCGCTGAGGTATGATCAATATTTTAATGGAGATTGAGCATAATTTATTTGCTGTTACATTCCAAATGAGTATCAAATCTGTTGTATAATGGCCTTCAAAATGTATCCTTCACGCTCACGGAGCTGTTCTACTACGTTCCCAATATCGATGCTCCCGAGGTTGAGTTGTTTTATTAAAACTACATCTTTCCACTAAATTATATACTTTCACTCTTCCCTTTGTTAGTTTTCAATTACCTTGCGATTATTTAATTCACTCCAAGAATGTACATATTTTTGTGCCTACTGCATATTTTGAAATGAAATCCCACTTAACCAAGGCCTGGTCTTGAAGGTGTATCACATGGACAAACACCAGGAATATATCATGCATACCCATTCAGTTTCTTAAACAAAGTTCCCAACTTCTCCCATAGCCAATTTTGTATCGACGTCGATTTGTTCCCGTGGGCTTTGATTTTGGTCAAAAGTCTCTAAGTCGTGTCCATAGATGCTGCCTGGCCTGCTGAGTTCCTCCAGCAGGAACTTGCATTTCCAGCGTCTGCAGATTTTCTTTTGTTTAGAGTAGGAGGTTATTTTGTTTCGAGCTTATTGCCGATTGAAAAGAGGCGGAAACCATTACTGGGCAGGACAACGTCTTCGCAGAAAGGAAGAGAGTTGCAGTTTCTGATCAATATTCCTTAATTTATAAGATGCAGAGAACTTACCGTTTTTGTTAATCATTTGCAGAATTCACACTACATTGCTGTTGTATTAATTAAGTTAAACGTGCAGGAGACGGAATGCCGTTTCAGAGTGTCGAGTGTCAAACGCGTGTGTGGCTTGAAGGGAATTCTCTCTGGGAATGCTGGAAGGTGGGATTCAGCTCCGCCGCATTGCGCCTCCGGGGAGGACAGACTGCGCACGCCCCGTATCCTCACGCTCTCTACCCACCTCTGTATCCTTATGATCTTTCTGCATCACGGCCTGCTATGGGAACACCCATGCCCTTAAGCGGAAAATCCTACCAAAGGTAAAGGTAAAGCCTTCCGAACCACTGAGCACATCTACACCAAACGTTGCCGTATAAAGGCAGCATCCATCATCAGAGATCCTCACCACCCAGGCCGTGCTCTTTTCTCGCTGCTGTCATCAGGTAAGAAGCTACAGGCGCCTCAGGAATCGCACCACCGGGTTCAAGAGCAGTTACTACCCCTCAACCATCAGGCTCTGGAACAAAAGGGGATATCTACACTCATTCTATTTCTGGTGTTCCCACAACCGATGCTCTCACTTTAAGGACTCTTTATCTTGTTATTTCATACTCGCTATTCATTGCTATTTATTTATATTTGCATTTGCACAGTTTGTTGCTCATTGATCCCGTTTACAGTTACTATCCCTATCACCGCAGGAAAAAGAATCTCAGGGTTGTATGTGGTGACGTGAATGTACACTGATAATAAATCTTACTTTGAACTTTGAAACCTGCAGCTGGGAGCTCGAAATGTGGGTTGGAGCAGTGGCAGAGACCAAAGTGAGCACGGTTAAAAAAAAAACATTTCGGGGATGGTATTCTTAGCAGTTTTTCCAGAGTTCCGGGCAACTGTGTCATGGTTATTGCTACATCGTGAAAATGGAGAACTCATAACCCATTAGATAAGGGTGGCATCGCACTTTCAACAGAATTTGACACTGTTGAATTTCACGCTATCAACAAGCCTATTTCTGATAGTCGTTCCAACCCGGTCTATTGCAATAAAGTTTAGAAGCGATCAATATGGTGGAAGCCATCAACGGGTCAGGCATTCATCCATATTTCGGGGTGAGCCCCTGCATCTCGGTATTCCCTTTACTGTACCCTTATAGATAGATGTTCGATCCGCTGGGTTCTTCCAGCAGATTGTTTGTTGCTCCCGATTCCACATTCGGTTTTATTTTCCTTTTTTCTGAAGACGAGTTCAGTTCACTCACTCACTCACTCACTCACTCATACATTACCTTCGAAAACTTGCTTTGCTGGGAATTCGGGAGTGAAGTTTCCCAATGCCGATGTAACTTTCTACAAGCCTGTGCAAGTGCTGTCCCTGGTACTGAAGTAATTACAAAAGTATTGCAGAATATTGAGCCGATGCTATCAGGTTAAACGAGTATCCTGTATGCTCAGATATAGCACGTCAGAACTAGAATCGGCTTTGTACATTTCCTTTGTGCAGCTTTTCAGTTTTCCCCTCCTGCCTAAACTCAGTTTCCAAATGACCCTGTAGGGAAGAATATTAAATGAGATTTATCGGCTGCGGTAAACATTACTTCTCAGAAGGAGCAGTCAGTCTGCATGTGTACATTCAATGGCCACTATATTACGTCCAGGAGTGGTGCCAGTATGGTCTGCTGTTGTAACCCATCCACTTCAAGGTCGGACGCGTTGTGTGCTCTGCACAGCACCGTTGTAACGCGTGGTTATTTGAGTTTTTGTCGCCTTCCTGTCAGCTTGAGCCAGCCTGGCCAATCTCTTCTGACATCTTTCAATAACGAGGTGTTTTGGCGCACTGTACTGCTGCTCTCTGAATGTTTCTTGTTTTTCGCACCATTTTCTGTAAATTATTCAGACTATTGTGCGTGAAAATCCCAGGTGATCCGCAGTTTCTGAGATAGTCAACCCACCCCGTCTGGCACCAACTATCATTCCATGGTCAAAATCATTTAGACCACATTTTTCCTCTTTCTGATGTTTGGCGTGAACAACAATTGAATGGTTTCACCAGGTCTGCGTGCTCTTATGTTTTGAGTTGCTGCCGTACGATGGAGTGATTAGATTAACGGATACTGGTGTACGTAATCAAGCGGTCACTGAGTGTATGTCCGCATACCACTTTCTCTCAGCTTCCTAAGGCGGAGTTACCATTTTCGGCAGGAAATTTGGAGGTGTCCACGATTTGTCCCAGTGAAATCTGCAACATTTTATAAATTATATTCGACAAAATAAATCAACGTCGACGCAACGTTTAAAATTGAGAGTTACTGCATACTCTCACCATCTGCCGCAATTGGAGAAAGAAGACCAGCGCTCCCGTCGACCTTAAATAGAGTACATTATACACACAGGAAGGCTGAAATACACCGGATATAGTGGAATTTGTACCTTTAATAATTTCTAATATTATTTGCAATTCTAGACCTGACAATATAGAGCATCTCCATAAGTGTAAACGGGAAGGAAAAGTAAATCAACTCTCGCTTGTGGATTTAATGAAGTTACTGGAATAGAAATCTGCCTTTCAGTTAGAATATTTAGTCTTCAGATGGTGTAGGCGTTGGAGCGGCACGGTTTCTCCCATTGCTCCTGACAGCGGTATGCGGTTATGGCCCAAGTTTGCGGGGGGGGGGGGGGGAGAGAGAGTGGGGGTGGGAGGGAGGGGGGGGAGAGAGTGAGAGAGAGAGAGAGAGAGAGAGAGAGAGAGAGAGAGAGAGAGAGAGAGAGAGAGAGGAGGGAGGGGGAGAGAGAGAGGGGAGGGAGAGAAAGAGAGAGTGAGAGAGAGAGGGAGAGAGGGGGAGGGAGAGAGAGGGGGAGAGAGAGGTGGGAGGGAGAGAGAGAGAGAGGGAGTTAAGCAGAACGACAGTTCGCTCACTTTTAATAGGAACAGTGGAGAAATAAAGGGGGGGGGGGAACAAACGCTATGCCAACCGGGCCGTTAACTAGAACTTACAAACTAAAGCTAACGCCGATACAGCCGATCGTAGAAGCTTGATAAAAAATAAATATCGTTCCTGACCAGCAGCAGTCGGAGCACTGACGTTCCTGTACCCTTGGTTAAGACTCGAAAAGTCTGAAACGAGGGGAAGCTGTTAAATGCCACCGCATTGAAACATTAATTGGCTGGAATGTGCATACTCACAAGCGTGATTGCCGAACCCGTTCCGCAGCCCGCCTTCGGGGGCTTAACGCAGACCCCGCGGCAGAGTCCATGGTTGTGACAGGGTCCTCTTTCCTAATCGGAGCTACGGAGGCACCAGAGACCTGTGCATGTCTGAAGTTCCGGATGAGAGATTTATCCAGGATATCAGGGGTCGGAAGCCAAGAACGGTCCCCACGACTATACCCCTCCCAATCTACGAGAAGCTGCCCCGCACCCGGCGAGATGCCAGGAGATGGTGCACGGAATAAAACAGGGGGTGTCCACCAACCGGACAAGGGGGTGGGTTGACTGGAGCAAAGGGGGATGTAGTCAGCGGGTTGAGCTGGGAAACATGGAACACGCGGTAAATCTTAATTGCAGGTAGGCGCAATCTATATGCGACTTTGTTGATAGCCTTCTTCAAGATACAAGATATTAAGAGGAATAGACAGCGTGGACAGCCAGCGCCTCTTCCCCAGGGCACCACTGCTCAGTACAAGAGGACATGGCTTTAAGTTAAGGGGAGGGAAGTTCAAGGGGGATATTAGAGGAAGGTTTTTCACTCAGAGTGGTTGGTGCGTGGAATGCATTGCCTGAGTCAGTGGTGGAGGCAGATACACCAGTGAAGTTTAAGAGACTACTAGACAGGTATATGGAGGAATTTTAGGTGGGGGTTATATGTGAGGCAGGGTTTGAGGGTCAGCACAACATTGTGGGCCGAAGGGCCTGTAATGTGCTGTACTATTCTATGTTCCATGTTCTTCACTACCAATACAGTAATCCCACTTGGCGTGGGCCAATTTGCGGTTTGCGACTTGAAGGGAAAATCTTTAAACGCCAGCCATACTTTTTCTCCTGGCTGGGGAAGCCTAGCTTCCCGGTGGAGCTGACAAGCTTGCTGGCCATTTTTTCTTCCCTGAGCGGGCAGTAGAGAAGCCTTGGACCATCTTCACGTGCGCGCTTAGCGTTGGACCAATTGTTCAGCAAGAACTCCCACGTCAATCCCTTGATCAGGGAAGAAGGTGGGCTGGAATCCCATCTGGAATTCAAAGGGGGCCATGCCCGTGGAGGACGAGTGGAAGTTATTGTGGGCAATCTCTGCCCACACCAATTGGAAGTTCCAGGACGCGGGATTGGAAGAGACGAAGCAGCGCGGGCTATTTCCAGCTCCTGATTCACTCTCTCATTCTGGCCGTTAGATTTGGGCCAAAGCCGGACATGTCCTTGATCAGACACCAAGTGCCGAGGGCGGACGTGCAGCCTATACCCATGCTGAACTGTGAGGGGTGGCAGTCTCGCGGAGCTTAGGAAGAACAATGAAGTGGACAGTCTTGAAGAATCGATCCACAACCACCAGAATGGTAGTGTTTCCAACAGACGGGAAAAGACCAGTGATGAAATCCTCGGAGAAGTGGGATCAAGGGCGGTAAGGTACAAGCAGCGGACATAGGAGACCCGCAAGGCACTGGCGTAACGACTTGTTCAGGCCACAAGCAGAAACGAAGTCCTCAACATCGCGAGACAGAAGGCGACCAAAATTGTCTCGATAAATTCCAGCATCCATTGAATTTCTGGACGTCTCACCAAACGGGAGGAGTGCTCCATTCCAAAACTCTGTGGCGCACCATAGCAAGACCGGTTGTAAAGTCCGCCACCTGGGCCTAGATCCAAATGTTGTTGCGTGCCCTCGCCTTCGCCTCTATTCCCCAGAACACCGGAGCAGCCACGCACGAGCGAGGAAGGGTGGCTCTGCATTAGTGTTACCCTCAAAGAGCATCGGCCTTGGTATTCTTGCTGTGAGTGAAATCAAACCGGGTGAAAAAGAGAACACTGGGAGAGCTTAGCTCCAATGACGACAACAGATGCATCTACCCCAGATGGCGAATGGACGGGATGGGTCAGGGGCAGTGGTGAAGCGCCGCTTCTAGTTCTGAGAATGCTTGGTCTGCTTCATTTGTCCGGAGGAATACTGCCGAGATCTTCTTGGTGCCACGATGGGACTGAAGTTATTGATGAAGCGGTAATAAAAACGTGCAAACCGGATGAAGCACCGGATGAAACAGCAAACTGTTTGACCGTAGATGATTTGGGCCACTGTGATTGCCTGAACTTTACACGGCGCCATTGGAACACTGGAAGGAGCGAGGATATAGACCCAAAACGACACCTACTCTTTCAGGAACTCACACTTCTCCGGTTTGGTTGTTCTCGAAGAGCCATCTGAAAACTCTCCGAAAATGCTGGATGTGTACCTGGCGAATGTTGTCCCTTCCGCTTGTTGACCATAGATATTGCGTCCCAGCTGTTACGCGACACGCAAGAGCAGTAAGATCTGAAGTGCAAGCTGTTACTCATGCACAAGGCTCCCCCTCTCCACACGGCTGGTGAATCCAAAGGAATGGCAGAGACCGACACAGTTTGGCATCAGCAGCATCACAGGAGTTGCCAGTCAGCGTTGAACTCAATGTAGGACTGCTCTGGGGACTCCAGTTCCAGATGATTCCTCGGTGTTTACTCCCGAAGGATTCGCCATGCGTGGGTATAGCGACAAGGCAGCGGAGGAGTTCTCCTTCTGGATGAGCTGCCAACCACGGCCGTAGTCAGCGCCCACTTGCCTAAAGGCGTCAGAAGCCCGCTTTTGCCCTTCTCTTGTCAGTAGAATTGGAACTCATGAAGGCCAGGAGCTGAGCTTGGTTGTCAGAGGTGATTAGAAATGCATCTCATTGGGTGCATTTAATAGGCGGTGGGAGATTATCCCCACTACTTCCCCCGGCTATGACAACCTTAACGAACCAAAAAGTTGTCAAATACACAAAAACATACTGACTCAACATGTTCCCGAGACATTATTGACCAGGGCATGGAAAACAGCGGGGACATTGACCAGACCTAAGGGCTTCACGAGCTACTCAGTGGCAAGTGAAAGTGTTGAGACCCCTTCTCAGATACGAGCAGGTTGTAAGCGTTGCGTAGATCTATCTTGGAAAATATGCTTGCTTCCCGCAGATGTTCGAACGCAGAAGCATGCAGGGGCGAGGGTAGCAGGCTCTTCATCTCTGCGACGTTGAGCGGCCGATAATTGCAGGGATTGAGCTTCTTGCTCGTAAAGAAAGCCCGCCTCTGCTAGCGAGGTTGATGGACGGAAAAACACTAAGACTAATGCCTTATTGATGTACTCTTCCATGGCTATGGTTTCAGAACGAGAGAGCGCAACGAGCCGTCCCTGGGGAGGACTAGTACCGGGTAAGAGTCGTATGGCCAGTGCGGAGGCAGGGAGGTGGCCTTCTTTACCGAATCAGCCGGACAGGTTCACACTAGCAGTTGGCACACGAGGGGAGCCCAGACAGTTAGACCGGCATACCGGTCCACATTCTTGAAGCGCCTTCAAGGACCAATCAATCTGTGGATTGTGTGAAGATACCCAGGGAAGGCCGAGCACCAGAGCAGCTCAGACAAATCAAGCAGACTGGGCGGCTGCTCCCTATGGTTGCCTCCCAGCTCACATCGGAGGGGTTCTGTGTGAAGGTAGATATTGCCGGTGGCCAGACGCCAATCGTCGCTCGCTTTGACGTCGATATTCTCTCTCAATTGCCGAGTAGGAACTCTTCATCTTTGAGCCAGAGAGAAATGCATGAGGCTCCTGGCTGCCCCAGAGTCAATAAACGCCTGAAGCTCATGAGTCTGAGACAACACGGCAAGGAAGCTGGGAGCATTACACAATTAAGGGAAGGATATCCCATTTGAATGGGCGCTTGGGACAGGAACCCGGAAGTTGCCAGGATCGCCACAATAGAGGCAGGAACCTGTTCTCCTGCGCCGATCTCGTTCTTCCCGAGATAGATAGATTCCTGCGCCCCACCTGTATAGGCTTTTGGGCGGACTGCACTGGGTGATGCGGGAGAGAGTGATCTACAGATTAAGGAGACAAAAATCTCTCCTTCATGCAATCTCACACCGGGGTAGGGCATTGGTAATAAAACACCAAGTTGCCTGCATATTTTGTTGCCGGCTGATTACATTAGTCCCGCCCACTGCTTCGTCTCCAGGACCCAGAAGAGGCTGGTCGACTTCTTCTGGTGCAATAGGAGTCGTTGGGTCCCTGTTGCGGACCTGAGCGTCCAATTGCGGGGGGGGGGGGGGGCGCGGTCACTCATTCGTGTACTTGTTCTCCGCCTAGGACCTTGCCGAGATATCTGTATAGCCAGCACCATCCGGGATGGCATGCGCTGGCGATGCACTTTCTCCGCCGGGGACACAGCCTGCAGCGGGGCACGCGGCTTCCAGCCGACTGGTCCCCATCCTGTCACGGTGGGTATCAAGGGCGCTCGTGGAAGTGGATCGGCCAGAATTGCTCGTCGGACCCAGGCCTCAGGATACCACGCGGAAGAGGGTCCGTAAACCTGGGCCACCTCGCGGGGATGTCCACCGTGCCCTTCCATGACGCTCCAAAGCGTTTCAAATACAGGCTGTTCCCGCACACCCTTCACTTCCTTGCCTTCGTCCGGCGACCAGAAGCGCCTTAGCGGTCTATTTTACCATCCGGCAGCGGAGGTGGCCTCAGTGGAAATCTCTATATGCGGGGGTCCTTCCCTGTACATTGGGAACCTCGGGTGGAAGGTGTTGCACAGGGCAGTACCGCGCAGCTGGTTCACTGACTCCCCGTCCACCTGTCCATTCTGTGACCGGGAGGAGTCGGTGTACCACCCCTATATAGAGTGTGAGAGGCTGTAGCCCCTGTTTGAGTATCCGAAGGGGCGGCTGCTTGGGTTCTGGTTGCACCTCAGCCCCACACTCCTTATATACGGACGGTGCGGAAGGGGGTGGGTCACAAGGAGGATCTACTTGCTCCTGGCCGTGGCCAAGTTCGCCGTTCACGGGTCTAGGTGGCGGACAGTCGAGAGCCCTGCCGGGGCCGACTGCCTGCCCCTCTTCCGATGATGCGTTCGTGCCCGGCTGTCCTTGGAGAGGGAACATGCTGTCACAATGGGGGATTTCCGGGAGTTGTGGGCCTCACAGCGAAATGACTGTTTTAGACAGTAATAATCATATCTTAATTTGAATTTATTCACTGTCTTGTAAATACTTAATATCTGTATTTTGTGTATATAAACTTTTGTAGTTTTGTTTAAAAGAAGTGGGCCAGCCCAGCCCCTACAATTTTTTGTTTCTCCTCCATGAGCGTCGACCTGAACTGGGCTTGTCGTTCTGCCGGTATCTGCGTATTGCTGGAATCAAAAATTCAAAGTAATTTTTATCATCAAAGTACTTATATGTCACCATTCTCAATCCTGACTTTCATTTTCTTTGGGTGTACTCAATAAATCCAATAACCATTATAGAATCAATGAAAAGCCGCAGACAACAGTGTGCAATTACAAAAAGAAGAAATACCATTAACAAATAAGCAATAAATATTGAGAACATGAGATGATGTGCCATTGATAATGAGTACATTAGTTGTGGGAACATTTTAATGATTGGGCTCTTGAACCTCCTTGGTTCAAGAGCCTGATGGATGAGGGTGCTAACTGTGTCTGAACCTGGTGATGCGAATCCTGAGGCTCCTCTGCCTTCTTCCTAATGGTAGCAGCGAGAAGAAAGCACGTTCTGGGTGGTGGTGGTCCCTGATGATGGATGCTGCTTTCCAGCGACACTTTTCATGTAGATGGGCTCAAAGGTTAGGGGGGCTTTACCCGTGGTGAACTGGGCCATACCCACTACAGTAGTTTTAGTATGATTTTCCATTCGAGGGCATTGTTGTGTCCATACCAGGCTGCGATGCAGCCAGTCAATATATTCTCCTCCGCAGTTAGTTTGACAAAGTTTTTGATGTCATGCCGAATCTCCGCAGACTCCCAAGGAAGTAGAGACACTGCCGCCCGTTCTTCTTAATGGCACTTACATGCTGGGCCAGGAAACGTCCTCCGAAAGAATAACACTGAGGAATTTAAAGTTGCTGGCCCTCTCCACCTCTGATCCTCCGACGAGGACTGGCTCATGGACCTCTGGTTTCCTCCTCTTGAAGAGCTCTTTGGTCTTGCTGACATTGAGTAAGAAGTTGCTGTTTTGACATTCCTCAGCCAGATTTTCAATCTCCCTCCTATTCTGCTGAATTCATCACTACCTTTGATTCAGCCTACGACATCAGCAAACTCGGAAATGGCGTTGCAGCTCTGCTTAGCCCCAGAGTCGTGAGTGTGAACGAGTACAGCAGGGGGCTAAGCACAGTCTAGTGGTGCATCTGTACTGATGGAAATTGTGGAGATGTCACTTCTTCCACTGCAGCTTCAACGGACTAACTTGTCTCCTATCTGGCCAAAGAATGCCGGGACCAAGGTCAGATACTCTGTCCTTGATGGAGCCGTTTTTTTGTCGAGACTTGCTCATGAGAGTGTGAGGTTAAGGCCTAAATGCCGAAAGACACTGAAGCGCATCAATAATTCACTGACTTTTAATGGGAACTGTGCAGAAATAAAGAGTAAAAAACAATTAAAACTTAGCCAACCGGGCTGTTAACTAGAGCTTTCAAACTAAAACTAACGCTGATACTGCGGCTGGGCAGTAGTAACTGAACTTTAAATAAATTCTGCTCCTTAACAACGTCAGTCTAAATGGCAGTCTTCAAAGATTCAAAGTACATTTATTGTCAAAGTATGTATACAGAATTCAACTCAGATTCGTCCTCCCGTAGGCAGCCAACAGCTGAGAAACACCCTGGAATACAGTCAAAGGAGCCAAACTCCCAACACGCGAAAAAAAGAATAAATTGCGCAAGCGGGAAAAGCGAGCGAACAACACATGGAACATCCAACTAAGAGTCCTAGAGCATTCGGTTTAGTTCATTTCAGCGCCGCATCCCTAGCCGGTCGCATGCCGCAGAGCCAGAGTCCGCACCGATCAAACCAGTCAAAAACAGCATGGAGAGTACCGGTAACCAGAATCCAGAAACACATGCGACACGAACTCCCCAAAACGCGCCCACAACCACGAGCCTCGCCGGTTAATCGAATGCGGAATTCCTGCACTTTCCTCCGACAGCTGCTAGCGAGAATAAGACCGGTCAACCGCAGGCAGCTTCGTTCTCGACGGTAAGCAGGGAATGTCGCCGTTGTTTTGTTCTCGGTCAAGCCTTGACGAGGTTGAAACGAGAGGAAGGGAGTTAAATACCATCACAATGGAACACTAATTGGCTGGAAGGTCTATACTCACGAACGTGATTGTAGACGAACGTGTTCCGCAGCCCGGGAGTCTTTAGTTCTTTAAGTCTTAAAGTTCCCTTAAACTTCTTCAATACCATAGCCGAGTGCGCAAGTCCATTACTGCAGATGAAGTAATCAAACAATAGTGTTATTTCCGTACCTCATGCCCACGATATTTTCTGATGAAGGTCGTAATCCTTTAATCAGTTTTTCATCACAGTACGTGGTAAATTCTAATTGAAAAACATATCCTGTCTGTGCCTACGCGAAGTGCCCCAATGTTTAATTTTAGCAGGGTCATCCTGAAAATAAGAAGATTTGCGGAGTTGTTCTTCGCCCAAATTACCAACAGTATTGACAAATGCCCACTCGTGACTGCGGCTCGAAGCCACTCACAAATGTAACAAAGGTTGATCTGATCAAGTGCAGTCGGGACAAATTTTCTCTCGTGCCTGATTCTGTGTTTATACTGGGAGCACAGGTACAGTAAGTGTCTATCTATACCAACGATTTCCGGCTGAAGTTTTAGAAAATTTCCACCCTGAACAGTAATTTCAGGTAAAATCAAGCAAGACTTGAGATGCAGGAGACTGCAGGTTTGGAATATGAAGCAATTTAACAAACTACTGAAGCGTCTCAGTGGGTCAGGTAGAGTCTGTGGAGGGACAACAAGTTATAAACACCAGAGAAAGCAGATGCTGGAAATCCAGAGCAACGCACACAAAATGCTGGAGGAACTCAGCAGGCCAGGCAGTATTTATGGAAATAAATAAACAGTCGACGTTTTGGGCTAAGACCCTTCATCAAGACTGAAGGGGGAAGACGCCGGAAAAAGGAGGTGGGGGAGGGGCTAGGAAATGATAGTTGAAGCCGGGGAGGGTGGGCTGGAGAAGAGGGAATCTGATAGGAGACGAGAGTGGACCGTAGGAGAAAGGGGAGAAGGAGAGGCACCAGACGGAGATAATAATCGGGTGAGAAGAGGTAAGAGGCCGGAGTGGGCAATAGAAGAGGAGGGAAGGGGAAGGAGAAGGGGAAGGGGAAGGAAGAAAACAGAAAAAAAACACCGGAAAGAAAAATCGATTTTCATGTCATCAGGTTGGAGGCTACCTAGACGGAATATGAGAGTGACCTCATCCTGGCAGAGGATTAGGCTATGGACCGAAATGTCGATAGGGGAGAGAAATTAAAATAGTTGGCAAACCGGGAAATTCCGGTGTTCGACGATGCTGTTCCCACGGATCTCACCAACGTAGAGGAGCCACACCGGGAGCACCGGATACAATAAACGACCCCAATAGATTCGCAGATCACTTGGAAGGACTGTTCGGGGCCCTGAATGGAGAGAAGGGGGAAGTGAATGAGCATATGTAGCATTTCTGTCACTTGCAAGGATATGTGCCCGGAGACAGATTAGTAGGGAGGGACGAATGGACAAGGGAATCACGAAGTGAGCGATCTCTGCGGAAACGAGGGGGGGGGGGGGGCGAAGAGAGAGAGAGAGAGAGAGAGAGAGAGAGAGAGAGAGTGAATGTGTGTGTGTGTGTGTGTGTGGGGGGGGGGGGGGTGGATGTGTTTAGTGGTTGAATTGTGGAAATCCAGAGCAACACACGCAAAATGCTGGAGGAACTTAACAGGTCCTGATGAAGGTTCTCGACCCGAAACGTCGACTATTTATTCATTTCCATAGATATTGCCCTGACCTACTGATTTCCTCCAGCTTTTTAAATGTGGAGGGAAATAGTCAAAGATTTGCATTGAGACCCTTCACCTGGAGTCTGGACCTAGTCTGATGTTCCTCCGGCTTTCTTGCCGGGTGGTGAAACTGGATAGTCCTCTCTCATCGCCGTGTTTTAGGAAAGTTTTAGGCATGTGTCAAATTGTAGACAATACAGACCAGGAACGTGGACCACGAACCCTACTCGCATCTGATCACATTCTGCTTGGAACCCATTGCGTGGTCAGTTTGGATGAATTCACTGAGTAATTGTGGAACATACTAAAGTGCGGAGGTTGAGTTCCCCTCCTGAAGACCCCGAATTTCTACAATCCCAACTCACCAGTGCGTCCGTATGGACAACACTATCACGATTCTCCTGAGATTTAAAGATAGTGAAACATTGTTGTAAATTCTAATGCTGAGATCACCAGGAGGAAAGAACTTGCATTTAGAAAGCTAAGTTGGGGGCATCACCGCTCCGCGTAATTATATGTTATGGTTAGAAACAGTTCAATATGTTTTTGAAGTGTTGACTGGTACATAATTGGCGCCCTTTTAAACACGGTATTATAGGATCGTTATCTTCATATGGAACCGATCTCCCTTTCACAGCGCCTCGCCAATACCTGCGCGCTGTCCTTAGATAAGTCGGTATAAAGAACTGTTCAGAGTTAGTAATTGTTACATTAGTCCTGTGAACACAAAGCAGATGAATGTAGGAGTCATAGACTTAGATCAGACTTGCCCACGACTTTGTGAATTAGAACTAAGGAAGTTTATTTTTCAGGGTCGATGTACTCCAGCATTGACTGTAGGTTGTATTAATATTCGGCAAGACTTGGAATTCATTACTAATAAACAGATATTAAAATTCTGGAGCAGCAGACAATCCGCTGGATCAGCTACACAGGTTGAACAGCATCAGTGTGGGATGGAGGGGGGGGGGGAGAAATGTCGACATTTCCATTCGAATGACTTGCAGGGTTTCAAAAATGTCTCCCCCCTTCCCACCCACCCCTTCAGATTCTACTCCACCCGCTGAGTTCTCCCGGCAGACTGATACTCTGAACTCCAGCATCTTCAGTTTCCTATGTCTCTATCAGATTTCAGGCTGGGGAACCTCTCACCCGAATTCATAAAGATAGGGGCCATGTTTTCTTTTGCCGACATTAACATTTCAGTTGTGGATGAAAATTGGAATGGTTTGTTCCTCAGCGTATCCTATCAATCTATTCAAATATCAATACTCTGGCACACACTGCTAACGTCATTGACACCCACACAAACCATCACAGCTATAAAACAGAATTGGCTGCCATACGAAGGCATTTTCAAGCTGTACAGCAGTAAGAGACGCTTACTCGTTTATTTTTGAGGCCAAGTCAGTCTGTGAGTATGAAAAGATTGCTATCTCCTAGTCATCAAAATTTTCTTGATGTTTTGTGTGAAATAATCCCTCTGATTTTCTTTCCAGCACTATCCATGAGCAGTCATGCGGAGAGCGCAGGTTTTGACTTTCTGTCTAACTCTCTTCCTTGTGACTTTGGTCCACACAATCCCTCTGGAATCTAAGGATGCTTGGAAATCTTTGGAAAACCCAAGAAATAGAGAGTTGGTAAGAACTTAGGGCTGCGTTAGTTCTGTCGGCACAAAGTAACCGAACACGAGTATCTCTGGACATAGTATAGAGAAGTGTTTTGTTTTGAAATTTGACATATGTTCGCAAATAGTCCGGGGAAAATAATTCTCTGTAAAATTATTTTCAGGGCTATTTATTTACTTTTCACCAGTTTGCCGATTTATTTAAGGATATCTATGTTTCTTCAAATGGATTAAAACGGGTGCAATGTTTCTTCCCGTTCACTGTCACACACTCTCGTTCGGTTTAGTGGCTGCAAGAAAGTTTTCAGCTAGGAAGATGTTGAAACCTTGTCACCTGTTGAAGCGCCTCCGATAAAGTGAGGGAGATTAAACGTCTCACTTGCTCCAGATGGTAAAAGCTGCGTTGATGTAGTGAATGAATCCTCGGAGTATAATTTATTTAGACAGCCCAGGTAGAGCAGCTGCTGTCGCTGCAATAGCGGGACGGGACAGTTTTAAATCTGAGACATGTTTACTTTAGGAGCGTCGAGGGGAGGCAGTCAGTGGTAGATTTGCTATAAATTTGCTGAACACGTACAGTATCTAGGGCGTGCAAGCAACCTTTGAGTAAGTGTGTTGCTGCTGATCTCATGCCCCCAGTGGAAAGACCATAAGACATAGAGGCAGCATTCGGCCATTTGACCCATCGAGTCTGCTCGCCATTCGATCTTGGCTGATTTAATATCCCTCTCAAACCCATGCCCCTCTCCTGTCCCCCTAACCTTTGGCACCCTTACTGATCAAGAACCTATCAACCTCCGCTCCAAATGTACCCTATGACTTGGCCTCCACAGCCTTCTGTGGCAATGAATTTCACAGATTCACCGCCCTCTGGCTAAAGAAATTCCTCCTCATCTCTGTTCAAAAGGGACATCTTTCTACTCTGAGGCTGTGTCTTCTGGTCCTAGATTCCTCCGCTCTGGAAAACATCCAGTCCACGTCCACTCAATCTAGGCCTTTTAATATTCGATAGGTTTCAATGAGCTCACCCCCTCCCCACACCCCAGCGAGGACAGGCCCAGAGCCATCATGCGTTAACACTTTCATTCCCTGGAAGATTCTCGTGAACCCCCTTTTGACCCTTTCTAATTGCCATCAAGTCTACTCTGGCAGCTAATTGTAACGTGACAGAATTTCATCAGCTCATAATAACACTAAAACTTTGCAAGAGTATTTCACACAGGAAATGGTTGAAGGTATTCCGTTATATTCCACGTCATCCTTTGATGGCAAACGTTTGCACTCTGATATGTCTAATTTGTTCCAATTTAATGAACCTATCGATCATTATTTCCTCATAAATATCAATCTGACAGTGAATGGTGCGACATAGAACATAATACCATAATACATGGGAGCAGAATTAACCCATTCGGCCCAGCGAATCTGTTCCGCCATTCCATTATGGCAAATTTATTATCCATCTCAATCCCAATCTCCTGCCTTCACCCCGTAACCTTTCATGCCTTGTCTAATCAAGAACCTATCAACCTCCTCTTTAAATATACTCATTGACTTGGCCTCCACAACAGTGTGTGGCAATGAATCTACAGATTCACTACCCTCTGGCCAAAGAAATTTCTCCACCCTCTATTTTCAGGCTGTGCCTTCTAGTCCTAGACTCACTCACTATAGGAAGCATCCTCCCCACGTCCACTCTATCTAGGATTTTCAATATTCGATGTTTCAAAGAACCCCCCCCCCCCCCCCATTCTTCTAAGTCTTGTAAACTCCAGCGAGTACAGGACCAGAGCTATAAAACGCTCCTCGTACGTTAATCATTTAATTTCAGGAAATCTCCATTGCACCCTTTTCAATGCCAGCACATCTTTTTAGATAAGGGGCTCAAAATTGCTCACAATATTCCGAGTCCAAAGCATATAGAGTCTCGGCATTACATCCTTGCTCTTATATGCTAGTTAGAAGTGAATGTTGACATTGTACTTGCCTTCCTTACCACTGACTCAATTTACTAGAGAACCTTTAGGAAATTTTTTACAAGGTTTCCCAAATCACTTTTACTCTGATTGTTGAATTTTCTCCCTGTTTAGAAAATAGTCTATGCCTTTATTTCTTCTACCAAAGTGCATGACCATATATGTCCCTATACTATATCCCATCTGCCATATCCTTGTCTATTTTCCCAAACTACAGTCCGACTACAGACTCCCTACTTCCTCAAAACTACCATCCTTTCCACCAATCTCAGTCTTTGTCACGGAGCCAGCATTTCCGTCATCTAAATCATCGGCGCGTAAGTGTAAAGAAGCGGTCCCAACCCCAAACCCTACGGAACACCACTAGACGTCGGCAACCAACCTGAAAAGGCCCCTTTTATTCACACACTTTGCCTCCTGCCAGTCAGCCAATCTTCTATCCATGCAGGTATCTGCCGTGGTCTCCTGTTAAGCAGTGTCATGTGCGGCACCTTGTCAAAGGCCTTCTGAAAATCCAAGTAAACAACATCCTCCGACTTACCTTCGTCTATCCTGCCTGTTATTTCCTCAAAGAACCCCACCAGATTTGGTAGGCAACACTTAATACTCAATGAACTTGCTAATTAGGGACTTCGGTTCTCTTTCTCCCCAGTTTTTCCGAACGCTTCAAGCTTATTTTTCTGGCCGAGGGGTTGATGTTGGAAAGTTCTCCAAATCATTCCGAATGGACAACAGGAGACCAAATGTGGCAGCCTCTCTTTACCCGAACCATATCTCCTCAGCCTTTGCAGACTACGAAGGACAGAAAGATTCCTTTTCCGCTTTCTTGAAAGGATGACTACAACAAGATGGAATGCGCCGCTGATGATCTCAGCAGTAGCCTGGATCAATAAAGTCTCCATCATTTTAATCTTTAAGTTCACATTCTCTTGCTTGCATTGTCTTTTATTTGTATTGATTTTTAAAAATTGAATCGCCACATTTCATTTAATACGGACTGAGCTTTAACTTATCAAGGGATGCTGCTTACTTTACGTCTTTGTCTTCATCTGATACCTTTCATTCTCCTTCTGTCTTCGGCGATGCAAACTTTGCATCATTTCAGTCTGACGTTTCACCGCAATGAAGGACGCCTCTGGAATTATTCAACGGTAGTTAAATAACCCAGGGTAAAATAAATTAATGTGTAAAATTATATGAAGGCGATTGTCTTTCTTACGTTTGCTTCCTTTACCTGCATCACAATAGACTATTTTTAACTTGAAAATAATATGAAAAACGTTGGTGGAGAATTTAGTGATGAGATCACACGTAACAATGCCGGTCCATACAATGAGATAAAGTTAAGGGCTGATATCAAAATACCTACAGATACAATAACATATCAAAGGCCCCCTGAATGAAGGAGGGAACCTCAGACCAACTTTACAAGATAATGCCGAAAGAAATCATTCATAGTCGGAATTTGGGGGCTGGGGTTGGATGAGGTAATATCACCTCCTTTATTTGACAAAGTAAATCGGGGGGAAAAAATTGATAACTTTTCAAAGTGGCAAGGGCGAACCCACGGATTATGCAAATATCTGTTTCCACATACAGTTAGTTGAAATACTAAGCTCTTCCTGGTTAGGTGGTGAGTGCGAATTCATTCGCTTTCCTGGAAGAGCTAGAAATACCCAGCAGGCCAGGCAGCGCCTGGGGAAGAGAAGTTAGCGGTTCAGGGTGCTGTCTCTTAATTAGATGAAGGGCCACTGACCTGCTGATGGGTTATACACCGGAAAAAATTCAATTTCTTTCCATAGATGCTGCCTGATTTACGACGTGTTTCCAGCACTTCCTATTTTAATTTCCGATTTCTAGAATCAGCAGTATGGTGACTTCCAGTCATAGGCATCCGTGGTGCTGTGACCCTTGATTGGTTAGATTCGGCCACCCCGACATACAGCTTTATCCTACGTCACTGTCCGGCAATGTTACCAGACGATTTCAATGCATCGTCGATGCGACATTGCCGATGTATGAGCTTCAGCAAACACTGAACAACCTCGCTTGGCAACGTTGCCGACACTTGCAGGCAGCCCGCTCTATCGCTGTGTTTGATTACGGCTGCGTGCGGGTATGGGAGCATCAGAAGATGCACTAAGTAACTGTGGATATAAAAACCCGAGAAAGAAAAAGCGAAAAAAAAAATAGGCTGGAAATGCTCGGCGGGTCAAGCAGCGGCGATGGAGGGAGGATGAGCATTCAGAAGAAATAATAATGGCAATGTGGTCCAAGATAATGATTTTCATGAACCTCGGTACATGTGACAGAAATAAACCAATTACTTCTTTTGATAGTTCTGTTTTCGCTACAGGTAAGAACACTATTAATGGTGGAAGTAAGATGACCGTTACCATTAGATCGAAATTCAGGAACTATGGGTCAAACATCACAATCTGTAGATTTCATAACTAATAATATAAGGATCGATAGAAGGAATATGTGAACTGATTTTCCAAGGGATTACTTTGGAATAGAAAGATCAAAGCCAGTCTTCAGTTGCAGCAGCATTGGACAAAGTGGATGAAACAGGATTTACAACTGTAATTCAGTTTTCATCGTAAAGTCCGAAATGATTACCTTAATTTGAAATCACACTTTAACATCATGTACAGTTCAGTATCAAGCAGCCTCCATTTTGGGATGAAGAATGCAGAGCTGGTGGCACCATAGGTGTGTTTCCAAAAACAGGAGCAAAGATTCGAGTTGTCATTACGTCTTTTCTGATGACAGGTGTCCAAAAGGAACTCCGATGACCAGCAATATCCGGCAATGATTGCGGAGAAACTGGTCATGGCAGGGTTAATGTTCCGTATGAGACCTCGAGCCTTCTTCATTCAAACCTATCACAACAACCTTAGCTTTTTTTTTCTTACTGCTTAAATAAAACCACACAATGAAATAAAATAATCCAATTTTAAAGGACTTTTAAGGGGTTTTTATTTAGCAGATGGAAACTTGCAATACTGTTTATCAGGTTTGCCTGAAAGCTATTTTGTAGGATAAACCAATCCTATTTTTCCCTCCTTGTGGTTGGGAAAAAATGGGATTGTTTTGTATTTCAAGAATGTATGACAGACTGACACACTGAAGATTTTACTTGTAAAGCAAAATCAACTGAGTTTTCACTAAATGGGAAACAAGGACGTTAACAATAAAATCCACCAAATTAAGCGAAAACCGTTCTCATTAAGTTAAATTGCCACACCACACATTTCCTCACTGAACACAAAAGCAGAGATGTAATACTTTGACTGTTTGCTTATCTTTCATTCTAGTATCTAACACAAACAACAGTTAGGAAACCAATGACTGTTATTAAAGATTCGAGATTCTGAAGATGGAGATTCAAGAGTGTTCAGAAAGAGAGAGTGGACATTAAAAATGTTGATATTTATGAAAGGAAATCTGGATTTAATCAGAAAGGGCTAAGGAAGGATTATCGCCAGGCACCGCAGGGTCTCTGCCGCGCTACGTTTCCAAGAATAACCGGAAATTCCAGAAACATTCAGCAGGCCGTGCATCGCCTGCAGAAAGAGAAACGCCAATAACATTTGGATTGAAGCCCTTTTGTCAGAATTGTGACGGAGAGAAAACCAATTCGTTTTAAGTTACAGACATAGTGGAGGAGGACAAAACGGCTAATGGTTTTCGGGTCAGGCCTGGGTTGTCGTGAAAATAATCTATTGACAGAGTTTATACATTACTGAGCAGAGTTAGATAGGAAAAGAAAAAGAGTACAGTTTATATGACGACAATTAGAGAGAGAAAGAGAGAGAGAAAAGCAAAACATGGTGCAAAGCTGTGAAATGGAGAGTTGTAGGTAATGTCCAGCAGGCCGGATGATACCAGAGGCGACATAAAAAAGGAAATATTACAGATGGATGACTTATATAGGAAATTGCAAACCCTAATACAGACAGGAATAGTAACTGTAGGAGTCAATACTGAACTTGGAAGGCTGCAGTGTTCCCAGTCAGAAAACAAAGTGTTCTTCAAACTTGTCTTGGGCCTTGTTTTTTTTTGTTGCTTTAAATGTAGAAGGTCACTTATGTTTAGATCAGAACGGGGGTGGGATGGAGAATTAAAGCAGCAGGCAGCAAGGTCAAGATCACTTGCGCAGATGTTCCTTACCTTGTCACGCAATACATGTTTGTTTTTTTCCAAACATTGTGTGCACCGAATGCAGCACTCTAGATGTGCAAGTGAAATGCTGCTTCACTTGGAAGGATTATTTGACTCTCTGGATGGTGAGAGGGGAGGTCTTAGTTACAGAGGGTTGTATCTCCTGAAGTTGCATTGGAAAGTGCATTACGAAGGGTGGTTGGTAGACTTGGAAGAGTGGACCAGAGAGTCTTGAACTGAATAATTAATCTGGAATGCACAGGGGAGAGAAAAAAAATATCAGATGACGGAATCTTGTTGGACGTGCTGGAAATTGCGGAAGATGGTCCGTTGAATGAGGTGAAGAATGGAAAGTGGGAAAGGGTGCTCTGTTCAGCAGAAGGAGTGAGAGCCGAGGTGAGGGAAACGCACAAGGTGCAGTCAAGGACTCTGTCAGCCATACTAGTGGCGGCTCAGGACAAGGAAGGACATCTCAGAGGCATCAGTGGAGAAAAGGTTGTTAGCGGGACAAACATGATGAAGATGAATGCACTGGAAGAGTGGAATGGGGTCTTTACCGGTAGGATGGTGGGAAGAAATGTAGTCAAGAGAGCTGCGGGGTCCGTGGGCTTTAACAGAAGTTTGTCACTAGCATCTCCTGAGGTGGAGATGGAGAAATGCATGAATGAAAGGGTCAGAGATGGCCGCCTGACCGTGAGAGAGGGAGGAAATTGGCAGCAAATGTAATTACATTTCAGAATCCATAAGTGCAAAGAACAGCACAATGCGATCATTGATAAACCAAAAAATAAAATAAAAGACCTGATTTGGACTGAAACAAGATCGGTCCCATTGCTCAAATAAAAGGACATTAGCATGAGCTGCCATAGCCACAACGTCAAGCCGGCACTGGAGGACTCGGGAGCTAGGACGGACAGTCACGTGACAGCGCACTCTGCCGTCTGCCCGGTCACCGCAGGACATGTCAGCCAGTCCAGCTTGCAGGATTCTCTGCCGCACAAACATGTCACCAGTGGACCCAGAGGAGCAAGCACTCCATCACTCTTGCATCTCCACCAAGAACTCTTACCGTGCCATTTCGTGCCCGCCCATTGGCAAGTCCAGTGTACTGAGGCAGAAACTGGGCGCCGCAGCGCCATTCACGATGACCGTGAGGATATGGTCAAGGGAGTTCGAGGAGTTGCTTTGAATCGGTAGGCTGGGCCATATTCAGGGATTCATCTCCGGATCTGAATGAATATGCCACGGCCATCACTGACTTTATCAAGACTTACGTGGACGAGTGTGTGCTTGCGAGAACGAACAGACTTTCCTCAAACTAGAAGATCCCGATGAATAAGGAGACTTGCAGTCTGGTGAGAGCTGGGTCTGTGGCGTTCAAGCCCGTGATCCAGAATCCTACAGGTATAAACTATGAAAGGGCATTGCAATAGGGCAATTCCATGTGACATTCCATGAGACACAATCGGATGCATGACAGTTATGGCAGGGTTTGCGTGTTACTTCCTATAAGGCGAAACCAAGCAGTATAAGCAGGGATGATGTTTCACTGTCTGATGAGCTCAATGCCTTTCATAATTGTCCATAACGCTTTCAAATGTAGAATGAAACTACACCTGTGCGAATCCACACAGCATTCGGTGACCCTGTGATTTATGTGTTGGAGGCCGATGGCAGAACATCCGGGGTGATTTCTGTGTTGGAGGCCGAGGGCAGACCGTCGCAGATCGCCAGGGTCCAGGCTGGGCACTGAAAGCCTGTGCTGACCAACTGACTGGAATGTTCAAGACTTCTCCTACCTCTCATTGCTGCAGTCTGAGGCTCGCACAGTCTTCAAAAGGGTAACCATCCTACCAATGCCCAGGAAGAGCAGGGAGCTAAATTATGGTCATGTTTATATCTTTGCATACATTGAAAGCGAGAAGGGGTAAGCTCTTCTTTTACTCACAGAGTGGTGGATGCCTGGAATGCACTGCCTGGTAAGGTGGTAGAGGCTTTTAAGAGTCGTTTAGATAGGCACATTGATGTGAGAAAGATGGAGGGATAAGGACTTTGTGTAGGTAGAAGTGATTAGTGTTTGGATGCATTTGATTTGCTTTTTAGCTGGTTTGGCACAACGTTGTACCCGTACCTGTGCTGTGCTGTCCTATGTTCTAGTGTTCTTACAAAACAACAAATTTCACTTTATATAAGTCAACAAAATTAAACCTGATTGTGATTCTGGCTCCTTTGATCTGGAGAAAATAGTTGATCATAAATGTAGGAACAGACATAGGAGTATGTTGATGAAAGGGAACTGTTTAGGCCTCTGGTCAAAGAAGTGGACAGCCCTCAAACCATTCTACAGTGGAGAGGAGGTGTAGAAGGATCTCGCTAGTTGTAGATATCAATGATGAATATGAATGAATTAGAACCATGGACTTGAAAACTATCAATCTTGTGGAGGACATCAGAGATGTCATGGTCAGAATTGGGAAGGAACTGGACCACGTGAGAAAGGATTGGGTCAAGGTAGGAAGAAATATACTCAGTGAGACAAGAGCAGAGTGGACAGTCCTGCCTGAGATCTTGGTCAGGAGGTAGAAGAGGGCCAAATAATCTAAGATACTACAAGCCTAAGGACTGTGTTAGGGAAGAACTACTGAGAAAATATCTGAAGGAGGCAATGCCCAATTTTTGGAGGATGAGTTGTGTTAAGCACCCCTTGTTGGCAGCTTTGATTCAAATCTTAGGGATGGTTCTTACTGAATAGAGGACTTTAAGTTCAGAAGGGCTTCAGCTGGAGTGAACCAAGGGAATGAAAACATCAAGGTAGTCAAAGACACCAGTTCTGATGAAGGGTCTTTGACCTGAAATGTTATTGCACTGTTAAGAGAAGAGGGTGAGATATCCAGTGCCCTGTTCTTAGGCAATTGACCTAGCAACATATTTCTGGTTGTGGTTACTTTTGGGTGTAAATTTATTTCTGTGTTTCCTCAATCAGTGTCCACATTTAAAACATTGAATTGTACGGAAGGTTTGTTTGGATATCTTGAATCTGAGGAAGAATTCCATAAATATAAATGGTTTCATTCCCCACCTCCTCATCTCAGGACTGCTGGGGACAGGCAAAATGCACGGCCCACATTCTGAAAACAAATTTAGAGAAATTATTAATAGTTCAAATATCTTCAATCCACCTACAGATTTTCATTAATTTATTCAACAGTCCGTGCATAATTTTATTATTTTACTCGTTCTAAAGTTTTAGATTTACATTATGTTTATTAATTTTCAATATAAAGCACAGGATATTGTATCAAAATAACTGAGCAATAATCATAAATAATTTTACAAATTTCTTCCGACAACAGTTTTTTAAAGTCCCGCGAATGCACCATAGATTACCGAAGTGGACGGAATTGTGAGGAGAATGAAGATTCTCTCTCGGAACAAAATCAAGATGCTAAATTTCCACCGGACTGTTTACATGAACGGACCGAGTCGGTTCGCCCTATAATTGTTCCGGCTCAGATGGAAGATGTCGGGCTTCAGTCCCGAGCTCATTGACTACTTAGAAGGAAAAATCTCCTTCGAGGAATTTGAGCGGCTCCGTGAGGAGAGAAAGGCGCGGGAGCGGGTGAGGGAGAGAGAACAGTAGACTTTGTGCCTTGGTGAACAATATCGCACACAACACGGGGACAGGCCTTTAGATCCACTGAGTCCGTGATCATCATCAACCTCCCCCCCCCGCCCCGGTTGTTTTACCCAGTCAAGGGGCGTGGGCTTCCCAGGTGGATCTAGCGCTTAAATGCCCTTCAGAAAGTGGTGTCAAGCTGCCTTCTTGAGCCGCTGCAGTGCTGGAGATGAGGGTGCACCCGCAATGCTCAATACTAATCCTGCATTAACCCGCTTTAAAAAACGAATTTCCCCTCGGAGGCGAACCCTTGACTGGGGGAAACGAGGATAACTGCAGCACACGGTTCATAATTTTGGAAGGAAAGAGCAGGTTTATCTCCCAGTCACTGCTGATTGAAAGAATCGTGTGATCTTTCACTCCCCGGCTTGGTAGAGTGACCAAGCTTAGAGAGTCGTTATGGCTCTCAGATGAACACAATGTCACTACGGTAGTAAACCTCAGTTTAGATACTTGCAGCAGTTGCTGGAGTGGTACTTGAACTCCATCTCCTGCCTCGGTGATGAGGTCTCATCTAGGGAGTGAAGAAGGCAGATGGAGAGATGAACACCGGCACTAGAGTAATTGATGTCAAAGACCATACACTCCTGCTTCCTGCGTCTCTGAGCAGGTGCACCTGGCAAGTAGCCGAGCCACAAAGTGTGCATATACTGCCTCTCTGTCAGAAATTGATAAATACATGTATACTCATTCTTCAAATTAGTTTTCTGGACCTTTCTACATTATGAATCTGTATCAGGTTTATTATCACTGACATACAGTATATCATGAAATTTGTTGTTTGGTGGCAGCAGTACAGTGCAAGACATAAAATGGTGATATGTTACCAAAAGGTAAATAAATAATGCAAAAGGGAAATAAGGAGGTAGTGTTCATGGACCATTCTGAAATCTGATAGTAGAGGGGAAAAGCTATTCCTAAAACACTAGATGTGGGTCTTCTGGCTCCAGTACCTTCTCTTCGACAGCAGGAATGAGAAGAGGGCATGTTCTTGTTGGTGAGGGTCCTTAGTGATGGATGCCACTGTCTTGTGGCACCATGGTGGGAAGGGTTATATCCGTGTTGGTGCTGATTGAATGGACAATCTTTTGTAAACTCTTTGTGATCATGTGTTTTGGTTAAGACTTGATCTAAATTCCCTGTTATTCCTATTGAGGGTATGAATTGTAGCAAAATTGTTATCATATAAAAATGTTTGTATTGTCTTTCTAGAAAAAAAATCTCTGGTGACAATTTAGTACATGCCTGTATAAGAGGACATGAAAAATCACTGGCTCTGAAAGCATCATATCAATCACCACCACGTGTTACACAAAATACTCCTATTGTTGATTTGAAGCAGAATATTCTTACTGACTTTGCTCAAGATAGTTGAAAGCATGTGCAATGCTTAAACTTTTATGATGGCCCTTTTCCCTATCAAATATTTTAATTTATTAAGAGTATCTTTTCATTTGATGAGAAGGAGGCTTGTTTCTGGTAGAAGAAAGTACCGTGGAATAAAGTGAATGGTATTTCTGTGGCATTTTTTAACTGCACCATTCAAACCTTTAAAAACCTTATAATTTTTATCATTGATATAACATAATGAGTGCACAATTCTGTTGCTTATTTTAGGAAGCCACAGGTGGTGGGGTAACTGAAGATGAAGGAGAAACCACAGCCGCAGAAGATGTTGATGTCCCATCCAGGCCCTCACACAGTCGAGCCAAACAAGGGGCAGATGATTCAGGTACACTATTCATCTGATGTAGGAAAGGACTGGCTAGTATTTGTACTTTTAAGAAAAACAGGCATCTATCAATGCTGTAAAATACACCCTATCCTCGTTATATGAGGGGAATACGCTCCTCGCAGTCGATACATAATGTGAAATTGCACAATGTAATTATTTAAATGGAGAAAATAGGGATGCGTTCTGGAGGGCTTCCTAAATATGTTTTACCTGTAATTTATTCACATTTTCATACCAATACATCACAAAAGCAGTACCACAAGGCAACATTCATATTATATTTCATCAACTTAAGGTAATATTCAACGTAATAAATCATAGAAAGTTAACATACTAGGGTGTAAAGTACTCATCAACAGTGGCAGGTGTGTTTGCTCCGAGAGATGAGTGGTTGTTGTGGTGTCGGGCAGCTTTCATAGATAAGGTAGATGGTTGTGGTCCAGGATCATATCAAGCACAGCAAGGGGTGAAGGAAGACTCACAGAACTCTTAGAACTGCGGGCAGCAGGAGATGACACTGGTTTGAAGAAAGTGGTGAGGGTTGTTTGCTTGGCAGCATTTTGTTTTTCAGCATAAATTTGCTTGTAGGGAAGAAGGGCTGACAGCAGGGAATGACTGAAATGTTGACTCCGTTCTAAACTTGGGTTCATGTCCATCGCAATTTGTGCCAAGTGTTCCGACTTCCTCCATTACCTCACCATTGGTAAACTCCTGGGATTTTCAAAATAGTCTGTTGCTTGCAGCATCTGAGAGAGAGTTCGCTGTAAAAAAAAAAATGCCTTGAATGTGGATCACACCTTGGATGAATGGTTAAATCAGTGATGTTGTGTTAGGCAGCAGGAAACGCACTGTTATGTTAGGATGAATGCTGTCCAAATGTTTAGGATGGGCTGGCGCATTGTCAACCAACAAAAGAACTTTAAAGGCAAGATCTTGTTCCAGGCAGTAGTGTCCCAGAGCTGTGTTACCTTCACCTGATGCCGCACTGTTTATAATTTCCAACTTTTTTTCAAGTGTTAAAGCGGTTCTCTGCTGCTCGACAGATGACCCAGGACATGACATCGGATGCTTAGGAGGCTTAGTTAAATATTTCAAGCACAAAATCACTGCACCTTAGGTAAAACCAACAAAAGTTTAAGAGCGCAAGATCGCAGATCCACACCTTGCCAAAATCAATGCGAGACTGGCGGGAGTGAGATTGTGAGACGTGCGCACGTGACTTGTATTGGTGGGAAAGCAGTGTTCCTCGCATAACTGTGAGTTTTGGACGCATATAAGGAAACATTGGTAGAAATAGCTTCCTCGCATAACTGTGAATCTGCATTGTCTGAAGACACATATAACGAGGATAAGGTGTACATGGATTGAAGAAAAACTTTAAATATTGAAGTTTATAGCTAAAATTGTGTATTGTAATCAGGTGAGAGCTTTTATGTATACAAATACAAATATTCTAAAAGTAATTTAGAATAGCATTAGAAGTATAAAATGGCAGATGTTTCAATAATGTGTGTAGGTGTGTAGGCTTCCGTTAGTCTCAATAGATCATGGATTTGTGCCTTAGAAAGTTTCCAGGGTGCAAACCTGGGCAATATTTTTTTTAATGGAAGACCGGCAGTTGCCCAAGCTGCAAGTCTCCTCTCTCCATGCCACCAATGTTGTCCAAGGGAAGGGCATTATGACTCATACAGCTTGGCACCAGTGTCGTTGCAGAGCAATGTGTGGTTAAGTGCCTTGTTCAAGGACACACACGCAGCCTCAGCCAATGCACGACCTAGTGACCTTCAGATCACTAGACGAACGCCTTAACCACATGGCCACGTGCCAACACTCAGATATTCAATAATATCTGATAACTGACATATAGGGAAATGAAATTCTCTTAAAGAAGCTACATTTCCAATAGCAACACACACAAAATGCTGGAGGAACTTAGCACGTCCACTGCATCTATGGAAATGAATAGATATTAGACATTTCGGAATGAGACCCCTCTTCCAGACTGAGATGGAAGGGGGAAGCATTTTCTATAGTCTGTTACAGTGAATGTTATAAACCACATTAAGGAATTATGGTAACTTTTTGGCTTTTAAAGTTATAAATACAAAATGTGATATATTGCATTTTTTGGTTTTGCAGAGGAAACCTCTGATGGTGTGAGCAAGTCTGTTCATCGAGTTTTTGCTTCAATGTTTGGTGATCACGTAAGTGATGATGATGACGAGGAACATGAACAAAATGAACAGCTCTCTGCTGGAGATGTTTTTGCTTTGGAGATGGAGCTGCAACGAGAACACAAGAAAATGCAAAGGGTGAGCAGTTTCACGATGCTTCCAGCACAGAACATACAACAGTGAGATTGGCTGAATGAGTCAGTTACTTTCGCCCAGTTCTTGAATACTTTCTTTTTCTCTTCATTACGATTTGTAATAGATTTTCTCTGACTGAGCAGTTCAGTAGTTTCAGTTGTCTTATGCATCAGAAGTTATTGGGAGCATACTCTTACTGACAAGTTGGGGTGAATGTTTTTTTTTATAAATTTTACAAAATAAATGATCCAAACTACTGGATATAGAATCTTGTAAATAAAAAAGGTCAGTTTAAAAAACCTTGTTCTTGCTGTGCTTTTAAATATAACATATAACAGTTAGAAGTTCTTCAATTCCCACCTCTAGCCAGATGATTTAATAGTGTAAACTGAGTTTCGTAGAACTGAAATGAGTGTAGTCTATATGTTTTGCACTCTGGATACTAGAGTATATTCTTCTGTCTGTTGTGCATGATGTTACTATTATTCACTGCCTTTGGCTCAACTTGATGTAGTGCCTGTAGTAGTTTAATACAGTTGACCATAGGTGTGAAGGTAAGCAGGACTAAGTAAGAGGCATAGTGGGTGTTCATTGGTTATGAATTTGTTTAGGCTGGAGCAGCAGAGCTATTTGAAGAGATATGTTCTATTGTTAAGCAAAGGTTTAGTTATTGTGTATGGCCCAGGTTGAGAACATCTGTCAGTTTATGGTACAGCCAAGGCTGTAAGATTAAATTCCTGAGGAGCTGTTGATGCAAGATTTTTGGGGTTATCAGGATGATACGGTTCATAAATTATTTTCCTAAGCAAGGTGGAAAAAAATAAAAAACATTCATTAATTTTTACTAAGAAGCTGACTGTACATTATAACTGCCTTGGTGCCAGTCCACATGGCACTGAGGATTCAGGTCCACTGCTCAGATTCAAGTAAACAGATAGTAACCATAAATATCTCTTTATTTCGCAACATTATTTTAATTCATCTCTGGCATGTACTAGCAAGGCCAGCACTTATTGCCCATTCTTAATTGCCCTTGAGAAGCTGGTGACCAGTCGTCTTCCTGAACTGCTGTGGTTCTGGTGGTGAAGCTGTGTTCACAGTGTTGTTGGGTAGCGAGTGTCAGGAATATATTTCCAAATCAGAACACTGTGCATCCTGCAGTGGGACCTGCAGACAGTGGAGTTTCCATTCATCTCTTGCTTTTGTCTTTTTTGGTAGTAGAGTTGCAGGTTTGGGTCATGGTATTGGAATAGCCCAGGGAGGGAACTACAGTGGATTTTGTAGATGGTACGTACTATAGCTGTTGTACACCAGTGGCAGAGGGAATGAATATTTAGCATGGTGGCTGTGTGCGAATCAAATAGAATGCTTTGTCTCAGATGATGGATGACCCTCGAGATTTGTTGAAGCTACAGTCATCTGGGCAAGTGGAATATATATGATCAAACTCCTGACTTCTGCCTAAGAGAGGTAGAAAGGCCTTAAAGTGTCAGGGGGCAGAGACAAGTCACCAGCTGTGAGATACCCAGCCTCTGACTCATCAGCAGAATAGCAAATTTGTTCAATTGAGTGGGCAAGGACCATAAAAATTGACCATGTGTGTTTGTGGTGCATAGCTTCAGCTGGTATGAGGGTTTATGATGATTTAAAGCAGAGCACAAAGCTTGAATGACTCTTTAGTGGTATTCCATTTCAGGAGTAAGTTAGTCTCATTTCACATAATTTGACAAACATTAATATTTGATTTAGCTAATTGAATGTCACAAGAACTTAGGTATGACATATATTCTTTTCGGGTGTAAAAAGAAATACATTATATGCTGGTAATTACGTTAAGTACTAAAATTGAACTTGATAGCCATTGTCTGCAATGTGCTATAGAGTGTGGAAATGTCATCTGCATGCATGCTGAGTTTTTTTTTATCCCCTCTTTTCCTTCGTTACATCGATGACTGCATTGGCGCTGCCTCCTGCACGCACGCTGAGCTTGTTGACTTCATTAACTTTGCTTCCAACTTGCATTCTGCCCTCAAATTTATCTGGTCCATTTCTGACACCTCCCTCCCCTTTCTTGATCTTTCTGTCTCCATCTCTGGAGACGGCTTATCTACTGATATCTACTATAAGCCTACTGACTCTCACAGCTACCTGGACTATTCCTCTTCTCATCCTGTCTCTTGCAAAAATGCAATCCCCTTCTTGCAATTCCTCTGTCTCCGCCGCATCTGCTCTTAGTATGAGGCTTTTCTTTCCAGGACAAAGGAGATGTCTTCCTTCTTTAAACAAAGGGGCTTCCCTTCCTCCACCATCAACTCTGCTCTCAAACACATCTCTCCAATTTCACGCACATCCGCTCTCGCCCCATCCACCCACCACCCGACTCAGGATAGGGTCCCCCTTGTCCTCACCTACCACCCCACCAGCCTGCGGGCCCAACATATAATTCTCCGTAACTTCCACCACCTCCAACAGGATCCCACTACCAAGCACATCTTTCCCTCCCCCCCCTTTCTGCTTTCTGCAGGGATCACTCCCTACATGACTTCCTTGTCCATTCGACCCCCCCCCCCTCCCTTTCCACTGATCTCCCTCCTGGCAGTTATCCTTGTAAGCAGAACAAGTGCTGCACCTGCCCTTACACTTCCTCCCTCACCACCATTCAGGACCCCAGACAGTCCTTCCAGGTGAGGCGACACTTCACCTGTGAGTCGGCTGGTGTGGTATACTGCGTCCGGTGTTCCCGGTGCAGCCTTTTATATATTGGTGAGACCTGACATAAACTGGGAGACCGTTTGCTGAACACCTACGCTCTGTCCGCCAGAGAAAGCAGGATCTCCCAGTGGCCACACATTTTAATTCCACGTCCCTTTCCCATTCTGATTTGTCTATTGATGGCCTCCTGTACTGTCAAGATGAAGCCACACTCAGGTTGGAGGAACAACACCTTATATTCTGACTGGGTAGCCTCCAACCTGATGGCATGAACATTGATTTCTCAAACTTCTGTTAATGCCCCTCCTCCCCTTCTTACCCCATCCCTGATTTATTTATTCCCCCCCTCCTTTTTTCCCTCTGTCTGCTCATCACTCTTTGCCTGTTCTCCATCTCCCTCTGGTGCTCCCCTCCCCCTTTCTTTCTCCCTAGGCCTCCCGTCCCATGGTCCTTTCCCTTCTCCAGCTTTGTATCCCTTTTGCCAATCACCTTTCCAGCTCTTAGCTTCACCCCACCCCCTCCTGTCTTCTCTTATCATTTTGGATTCCCCTTCCTTCTCCTACTTTCAAATCTCTTACTATCTTTTCTTTCAGTTAGTCCTGACGAAGGGTCTCGGCCCAAAACGTTGACAGTGCTTCTTCCTATAGGTGCTGCCTGGCCTGCTGCGTTCCACCAGCATTTTGTGTGTGTTGATCCATATGCTTTATGTTTTATTATCACCAGTACTGTGGAATACTTCTGACTTTAGTTTAGAATTCATAAACCTCCAATGTTATTTGAAATATTTCTTTGAAGTACTGCCTTTGAATCGCCTAGCTATGAATATTCTCTGTTTTGTAACTATTTAACATCAATAAAATTAGAATATATGTACTGCAATTTTGGGTACATCATTAGGGCAGATCATTTGCAGTAAATTTTACACTATGAATTTTATTCTGGATAATTCTGATGGCTCTATCTCATTAGGAATATAGATACATGTTGAAGGTTTTAGAGTGACATAGATGATTCTAGATAATTTGTTATCAGGGAAATTTGTTGAAATTTTATTATTTTCTTTTCATTCTAGTTTATAGTTCTAGAACAAAATGCTTAGAAAAAGGATGATACAATTTAGAATTAATAAAAGATATGGAGAATCTTCAAGAAAGTCTTAAGTTGAAATAGAAAATTTCTCATAACCTAGATTCATAATCTTGAATCAATTTCCAGAAAAGACATTTGACTTGGGGTCATTTTAAATAGAAACATAGCACAATACATGTCCTTTGGCCCACAAAGCTGTGCGGAACATGTCCTTACCTAAGAAGTAACCCAGGGTTACCCATAGCCCTCGATTTTTCTGAGCTCCATATACCTGTCCAGAAGTCTCTTAAAAGACCCTATTGTATCCACCTCCACCACTGTCATTGGCAGCCCATTCCACGCTCTCACCACTCTCTGCGTAAAAAACTTACCCCTGCTATCTCCTCTGTACCTAAAATCATGGAAATCAAAAAAGACTTAAGACATTTATAAATCTAATTTTGTCACTATTTTCCTCTCTGGAGAATAGGTAAAGAAGCTAGGTTTAGGGAATGGTTGGTGTCATGTCTAAAGAGTATCATGTCTAAATCCATGATATCGAATAAAATGGAATGACCTTAGCAGATCAAATGGGCATGCTTCAACTGTGAATCTGATACAGTACACTGTTACATTTGAAATAGAGGGAATTTAACAGTAATCTATTTTTTTTAACCATTTTTCCACTGTTCGACCTGCAATCTGTTAGGAGAGGCGACCTCGAAGTAAACTCCCTAAAGCATTGAGAGGTCTCATGGGAGAAGCTAATATCAGGTTTGCACGAGGAGACCGTGAAGAGGCTGTGATGATGTGTATGGAAATCATCAGACAAGGTATTACCGTGCTTGGTTTATCATCTAGTTGGAAAGTCGAACCCTACTCTGTATAGTTGTAGATCCCGAAACGTATTAAAAATCACACCAAAGAGTATATTATAAAAAATGTTCAGTGTTGTGATCATCAATAAAATATTATAATTATTTGAGAAGTTTTACACAACTTAGGTTTTTATTCTGCTGAATTTGTTGAGCTTGCTTGTCTTTTTTTCTCAATATTCAGCAAATTTTGGAATTGGAATTGCTTTGTTATTGTCACACGTATCAAGGTACAGTGAGTAAAAAGCTTGTCTTACGTACTGCTCATGCAGATCAATTCATTACACAGTGCATTGAGGTAGTACAAAACAGTAAGAATGCAGAATAAAGTGTAGCAGCTACAGAGAAAGTGCTAACAGGTAGGCAAGAAGGTGCAAAATCATAACAAGGCAGATTGTGAGATGAAGAGTCCATTTTATCATACTAGGGAAACAATCAGTCATCTTATAACAGCGGGGTAGAAGCCGTTCTTGAGCCTGCGTGGTATGAAATTTTAAGCTCTTTGTATCTTCTGCCTGATGGGCGAGGGCTGAGGAGAGAATGACCAGGAGGGTGGGGCACTGTATTTAATTTTGGGGCTGCTTTACTGAGGCAGTGAGAAGTATAGACAATATATGAGGTATATGAATTTTGTTCTATTGGCACAGTCACTTTACAAGTGAATACCATATTCAAGTAATGAATTATAAACAATTGAGTTAACTGATGTGACGACAAGCACTGGTTAAGCAGAACTGTATTCAGTACTGAATGCCTTGTACGTATTGATAATGGATCCTTGAGGCAGTGCAGAGCAGAACCACATGACAAATTTCTATGGTAATAGGTCTGCACTTTTAAGACAGGCTGAGCAATGGGCTTTTCAGGTTGTTAGTAGGAATGAAATTTTAAGAAATGCAATGGAGATAAAAACAAGGAAATGTTTAAGAACTCTCTGAATTACTAGTAAGTGGTTGGAATATGAATGATATTTTGAAGCCTTTTGTTAAAAGAGAAAGGCGGATCTCATTATTTTTCAAAAACATAACTATAGTACATTATGTGCATTTGCTTTAATGACAACTTGCACTTACAGATTTTGTTTGGTATCAAAAAATGTTGTATGTGCTTCACGTTTTATTAGCAATCAAAATTTGACACCACATTTTGAGATGTCAAGTTAGAGGGCCAGTGAAGAATAGAGTTTGAATAAAAGCCAGAGCTTTAAGGAGGGAATTCCAGAGCCTCAGTTCTTGACAACTTAAGTCACAGTCGTCTCCAGAGGGGTTAGAATTTAGAATGTGTAGATGAAATTAAGGGTTTCAAGATTTGTTCTGGAGGCACACAGATTCCAAAGGGTTGTATTACTGGAGAATATTACAGAGCAGGAATGGTCAAGAAGGGATTTGAAAATAAAGATGTTGTTTATTTGTAATTTAATGATATATGGTTTTTGAAAATTGTGTTCTAAAGCTATTCCATATTAAAACTGTTGAGTGTGAGCGCGTAAAGTAGCAAATACAAAATGAAAGAAACGAGTTTGTTGGGTTATGCTGACTGTTGTGTGAATCCTTCCACATGTTCTAAGTTCTACTTGCTTTCGGCTCCCATTCCCCTGTTACCCATTACTTTTAAGAAATAATAATTTACAAAGTCGCAACATCTAAAGTGAGAAATGCAGAAGCCAGCCATTTTGTGCTTTTATCTATATTAGGATTTTTAAAATGTTAAACATGTTTAGGGCATAATTTGAAAACAAATATAGGCTATTGATGGATCTTTAAAATACAGTCAAGGAAAATCATTTCAAATTCAAAATGTGCCATATTTCATTAAGTTACTTCTAGTAATGTTTTACTTTACTAATAAATAACAAAAATATGGGCAAAGGACAATTCAGAAGCAGTATGTCACTGGCAATTTTATAACTGTGTTCCCAGCTTCTGAAATAGCTTCAGGGCCAATAACATATTATGTTTATTTCATTAATATCTATCAAAAATAATTTGCATTTACTTTTTGTTATTTTAACAGGTGGAATATGTTTTCATTAAATTAAGAGTTTACTGTAAAAGGACTTGTAGGAAATAACTGCTCACAAACTAATTAAATAATTTTAATTTTGTAATGAATATTATAGATTTGTTTTCTTTCTCCTAGCTCCTCTTGCTTATGAGCCCTTCTCTACCCTTGCAATGATTTATGAAGATCAAGGAGATATGGAGAAATCATTGCAATTTGGATTAATTGCAGCTCATTTAAATCCCAGTGATCCAGAGGAGTGGGTGAAATTGGCTGAAATGTCTCTTGAGCAAGACAATATCAAACAGGCTATTTTCTGTTATTCTAAAGGTATAGTTAAGTTAATCTATAGTTAAGTTAATCTCTTAAATGGAAATTAAAACAATGAAAGGTGATTCAGTGTGAGTTTTGGTCTTGGAATAACAACCCAGTGACTGTCAGTTTGATTCCTACCTTGGCAAGCTGTGAAGTTGTGTATGTCTAATAATTTATGCGCTAGCATCAAAAGAAAAAAAACACAAAGGTCATCTGATTTTTATATAAACCCAGCTGGTCAACTAATGTCCTTCAGGAAAAGTAGCTTGTTATCTGACCACTTGTGATTCATAAATAATGTGGTTGACTCTCTGATAACCTCTGAAGGGACCAAGTAAGCTTCTGCATAGTAGACAAATCACAAACAAGAGAAAGTCTGCAGCTGCTGGATATTCAAGTAAAACACACAAAATTCCAGAAGAATTCAGCAGGCCAGACAGCGTCTATGGAAAAAATTTAGTCAATGTTTCGGGCCGAGACCCTTTGGCAGGACTGGGGTAAAAAAGATGAGTAGATATAAAAGGTGGGGGAGGGGAGAGAGAAACACAAGATGATAGGTGAAACCGGGAGGGGGAGGGATGAAGTAAAGAGCTGGGAAATTGATTGATTAAAGGGATACAGAAAGAAAAGGGGGGAGGAGCGCCAGAGAGAGGCAATGGGCGGGCAAGGACATAGGGTGAGAGAGGGAAAAGGGGACGGGGAATGGTGAGGGGGCAGGGGGCATTACCGGAAGTTTGAGGATTCAGTGTTCATGCCATCAGGTTGGAATCTACCCAGGTGGAATATAAGGTGTTGTTCTTCCAACCTGAGTATGTCCTCATCATGGATAGAGGAGGCCATGGATGGGAAGTGGAGTTAAAATGGGTGGCTACTGAGAGATCACGCTTCTTCTGGCGGACGGAGTGTAGATGCTCAGCGAAACAGTTTCCCAATCTACGTTGGTTCTTGTCGATATATAGGAGGCCACAGGAAGCACTGGACACAGTATATGACCCCAACAGACTCACAGCTGAAGTGTTGCCGCACCTGGAAGGACTGTTTGGGGCCCCAACTTTTTTCTTTCGATGCTCCCTGGCCAGCTGAGTTCTTCCAGCATTTTGTGTGTGTTACTCCATTGTAGACATTATCTGTAGTAATCTGACATATCTAATAGCTGCAGAATTATGGTTAAGCTGAATGGATGCACTTCGTAAAGTCTTGCTCACCAGTGCGGTGTCTGACTTTGGAATGCTACCCAAAAACTTGATGAGAAACAGCTTGACATGGTAATATCCACAGTTCAACCTCAACATCCCGATTCTTTTACCACCATCCCTAGGTATATTCTGTTGTGGCAACAGGATACCATTGTATGAACCAAAATAAGCAATTTGAGTCCTTAAGCCAGTTCCATTCCTTAATGAAATTGGGGAAATTACTTAAACTGAGAAAATCACTTGAAATTGGGAATTATTTGTACTCTCAGATGGTTATATCTTTAATTAGCCTCAGAATTGACATCAGATTGCTTGAGTTCTCATGGCATTCAGGACAAGGGATACACCAGCACTGACAGCTCCATTCTTGAGCTCATAAATCAGCATTCTTCAGAATTTAGCATCATTCTCTGAGGGAAGGAAAGGAACAGGTTGCACTATATGTGGAAGACTTTTGTTTCTGATGGAAGTGTTGCTGAAAGATCAAACTGATAATGAGACTGTTTTCTGTTTTGTCTGTAAATGATTATATTGGCAGGTAACCAGTTCTGCAGTTTTGTCACAAAGTGATCATCTTGCACTGATTATTGTGGCACTACTAAGAGGGACAGAACAATACAGATGGTCCATAATAGGGTATCATTGAGGAGGTGTGAGTGAAACAGCAGCAGAATTATGTACACAAGTGATACTGCAGATGCTGGGACGCTGATAATCTTGAGAAACACACAAAGTGGGTCAGCCAGTGTCTAGAGAGAGGACTAAACAGTCGGTATTTCAAGCCGAGACTCTTCATCATAACTATAGAAGAATGGAGAAGAAGCCAGAATAAGAAGGTGTGGGGGAGGGGAAGGAATACAAACTGGTAGATGATAGATGAACAGGTAAGGGGTGAACATCGATTTCTCTAACCTAGTAATTTCTCCCTCCCTCCACCTTTTCCTTTTTTTTGCCATTCCCCATTACAGCTTCCCTCTTACCCCTCAGCTGCCCATCACCTCCCTCTGGTAGCTCTCCTCCTTCCCTTTCTCCAGTGGTCTACTGTCATCTCCTATCAGATTCCTCCTTCTGTAGCCCTTTACCTCTTCCACCTTTCACCTCCCAACTTCTTACTTCATGCCCCTCCCCCACCTACCCACCTTCACCCTCACCCTCATCTGACCTGCTCAGTTCCTCCAGCAGTTTGTGTTCCAGCAGAATTGTATACTTTTGCAATAGCTAACTTCCAGGCCCAAAGATTGTGATCATCATCAGTCCAGAAGTCTGATCCTGGTTCAATGTAGGTTATCAAGGGGTGTGTCTGAATTAGCAGCAGGTGATAAACAAACTATAGTACAACTCTAATGAAGCTCGTAATACTGCATCTGAAACAGTGGCAGTGACAATCTTAAAATGGAATTAAATAGTATTATAAGGTATCAATTGGAGCATTGCTTAACAATTATTAGGGAATGGAAAAGGAGAAATTTGCAAATAATTGGAGGAGGAAGAGGTTCCAAGAATGTCCCCAGTTATGTGAAACCCACCAAGACTCAAGTGTTTGTGGGCATCTTTGCTGATTTTACTCGGCTTCCTTTTCTTTCCACACCAATTAAGATACTAATATAAACACATAATATCACTTACAGCTTTTGGAAATGCTTAAGAATTTTAAATTCCATCTGCAGTTATTTTCATGCAGTTTTATAAAATTTCCAGCATTAGTCACTTCTTTCCTTTTGTAATTCTCTGAACATTGAAGGTAATCATACTGGATGTGGGATATTTATTACCTAAAGTGCTTAAATCCTGTTTTATGCTTGTGTTATGACATATGCATTTTTCTTGATTATTGTTTTTTGTCCGTACTACCATAAATTCAGACCTTTTTCGTCTCCATACTTCCAAATCCTTTGTGCAAAATTTTCAATCATTTTTCTGACACTGATTTCATTTGAAAGCTTCACAGTGTTGAGCTCCAAGGTCAATAGCAATCAAACATCCAATCCCAGCTCTACTGACTTTATTAACTGTGGAAAATCCTGGCCTAGTCATAATCCTGCCTGCATTTCCAGAAACGGCAATATTGCTGCACAAGATGTCATAGAGAGAGACGGCACAGAAATGAGCCTTTCGATCCACCAAATCCATGTAAACATCAGCCTCCATTTACACTAATCCTACATTAAGCCGAATTTCTTTCTATTCCTCGTCCATTCTCATCAGTTCCCCTCAGATTCTACATAATAGGGACAATTGACAGTAATTAATTAATCTACTAAACTGCATATGTTTAGGGTGTGAGAGGAGAATGAACACTTACAGGAAACATACTTTCATGGGATGAACATGCAAACTCCACATTTACAGCATCCAAAGATCAGAATTAAACCAAAGTGCCTGTTGCTGTGAGGTAGAGCTCTTCTGTCTATCTTGTGTGGCCTTAATTCTGTAAACTTGTGCTTGTGAAAATAGAATTGCCTAAGAGTCTAGTTCTCGTAGTACATTAAAACATCATAGACTGAGGGGCCTGTACTATATTCTTTGTAGAAGTGGTTAAGATATTTAAGTTTTTGATCAGTGAAATAAGTGTGTGTGTGTGTGTGTGTGTGTGTGTGTGTGTGTGTGTGTGTGTGTGTGTGTGTGTGTGTGTGTGTGTGTGTGTGTGTGTGTGTGTGTGTGTGTGTGTGTGTGTGTGTGTGTGTGTGTGTACTTCAGAAAATATTTCTGAAGCTTTCATGAAATTTCACAATGTTTTGCAATCTTTAACTTTTATCTAAATAGTTTATCTAATCAGGTGAAACTTTCTTCAACAATTGTGTGGAAGAAAATTGCAGTTTTGCCCTACTGGTCACTTTCTAACCATGATCTATTTCTTACCCAAGGTTTTAATTAGTAGTTGTGAGATAAGGAATGTAGTTTAAAATGCATGATCTTAAATAGTAAAAAGCCTAATATACATAACTGATTTGTCCATAACATTTAGCCATAAAGTATGATACAACAAATGTGCGGTACCTTTGGGAGCGCAGCAGCCTTTATGAACAGCTTGGTGAACACAAGCTGGCTATGGATGGATACAGGCGAATCCTTAACATTCTGCCACCTACTGATGGGGAGCACTTCATGCAGCTAGCCAGAGACATGGCAAAGTAAGTTACCACAGTAATGATCCCTTCATTAAAAAACACTTATTAATCCACATTTTAGTTTGTTATCAGTAAAACAAAAATTCTTCACATTAAGTTTTCAAGTTTACACAAGCTGATTTGGCTATTATGCTAAGGAAAAGGATTAAAATGTGACAATCTGAAATTATTTTTAGATTTGAGCTTTCAGTCCTATCATAAATAGACTCAAAGAACCTAGCCAAGCTATGGCTAAAGGAGCTGGGACGTTGCATTTCTTATCCAGCTACCAGTGATGCCTGGGCAGGAACATTGCTTTGATCCTTTACCTAATAACGATTGCTTTGAATAAGATTAACCATTCATTTTAAGTTATGTAATGGTGATGATTAACATCTCATTTTATGTAGGTGAATGTCATGCCTTGAACCAAAATACTTTGTGTTTATCTGCCTGCACTAAGTAAAACTAAGTTTTTTTACTCACTCCCTCAGGGTTGAGGATAATTTGCTTGCACTCCAGGTGTGTGTATTCTAAGGTGGCTTATATGGTTATGTGGGATTTGTAAGCTCTGACACATGGCTGGGTTGTATGGGAAGTGCCTTCCTTCTACCATTTTTGGTAGATTCTTTATGGCATTGTGAATACTCCTTTGTCATTTTGATTCTGGTGTCAAGCATGTGAATATCATCACAGAGATGGCAGAGTGTAATTAAGCCATTTACTAAGGATGTTGCCTTGGGAGAGAATGCTGATACTGGTTACTTATCCTTGCAGTGCATTTGAGGCAGCATTGGGGATACTCTGTTCATGTACAGTGCTTTTTTTTAAAGATGTTTTCATCCATATGGAACAATATGAATTGTATTCTATTTTAGGTAAATCTAATGCTTATATTGAATGTAAAATTGTACATGGAAAGTAGGTATATTATTTGTAGATAGTGATAATACAGCTAATCAGCTTTTGCCCACACAGCCTCTTATGGGATTGGGCTGGACCTTGCCCCAAGGTGCTGCTACTGGCCATGTACCTGGTTTTTGTTGATTATTGGACACTGTTGTTGACAGAATTCACTGATACTTCATTCTCCAAGATGTCCCTTTGATTTTTGAGCAATGTTAATGCACACTAGGTACTCTGCTGACTATTTACATGGATTTTCTTCCCTGCTGCCATGCCACAGAGCACACAGCTGCACTCCACCAGCTTGATGTTCCCCAGCTCTTTTATTCACTGAGTTTGACTCTGGTTTCTATCCTTCTCTTCAATTGGGTTAGATACTCCATGTACTGTATACAGTCGGCCCTCCTTATCCGTGGGTTCCGCATGTGCGGATTCAACCAATCGCAGATTGGGAAAACCCGAAAGTTCTCTCTCTGGCACTCACTGTTTGAGCATGTACAGACATCTTTTTCTTGTCACTATTCCCTAAACAATACAGTATAACAACTATTTACAGAGCATTTACATTGTATTAGGTATTATAAGTAATCTAGAGATGATCTAAAGTACAGGCAGTCCCTGGGGTTACGAACAAGTTCCATTAAAGTCTGTCTTTAAGTTGAATTTGTATGTAAGTCGGAACGGGTACATCCGGTATTATTTAGCGTCAGTCAAATGTTTGTTTTAGTATATTGTATATATATTTTACCTTTCTATGCTTATAAAACACAAGAAATGCATGCATTTCAATAATTAAACCGCTGCATTGCTTAGTAATAATTGTAGCTTTCATCAGGGCAGGGCCTTTAACATGCTCCATTATTCTCACTTATCCTTTAAAATTGTTCTGATCGTTGACAGACTATAGCCTAACACTTTTCCAATGACTGATGGCATTTCACTTCTTTCTGATCGCTTTATTATTTTCACTTTATTTTCAATTGTGATCGTTTTCCGTCAACAGAACAGAAACACTGTGGATTCAGCAGCAGCCGCGGGCGGTGGGTCCTGAGCTCCCCCAGGTCCTAAAGTCCATCTGCACTGAGACGGGTTAAATAAGCATCCGCGGGCGGTGGGGGGGGGGGGGGGGGGGGTCGACTGTATTCTTAATTAACACTGAGCTGCCCAACATTTGCCAGAAAGCAAAAACAAACACAATTTATAGCATCACTATTTGTTTATATTCTAATAAATATTTCCCAGAGTGCCAGGAAGCAGCTTGGAAGCATTATATTCTGAATGAGGCTGTAATTAGGAGTTTATTGCACACCTTACTTGAATTGAAACTAGTGGATGAAGGGAGTGTTTAGGCTGTGTTGATTTTAAGATCAATTATTTAGAAATAGACGTTTATTCTAACTAAAATAAAACCTGACTTTTTTCAGAAGTTACTATGAAACTAATGATATTACATCAGCTATTGGTGTGATGGAAGAGGCTCTTAGCAAACATCAGAGCCTAGTTTCTGCTGAGGATGTGAACATGGCAGCTGAACTGTACCTCTCGAGCAAACAGTACGATAAAACATTAGAGGTAGGTATGTGTGAGCAACAGGAAAGATGGATGAAGTGCTTTTCTATTGGAATGCATTATTTTCCAGATCAGCAAGTTTGCTCACTTGTAAACTGAGTCAAATTATTCAGTGGTGGGAGTGCTAAGGGATCATGTAATAACGATTCAGTAGGAGTCACTGTTTGAAGTTGAATGCTGTTGCTATATCAACAATATTCCATCTTTATTAATTTCTTTCTGACTTGTTGACTTGATTATTATTTTTGCATTAACACTTTCATTGCTTTCCTTTGCATTTTCAGATCTTCTGTTTACACCAACAACAAAAAAAATCATTCATTACTTTTAGTTGTCTTGCATATCCCTGTGTTGCAGAAAACTGAATTGAGAAGCTATCCTCAACCACAAATAGTTTATCAAAATTATCTTAAAGGACAAGATTATATTCTGCAATAATATCATGTGATGCTCTATCCTTTATTTGAAATAACATGCTTCTTAGCTACTACCCAATATTCAATATGCTCTTTATAAAATGTATTATTTTGATTTAAAATGGATGCTTGATTTTGAATGATCAAATACTGCATACTTTTACTTTTCAGATCTGGTCTGCCTCACGTCAGTCTTGGATAACTAAAAGTGTTCCCCAATTCTACCTTGTACTTAAATTTCAAACTATGGCTCATTTTTATTCATATTCCACCTTATTTCAGTGGGGTCACTTTTGCTGAACAAAATCGTCGAACCAAAAACTCTGTTTGCCACCTTAAAATGTCTGTATAGATAAATTTTAGGATTCTGCTTCATAATGAGAAGAGTGTTGAAACCATATCTAGTCCATAATTTTTACAACTTAAATATGTTGGAGATTGATGTCTCCAGTATTTTCTTTATCAACCCTTTCAAAGCCACCATTCATGAAGCCCATTGGGTCCAGAATTGTAGCTCATGTTCTCTTGTGTAACAGGAACAGAAGACTAAGTAGTGGGAGCATTTTTCATGATTCTACTTTACCATTTCATAAGATGCTTGTTTCACATAATTATTCAGCGATAGTCCAGTACTTCCATTATGGTACCCCAATTCAAATTCTGTCACCTAAATCTTCTTGAGAGGTTGGTGGTTCCCTACACTTCAACAAATTCATTTCAATATCTTTTGCTGTATTTTTAAATCTTCTTGGGCCTTGTTGATTTTAATCTTCTCCAGCCTTGTTATGTTCCAGCATATATACTTCTAGTTAAGGACAAACTCCCTAAAACACAACTACTTCCTGCAACAATTACTTTTTAAACATCCAATTTCCTTTTTTTTTGTTCACCTTTCATCTAGTATATAGGTACTGATAAGTTCTTGTTTAATAAAAAAGTAAGTGGCTTTGAACTTGCAATATTTTGATACAAGCCTGTTTGATTTTTCTTTCTTTCATAGATTATAACTACCTTTACTGAAGTTGTGGTTGAAAAGATTTCTTCAAAAAAAGATCATGCAGAGGAAGGTAAAAAGTGCTTTTGGGTTTGGGCTTACAAGTCATTTTTAGGATTTGTTAATGTTATGGGGCAATTATGTATTTATGGACTGTATGCAATAGTGCTTTAGATACTGGTATTTCACACTTGGATCTGCTTTTGAACCAGCTCAGTTGGTGGGATGAAGGTTTCATATACTTATGCAACAGTCCTCTATGAAACTAATTCCAACAGACAACTTACTCTGATTGCAAATACACACCAGCCTATCACTCAAAACATTCTCTATTTTAGTGCAAATTGGTCGTCTCCCTCTGAAAGATCATGCAATTTCATGGTGTGAAATGTAGAACATATTGTGTTAAGAAATGCTCTTCTGACGTTAGGGCTGATGAATGTTGTTGATAGAGTGGATGAATCTTTACTCTGTTCCTGATCTGACTATGATTAATGTTGACACAGTGCATCTGAAGTGGGATATTTCCCTCATTTGCTCAACATTTAATTATTGCTTATGGTTGAATATTTGCTTTTCAGTGGCATAGTTTTTGTAAGTGATCCACTGTATATGTTAACACTGTGGTATAGCATATCAGTTCTTTACCGCTCTACATCTTTCAAATGCGGTGTTCTGCAATATAGGACGCTGTTTTTGAACAAGTCTTCCTTATATTAAGTACTCCTAGTAACTACACATAGATAATTTGTTACTTTTTTGGTAAATGCACAGTTATTCTGTTCTTATACGGAAGCAATTCTAAGCCATATGGACAGGCTCTGTTCATAATGCTTAAATCAGATATAAAACTCCTATGAATCCAAATCTTTGTTCCAAAGTTATGTGCACATATTTTTTTAATAGGCATTTTTCTAAGAATTAAGCAGCAATCTCTATTTGTGCAGTGTCTTCCAGAAAGAAAATTCTTAAAGTGCTCCATACATTAGGGTAAAACATGAAACAAAGGGAGAGATAAAGGAAGAAGCACCAGCAACAGGGGTTTTAAGAAAGATGCATTACAATATGTTGGCTTGTCCATCAGCTGCTAAATCATTTTTGAATGAGTTGTTTTGATTGTAGTGAAAATGTACATTCCTGAAAATATTGCCAGCAGAAGGTTAAGAAGTGAATTGCTAACAGTAAGCCAAGAATTGATTGGTAGCCTGGGCTGAGTGTATGATGTTCAGGTTAGGAATGAGAAGGAGAGGAATGAAAAAAGGGAAGAATTCTAGGTGTAGAAAGGTATTTTATTTTCTTTAAGATACTGAATACAAACTAAACTACTCTCTGTGCTGTCTCTTATTCTAGAGATTACTTACAACTGTCAGATTCCAGATGGAGTTCCTATAGATATCCAAGTTAAGCTGATGGTGTGCTTGATCCACCTTCATATTCTTCAGCCCCTTGAGGTAAGTTGCAGGTCAATGTGAGTTGTGAATTCAATTATGACCGCTCAAGGATCTTAAGCTAAATACACATGCAGTAATTCGACTGAACATTAATAAACTGCTTTGCAATCACTGTTTGTGCAGAAAATGATAAAATAAAAGGACAGTTAAAGAAAGAGGCAACAATTACGGGAAAAAAATTATGCTGATTAGTCAGAAAGATACATCATTGTACAGTGTATTGGTCCACACTTCAGAAGCCAAATCTCAATGAAATAGTACTGTATCTCTAATTTCCCTCAATACAAACTAATATTCTTCATTATGCTGCGGAGGGGTGGTAAAAGATAGCATTTGAACTACTAGTGGTTATTCCAAGAAACCAATCAGTTTCAATAAGCACAGTATTAACAGTCTGAGAATAAAGTAACAATGTAGGTGTGGGCTGAGTGCACAATGAGAAATAGTTAAGAGAAACAGTTTGATTACATTTTTTGTGTTTTGTTCAAGTGAGGAGCGGCAGTGCCAAGGAAACAATTTTAATGTGTGCAAGTACCTATAGTATATCCGGTGTTGAATTATTTAACTGTAAGTTAGTAGTGCTTGAAAAATGTTACAGTAATAATTGTTGTTGTCCTGTTAGATTTCTCATTAACACCAATATGAGGTAGCACTTACGTCCAGAGTGATGAAGTGTTTTGAGAGGTTGGTGATGAAGCATATCAACTCCTGCCTGAGAAGTGACTTAGATCCGCTCCAATTTGCCTACCGGCACAACAGGTCCACAGCAAATGCCATTTCATTGGCTTTTCACTCAACCCTAGAACATTTGGACAGCAAAGGTGCATATATCAGGATGTTCTTTATTGACTACAGCTCAGCATTCAATACTGTCATCCCCTCAAAACTGATCAATAAACTTCTAGACGTTGGCCTCAGTATTTCCTTGTGCAATTCGATCCTCTATTTCCTCACTGCAGACCCTAGTTGGTTCAGATTGGCGACAACATCGCCTCCACAATCTCCATCAGCACAGGTGTATAACAAGGCCGTGTGCTTAGCTCCCTGCTCTACTTGCTTTACACTTATGACTGTGCGGCAAAGCATAGCTCCAATGCCTTATTTAAATTTGCTGACGACACCACTATTGTTGGCCGAAGCAAGAATGCTGATGAATCAGCATCTAGGAGGGAGATTGAAAATTTGGCTGAGTGTTGCCACGACAACAACAACCTCTTAGTCAATGTCAGAAAGACCAAAGAGCTGATTATTGACTTGAGGAGGAGGACACTGGAGGTCCATGAGCCACTCCTCATTGGTGGAGAGGATCAGCAACTTTAAATTCCTAGGTGTTACCATTTCAGAGGAATTGTCCTGGCCCAGCAAATAAATGCAATTATGAAGAAAGCACGCATTGCCTCTGCTTCCTTTGGAGTTTGTGAAGATTCAGCATGACATCTATAATGTTAACTAACTTCTGTAGATGTGTGGTGGTAAGTATATTGACTGGTTGCATCACAGCCTGTTATGGAAGCTCCAATGCCCTTAAACGGAAAAGCCTACCTAAAGTAGTCGATGTGGTCCAGTCTAACACGGGTAAAGCCCTTCCTGCCATTGAGCACATCTACATGGAGAGCTGTCACAGGAAAGCAGCATCAATCATCAAGGGGTCTCACCACCCAGTTCATGCTCTCTTGGTGCTGCTGTCATCAGGAAGCAGGAGCCTCAGGACTCACATCACCAGGTTCAGGAACAGTTATACCCCTCAACCATCAGGCTTCTGAATCAGAAGGGGTAACTTCACTCAACTTTACTTGCCCATCACTGAACTGTTACCACAACCTATGAACTCATGTTCAGGGACTCTTCACCTCATGTTCTTGAAATTTATTGCTTATTTATTTAATTATTATTATTAGTTCTTTTTTCTCTTTCTTTTTGTATTTGCATAGTTTGTTGCTTTTTTGCACCTCTTGGTACCGTCTTTCGTTGATTCTGTTATGGTTATTGGGTTTATTGAGTATGCCCTCAAGAAAGTGAATCTAAAGGTTGTATATGGTGTCATATATGTACTCTGATTAATAAAATAACTTTGAACTTTAAATAAGTGGAAGGCTTGTGCTATACTTTGAACAATTTACCTGCTGTGGATTCAATCAGATGAGTAGATGTGACATAAGCTGACTTCAGTTTTGATTCTTTAAGCAAATAGTAGAATTTTGTTCTGCCTGTTTAAGCGGGGTGAAAGGTAAGCTTCTAGCTCCCCCACCCACTTCTTTTTGTGTGCGGCTTTTATTAAATATCAGGAAAATTAAATTTTCCTCAGTAAGCATGTTTTAATGAATGTGACTCTATTTTCTGGCTGTTTAAAGATGACACCAGTTTTAAATCATTTGCTATTATTATTATGTATAAATATGGTTATCTCCTTTATAGATATATGGTGCTAATATTTTAAATAGATAATACATGTTCTTTATAGAAGGTATTCACAGATTTGATTGAAAGCTTAAGTATTAGATTTTTAATTAATTCACCTTACTGAAAATAGAATGTTTCGTGCTTTATTTGAAGTTCCAGAATACAGAGAAACAATACTGTGGATACAGGAAATCTGAAGTAAAAAAGGAAATGGAGAATGAGTGAAGTCCATCAATGAAAGCTCATCAACACAAGTTATTAACCCTGTTTCTTTCTCCATGATGTTACCTAATCTGCTGATTATTTCCAATGTCTTCTGTTTTTTTCCCCTCAGACTAGCCCTTGTTTTAATCTGTAGTTGAGATTAATTTGAAATCCCTTTCAAGATCAACCTTATTATTACAAGCATGCAGTGTGCTTTAAATTTTATAATGATGCAGTCTATTTTACAATTCAGTGAGGGCAGAATTTCATTGAAGCTTCTTTTGAAGAGTGAGGAAAATAATTGCAAAAGCTGAATAGTGTAGCTCCTCTTAATTGCCATGTTGGATTCTTATTATCTGCAGCTTTTAATGACTCACTTAATGGAACAGAATCCTGAAGACATGGGAGACCTCTATTTAGATGTAGCCGAAGCTTTCCTAGAGATTGGCGAGTATAACTCGGCATTGCCCCTTTTGAGTGCCCTTGTTTGTTCAGAACGATACAACCTTGCAGTGGTCTGGCTCCGTCATGCAGGTAATTAAATTTAGATCCTGGAAGTCTTGTTACTCAAAGCAAATCGTATGTTGACATTTATTGAAAGAATCAAAAATGGTGAAACAAGCATGTGCAGCACTTGCAGGGAATGAAGACATGCTGCTGGCGACAGAATAAGATTCACCTAGTTTCAAGTTAAAGAGAATTGTTAATTTGGTTTTACTTATATTGACAGCTTGCTTTAGACAGCAACTTGATTAAAACAAATATGATTGTAGCTATGAATATAGGTTGGATAAATTAGGGTTGTTTTCTTGGAGCAGATGAGACTGAGGTGTATAAAATTTTGATGACTTTGAGTAAAATGAATTTCATTAAGTGAGAAGTCAAACATTAGGGTGGAGTGATTTACAATAATTGGTAGAATGGGGATGACAAAGCATTCTTTTCTGCACAGAGGGTGTTAGAAGTCTGGAACACACTGCCTCATCATAACTTGGCCATTACTGGAGGATTAGTTTTGTTTTTACTAGTTGGAAAGCATTAACCAAATTAAAATTGCATTGCTGTCATGGTGGAATTTGATGCCTGGTCTTTTGATTAGTATCCCAGGCACTTGGATTACTAGTAAACTAAGTAAAATGTCACAGAACCATCATTCCCTATTGTCAGTTCTATACAGTGTAGGTAATACAAGTTCTTGTGATGCTTATATTATGAGATTTGATAAAAGACAGCTGTTTGAAGAGGAAAAGTATAGAAAGAAGCACAAGAGGAAGCCAGAGAAATGGGACACAAGGTGGTAGAGTTGGACAGCCTCCTCCTCATGAATCTTATATAATTGAGCGCTCCTTTTGAGTTCTGGCACTTTGGCTTTTGGAGGGGGTTAAACGTGACTTGGTCAGTTGATTATTCGTAGTAACTGGTTCATGGAACTGGTGGTAGAAATCTGTGCTAAAGTGTTATCATTTCACCTTATACTTTCATGCACATATTTCTCTCAGAACTGCATAGCAAGAACAAAGGTAACCAGAGAAAGTTATTATGCAGCCGTGGGAAATAGGAAAACTTGAATGCAATTTTAAAATCTGTCTAAAAATAGTCATTACAATAATGAAATTTATGTATGTGTTTAACTTCTTCAAAATATTATCTATAATTTATAATATCTATTATTACAAAACTAGAAAAAAATTAAAAATTCCATTATTAGATTATTATTGGATGATTTTTATTTTCATTGCTATTATTCATTATTAGATATTCAATATTAATTATTATTTCTTTTTAGAAAATTAGAGAATTTGCTTTGCCAAATGAGAGCCTGTTTGCATCCTTGAGTTGTGAACACAATGAAGAAAGTGGCAGGTGTAATAAAAGCACTTGAATACAGATCAAACAGTGTATCTGTACTTCTCAGTCTGTCTCACAGCCCTTCCCTTACTTTTCTTTCCTGTCTCACCCAAAGTTGGAAAATTTTATCAGTTGTCACTCCCAATTTCCAACTTTGTTTCAACCATATTTGTTCATCTATGACTTTTGGCTTACATTCCTCAACTTATCACCATGTCAAGATTCAAGGTTGTTTAATGTCATTTCCAGTACTGTATACATTTGTAAAGGAGAACAAAATAATCATTACTTTGGAACTGATGCAGCTCAAAAGAAAGTACAGTAAGATAAAGAGCACAATAATAATATATCCATAGATTGTATGTCCATAAAGTGACACAAGGAGTGTCTGTACATAAGGTGACTGTCAGGAAATGATAAAGTAGTGGTGGTTGGAGTTGTGCTGTGGTGGGTTAATGGATGGAGGTGTTGATCACCCTTACTACTGAGGAAAAGTAACTTATTTTAGTCTGCTTGTCTGACATGGATGCTATATAGCCTCCACCCTGATGGCAATGGGTCTACAGTCCATGAGCAGGGTGGATGTGATTCTTTATGATGTTATTTGCCCTTTTCTGGCACCTTTCTGTTTATATGTCCTTGATGGCCGGAAGGCTGGTGCTGATGATAGATTGAGCAGTTTTAACCCATTTTAAAGCCTTCCTGTTCACCACAGTGCAATTTCTGTATCAGGCAGTGATGCTGCTTGTTAGGATGCTCTGTACTCAGCATCTGTAGAATAACGTGACTATAGATGTGTATTGTCCAGTACTCTTCAGCCTCCTCAGAAATTAGAGGCATTGGTGAGCTTTCCTGATTGTGTATAATGCATTCTGAGACCATGAGAGGTTGTGCAAGATGTGCCCTCAGGAGTTTGAAACTTCTCGCAGTTTCCACTGCTGCGCTGCCGATGTAAAGAGTTGTGCGAGTTCTTCGGAAGTCAACAACCATCTCCTTTGTCTTATGATATTGAGGAAGAGGTTATTTTACTGGCACTAGGCCTCGAGCTCCTCCACCACCTGTCTGTAGGCTGACTCATTGTTGTTGATGAGCCGCACCACTGTCATGTCATTGGCGAAGTTGGCAATGTGATTACTCGAGTGTTTGGCTATGCAGTTATGTGTGAGCAGAGTGTACAGCAGTGGGCTCAGCACACAGCCCTGGGTTGCATCCTTGTTGAGAATGATGCGAATGAGCGGTTCTGCATCCTGACTATCAAAGGTCTGTTGATTTGTAGTCCAACACCCATTGCACAGAAGGGTACTTAGATTGAGGAGTATGAGTTTGTTCATCAAGGTCTGTGGGACAATGGTGTTGAATGCTGAACTGATATCCAGAAACGGCATTCTGTAAGTGTCCTTGTTTTCTAGGTATGTGAAGGCAATGAAGGCATTGTTGTAGAGTGGTTCTGTTGGTGAGCATATTGGTGAGTGTCCAGTGTGGCAGGAATGGAGTATTTGATATGTGCCGTTACAAGCTGTTCAAAGCACTTCATGATGATTAGTGTCAGTGCCACCTGGCAGTAGTATTTAGTTCTGAAGGTGTACCGTTCTTTGGTACAGGATGATAGTAGCTGATTTGAAGTATGTGGGTGCAGTAGCCTAGATGAACGATGTGTTGATGTGTTTCTAGGAGTAGATAGGATATCAGCCAGTATTTGCCATTAGCTCATAAACTTTTACTGCACTTCCTCTTTACCCATTCTCTCATTCTCTTCATTCTACCTTTGCACGTGTTGACCTTTCAAGCCAAGATAATATCTTGGTTTCTCCTTCAAGGTAGCTGATGGGGCTCTCATCTACATCCATTCTGTTTTCCACATTGTATTCTCTCCCCTTGCCTTCCCATCACCCTTGTCATCACCCTTTTCCCCAACCATCTTTTATTTTCAACAAATTGGCCTTACCTCCAATGTGATCCTAGCACCAAATATTTATTTCCTTCTGGAATATATGTATTACGATAATGATTGTGGAGAGACATTGGGAGGTCAGGAAAGAATAAACTTTCAGAAAATATATATTATGCTCAATTCTAATTTTCGTCTCTCAATGTTAGAGTGCTTGAAAGCATTGGGACACATGGAGCTGGCAGCAGAGAGCTATGCCAAAGTGGTGGCAATGGCACCTTTGCACCTGGACGCACGTATTTCTCTCTCAACCTTACAACAACAACTAGGGCGGCCAGAGAAAGCTCTTGAGGCACTGGAATCAATGCATGATGCTGAAACGTTAACACATGATGCGAATGCAGCTCAGCAGGTACAAAATACAGCAGCAGTTAATTATAGTGACAGAGCATGTGTTTCACTGTATTGTGAAAACCAAAAAAAAGTTTTTTGCAAACCATTGCAAAATACAGGTGTCTCCCCCCCCTTACAAATGTTCACTTTATGCCGCTTTGCTTTTACAAAAGACCTACATTAGTAACCTGTTTTCGTATTTTATGAATGTGAAAATACAGAGGATTTTCGTTTTACGAAAAATTTTCCCATATAAATTAATGGTTCTACCTTTGTAAAGGGGGAGGGACGCCTGTAATAATTTACTAGCTACATGTTGGATTCATTGAAATTACAAATTAGTTATCATTGTAGAAATTTGGTTGGTAGTGGAACTGGATTTTAGCCTGGCTTTTACAGATATCTTCTCATGCACATGTTACATATGAAATTTACCACATTAAATGGGCCTTACATAATTAAGCATAAAAGAAAATTTGGCATTCCTTTCCTCAGCCTATTATAAGTACCTCTGTAAAGGTTTGGACAGTTGGATGGTGACTTAAACGCTGGCAGTTCCAGCGATGTCAACATCCTGAAAAATTAATTTTAGAAGTGGAGTGTTATTCGAGCTATGAATACTACATCTAGAGTCATCTAGTCTGCCTGATAAAATGTGTACCTGAACTGTTAAGACTTCTTTGGTGGGGTTAATTAATTAATTATGACCTGTGACCAAAGTGAAAAGAAGTCTGGGAAGTAAGGAAAGTCTTGTGAAAATGATAGCTCTTGTGTAAGAGTTGCCAATTTATAGATCTCATATACTTTCAATTTTAGTATATCTGGTTTAGCTAATTCAAGACATTTGTGAGTACAAGTGATAATGTGCATGGATTTATTGGTTATTAAATAAGTTGCATCTAGTATAAAACTATAACCCAAAGTTGAGAGTCACAGTCCTTCTACACCTTGGAGGCTAATATCCTGAATCACTGCACCACAATCCCTTTTCCCCTTGCTGTGTCCTGATGACTGTAGATTTTGTTCCTCTGGGCCACACTTGCTTTCTCTCTCTAGACACCATGTGTGTATGTTCTTTTCCTCTTCAATCTTACAGGGTAAATAACAGCCTCCTGAACTGTTATACCCTGAAATTTAAGTGGAATCCTTGAAAAATGATCTTTCTGGTTACCATGTTACTGTTGAGTTGGTATTTTGGGACAAGGTTGACGGCAGTTATTCTTGCCTTGCTGCAACTTGCTTCTAATAAGCTTCCCTCGGGAGGCAGTCTACTGGACTAATGAGGAGCTGATCGATCCACAGTGCCTCCATTCTAGAACCAAGGCCATCCCAACCTCAGTAGCCAAGCTGCAGTGCTCAGGTGATTCTTGTGTTTGCAAACATTCAGAGGCTGAGATCCAAGACATTGTTGACTCTTAGGTTGCAGAATATTCAAGGTTAATCTGCACAGTTGGAAGAATTCAAAGGAAAAATATTAAGAGTTTAGGGCTATCATGTTCCTGTAAGGATAAAAGCCAAGGGTAATAAGTACACAGATGTCAAGGGTTATCTAGGATGGGTAAAGGAAAATAAAGAAGCACATAGCATGTAGAGATAACTCAAGAAGGGGAAATAGTCAAGGCTACAAGAAGTGCAGGGAGATGCTTAAAAATGAAATCAAACTTAACTTTATACCATGATAGTTTTCTGAGTTATTATATACCTCAGCTTTACCCGCCTTCAAACTCAAGAAAAATATCAAACTGCCTGCAGAATTGTTGGGAATGAAATAGTGCTTCTCACAAAAGCAGAAACAAATTCTGTAGAGTTTCTCATTATTAGTACAATTAATGGAATGTAATAAAAATGTCAGTCTGCCATTTGTTGACAGTTTTCTCAAGAAGAAATTGAGCAACTTGTCTTTTAAAAAATTTGTTTTAGTGGATTTAATCATCATATTTCCTAACACATAAATAATCACTTGTCTGACATTCAGGAATTGAAGCTGTTACTTCACCGTTCAACCTTACTGTATTCCCAAAAAAAGTTACCTGATTATGTGGATGCTTTACTTGCCATGTTAGCAATGCTTTTAAAGGTGAGTTGTAATTTAGATCTTGTTTCATGATTTCCCAGTAAAAGAATTATTGCTAACTAAAAGAAAATTGATATACAATTGAAGTACCAAGTATAACAGCCTGTTTAACATTACACCTGTTCAATCTTAATGAATTCCTTTCCTGCCTACAGCAATTCATAAGATCATATTGGAAAGCATTGCAAAGACTAGACTTTTGAAAGTGAATAGAAAATGAGCAAATTTTGTGCCAGTGATGTTGTACCTGAAAACTGAATTTAATGTTGTATTTGTGTTTTCATGTATTCCAATGTAAGCAGTTTGTCTCACTTTAGAAGCTTAATTTTAGCACTTTCCATATGTTTGCTGAGGTTTTCTAAACATCAAATTTAAAAAGGAGTTAATCAGTACAGAATAGAATTATTGCATGTGGGTGAATTAGAAGAATTTGGGAAGCAACAGGAATACCACAGTGGGCCTCTGAACACTAAAGTCAGAGAAAGGAAAGGTAGAAATTCTGTACTTGATCACAATTCAATAATACTGGAAATATACTTGTGTAATATTTGCTGAAATTAAGGTGGAGCTTTACTCCAGTTTTACCCTTAGTTGTACTTGCTATGAAGGCTAGCACATGAATATTGATAGGTTTGCATGAGAGAGCACCAGCAGAACAATAAATATTAAAACATCAAAAAAGAAAAGCAGCAAAATTGGCAGATAAGGAATTCTGGCAAAGCAGAAATGGGTTCCAGCAAGAAGATCCCTTTAACACAGCATGTATTTTCTATTTAAGATAATAGAGAAGAACAGGAGACCTGCATCTTAACCTTGAGTTGGCTGCGGGGTAAAAATAGAATGGTCTAGGTTAATTTAATCGTTCAAGTTCAAATTCTTTTTTTCACATTTTATTTAATTGCAAACTATAAGATGAAATTGTAAATCAGCAAATATTAAAGGACTAGTTGTTCAAGATGTGAGAATTGTTAAAATTTGACATTTTCTTGATGCATATTCACAACAGTATTTTGAGATGGGTATACAGTAAACTTCCATTAATTCAACATCTTCAGTATTCCATATAAAATTTCTATCGTTTTTAGTGTAAATCCAGACTGCGGTTTTTCTGGACTGCTGGATTTAACTCCTATTAATACCCCATCACACTAGATTGATAATATAGTAATACAAATGTTGTCTGACAAGATAAAGGAATGAAATTAATGTGTAGCCTTCAGTTAACATAATTGCTCAAGATATTGTGTTGATGTGAACAATGACTTCCAGAAAGTGAAGCATATAAAAATGCCTCTGAATGCTTTTCCCCTTTCTAATCAACATTTAATGTTTCACCATGAGAAAGAACACCTAAATCTGATAGAATTTAAAAGCTGTCAGTTTGTACCATGTTTATTTTATGCTATTGGCAACATGATTCTGTCTTGAAGGAAGCTTTGTTGGGATATAATTAAACTAATTCCATTTGTGGTTGAGCAGTTATTTAGTTACCTTTGGTTACTGAGCAATTTTTTTAAGGTGCATTTGATATTGAATTTGTCTGTAGGTGGCAATGAGCAGGGCTCAAGTTTCTTTAGTTTCAAAATCCAAAAATGGGGAAAAACATCTGCATCTTGCCAAGGACTCAAGAGATAAAGTTAGTGACATTGATGATCAGGAAGCTGCATATTTGGATGTGAAAGGTAAGGAATTCATGTAATCATGTGAAGCTTTAACTAAAATTTACAGGTTGAATACCCCTTATCTGAAATTCCAATTTTTTTTTTGAGGACTGACGTGATGTCAGAGATTGAAAATTCCACATGACGCTGGGAAGATTCCCATGCAATTCACATCATAGACAGTTCTGAAAAGTGACCTCACATACATAATGAACAGAAGTTAATGAAAAATAGAAAAACACTGCATGAAGTGACAAATGAAGATCTCAATTATGTTATGAAAGAGTGGATTTGTCTGCTTAATGGTATGCTGATAGTGAAACAAGCAAAGATCTATCACAACAAACTAAAAATAGAAGGTAAATGTGAATATTCAGCAGGCTGGTTGCAGAAACTTTAGAAAAGGCATGGCAAAAATTTTTAAAGATTTTTAAAATTCTAAAGATAAAGTGTCTGCTGATCACAAAGCAACAGAAAAGTTCATTGATGAGTTTGTGAAGATTGTTGCTGATGAACATCTTACACTGGAATAAGTCTGCAATGCTGATTGGTTTTATACCTTGAATAAAACATAAAAAAGTAAAATACCAATACTGTAATCTTTCAGTTAAAGTACAACATCATAGGTAAAGACTGAAAGCCTGCTATTTGTTGTTGTTCAGCAGGTGATTGAAGTATTCCACCGATGCTTCTGTGCTGCTTTTGTTTCCCTGCACACATTTTATTTTATTATATTAATAGAATGTAATAATTTTTACTTTTAAGTCCATATGTGTGATGAACAAGTGTAAGACAAAGACTGCTTACGGTAACACATAAATTCAGAGTTGGAAATGATGGCAATTCCAAGCTATCTCATTATATATTCCAAAATACAAAATCAAAAATACTTTTGGCCCCGTGCATTTGGGATAAGGGGTCCTCAACCTGTACTAAAATCTAATCATTGCCGACAAATGAACCTGGTACATTATGTTTAAACACTGAACTGATGTAATTAATTATATGCATTGCTTAGTTGTTGCTGCAAACTTAGCAAATGCCCAATTATATGTGTTTGTCCATCCCACTTGATTATAATTTTTAGTGTATTGTTCATTTTCTTGGCATTTTGAAACAATGCAAAGTAATTTCATTGCTATTTTGTATTCTGTAGATTTTAATCGCATCTGCTCTTGACTTATTAAAAGATTTAAAAGTTGTAAATTGGGAGCTGTTGCAGAATCCTACATGTACAGCCACACACAGAGACTAAAATGAAACAACTATTTGATTGTTTATGGCAACCACTGTCCTGCTCTGTATGACAGAATCGTTTAAGATATTACTTGACCTCTTGAGAAGTCATCCTCATTCAGATCATTTATCTAATTGATTTCTCTTGGCAAATGTTTAACTTTTAATGATAGCAGTAAAAACAAAATTTATAGGTATTTCACTCAATGATACATTATAACAAAAACATTATTGACATTCCTGATACCATGAAAATTTCAAAGATTGCTGGTAACTTAAGAATATAGTAATGTAGGGAGAATAAGATCGTGGCTGATCTGTAACTTAACCCCATGTACCTGCCTTTGATCAATATTCCTTGATATCTTCGGTTAACAAAAGTCATTTATAGGTTTAGACTAAACAATCATCTTTGTAGAGAATGCAATACCATCACTTTTATGTAGGTGTGTTTCCCACCTTCAGTCCAAAAAGGTCTGACTTCGGTTTTGCTCTATTCACCAAAGACCAGAGGTAATTCTTCCTAATACTTTGTCAGTTTCCCTTCATATATTGACATTTTAAATCCAGTAACCTCTTAACTTCCTCAAATCTAGGGAATATTATTGTAGTTGAGGTCAAGGTATCATTCTGATATATCTGAATTGGACTTCTTTCAAAGCTAACGTTTCTCCTCGAACCACACCCAGACTGCTGACATCTGGTATTGATCCAGGGCTTTGTATGTTGTAGGAAAATTACTGTCATCTAATTTGTATTCTAATCCAAAAGGACAACATGCTGATACCTTAATTAATTTCTTACCTGAAAATTACAGTTTGATAATGAGTGATTATGAACTGTTAATTTTCTTTGGACCTCTGAAGTTTATAACCTTTTGATATTTAGAGAATCCTCCATTCTAATGTTGGGTCCAAAATGGAAGACCTCTTATTTGACAACATTGGAATCTATTTGCTACAGTTTTCCCCCTCATTTATTTAATATATTAACACCAATTTGTAATTTAATGCTTCCATCTGCACTGATTACAGTGCCATTTATTTTCATGTCATTAGCAAATTTGAATATATACTTTTCTAGCCCAAAATATTTATACAAATAAATATTATTAGCTCCTGCTTAAACACATGTCCTGGAACTGCTTTCAGTGCTACTTCCCACCAAATAAGACAGAAACAAAATTTGCTTTTGTATTTCTCGTATTGCTTTCAAAGTACTTTGTCTTGTTTTCAAATGTCTCTGCAACGTATATGCTTGTTCTCTATAGCTGAAGATATGCAGGAAGCAAAATCTTTGTTGTCCAGTGTCATCTTGCAGCTGACTATAGTGCATGCAGAGAAGAAATGGCAGATAGATAAAAAAGGAGCAGGCTGATAGTTCAGGAGATCTCTGAGGGTGTGTTGCTTTCTAACTAGTATTCAGTTCTAAGTACTGAAAGGGTAGTCTGTTGAGAGTGCACCACCAGCCAAGTTCAGAACAATGTGGTGACTCAACCATATAGGGAGAAGATCAGAAAAAACTCGTATAGATTCTGGATCACCAAAGTGATTCTTAGATGGTGTGATGTTGCCAGAGTAAAGAATAGTACTGTACTGACCTGTAAGCCATCTTTTTATCAATTCATGAAAGCAGTGACTGAAGTACTTTTGTTTCCTTTTCATTACAGGAAAGACTAGTGTTCTGAATAAAGATGACTGGTGGAATTTATTGTTAAAAGCCATTTACACCTTGTGTGACCTCAAACGTTTCAAAGAAGCTGAACTCTTGGTTGATTCTTCCTTAGAATATTATTCATTTTATGATGATAGGCAGAAACGGAAAGAGTTGGAATACTTTGGCCTGTCAGCTGCTGTTCTGGACAATAACTTCAGGAAAGCATACAATTATATCAGGTATTACGGATCTGTCCACTCTTAGGTACAAAAACTAGTTTATTATAATGTAGAGAAATGCACATTTTTTACAATAAAATTGTTCATCATTGTGAATTTCAAAATAATCACTGTATTTTCAATGTTGTAGTACAAGGTAATATTGGAGCTGCCAGATAAAAAAAAACTATTATTTAATTATAATCTTTCATAGTCAGGACATATCGAAAAGAAGTATTTTTGAATTGTAGTCACTGTTGTCATGAAAGAAATGTAGAACTGATTTGTACACATGAAGTCCTAAAAATTGTAATGTACCAGGGCCTCTATTTTATTGTCAGACATTGAGGGATAGATATTGGTTAATTGTTGTCTTCCTTGTGCTAGGGTTCAAGATGTCACAGAGTGACTGCAAAAAAACTTCTGCAGGAGGAGGGTAAACAAGTTGCTTCCTTGCAGTGTTGTGGAGAGCATGTTTTGGAAGGTGACCACTTACAAGAGGGTGCTTACAGAGGGGAAATGTGTGACTGTTGCATAGACAAAAATGAGCAGGCAGATATTTCAGACAACCTCTGAGGGCATTTTACTTTCTAACCAGATTTCAGTTCTGAGTACCGATTGGATAGTCTGTGGGGAGTGCACCATGAGCCAAGATCAGAGCAATGTGGTGACCACTGTACATGGGAAAGATTACAGGAAGCCTCTGTAGCTGCAGAAGTGATTACTAGATGGTAGGTTGTTGACCTTGCGCCAGAGCTAAGGATGTCATCATGCAGCCAAGGAGTATTCTGGAGTCAGGATAAACAGGCAGAAGTGTGAACAGTATGAGTACCAATGAAGGTGGTTGAAAAGGGATAAGGTTTTATTGCAAGATTTTAAGGAGTTAATGAAATTAAGAATTAGGACCCCAAAGGTTTTGCAACTGAAGTACATTTGCAATACATATTAATAAAATCTATAAATTACAATAAGTATATGTAACAAAAATTAAATTAAATAAGTAGTGCAAAAAGAAAAGGGGAAAAATACTGAGGATAATAATTGGATAAATCCTGGATTTACTGTCCATTCAGAAATCTGATAGCTGAGGGGAAGAAGCTGTTCCTGAAACATTGAGTGTGTGTCGTCCTTGATGGCAGCAATGAGAAGAGGGCACGTCCTGGGTGAAGAGGGTCTTTAATGATGGATGCCACCTTTTTGAGGCATCACCTTTTGAAAGCATCTTGGCTGCTAGTAGGCTGCTGCCTGTGATGGAGCAAACTAAGTTTACAACTTTCTGCAGCTTTTTCCAATCCTGTGCAGTGGCCCCTCCATAACAGATGGTATGATGGTATGTGATGTAACCGTTAGAATGCTCTCCATGGCACATTGGTAGAAATTTGCGAATGTCTTTGGTGACATGCCAATTCTCCTCAAACTCCTAATAAAATATACCCGCTGTCATGCCTTCTTTGAAATTGGGCCCGGGAGAGATGCTCAGAGATGTTGATACCCAGGAACTTGAAATTGTTCACCCTTTTTACTTCTGATCCCTCAATGAGGACGGGGTTGTGGTCCCTCGACTTCCCCTTCCTGAAGTCCACAATCAATTCCTTGGTCTCACTGTCATTGAGTGCAAGATTTTTGCTGTGGCACCACTCAACTAGCTGATCTGTCTCTCTCCTGTATGCCTTCTTGTCACCATCTGAAATTCTGCCAGCAGTAGTTGTATTGTCAATAAATTTTATAGGGGCATTTGAGCTGTGCCTAGCCACAGAATCATGGATGTAGAGAGTGGAGCAGTGGGCTAACCACACATCCTTGATCTGTGCCTGCGTTGATTGTCAGTGAGGAGGAGACATTATTTCCGATCTGGAGAGACTGTGGTCTCCGACTGAAGAAGTTAAGGATCCAGTTGCAGATGGAGGTCTAAATGGACACTGACGCTAGTTATAAACTGTTCGAAAACAACCTTCTATCCCAATTAAGTGCTATGGTGTCCCAAATGAATGAAGGGAATCCCAGCTATTTTCTCGATTAGTTTTTGTTCTTTAACAGTTGTCCCAACTAAGCCGCTGACCTGATTAACTGATGGCCCAATTAACGTAAATCTATCGTACTTGTGTTGATTTTTTGAAGTGGGTCTTGCCTCCTGAATTAGAGGGTTTTGGATTCTGAAGTACTATCTATTATGGTAGAAACCAAAATGGACTTTTGGTTTCCATTTAGGGAGTTTTATGAGTGTTAGGAAGTACAAAGGTTTGTATATGGCTATATCCAATTTTGCCCTTTTTCTTCCCATTCTTCGTCTCGGGCTTTGCATGTTCTGACGATTGAAGGAGGCTGAAACTTGATTATAGTGATAGCTGTGTGGAATGAGCTTCCTGTAGAAGTAGTAGAGGCCAGTTCAGTTGTGTCATTTAAGGTAAAATTGGATAGGTATATGGACAGGAAAGGAGTGGAGGGTTATGGGCTGAGTGCGGGTAGGTGGGACTAGGTGAGATTAAGAGTTCGGCACGGACTAGGAGGGCCGGAATGGCCTGTTTCCGTGCTGTGATTGTTATATGGTTATATGCTCCTCAGACAGGATGAAGAGGTCAATACTCCCCAATGCCATTAGGCTTTACAATTCAACCGCCAGGACTTAAGAACTTTTTAAAAGCTATTATTAATGCTTTTTGAGATAGTGATTTAGATGTATATCATATTTTTTACTGAGTTAAGTATTGTATGTTATTAGTTTTGCTAAAACAAGTGTATGGGACATTGGAAAAAAAGTTGAATTTCCCCATGGGGATGAATAAAGTATCTATCTATCTAAAGAAAGTATTACAATTAATCAAAGCTGTAGAATAAGTTATATCCACTAGAGGGCTAACGTGCACAGCTTCCATTGGAGAGGCTTCAATGGATAGTGCAGTGTGCAAACTTTTTTTTACAGTCAGACATGGAAATCCAAGACTTACTGATTGTTCTTTTGCACTGGATGTGCCAGGATGCTGTGTTGAGTGACTGCCAATGCAGTGGAGGGGCAGAGCTCAATCCTGTTGATATTCCCAGCATTCAAACTGGAAAATTTGGTTGCTGATGCAAGTCTTGGTTAGAAGTAGTTCAGGGTTGTGGTCCAATTGATTTCTGTGGTGCTTTGGGAAAGAAAGTGGTCATTTATTAAAAATGATTTAATTTTTGTTTTAATGCTTTAAATTAATTTAAACAGTATATGTTTTACTTATTAAAACATTTAAATCGGTTAAGAAAAATGTTATAATTATTGATTTCATTTTTATTTGTTTCTGAATGCCTGATGGCTTGGCAATCCTGATTGGGGTTTTTCTGTCTGTAAAAGCTTTTGGAGGATTTGGGTATGGGATTTCAGTGATGAAACCACAAACCAGTGATGTCGCTGCTGTAGTCTTGTACATTTAGGCCCAGTAGGTAGGCCCTCCTTCTGTGAACTAGATAAATTCAGCTATTGATTGGTCACAGCTTCATTTTAGGTCGGCCTGCACTGGCTGTGTCTAGCCTATTGTTTTTGTAGTCTGCAGTGGGCTGATTTCTGTGCATTTTAGTTTCTTTTTCATGTAAATTTTTAAATTATTTGGTATTGGATTCAATGAACAAATTGTGTTGAAAAAAACCACGAAAAGCTCAAATGTGTGTACATAAATTTTGCCTTGAGCCGAATGCTAATATTTCAGTTGTTTTTTATTTTGTTAGTAATAATTTGGACACAAATAATAACAGGGTTTTCAATTACCAAAACTTTATATTACACTAACACTACCATGTTTGCCTTTTGGCCAAATTGTGCATTCTGACCAATGTGTTTATAGTGGTGGAGAACACTTTTTTTCAAATGATTCTGCTTTACAGTGTACAACTACTGTTTCTTTTTATTACAATTCACTTCAGTTCGTAGTGTAGCAATCTGGAGCATCTGCATTCATTGTAATAATTATGAAAATCAATTGAAAAGTTTTCCATGGCTTTTATTCCTTGTTTTATTAACTTATAATGTAGTTGCTGTAAGTAAAAGCCTGTCCTCAGTACAAACAGCTATTTGAGTGCCAGATAATGTGTCATTTGTTTCATCTAAACATTGTACGATTCATGAACTAATAGTACAACTCAACTATTATGATCTAGGGGAAAGAATAACTGAAATAATTGTTCTTTTGTATGGTGTAAGCTTGATAGTCAGTGGTTATTTTGTTTGAGAGACGCAATAATGAATGCTGTTGCTAACTTTATAATTTAGATGTGACTTTGGTGTGATAACTTTGGTCAAAACTGAAATGTAAACGTGAATGGAGCCAGATCTGGCCTTGAACCTTACAGAGTTATTTTCAGTGATTTCAAATAACTGTTCAAATGTTTAAGGAGCTAAAATTCCTGATTTCACCAATGACCAAATTCTGCTTTTCCTTTAGAGCATGTTGATTTTTAAAGAGAGCAACCTAAATAGTTTGTAAGGAACATTAACTCTTCTGATAGTTCTGTTTCATAAGTGGTGATGTTGCCAATTATCAGTGTTTGGTGACTTCATAAAGCATTACATTTGAAGTTTTTGTAACAATCCTCATTAATATCATTCTGTTTGAGTTTATACTTTGCCTTAATTTACTTGCTTCATTGTCCTGGCTTTGTTTGCCATAAAATTGCTGATTTAAGATGATTTAAAGATAAATATTATGTATATGATGTTCCAGAAGAATTGTCAAGATATTTGTCCCTAAACATTTAGGGTCATGGTGATGGAAAATGTGAATAGACCTCAGCTATGGAATATCTTTAACCAAGTTACCATGCATTCTCAAGACCTGAGACACCATCGTTTTTGTCTGCGCTTGATGCTGAAACACCCAGACAATCATGCCCTTTGTGTGCTTAATGGACATAATGCTTTTGTTGCTGGAAGCTTCAAGCATGCTTTAGGTAAGAATGAGTGATCATGTTATAATATGTAATGCCAATGTTATTTGCTGGTTGTAAGTATAATCTGTTCTCTATCTCTCAGTTCTAATGAAGAGTCTCAGACCAGAAATGTTAACTGTTTCTTTTCCACAGATGCTGAGTTTCTCCAGAATTTTATTTTTTTATTTAATTTCTGACTAGGCAAATGTCATTTTAGCTGCGTGTCAGATAACAATTTAGATCTTTAGTTTTATTCCTTGAAGCTCTAGGCCATTACTGAAATGAAATTCCTAACCTGAAAAACAACTCTTGTCTGCTTCAGATACAGAGAGATCAACCAGACATATCTTCCTGCTCTGCATTTTCCAACTTTACATTTTTTGTTTAGCCTCTTTTGTATATATTCTAGCCCTCTAGCTGCTTCTATTAACTCATTGACCAGATAACCTTGTTTATAGTTTATTCCACGGTCATTCCAGTTTTATTCCGTCAGAACACTCTCTTTGCAGTTTATCAAGCTTCTTTTGCCTCCTTCCTAGTTCTGACAAAAGGCTCTTTGACCTGAAACATTAACACTGTTTCTTTTCACATAGATGTGGTCTGATCTCATGAGTGCACCTATCTGTGAATAGTATGTCAATGGATAATGAACACTTGTCACTTTATGACTATCTGATATATATCTACGTATCTCTACCTCACATTCTGTGCTAATCTGAGCATTTTTCGATCCAAGCCCTCCTTTTTGAAGCACAACAGGGAAGATCAATGGGTCAGGGAGCTTCAGTGGGGAATGTAACACAATGAATGATTCAGAATTCTGATAGTCCAGAAAGAAACACAGTTAAAGGAATTTGAGGGGAAGGATTTTTACAGAGAGAGGGTTTTTTGGAGGAGGTTGTGGAATCAATTACACTATCTATGAATGTAATGTCATCCACTTTATTCCCTATCCCTAAATTTTTCTGACACATAATCATATAATCCATATAATATCCATTCAGACTGACTTACAATATGCAGTAAATGAAATAAATTGTCATTATATTGGTATTAAATGTTTTCAAAAAACTTTCAAGGACCAGAGAATTGTTGCAGTAAAAATAGATTGGAGATTTAACTGAAGTGTATAGTTATCACTGGCATAAACATGGTAAAGCAGAAGTATCTACAGTGTAACTCTGACAATTCAGTATCCGATTGTTAAGATATCTATTCACAAATGTCCCAATTCCCACATTCCTTTAAACTGTCCTGGTGCTGTTACCCATGCTTTTTTTTTATAAATTCACTGAGATTCCATTCTCACTCCCCCTAAACTCAAAGGTGTCCTATTTCCTGTGCTCCTTTTAAACTTGGTTTCCCATACTCTGTTTAAATTTGCTAGGACCCTGTTTCCCTTGCTTTAAAATCTCTGAAGACCTGTTTCCTTTAAATGCTCTGGCACCCCCTTGCTCCCTTTAAACTCACCAAGCCCAGTTTCTCATTCTCTGAACTCACTGGGGTCTCATTTCCCATGTTCCCTTTTAAATTCAACAAGTCCCCATTTTCACACTCCTTTTAAATTCACTGGGTATTTCTTCCCACATTTCCTTTGTACTTTCCAAGTTCTGATTCCTACAGTCCTTTTAAATTCACTGAGCTTTTTCCCATATTCCCATTAAACATACTGACTTCACTGGGAAAAATCTAAAAGTAACACTTAACATTTAAAATGCTGTGTGTTAGAAGTGTTCTGGAATATTATTTGGGGATAAAATCCAGTAATCTGGAAAATTGGTTAATCTGAGACCATGAAGGCTCCTGAGTGTATCGGATTATCAGAGTGCTACTCTATTTTAAGGAGACCATAGTTTTTTTTAATTGGTGGAAGGATTAAAGGAGAGATATCAAAAAAGATTTTTTCACTCAGAGATTGTGATAATCTGGAAAACACTGTCTGAAAGAATGCAAAAGCAATTTTCTACACAATATTTTGGACAGTATTTGGATATATACTTGTAGACCTCTAAACTGTAAGTGTGTGATCTTAGTACTAGAAGGTGAAATTAGATAGCATTCTTGACCAGTACAGACAACATGATTGGGGTGGTCTCCTATATCACCACATTTGTAGGATTCTAATATTTTACAAAATCTTGTCTCTTATTTTAAATTGCAGGTCAGTATGTTCAGGCATTTAGAATTCGACCCGATGAACCCCTGCACAGTCTCTGTGTGGGCCTTACTTTTATCCATATGGCATCTCAGAAGTTTGTTTTGAAACGGCATCCTCTTTTGGTGCAGGTTTGTCAATTTCACTGAATCCAAGTTTCAAGTTAGGGTATTTCCTTTGGTGAACATCCATTTACGAATTATTTTGGTTCAACATTTTTCAGTTAGGATATGCACTTGTACAATGCAGTGGAAATAAACTGTTTGTTAAAGTTTCTGAGAATGCTTTTTCCCATATGGGAGTTATTAATACTGTTCAGCAAATTTCTGTTTAATAACGACAGAAGATTTAAAATATAGTGAAAAGGTCATTTTTGGTATTAATTTGTAGAGCAAGATGTTTCACATCGGCATTGATTATATCAGTGCCAAACTGATTTTTGATATAATGAACTATGACCCACTGCATTTTACATCTGGTTTTTGTTATGTCTGTATTCAAAAGAAGAATCCATGAAGAAAGTTATTTTTGAGTTAAACTGGGGAAGCAGCAATATTTAAATAAGGAAGCAAAAATATGGGGAGTTGAGGGCAGGATTATTGAATTTTCCATTTTTTGAGTCATAGACTTGAAAGGCACTGATCTTGGTAATGTTTGCTGACTCTCTGGTTGCCCTGCTGCGGCAGTCACAAGTTCAATAACCTGCATAGTCTAGTGCCTTGTTGATATTAGATATTAGATAGGCTTTGATATTAGACCATGAGATATAGGAGCTGAATTAGGCTATTTGGCCCATCAAATCCCAATCTCCTGTCTTTCTTTCACCCCACCCCACCGTATACCTTACTGCCCAGACCAATCAAGAATCTGTCAATCTCTGCCTTAAATATACATACAGACCTGGCCTCTACAGCTGCCTATGGCAACAAATTCCACAAATTCTCCACTCTCTGGCTAAAGAAATTCCTCCTCATCTCTTCCATGTTCAGAAACATTTAAAAACTATTAAAATGCATACATTTGAAATAATTAAAACAAATTAAAAAGTAACTTCAAAAAAAAGAAGCAAAAACACCTATTAAAACATTAAGCCAAACCAAACATTTGAGAAGTCATAGGAGAATGTGCTAGAGTTCTGTGAAGTTTCTAAATACTTCTACAGAGTTCAAAAAAAGGAAGCAATCTAGGTCTTCCCAGACAATTGATCCTAGAAAAAGAGGTGGTTGTGGGAAAAGTTGAATGTTGGTATGTAACCAGCATACAAAGGTTGCTTCGGAACAGGTATTTTGCTAAAGCTTTCAATGGTGCTGAAGCTCCTGCTGTGGGAAGAGACTCCTGCTGAAGAAGGTCAAGGCAGTTGAAAACAATTCTAATTGTTGATTTGCAAAGGGTATGAGGTGAGATACACAGAATACGAGCAATGAGAATTGCAAAGTAAGGAAGAATATTAAGGCAAGGCTTAGGTTGGGATGGACCATGGGTGATTGAAGAGAAGACTTTAACTTGTTGGGTAGGTTATCAAATATAAAATAAATCTGGAACCAGGACAGATTTACAATTAAAGTAGTCCTGTAGCTGCCACTGTTGGTGTTTTTCATTATATCTGTATTTTTCTTATAGGGATTTTCCTTTCTTACACGATACTTGGAACTCCGAGGACCTTGCCAAGAAGTGTACTATAACATAGGACGTGCATTACACCAACTGGGGCTTGTGCATTTTGCTATTCATTATTATGAAAAAGCACTGGAGCTCCCTCCTCTTAAGTTAGAGGTATGTAAAATGGTAGAAATTTTAACAGCTGACAATACTCTCTTAGGGCAGATGATCTAGCTTACAAAGAAGGCCATTATGTCATCTTGGTATAAAGAATAACTTCTACCTATAATAGAGTGTCTCTTGCTGGCTGGCTTTTTCTTTAATTTATTCCAGTGGTTGTAGCTTTCATTTCATCACTCAGTTGTTATTTTTAAAGAAAATATTTGGTGTTCCCACATGGCTCAGAATATGAAGTCAGTACATGAATTCTTTAGCCTGTGAACAGGCATAGTCTACTGTGAGCCAAGCTACCTACTGACTGAATCCTGCATACTCCTAATTGGTATCTATGTTTGGTCAATGGAAGCATATTTATATAAAATTGGCAAATTTTTTTATTGACTCACAGCGTGGAATTGGCCCTTCGAGCCATGACACCCAGTAACCGCTGACTTAACCCTAGCCTAATCATGGGACAAATTACAATGACCAATTAACCTACCAATCGGTACGTCTTTGGACTGTGGGAGGAAACCCACATGGTCACGGGGAGAATGTACAAATTCCTTGCAGGCTACTGCGGGAATTGAACTTGGGTTGTTGGAACTGTAAAGCATTGTGTTAACCACTACAATACCGTGGTTTGGGGCACTGTTGTGTGAACATTTGACTTAAAGCTGAGGCTGGTCTTTGGGGAAAAAAATAACAAGAATTAAAAATTGTGGGAGTTGTTTTCCAGACAGGAGCCTAATTTATTTTTAAACCACATGAATCATTCCCATAATTTTATCATTTTCTTTTGATGCTTATCTGTGCTATGTAAAAGAAATTTTGAAAAAAAACAAAAATATTTAAAGTTTCTCAAAGTATTTCAGCACAAGCTATTTTTAACAAAGGGTTTTGGGAATAAATGTACTAAATATGCTGATGGATTGGGCTTTAAAGATGTTTCCTCAAAGAAAACAAACAAAAGCTGCCTTTAGCAATGGTGAACGTCTCATACCACTAACTTGAGCACTTAGAGACAATCTAGTTTAAATTCTAATCTTTGGTTGTGAATAAAGGAAGATGAATCCAAACTGCAGTCATTGCAGAGGGAGCACATTCCTTGCTGACACAGAGAAGCTATTGTCATTGTACACCCCAGTGTTTAAAGTGCTATTACAGTGAATTCCTTCTGCCTTAAGGCACAATGTCTGTGATCTCTACCAAAAATCGTTTCAGAGAGAATGCAGGGAGCAACATCAGCCATTGTATGTCCTTTTTTGACTTCATACTTAAGAGGGACTAAGACGTATTCTTCTCAAGTTTTGTTCCCATCCCAGGAAATTGAGATGTAAAAGGTCTACTATGACCTTCACCTAATGCAGACTGACAAAAGAAAGGCTGTGCTGTCACCTCAAAAGTTACCGGTAGCTCAATATTTCTTGCTAAATTGTTGCATCCCAGCTCCAACAAGGTTCTAGTGAAATGCACCTCATACACAGGACTAATGAGAATTCTTCACTGTATGTCACCTCCCCTGTAGTACCAGCATCACCTCAACTTTCCTTAAAAAGCTGCACTATGATGCAGATGATGTTGATGCTAGCTCCAAGTCATTATCGGCTCATTCACTGAGCATGCGAGACTTCATACTTGTCATTCCTAAAACATAGGTCCAGCATCATAAGTCTGTGACAAAACCCAGGTCCACATATTTCAGGAGCTCACCTTTCATTGAAGGCAAATGTCAATGAAGAAATACACCATTGCCTTTAGTGTGCTAGTACAGTGATTAAATAGGTGAGGAAATGAAAACCTCACACCTGGCACAAAGCTCATGACTAAGTGATCTGCAGCAAATCATGGGCTCGCTACAGCAGTCATCTCTAAGACCCAGAGAGATACTGCTGATACTGTTTTTGTAGGATGAGCTAAATTCATTAACTGGATAAAGAACCCATATCAACAACATCTCCCAACCTACCTCATCTCTGAGGCCTCAGTCGCACTCGGTCAGTTCTAATGGCCAAGTCGCATCATTCACAAGTCCAAGCGGCGTTCAACTCTGATCTTCATCAGAAAGTCTCCGCATATCTTATTGTAATAAGAGATTTCTATGTGAGCAAAGGAAGAGGGAAAATAAAATTTTTGGAAAGAACCTGACTTCCTCACTGTCGTAATGGACAGAGCTGTTGACCCCATCTTTAAATGGCATTGATAACCCTGAGCCTTTCATTGGAAGCATGAATAGTGAAAGGAGAGCACGAACTCCCAAACTGCCTTCCCACCCATCTACCACCCTAAACACAAGCTGTAGGCCTCATTATGCACCTCAGACCCTCAAAATTGGAGTATAAGCAAGCTGCCCTAGCTATTGAAGAGACTGACGGAGATAACTTCAAATAGACTTATCCAGACTGATTTTTAAATAGCAAGCTATGAGGCAATCTTTCCTTGGATTTAAAGTATTGATTTGTAATTCAAAAGTATTTTCTTCTGAATCAGGCAGAATGACCCACTGACGTGAGATGCATTTGCAACATCATTACTTATCACATGCAAATAACCTAAATTTGAATTAAATAAATTCAGCCATAACTTTGCTCTGTATGTTTTCTTGCTGTATGTGTAATTATTTATTTGTATCTTGATCTCTGTTCAAAACAGAAGAATGTAAAAATAGGACCAGGAATAGGTTATATAACCCTTTAAGCATTCTCCTCCATTCAATTAGATCAATTCTGATTTGATCTTTGCCCTTTCTTGTTTTACTCAATAAACCTGGATTCCCTTTTATTTCAAATATCTTTCTACTGGCCTTGAATATAACCTACAGAAAGGATTAGGTTATCAACAAAAGTATGAACTGAAATATTAAGTCATGACCCAGTGAAGTCAGTATAAATTACACACATTGAGTGCAAGATTGCCTAGAAATGACAGCAGTATTGAACTGAGGTATTTGAAATGATAGATTTCACCTCACTGATCAGACTTTAGACTAAACCTTTGTAATTTTACACCTTTTATTTAGTTGATTGGGTTTGAATGCTCTTTTATTGTAGATTAAAACATCCAGAGCAACGAGCAATCTTTTCTGAAAAGGAAATAAAGAAGCAGGATAATAGACTGTCAAATTCTGTTGGTCAGCCAATAAATAAATAAAATTCTATTTCTCTCTGCATTTAGATTAGAGTAGATGTAGCTATTCTAACTTCATACTGTTAAATCAATTGCTTGACGGAGTGACAGAGTAACAAGTAAGAACAAATGGAATTCTGTCCTTTACCAGGCCATTTCATGTTGGAGCCACTACAATGTGCAATTATGTAACAATTTGCCAAAATATTTAAACCATTGTTGAACTATTTACATGGTAGTCTGACAATAAATTACGTAGTTTGTTGCTAAATGACCAAAGGAATTTTAAAGAGATTTGTTTTTAATTGCAGGGAATAGAGGATGACCAAGTGGATCTCAGACGAGATATTGCTTATAATTTATCATTAATATATCAGAATAGTGGAAACATTGATATGGCTCGGAAACTTTTATATACACATTGTGTTGTATAAAGATCATGAAACTGATGGAATACCCAGTATAACTTGAAAAGTTGTATAAGGTGAAAAGGTTAGCTTTTGTCATTTATGTATATTATTTTATTAATTTCAGCCCTTTTTTTATATGTACCATTAAAATGTTTCTGAAAATGCTTTGATGTGTTACTGTTTTGTTCTATCACAGGTGGGTTAAATATATCACGTTAAATTGCTAGAAGTTCCACCATGGCCCTGTGGTTATAGAACATAGAACAGTACAGCATTGGAACAGGCCCTTTGGCCCATGATATTCTGCTAAACCAATGAAGCCTAATTAAACTAATTCTTCCTGCCTGTTAGACTCTATATCACTCCATTTTCTGCATATTCATGACTCTATCTAAGAGCCTCTTAAACACCTCTACCATATCTGCTTCCACCACCACCACATTGCAATACATTCCAAGCACTCACCACTCTGTGTTTAAAAAATAAACGTACCCTGCACATCTCCTTTGAATTTCCCCCTCGTCTTTAATGTATGTCCATGCTGGTTGTATGCTCTAGCTATGCATCTCATAATTTTATAAATTTCTATCATGTCTCTCCCCAGCCTCCGCTTCTCCAGAGAAGACAAACCTATACCACCAGACCATTATATACACATACTGCAAATATAAATCATACCTTGCTAGATTTTACTGTTCATAATTCTGATATTTACCAACAATACAATTTTCATTGTATTGCCTTTTGTAGTACTGAAATAAGCAACACCGTTAACACAAATCACATTAAGACAAAGCTGAATTGTAATAGTGTGCACTAATGGCTATTTTTTTTTTGGTGGTCCTTCTTAGACTGAGAACTCAGTTGAAGAAATTATGAACCGTTTTATTTATTTTTTACTTAACAATACAATATGGTGTAGACCCTTCTGGCCCTTTGAGCTATGCCGCCCCAGAATCCTCCAACAAACCCAATTAACCCTAACCTAATCATGGGATAATTTACAATGACTAATTAACCTACCGGTTTGTCTTTAGACTGTGGGAGGAAACTGGAAGACCTGGAGAAAACCCACCCATTTCATAGGGAGGACGTGCAGAGACTCCTTACAGAACTGCGCCAGAATTGAACTCTGAACTCTGGAACAACCTGAGTCGTAATAGGGTCGCGCTGACCGCTATGCTACCGTGGTGCCATATTAGTAATGCTGGGTTATTTTGTAAAACTCACAAAGTATCATGGCAGTTACCATCCAGTCACCGAATCAGAGAGAGATACAGTATGTAAAAATCCCACTGCCCCAATGATTTAGAGTTAACCATCATGCGCCTACTTAAATTAATCCTACCTCAACCTATTCTCCCCACATTCCCCTCAACTTCCTTCCAGATTATACATGGATCTATGCACTTGGGGCAATTTATAGTGGTACATTAATCTACCAAACTATGTGACTTTTGGATGTGGGAGGAAACCAGAGCTAATGGAGGAAACTCATTCAATCACAGGGAGAACATACAGACTCCACACAAACAGCAACATGGGTCTGAAATGAACTTGGGTTCCTGGAATTGTGAAGCAGCAGCTCCATTATCTGCACTACTCTGCTGCCAATATTGTGGATGAATTGGTTATAAAATGAAATTCTATTGTTTTCAGTCTTCACAGATTTAGGAACCAATTTCTGAAATATTGCAGCATACATAGGAGGCAAGTTAAACAAGTTAACTACAGAATACAGTAATGGTCTATGTTTTCCCTCATTCCGTTTGTTCTAAATATCATTAAACCTCAATCACAGGCTCAATTCTTAGTTTATATAACCCAAACCAGTAGTGTCATTAACAGGTTATTGAGGTGGCAGTGCCTTGACACAATATAGTAATTTCTCTTTAAAAGAATTCCTTATATTTTTATACTTTGGGCATCTGACATGAATGAGGAAAAAAAATTAAGTGTCGTGATAAAAGGAACACTATAGGGAAGTGTACTCTTGAGTGTACAAGTCTAATCTGAATTTTATCTGCAACCATGATATGAATACACAGCATTTACAGCTGTGTGACTATACAAATAAAGTATAACTGCAATTCTGGGTATTGATTTGGAAATAATCTTCTCTAGATACAGTTTCCATAGATACTGCATTGACAAATGTAAAATTACAAAACCAGATTCAGACTGAATGTCAAATGTCCTTCATTTAGTTTCAATACAGGCTAAAATTTGCTTTCAGGATTCCTACAGGATTCAAAACTCATTTGTAGAATTTGAATGCAGTCTTAGCTCCCTAGTAAACAAAATAAGCCTATAAAAGCTGTAAAACAAATAAATGGAAGGCTAGAGGCAACGTTTAAATTTAAAGAATTCGTTGGGTAATGGGAACTTAAGTTCTCAACTCAGTGCATTTGCTGACTTCAATACGAAATTGTTTTCATTAAATACATTTTGTTTTTTTTAGTTTATTGTAAATGTTTTGACTATTATATATTGGGGAACCAAACATGTAATCAATTTTATATACGCAGGAGCCTATAATGTTCACATTCTACAAATCAATTATGAATCTAGACACATCATCTTAATAGTTGGCAGAAATGTTTGAACTTTATGAAAATTGAGTAGAGTCTTTGTTTATATACACTGTCGAATTGTCAGGAAGGACTCAATATCCCTGACTTCTATATGAGAATATTGAAGAAGGAATCCTTAGAAAGGAGAATTTAAAAAAACCTGAGTGGCCTTAAGGTCCAGAGCTAAAACTTTAAGTGCAATTGTAAAGTCTGATGCGGTCAGGAAAGTGAAGGAGTACCAAAAGTCATTCTTGACCTGCAAAAAGAACAAGATACATGAGTTATTTCCTATTTTTCAAAGAGAGAATTGAAAAATTCACCTTGTTCACTTGCATTTATGCATTCTCTCTTTCATTCTGTGAAATGAAGCATGTTAATAGTTTGTACCTGGCTTTGAAAAATACAGTTGCACATTCAAGGGCATAAACAAAAGGCAAGTCTAAATCAAATGTGAGTAGCTATTTTTAAAACAACAAAATTAAGCAGGAATATAACAGGATCACTCTACTTATCTGAATGAACAGTTCCACTGTACCTGCTATTTGTAAGACTGTAAACTACGATTTACATCATTGTTATGGCAATTTGCCTATCGCCACCATAGGTCAACTGCAGGCGCAATCTCAGTGGCTCTCCACATAGCTTTAGACCACCTGGACAACACAAACACCTACATCAGGATGCTGTTCATTGACTATAGCTCAGCATTTAATACCATCATTTCCACAATCCTGATTGAGAAGTTGCAGAACCTGGGCCTCTGTACCTCCCTCTGCAATTGGATCCTTGACTTCCTAACTGGAAGATCACAATCTGCGTGGATTGGTGATAACATATCTTCCTCGCTGACAATCAACACTGGCACACCTCAGGGGTGTGTGCTTAGCCCACTGCTCTACTCTCTATATACACATGATTGTGTGTGGCTAGGCATAGTTCAAATACCATCTATAAATTTGCTGACAATGGTATAACCATTGTTGGTAGAATCCCAGGTGGTGACAAGAGGGCCTACAGGAGTGAGATATGCCAACTAGTGGAGTGATGCCGCAGCAACAACATGGCACTCAATGTCGGTAAGACAAAAGAGCTTATTGTGGACTTCAGGAAGGGTAAGACAAAGGAACACATAAAATTCCTCAAAGAGAGATCAGAAGTGGAAAGAGTGAGCAGTTTCAAGTTCCTGGGTGTCAAGATCTCTGAGGATCTAACCCAGTCCCAATAAATCGATGTAGTTATAAAGAAGGCAAGACAGTGTCTATATTTCATTAGGAGTTTGAGGAGATATGGTATGTCAACAAATACACTCAAAAACTTATATAGATGTACCGTGGAGAGCATTCTGACATCACTGTCTGGTATGGAGGGAGCTACTGCACAGGACCGAAAGAAGCTGCAGAAGGTTGTAAATCTAGTCAACTCCATCTTGGGTTCTAGCCTACAAAGTACCCAGGACATCTTCAGGGAGTGGTATCTCAGAAAGGCAGTGTCCATTATTAAGGACATCCAGCACCCAGGACATGCCCTTTTCTCTCTGTTACCATCAGGGAGGAAATACAGAAGCCTGAAGGCACACACTCAGCAATTCAGGAACAGCTTCTTCCCCTCTGCCATCCAATTCCTAAATGGACATTGAACTCTTGGACACTATTTCACTTTTTTTTAGTATACAGTATTTCTGGGGTTTTTTTTGCAGGTTTTTAAATATCTATTCAATATATGTAGACTGTAATTGATTTATTTATTATTATTTTTATTTTATTTTTTTCTCTCTTCTAGATTATGTATTGCAATGAACTGCTGCTGCTAAGTTAACAAATTTCACATCACATGCCGGTGATATTAACCTGATTCTGATTCTGATCCTGATAATACAGTTTTGTTTATTTTATGATATTTGTGGCATTATTAACTAATGGTGTAAGGCTAGTTTTTACATGGAGTTAACAGGACTGACAAAAGCTGTCAAAAACACCATTGGCCATTGAATATATAAACATCTATTTCAAACAGATTGTTCCTCATCACCTCAGATCAAAGAATATTTTTAGCACAACTCTTTAGAGCACAGCAAATTAAAAGGAGATTTAATTGGTTTGTTCAGAGTACTGAATAATTTTGGTAGGATAGGCAGTGATATGCTGTTACCACTAATGGAAGGAGCAGCAACCCAGGCACGAAAATTTAAAAGATACAATGAAAATCAAAACAGTGTTCGTAGTTACTTTATTTTTCTATTCAGTACAAGTACTATTGAAGTGATTGTCCACCATTACAAGATAACTGACTTAGATTTGAAAGATGGGATTATGAATCAGATTTTTCTGTTTCTTTGCAAGTACTTTCCATTATGTTTTTGGTTACTATTTCATGTAGTATTGAGGTTTTCTTAATTTTCATCAATAATGTTGTCCCTGTTTCAACAATGCTAGGAAATTCATGTAATTGCTGACCTTGAGTGTGATTGGTTGGCTGACTGTTGAGTGTTATCTCACTGTGGTCCCCTCAATTAAACCTGTGAGTTTCAACAGGAGTTGAACATTTAAGATTCCTAAATGGAGCATGGCACCTTCAGATCACATTAATTCATGAATATTAGTTATACATGAAAAGATTCAAGCAAAATCACTTTCTAGGGAAGAATTTTATGGATCAAAGGAGTGAATCCTGAATCTAGTAGATAGCAAAGAAGATGTGAAAGGATGCTGTAGGCTATGGATTAGTTGGAAATTTGGATGGAGTGGAGACAGATGGAACATATAACCATATAACAATTACAGCACGGAAACAGGCCATCTCAGCCATCCTAGTCCGTGCTGAGCGCTTACTCTCACCTAGTCCCACTGGCCCGCACTCAGCCCAAAACCCTCCATTCCTTTCCTGCCCATATACCTATCCAATTTTACTTTAAATGACAATACCGAACCTGTCTCTACCACTTCTACTGGAAGCTCGTTCCACACAGCTACCACTCTCTGAGTAAAGAAATTACCCCTCGTGTTACCCTTAAACTTTTGCCCCCAACTCTCAACTCATGTCCTCTTGTTTGAATCTCCCCTACTCTCAATGGAAAAAGCCTATCCACGTAAACTCTATCTAACCCCCTTATAATTTTAAATACCTCTATCAAGTTCCCCCTCAACCTTCTACGCTCCAAAGAATAAAGACCTAACTTGTACATCCTTTCCCTGTAACAGGTGCTGAAACCCAGGTAACATTCTAGTAAATCTAGTAAAACTTAATCCAGACAGGTTTGAGGTCATATTAGGATGAATGTCAGAGACCTTAGAAGGATTAATACACAGAGAGACTTAGGGGTGCAAATTCAGCTCACTGAAAATAACGACACAGGTGGATAGACTAGTGAAGAAAGCATTCCTACTTGCATTCAAAGGTTGAGGTATTGAATTATAGGAACAACAAACAATCTACTGGAGGAACTCAGTTAGTCAGCCAGCATCTATGGATGGAGATGGATAGTTGATGTTTCAGATCAAGATCCTTCACCTTGATCCAAAGTTGTTCACACATTGGGTGGTGGTAATATGGAACAAACTGTCAGAGGAAATTGTAAAAGAAAAGACAAATGACTGTTCAAAAGGCATATGGAAAGGTACTTCAACAGGAAAGGAGTAGAAGATATACAGGCCCAAGGTGAGCAAATAGGGTTGGTATAGATGGGCATCATGGTTGACATGGATGAATAGTCTGTAGTGTCCATTTCATTGCTAAATGTATAAATTCTTTGCATGTATAAGAACGTGCTTCAAAAATGCTTCTTACTTTAATATACCCACAGTGAAGGAAGGCACTTGGCCACTGAAGCCTTGTTTCTCTGCCACTGAGGGCCCAGTTAACTTGCATGCTGTGCTGGATTATGGGATATTTTGGATCAGTAAGGCAGGCTTCTGCACTTGGACCTAGTAAGTATGAGTGTAGGGAGACCACATCAGCAATCGCAGGCAGTGGAATCAGGGTGGAACGATATGACCCATTATTGCACAAAAAAACTGTCTTCAATACATCAATCTCTCCATATTGAAATTGATTGTGAGACACTGCCCTTCAATTCTAAGACTGAAAAAAAACTATGCAGTTACATTCTGCCTCCAAATCACCCATGTTTCTTGAATATCACTTTCTCCCTAGTCTAATATAAGATGCTCTTCACTGGTCCTTAATTGAAAGTAAACAGCACAAATCCAAATTTGAAGTACAATAGGTCATAAGTGATTAATATGAAATTTGCTTTGCCTCTGGCTGTCATCAATGCCGATAAGAAACATCTTGCTCTACAAAACAATGCAAACAATGACCTTTCACTGTATTTTAGATCAGTTGTAGACATTGAACAGAGATTTTGCCAGTCGGTATCAATAATTCCCTTTTGGGTAGAAGTATTCTTGGAAACTTTAACAACTCAATTAAAATTTAGTTTTTTAACTTGTATAAATATTTATTTATATATTCTCTGGCCATAATTAGTGATCAGATACCTGCTAACTTGTGTGAATAAACAGCATGCAAAGGGTCTGTGCGGACATGTGTGCACAGGACTGGATTCAGCACAGAGGGGGAATCGGAGTTCAGTTTCCTGATGTTTTATTTAGGTGGAATAACAGAACTTAACTGGACCTTGGAAAACTGAGAGCATCTCACTAACCTGTTCTGTTCCTGTTGCTTTGCTGATGAAGGGGAATCTTTGCAGTTCCAACTATGTCTGTGCTTACATATCATCAACTACAGAAATCTGGATTGATCCTGAGGCAAAAAAATACAGGGGGAGTGGTGTACTTGAATGAACTCTGTTAAAGTTTGGCCACCTGGTCTTCTTCCTGCAAATTTATTATGTATACTATCAGTTGATACAGATCCTGACTCTATTGATATGCTGCTATTCACACCTTGTAAAAGTTTATCACCTTTCTGAACTTTGTGATAGGCGAGACTCTTCTACAGGCTGCACATCGCTCACCTGACAACCATCCTGCTGATGTTCCTGAGATGACTGCAGACCCTTAATTTGGTCCTCTTCCACAATCCACTAAATGGAACCTTTGTGTGGATTTAGATATTGAGAGCTGTAAAATGTACTTCATGTTTGGATTCCTCTCGAACTTAGAAAGGAACTGCAAAATTTACAAGCTTAATTCTGATGTTTCACAAGCTTGGCTCTGAAGTATTTTATGTAATGCATTTCAATAAGCTCCATGAACAGAATCTTTCATCGTGTAACTCGCGCAGCTTCCTCCATCAATACTGCTGGGTTTAAGCCTTGCTGTCATTGGTGAGTTTCAGAAAAGGCTCTGTTCCAAAGACCATAAGATATAGGATCAGAATTAGACATTTAGCCCATCAAGTATGCTCCACCATTTCATCATGCCTGATCCAAATTTTCCTCTCAGCCCCGATCTCCTTCCTTCTCCCTGTATCCTTTCATGCCCTGACCAATCAAGAATCTCTGCCTTAACTACCGGTATATATAAAGACAAGGCCTCCACAGCTGCCTGTGGTAAAGAATTCCACAGATTCACCACATTCTGGCTAAAAAATTCCTCCTTATCTCCGTGCTAAAAGGACATCCCTCTATTTTGTGGCTGTGTCTTCTGGTTTTAGACTCTCCCACCATAGGAAACATCCTCTCCACATCACTCTATCAAGGCCTTTCACCATTCGATAGGTTTCAATGAGATCACCCCTCACTCTTCTGAATTCTAGTGAATACAGGCCCAGAGCCAACAAACGCTCTTCATATGAAAAGCCATTCAATCCTGGAATCATTTCCATGAACCTCCTTTCAACCCTCCCCAGTTTCAGCACATCCTTTCTAAGATGAGGGGCCCAAAACTGCTCACAATACTTCAAGTGAGGCCTCACCAGTGCTTTATAAAGTCTTAGCTTTAATATTCTAGTCCTCTTGAAATGAACGCTAACATTGCATTTGCCTTCCTCAACACAGACTCAATCTACAAATTAACCTTTAGGGAATCCTGCAAAAGGATCCCTAGTCCTTTTGTACCTCAGTTTTTTAGTATTTTCTCTTCATTTCGAAAATAGTCAGCCCTTTCATTCCTTCTACCAAAGTGCATGACTATAACTTCCGGACTCTGTATTACATCTGACATGCCTTTACCCATCCTCCTTTTCTGTCTAAGTCCTTCTGTAGCTTCTCTTCTTCCTCAAAAGTACCTGCCCCTCCACCTATCTTCATATTGCCTGCAAACTTTGCAACAAAGCAATCAATTCCATTATCCAAATCATTGTCATATAATACACAAAGAATTGGTCCCAACACAGACCCCTGTGGAACACCACTAGTCACTGACAGCCAGTCAGAAAAGGCTCCCTGTATTCCCACTCTTTGCCTCTTGCCAATCAGCCACTGCTTTATCCATGCTAGACTCTTTCCTGAAATACCATAGCATGTTAAGCAGCCTCATGTGTGGCACTTTGTCAAAGGCCTACTGAAAATCCAAGTACACAACATCATCCAATTCTCCTTTGTTGATCCTGCTTGCTATTTCTTCAAAGAATTCCAGCAGATTTGTCTGGTAAGATCTTCCTTTGAGGAAACAATGCTGACTCCAACCTATTTATCAAGTGCCTCCATGTATCCTGAGACCTCATCCTTAATTATTGACTCCAACATTTTCTGAACCACTGAGGTCAGACTAACTGGCCTATAATTTTCTTTCTTCTGCCCCCTCCCTTCTTGATGAGTGGAATGGCATTTGCAATTTTCCAGTCTTTTGGAACCATTCCAGAATATTGTGATCCTTGAAAGATCATTACTATTGCCTCCATGATCTCTTCAGCCACCTTTTTCAGAACCCTGGTGTGTACACCATCTGTTCCCACTGACTAATCTACCTTTAAGACCTTTCAGTTTCTCAAGAACCTTCTTCCTATGGCAACTTCACACACTTCATGACCCCTAACGCCTGCAACTTCCAGTATACTGCTAGATACATATTCAGTTCATCCCCCATTTCGTTGTCCCACATTAACTACCTCTCCAGTTTCATTTTCCAGTGGTCCAATATTCACTCACACCTCTCTTGTTATGCTTTATATATCTGAAGAAACTTTGGTATCCTCTTTAATATTATTGGCTAGCTTACTTTCGTATTCCATCTTCACCTTCTTAATGACTTTTTTAGTTGCCTTCTGTTGGTTTTTAAAAGCTTCCTAATCCTCCCACTTCCTAAAACTTCCCACTAATTTTTGCTTTATTATATGCCCTCTCTTTGGTTTTTATGCAGGCTTTGACTTCTTTTCTTTGCCACGATTGTGTCATCTTTCTTTTAGAATACTTCTTCCTCTTTGGGATGTATATATCCTGTACCTTCTGAATTGCTTCCGGAATTTCCAGCTGTTTCTGCTCAGCCATCATTCCTGCCAGTGTTCTTTTTCAATCAATTCTGGCCAACTTCTCTTTCATGCCTCTGTAATTCCCTTTACTCCATTGTAATACTGATACATCTGACTTCAGCTTCTCCTTCTCAAATTTCAGGGTGAATTCAATCATATTATGATCACATGCCCCTAAGGGTTATTTTACTTTAAGCTCTATAATCATTTCTGGTTCATTGCAAAACTCCAGATTAACTGTTACCAGAGTGGGCTCAATCATGAGCTGCTCTAAAAAGCCATCTCATAGGCACTCTAGAAATTCCCCCTCCTGGAATCCTGCACCAACCTGATTTTCCCAATCCACCTGCACGTTGAAGTCCTCCGTGAGTATTGTAACATGGCCCTTTAAGGATGCATTTTCTATCTCCTGTTGTAATATGTAGATCACATCCTTACCACTGTTCAGGAGTCTGTCTACAACTCCCATCAAAGTCTTTTTACCCTTGCAGTTTCTCAGCTCTATCCACAATGATTCAACACCTTCTGACTGTAGTTCACCTCTTTCTAATGATTTAATTTAAATTTTTACCAACAGAGCAACTTCTCACCACCCCCGCCAAAGAAACCAATCCTTCCTCATAGTTGTCGTTTTCCAGTCCTAGCAACATCCTTATAAATCTCCGCACCTTCTGTTTTGCAATCACGTCTTTCCTGTAATGTGGAGACCAGAACTAAATGCAGCAGTCAAACTATAGTCTTGAATGCAGTGCTAGTAAAACCTTCCTGCTCATATCTTCTATGTCTTGGCTGGTGGCCCTTTTAACCATTGTCTCAACCAGAAATTGTACCTTTAAAGATTTGTGAACATGTACTCCAGGTCCATTTTCCCTCTGTACCTCTCAATATTTATGGATCCAAATATATTAAATAACATTCCACTAAGTTCACTTCTTCTCACTACTTTTCTGACTAACTGACCTATCAGATGGTTTAAAGCTTTGCTCCTTACTCTCAGTCAAGGAGGCAGTTCCTGTAACAGCTGCAAACTTCTTCAACATGGCCCTGTGTCATAAATATAGATAAGAAATAGTTGGAGACAGGATTCCATGGCACCCCATTGTAACTCGTTTTAATCATTACTATTTACTTCCTGCTAACAAGCTGTTTCATATCTTATTTCCCAAGGTCCCTTAAATCTCAAGAGATTTTACTTCCTCAGCTGGCTTGTCATGTGGGATGTCTTTTGAAGCCTGGCTAAAATCATAGTCATAGAGAAGTACAGCACAGAAGCAGGCCCTTCGGCCCATCTGGTCTATGCCAAAGCTATTTAAACTACCTACCCCCATCCACCTGCTCCAGGACCATAGCCCTCCACATCCTTACTGTCCATGTACCTATCCAAACTTCTCTTAAACTTTAAAATCAAGCTCACATGCACCACTTGTGCTGGCAGCCCACTGCACACTCTCACAACCCTCTGAGTGAAGAAGTTTCCCTTCATGTTCCCCTTAAACTTCTCACCTTTTGCCCTTAACCCATGACCTTTGGTTGTAGTCCCACTCAACCTCAGCGGAAAAAGCCTGCTTGCATTTACCCTGCCTATACCCCTTTTAGACTGTAGACTTGTAGGCTGGTATGCTAATAATCCTTGTAGACTGTATACTAATAATCTGTTAGTTATTCCTATCCAAACTGAGATGTGTTGGAATGCCTGACAACACATATTTTACACAATGGATACAAGTTCCTTTTAAAGGAATAGATATCTCTTTGGTTGGTGTCAATCAATAACTTTTACTTCTGCTGGTTGAATTCTAAGCTTTCAATTGACTATTTGTATAATTTAGAAGTATTGATATGGTAGGCTATTTAGCCCATTTCAATTAGATTACGATTGACCTGTGACTTAACTCCATATATCTATTATCTCTGCGTAGCCTGAATGCCTTTGATAAATAAACATCTATCAATCTTATATTTACATTGAAGAGAGCTCCAAACTTTTGAATGCTGCAATGTTTTCACAACTTCATTTCTAAAACGGTTGGATTTAAATGTTAGACTATGCCCCCAAGTACAAGATCAAATTTAAATTTCAATTTAATTTGAAATAGACCTTCTTTGGTTTCAATTGACATTTTCAAGGGAGTAACAGTAGTTTGAAATATCTCTTGGGTGAAGGATATTAGGTAATATGTTGATGACCAGACTTAACATGTTCTCAGTACTGTATTATGCATTGAAGTCAAATAAATATAGGACATCTATCCAAATGAATCAAGAGCAGTCTGTTATTTTATCTAGTGAATGAAAAAGGTCTTTACTGCCCTAGAAGCCAATATTTCCTGACTTTGACTTCAACAGACATATGGACATATTATTTGCAAAAAAAGATCTGTTTGTGTAACTCTTAAAAGTTATTTTTTCAATATGCTTTTAATGCTCTATTCTCATCATATGTATTTTTGTTCTCTTAAAGGTTTGTACCATTCCTTAATTGTTATTTGGATTTTAACTTCTGCTTGTTTTCTCCCTCTTTCCCAATAACTACTAATGCTTAATGGCTACAATGAAAACCTCATGCATATTCCTAGCACCACATGGTTGAATTTTCAGGGAGAACTATTTATATCATAGTGCTTTCAATGGGAAAGGAAGAATTGTACTATTTTAACATCTGGATGTGTGTCACTTTTCTTTAAATAGTAAATCTGATCACTTCTTCAATTAACAATTAATAATTAACAATTTCACAAGAACTTTAGCTGTTTCTTATATTTCCTGTAGCTCATTGACAATTTGATCTGTTAGGAGCAGATTGCTTTTTGTACACTTTGCTGAGTTTGTCACACTCAGTCAATATTTATTTAATTCAACACTGAGCAACTGGAAACAAAGGCAAGGCTTTTACTGGGCAAAATGGATACGGAACCAACGTCAATGCTAGGTATCAAATCACCAATATTTAACTATAGATGAGTAATTTCCCATAACCAAAATCTGTTACAAAAGCATATGCACTTTTAACAGATTTCTAAGTAACTTGTGATTCAAGAATTCTTCAGAAATGGAGTAGGGCATGTTAGGGAATGTTCTAGAATTATGTAAAAATAGTAGATATTAATTCAAAAATGAACCAGTCTTCAGTTCTTGATGCAAGCAGTAAATTGAAGTTAAAAGCATGCCTTGGAATAAACAATATTGCCTGTGGAGGTCAGGCTGGCCCACAGACTAAGAGGTATGGTTTGCAAAATTTAAACATGAGATATTGCAATGCATCAGCCAAACGTTAAGACAGGGGGCCTGCATCAACCCAGGCAAATATGGGTATAAAATAATTCGCACCATTGTAAATAAGTACAAGGAAACTTGAATATCAAATTGGTACTATTACTTAGTACATCAAATAGCTGATCTTTGAATAGTTGGGGGATTTGTGTACTCAGAGAGTCAGCTTTCACAAACACTAATCTTGGGTGTCTGGCTCTCTGTCTTCAGAATTTTTAGAATATCTGTCTATTAGTTTGTCCTGAACATCAGAGATGGCTCCCACTGCATATATATAATTCAAAGGAAGCAATGTCAATCCAAAATATTGAAGTGAAATTGTATTGAATTACCTACTGTTACTTTTGATCTTAAGGATATAAGAAGGTGATGTACTTTTGAGTTTGTGAGACTCTACCAAGAGAGTCTCCAGAAGAATGCCTGCATATTGTGATGAATGAAGATTTCTACATCGCCAACTTCAGTGTCTCTCGGGTGACTTTGATCGCAGTCACAACAGGACATACGCAACACTAAAGTACCTTCACATCTAGTGGAAACCAGGCTGAAGTAATCTAAAGATAGCAAGAAAATATTTTTCATCAGAATAGTTATGACTGAATTTCTTTACTTCTGAGTGCTTCAAGTAGAATCGCGTGATCGCGGGACTGTCACAGCAGGAGGAGGAGCGAGTGTCTTGGGAGAGCGCTGTGTGCTTGGAAGCAGCTAAGGAGCTGAGTTGAGTGTGTTTTAAAAGGAGTGCAGAGCGGGGACTCGAGACAGTGTGATCGCGGGACATCGCAGCGGGAAGAGGAGCGAGGGTCTCGGGAGAGCGCTGTGTGCTGGGAAGCAGCTGAGGAGCTGAGTTGACTGTGCTTTAAAAGGAGTGTGGAGGGCAACTAAAGGGTTAAACAGATTGTTGATTAGTTGACTAGAGGGAGTGAGTACTTGAGATAATTGGCAGGGACAAATAAAAGGAGGGGTAACTGAAGTGGAGCGGCCAGTGTGTGAGTGGCTCAGGGTAGGAGTGGAGCTTTGAGGCTTTGGCTCGAGAGGCTTCGGCGAGCAGAGGCTGAGGATGAGCTTTGTCCCAGTGAGGTAAGGCTGGGTAAGTTCCTTTAATTAATTTAATTAACTTATGAGTAGGTAATGGAGGCAGCTGTTAGGGCAGTCAGGTGCTTTGTCTGCAGTATGTGGGAAGTCAGGGCACAATTGCCCCTGATGACCACACCTGCAAAAGGTGCATCCAGCTGCAGCTCCTGAAAAACTGAGTTAGGGAACTGGAGCTGGAGCTGGATGAACTTTAAATTATTCATGAGGCAGAGGCAGAAATGGACAGGAGTTTCAGGGAGACAGTCACCCCTAAAAGTCAGGAGGTAGGTAGGTTTGGAAATCGCACCATCTCGGATCGCAAGACCCTGCAGCAGATAGAGAGGTCAGCTGAGAAGATCATCGGGGTCTCTCTTCCCGCCATCACGGACATTTGCACTACACGCTGCATCTACAAAGGAAACAGCATTATGAAGGACCCCATGCACCCCTCATACAATCTCTTCTCCCTCCTGCCGTCTGGGAAAAGGCTCCGAAGCATTCGGGCTCTCAAGACCAGACTACGTAACAGTTTCTTCCCCCAAGCTATCAGACTCCTCAATACCCAGAGCCTGGACTGACGCCTTGCCCTGTTGTCCTGTTTATTATTTATTGTAATGCCTGCACTGTTTTTGTGCACTTTACACAGTCCTGTGTAGGTCTGTAGTCTAGTGTAGCTTTCTCTGTGTTGTTTTTTTTACTTAGTTCAGTCTAGTTTTTGTACTGTGTCATGTAAGACCATGCTCCTGAAAAATGTTTTCTCATTGTTACTATGTACTGTACCGGCAGTTATGGTCGAAATGACAATAAAAGTGACTTGACTTGATTGTGTGACTGTCAGGAGTGGGAAGGGGAATATACAAAACGAGCAGAGCACCCCTGCGGCCATTCCCATCAATAACAAGTATACCGTTTTTGATACTGTTGGTGGGGACGACCTACCAGGGACAAGTTGTAGTGGTTGCATCTCTGGCACCGAGACTGGACCCTCAGCTCAGAAGGGAAGGAGGGAAAAGAGGAGAGCAGTAGTGATAGGGGATTCGATAGTTAGGGGGACAGATAAGAGGTTCTGTGGGAGAGACTGAGAATTCCTGATGGTCTGTTGCCTCCCTGGTGCCAGGGTCCACAATATCTTGGATTGAGTTCTCGGTATTCTCAGGAGGAAGGGTGAGCAGCCAGATGTCATGATCCATGTAGGGACCAATGTGGTGGATAGGAAAGAGGAGGAGGTCCTGCAAAGAGAGTTTAGGGAGTTAGGTGCAAAGTTGAAGGACAGGACCTCCAGGGTTGCAGTCTCAGGATTGCTACCTGTGCCACGTGCTAGTGAGGCTAGAAATAGGAAGATAATGCAGCTAAATGCGTGGCTAAGGAAATGGTGCAGGAAGGAGGGCTTCATGTTTCTGGACAATTGGGTTTTGTTCCAGGGAAGGTGGGACCTGTTCTGACGGGATGGTTTGCACCTGAACTGGAGGACTAACATCCTTGTGGGTAGATTTGCTAGTGCTGCTCTGGGGGCGGGGAGGGGGGCGGAGATTTAAACTAGATTTGCAGGGGGAGGGGAACCAGAGAGTTAGAGCAGAGAATGAGATGGAGGAATATAAAAGTCATGCGAGAACTGCATGTATAGACAGAAATCAAAGATTTGTACGTGATATAAATGTTCTCTGGTGCATCTATTTCAATGCAAGGAGTATTGTAAGTAAGGCAGATGAGTTTAGGGCGTGGATTGGCACGTGGGATTACGACATTATTGCTATTAGTGAGACTTGGTTGTAGGAGGGGCAGGACTAGCAGCTCAATGTTCCAGGGTTCTATTGATTCAGACATGATAGAGGGGGAGGGATGAAAGAGGGAGGAGTGGCATAACTAGTCAGGGAAAATAACACAGCTGTGCGTAGACAGGACAGCCTGGAGGGCTTGTCTACAGAGGCCTTTGGGTGGAGCTGAGGATGGGAAAGGTGTAACCGCACTAATAGGGTTGTATCATAGACCGCCCAATAGTCAGAGAGAATTGGAGGAGCACATCTGTAGAGAGATAACAGACTGATGTAAGAAACAGAAAGTTGTAATAGTAGGTGATTTTAACTTTCCACATTGACTGGGACTCCCACACTGTGAAAGGGCTAGATGGCTCAGAGTTGGTCAAATGTGTTCAGGAAAGTTTTCTAAATCAATATATAGAAGTACCTACGAGAGAGGATGCAATACTTGATCTCCTATTAGGGGACCAGACAGGTCAGGTGACAGAAGTATGTGTAGGCGAACATTTTGGGTCCAGAGACCATAATGTCATTAGTTTCAAGTTAATTATGGATAAGGGTAGGTCTGGTCCTCGAGTTGAGGTTCTAAATTGGAGAAGGGCCAATTTTGTGGAAATGAGAAAGGATCTAGGAGTGGATTGGGATAAGTTGTTTTCTGGCAAGGATGTGTTCACTAAGTGGAAGGCCTTTAAAAACGAAATTTTGAGAGTGCAGAGTTTGCATGTTCCTGCCAGGATTAAAGGCAAAGTTAACAGGCATAGGGAACCTTGGTTTTCAAGGGATATTGGTGATCTGGTTAAAAAAAAGAGAGAGGTGTATAGCAGGTATAGGCAACAAGGAACAAATGAGGTACTTGAAGAGTATAGAAAATGTAAGAATATACTAAAGAAGGAAATCAGGAAGGCAAAAAGAAGACATGAGGTTGCTTTGGCAGATAATGTGAAGGTAAACCCGAAGGGTTTCTACAAGCATATTAAGAGTAAAAGGATAGTAAGGGACAAAATTGGTCCCCTAGAAGATCAGAGTGGTCGTCTATGTGTGGAGCCTCATGAGATAGAGGAGATCTTAAACAGTTTTTTTGCATCAGTCTTTACTCAGGAAGCTGGAATAGTGTATATGGAAGGAAGGGAAACAAGCAGTAGTGTCATGGAACATAGAAATTAAAGAGGAGGAGGTTCTTGCTGCCTTATAGCAAATAAAGATAGATAAATCCCCCGGGCCTGACATGATATTTCCTTGGACCTTGAGAGAGACTAGTGTAGAAATTGAAGAGGTCCTGGCAGAAATATTCAAAATGTCCTTAGCCATGGGTGCGATGCCCTAGGATTGGAGGGTAGCTCATGTTGTTCCGTTGTTTAAGAAAGGCTCCAAAAGTAAACCAGGTAATTACAGGCTTGTGAGCCTGACATCAGTAGTAGGTAAGTTATTGGAAGGTGTTCTGAGAGATCAGATATACAAGTATTTGGACAGCCAAGGGCTGATTAAAGATAGTCAGCATGGCTTTGTGTGTGGTAGATTGTGTTTAACGAATCTTGTAGAGTTTTTCAAGGAGTTTACCAAGAAAGTAGACGAAGGAAAGGCTGTGGATGTTGTCTACATAGACTTTAGTGAGGCCTTTGTCAAGGTCCCACATCGGAAGTTAGTTCAGAAGGTTCAGACACTAGGTATCCATGGAAAGGTTGTAAACTGGATTCAAAATTGGCTGTGTGGGAGAAGACAGAGTGGTAGTGGATGATTGCTTCTCAGACTGGAGGCCTGTGACTAGTGGTGTGCCTTGGGGATCTGTGCTGGGTCCATTGTTGTTTGTTGTCTATATCAATGATCTAGATGATAATGTGGTAAATTGGATCAGCAAGTTTGCTGATGACAATAAGATTGGAGGCGTTGTGGACAGCGAAGAAGGTTTTCAAAGCTTGCAGAGGGATCTGGACCAACTGGAAAAATGGGCCAGAAAATGGCAGATGGAATTTAATGCAGACAAGTGTGAGGTGTTGCATTTTGGAAGGACAAATCAAGGTAGGATATACACAGTAAATGATAGGGCACTGAGGAGTGCGGAGAAACAAAGGGATCTGGGAGTACAGATACATAATTCCCTGAAAGTGGCGTCACAGGTAAACAGGGTTGTAAAGAAGGCTTTTGGCATCCTGGCATTCATAAATCAAAGTACTGAGGATAGGAGTTGGGATGTTATGATGAGGTTGTATAAGACATTGGTGAGGCCATATTTGGAGTATTGTGCGCTGTTCTGGTTACCTAACTATAGGAAGGATATCAGTAAGATTAAAAGAGTGCAGAGAAGATTTACTAGGATGTTGCCAGGTCTTCAGGAGTTGAATTACAGGGAAAGATTGAACAGGTTATGACTTTACTCCTTGGAGTGTAAAAGAATGAGGGGGGGATTTGATAGAGGTTTACAAAATTATGAGGGGTATAGACAGAGTAAATGTGAGTAGGCTCTTTCCACTCAGATTAGGTGAGATAAATACAAGAGGACATGGCTTTAGGGTGAAAGGGGAAATGTTTAGGGGGAACTTCTTCACTCAGAGAGTGGTGGGAGTGTGGAACGAGCTGCCATCTGACGTGGTAAATGCGGGCTTAATGTTAAGTTTTAAAAATAAATTGAATAGATACATGGATGGGACAGGTTTGGAGGGTTATGGACTGGGTGCAGTTTAAAGGGACTAGTGGAATAAAGTTTCGGCATGGGCTAGAAGGGCCTAATGGCCTGTTTTCTGTGCTGTAGTTTTCTATGGTTCTATGGTTCTAGAAAGGCTCTTATGTCTCCAAACAGAGAAACTCTTTTGCCCAGCTGATTTTTCATACATGCCAAGTCAATGATTTTATGCAGATTTTCTTTTCACCACATTGCAAAGTTCTCTGTGACGCTCTGAGGGTGTTGAAGATTCTAAATTAATGCAAGTTATTGACCTTTTAAATACCATGACAGAAATGTACACTTCAAACTTCTCTTTATAAATTAGGAAAACAATGCTGTCAACTGAAGAGGGCATCTAGTTCATTGCAATTTTAAAATGATGTTCCTATGATATCAATAGAGCCTGTTTTGGGACAAAATGCATACAGTGTGCACTCTATAGTCTACAGAAAGCAGATATTTTAGGCTCCATAAATCCATTACACTCCACTTCCCTTCATGCCATTGCAGGAAAAGACTTGTTCCAGGCACAAACTTTCCAGCAGCTCAGAGGCTGACGGAACCACTTGCTTGAAGCTGTTGCCTGGAAGCCCTATGGATTGGGCACAAGATCATAAAATGGACGCCAGATGAATGGCTCTCAGCTGCCCTGATACTAGTAAGAGAGGAACAGGTTGATCTCAGGGTGCCAAGTGTAGTGTCAAAGGAAGTCAGAAAGCCTGGGAAATTTGAACACAGCATGCAAGTTTAATTCAATGTGATTTCCTGTGTCTTCATCTTTAAGTAGTATACCAACTCTTCAGATAGTGCATAGCTAGGTCAACATTTATAATGGTAACTATGAGTAAAGTTGACATGCTCTGAATTGCAAACACCTTACTGGAACGCTAAACACAAAGCGCACTGCAGATGCTGTGGTCAAATCAAGATGTACAAAAAAGCTGGATGAACTCAGCAGGTCAGGCAGCATCCGTTGAAAGAAGCAGGACTGACAAAGGGAATTATGCTTCTTTCAACGGATGCTGCCCGACCTGCTGAGTTCATCCAGCTTTTTTGTACGTCTTGATTTACTGGAACACTGCTTGCCATCTATTGTGTGGAGGGTATAACTATAGAGTGAAAAATTCTCTTCATGGTTGCCATAGGAATTTGCAAAGAGAAAGGAAGAAAAAATAAGGACAGATATGGCCTGACTTAATTATCTTGTTTCTGTAATCTCACTTCACTTTACTATTATGCTTGGTTTAACCTTATATGAGATTCCATGAGAAATTGATGAGTTTATCGATTTATAATCCAGAATTTCACCACATTCAGGCAGAGGTGCTGGGACCCTTCATCATGATTTCCAGTATCTGCAGAATATCTAATATCTCCAAGCAGAGAACCTATTTTGCCTGGCTGACATTCTATACATGCCAAGTCAGTGATTCTGTGCAGCTTTGCTCTTCACCGTTTTGCAAAGTGCTCTGTGATGCTCTGAGGATATGCTAAGTTTCTAAATTAATGTAAGCTATAATTATTATTGATCTTTTAAATACCATGGCAGAAATATATACTTTTAAGGTTCTCTTGAGAAATTTAATTATACAACACTGGGAATGGATCTAAGATTGTTCATGTCACATCTCTTTCCATCTCAAGGTCCTTTCATTTCCATCTTTAGTACATTGTAAATCTCCTTCTCACCCTCAGTGAGAAGCTCTTATCCAAGTTTTTACCTCTTTTATTTCTCCAGCTCTCTTAATCACCTCATAATTTTCATCCCTCTGTTCTGGTCTATTACTTAGTCCCCATTGCATTGATTGTCAAATTTGCATTGGAAAAATATCTATCTACTGCTGAAACCATTTCTGCAAATTCAGTTTTCAATTCATGTCTAATATTAGACTGTGTTTCTTTTAGTCTGTGACTGAATATAAGAACCTAAGAAATAGGAGCAGGAGCAGTCCATCTGGCCCACTGAGCCTGCTCTACCACTCAATAGGATTTGGCCGTGGACTCAGATCCATCTATCAGCCTTTTCCCCATAACTATTGATTCCTCTACTGTACAAAAATCTATCTAAATGTGTCTTAAAATATTTAATTAGGAAGACTCTACTGCTTCACTTGGCAGAATTCCACAGATTCACTATTGTCTGGGGAAAGCAGTTTCTCTCATCTCTGTTCTAAATCTACTCCTTCAAATTTTGAGGACATGTCCTCTAGTTCTAGTCTCACCTACCAGTGGAAACAATGTTCCTGTCTCTATCTTATCCATGCTTTTCATAATTTTATATGGTTCCACAAGGTCATTCTTCTGAATTCCAGCAAGTAAAGTCCCAGGTGACTCAATCTCTCTTGGTAGGCTAACAACACCTTCATTTCTAGAATCAACCTAGTGAACCTCCTCTGCATCGCCTCCAAAGCCAGTATACCTTTTCTCAAGTAAGGAGCTTTAGCTGCAGCCTCACCAGTACCCTATACTATTCCAGCATAATCTTCTGCTCTTAAGTGAAGACCAATGTTCCATTTGGCTTCTTGATAGCCTGATGCATCTGCAAACTAATCTTCTGTTGTTTATTCACAAGTACTCCTAAATCCCTCTGCACAATAGCATGCTGCAATCTTTCACTATTTAAACAGTAATCTGATCTTCTACTTCTCCTTCCAAATTGGATGATTTCACATTTACCAACATGGTACTCCATTTGTCTAACCCTTTCCTACTCACTTAACTAATCTACACCTCTCTTCAGACTCTCTGCATCCTCTCAACAATTTGCTTTTCCACTCAATTTAGTGTCATTGGCAAACTTTGATATGCTACACTTAGTCTGCTCTTTAATGTACATTGTGAGCAGCTGAAGGCCCAGCAACAACCCCTGTGGCATTCCACTCACCACAAATTGCCAGTCAGAGGCAACCCAATTTATCTCAACTCTTTGCTTCCTATTGGTTAACCAATCCTCTATCCATTCTAATACAACTCCACACATCCTTATGGATAAGTCTTTTACATGACATCTCATAACCCATCTTCTGGAAATCCAAATACACAACATTCACCTATTACCTTCAATCAAGATTCAAGATTGTTTAATGTCATTACCAGTACACAAGTGTAAGGGAGACAAAATAATTGTTACTCCAGATCTGATGCAGCACATAAAGAACACAATAAGAAAAACATGTAAATACAAATATAGAAGGTAGCTTATACACATAGATTGGTTGTATGTCCTCAGAAAGTAGAGGCGTTGGTGAGCTTTCCTGGTTGTGTAGAATGTGTTCTGGGCCCATGAGAGGTTGTGTGAGATGTGCACTCCCAGGAATTTGAAATTGCTCACAGTTTCCATTACTGTGCTGCTGATGTAAGGAGGGCTATGAGTATTGTGACTTCTCCTGAAGTCGATAACTACCTCCTTTGTTTTGTTGATATTGAGGAAGAGGTTATTTGCCTAGCACCAGGCCTCAAACTCTTCCACCTCCTGTCAGAAGGCCGTCTCATTGTTGTCAGTGATGAGCCACTGTCATGTTGATAATGTGATTGTTCAGGTGTTTGGTCCTGCAGCCATGTGTGAGCAGAGTGTAGAGCAATTGCTCGGTACATATATGTTCACAGTACTTGTTATATATTCAAACATCTCCAGTAGGTTTGTCAAACAAGACCTGCCTTTCCTGAATCCATGTTGTGTCTGCTTAAAGTAACAAGTTCTACCCAACTATCTATTTTTTTCTTAATGATAGCTTCAAGCATTTTTCTGACTACACAATTTAAGCTAACTGGCCTACGGTTACATGCCTTTGCCTATATCATTTTTAAACAGTGCCAAGACATTTGTTGTCTTCCAATCTAGTGCGACCTGCCCATGGTCCTGGAGAACTTTGGTGAAGTATCACAAACGCCTCTCTTATAAATTCCTCTATTTCTTTCAGTACCTTGGGTTGCATCCCATCATGACTAGGGGATTTGCCTACCATTAGGCTCAATAGTTTACTCATCACTGCCACTTTGGTGCTAGGGATTAGATCGATTACCTCCCCTCCCAATGCATCCATAACATCTCTTTTTGGTATGTTAGACAAGTCCTCCAATAGGAAGATAGATACAAAATGGTCATTGGCAGAGACTTCAATCATTTAATTCACATTTTAAAAACTCTTTCCTAGTCATAACACTGATACTACTCAGTGAAAGTGAAGATTCTATGAGCTTAAGTGGGTTTAGCATATTATCTATTTTGGTTATGCAAATTTGACTGTAAAATGGGTTTCCGAGATGTTCCTTGAAACAGTCAAACTGTTTGCCATGTACTATTCCTGTGCTTCCAGTGGTAATTTGAAATCTGGCTGTGAGATGAACAAAAATAGTGACCTAAATACTTATTTTAATTTCAGTCCTGTGCTTTACTTTTATTTTCTCCTTTTCATACCTGAGTGTCTCCTGGCAAATTTAAAGGGTTTGAGTGTCTGAGAGTCTGTTAATTATGTCAACATCTCCTCATCGCCATCCCATAGATGGCTGTATTTGGTCCAGTGTATGGCTATTAGAATGATGTTTTCTCTTAGATATAATGCAACGTCTTTCCCTGATAACACTCCTTCATATGGCTATAGGCATTAAAGCTCATTGGGGTTTAAAATCCTTTAGCACTTTCATATTATGAAGAATTGCAGGTGGTTTCTGCAGTCTGTCTTTCTTTTTATCCTGCCACTCCAATTACCTAATTTCTGGGTTTGTGATTGATTTCGTTTCAGCAGGCAAGATGAGAATGTGAACAGCATGATTTCAATATTACTATTTAAAGGGACACTGCAAACATAACATAGTCAGCATATTGCAAGGTGCTTTCAACTGTGCAAGTCCTGTCAAGGCTTTTATTTTGCCCTCCACCATTAACGGAGAGCTTTACATCACATTAAAGTGCTCTGCTGAAAGTAATAGTTAAGAATTAATGAGAAGATTTACAATGAAATCTGCTGAGTCTTTTTACTCATAATTGTGGAATACAAGTTCAGACTTCCTTAGCATGATTCCAGTTCTGCTCTGCCATTAAACCAAGCTCAATTTACATATCTGTCTCACATATTTAACCAGACAGAAGGTCCTTTACTCTGACTAAACTGGGAGATATTCTGGTGTAAATACAAAGTAGAATTCTTAACAATTGTTTTAAATAAATAAATCAGTTTCTATAATTTAATATCACTAAAAATATTGTGCCATTAAGCATATATTTTCATCCATATTTAATTTATGCCTCAGTACAGCTGTTAAAAATATTTTTTCTCAGGATAGCATATGGTGTTCATAAGCTAGATCACAGCTGTTTCCTTTTGTTAAAACTTTGCAATATTACTTCTATCTATTAGGTTTGTAGTTCCCTCATTAAAAATGTAGTAACAGATATATTGGAATATTTGGTAGGCAGTAGTTAAACAAAGGCTTCTCTTCTATTGATAAAAATATTGTAAATTACTAAGATAATTATTAATACCTTCTAATCACCATATAACAATTACAGCACAGAAACAGGCCATCTTGACCCTTCTAGTCCGTGCCGAATGCTTACTCTCACCTAGTCCCACCGACCTGCACTCAGCCCATAACCCTCCATTCCTTTCTTGTCCATATACCTATCCAATTTTACTTTAAATGACAATACTGAACCCGCCTCTACCACTTCTACTGGAAGCTCGTTCCACACAGCTACCACTCTCTGAGTAAAGAAATTCCCCCTCGTGTTACCCCTAAACTTTTGCCCCCTAATTTTCAACTCATGTCCTCTTGTTTGAATCTCCCCTACTCTCAATGGAAAAAGCCTATCCATGTCAACTCTATCTATCCCCCTCATAATTTTAAATACCTCTATCAAGTCCCCCCTCAACCTTCTATGCTCCAAAGAATAAAGACCTAACTTGTTCAACCTTTCTCTGTAACTTAGGTGCTGAAACCCAGGTAACATTCTAGTAAATCTCCTCTGTACTCTCTCTATTTTGTTTTAATTTCTGTCTCTAATTTATTACTTCATAAGCAAATATTGTAATTGAGCAGAAATATAATATAATTATAATTTGTATTGTAATTCGATACTCCCAATAAATTAAAATGCAGAGGAGGAATGTAAAGTCTTCTTTGAAAAATGCTTGGAAGTATGTTCAACTATCGCTCAGTTAGGGAGGTTCTTACTTTGTGGGATATTTCATGCTACTTAAAAGTATCTTAGACTTTGAGAGCATAGCTTTCTTCAATACTGACAGAGGTTTAAGATTTTGGGGTATGTCGTTGATCTTCTGTTCCATTGCCTAGGATATGATATTTGAAACCAATACTATAAAAACCATTAATTGGCAATACGTGAGCATTGTTCATTGTAAATCCTTGTTGCGCTTTATTTAAGTATGCTCACTTTGTTGAATCAGTAATTGTAGAGATCACTTGACATTTAGTTGGGTCACACTGATAGCAGTGAAGTAGATGAAGATGAAATGTTAGACAAGCCATCAGGAGAATTCACCATTTCTCTTGGAATTCTCTCATTGCGTATTTTCATTACAATTGAACAGAGTTTAAGTTTAGCATCCCATATAAAAGTGGCGACACATTCCTTAAGCATTGGGCTTGAAACTCAGCCTTGAAGGTAGAGCGGTAGAAGAGCTTTCAAGCAGGAGCAAGCTAACATGTTTTTCTTTCATTCATTCTTGAGAAAACTCTTCCCAAGTTTACAATATATATTTATCTACGTAGGCATATATTGAGTAACCAATAATTTATTTGTCTACCCAGTATTTATCTGTCTCTCCTGTGGCTTTCAGCTAGACTTCTGTATTTGCAATTTATCACATATGAATGCTGATAGTCTCCTTTTTTCTCTCTTCATGTGCGAAAGTATCTAACTTCAGTGTTCTGTCTTCACCCAGCTACCCTGAAATTTGATATTCAAGGCAGAAGTAGAAGCTTCTACATCTGTTTTACATTAGTATGTCTTCCTTTAAGATTTGTATTAGAAATTGTTTTAAAGAAGGTAAATACTCTGGAATGGGTATAAACATATTCAGCCTTTTTATTAGAATTTTGTCTGGTGTTGGATTTATTTGCAACTGGACATTTTTCCTGACAAAAAGGCCAATTTGGAACAAAGTAGTGTGAGCAAGAATGGATAATTTCCAAACCCACAGAGCTGAAATCAATCCTATGAAAACACAGAGGGCAGGTGAGAGTGGTGACTAGTTGCCATCACTGCCCCTTATCATCACTAACTAAAACTGAATGCACAATATACCTCCACCACACTCCTTGTTGAAATATGACGGGTGACATGTCTGCTTAGGAAACCTGTATGTAAACAAAATTTTAAGTCTCTAAGTAGTGTTATTAATCTTTTCTTGTGACAAGATTGGTGTGCAGTGCATTTTTATATTTGCACTGTGTATATTCTCTGAGTTAAAAGGTAGTGAGTTCCAGACCCAGTCCAAAAATTTGACCACAATAATTCAAAGTGACATTCTAGTGCAGTATTGGAATACATAACTTCTCTTTTTTGTATGATCAGGCACAAAGGATTAGGAACACAAATAAGTTTAATCTGATTTTAACTGCCCCTTAGCTGCAACATTATTTCACAATTTTATTGAAATATCCTCTACTCCCATCCATTGCTTGCCCTCTTGGCTAGTTCACTCCTCCCTTTCTCAGTTCTGATGAAGGGTCATCTGCCTGTTTCCCTTTCCACAGATGCTGCTTGACTTAAATAAATCGCATCAACCTCTCAAGTGCATTTAAAGTATCAAGTGGAAGAATGTCAAAGAAATATTGTTGAGCATGTATTAATTAGCAAAACTTGAAAATATTAGTGTTCTTGTCCTTATTGCTGTTTTTGGAAGCTAAATGTGCACAAATTGGGTACTGTCTTCCCCTCGATGATGGGAGCGTCTAGGACAGGGAGGGCACAGCCTCAGGATAGAGGGATGCCCATTTTAAAAAGGGATACAGAGAAATTCCTTTAGCTAGAGGGTGGTGAACTTGTGGAATTTGTTATCACAGGCAGCTGTGGAGTCCATGTTGTTGGGTGTATTTAAGGCAAAGCCTGATAGGTTCTTGATTGGACACAGCATCAAAGGTTACGGGAAAAAGGCCAGAAGAGGCACTGAGGAAGAGAGAAATAAAAGGATCATCCATGAATGAATGGTGGAGCAGACTTGATGGGTCAAATTCTTCTCCTATGTCTTATGATCTTATTACAGTAATGTACATAGATTCTGATTAACTTGGCCTCTGGTTAATCAGGACAGCCAGTTATTTGGGTCAGCTCTTAAAGAACAAAAACTAATTGAGAAAATAGCCAGGATTCCCTTTGCTTATTTGGGAATAATGTCATATAAATGGGGCAGGAGCCTGTTGCTGAACAGTTTCTAACTAGCATTAGTTGTGTTTGCTTGCGTGGCCGTTAGAAACTACAACAAACAGTTTTAAAATAGTGTCACTTGTGTGAGTTTTTGTTTAAAAAGCAATGATTTTTGTCACTGTATTGGTGACAAATAAGCAGTAGACAATTCAGAACTGTTTTGCTCACTGTGGTTGCCGGCACTCAGGCTTGGAGATGTCAGAAATTGCTGGAGTGAAAATGAAACAATTTCACTACTTCAAGAAGTTAGGACCTACAAAGAAATTGACAATCATCTTGAATGTTACAATAAAAATGAAGATTTGGAGTTCACAATTGTTGAGAGGATTGTATGCAGGCAGTCCATTATCTATACTAGATATCTGCACTGATTTTGTTCATTCACAGTCAATCAAGAACATAGCTGCGTACACTGGGTTAAATCCTCCATTGATAGCAATAGTGATTTCCAGTTAATTGGGACACATCGGGACCAGTGCATTTTGACCAAATTAAGTGGCTGCTCCAATTTTTCCAATTGCCGAAGTTTCATGGAAATAGCTAAAAGGGTATAAAAGAGACAAACCACCATTTAACTGAGTAACAAATTATATATTTAAATTAGAACATTGCATAAGCTACTACAGTAAAATGTGTATTATTTCCTAATAGTCATTGACAGAAGAATTCATCTAGTGTGAACAAAATAGTTCTGAATTGTCTTACTGTTTATTACTCGCCAACTACCAGTAACGAAAATCAATTATTTTCGAATACAAACATCAAGTGACGCTATTTAAAAACTGTTCACTCTAAACATTGTTCAGTGTCTAATGGCCACATGACATTGACGCAAGTCAAAAAATGATCGGCAACAGTTCGTTGCCCCATTTAGGCGGAACAGTGTCCCAATAAAAGAAAGGGATCGCGGCTCTTTTGTGTTGTATTTGATCTTTAAATTGTCCCAAATAAGCAGCTGGCCCAATTAACCCGAATCTACATTTTGCTTAGGGCGAAGAGTTTTTAATTAGTGTCCGTTGTGTTTTTGTTCAAAAAGCAATGATAAGCAGTAAGTCAATTCAGAACTGCTCACTTCGTTTTCAAGCATTCAGGCTTGGAGATAACAGAGAAGGTCAGGAGTGAAACCAATATACAGTTTTATAATACTGTAGTATTATTGATAGTATTCGAATTTGTTCTGTATTTCATTTAAATATATAATTTGTCCCTCAGTTAAATCGTCTGTTTATACCTTAACTATTTCCATGAAACTTCGGTTTATTTGGGGCAGTCGCTTAACTGGGCAAAAAATACACTGGTGCCGATGTGTCCCAATAACTGGAATCTACTGTATTTAATTAGCTGTAAAATGCTTTGGGGGCATCCTAAATAGAATACCAAAGGCACTCTACATAAATCGAGCTCATTTTCTTTCTTTGGGATTTCTTTCCCGCTTGTTTGTGAACTTTAAGGAGCAAGGCACTGAAATCTGGCGTGGTGTCTAGGTGAGGTATCTCTCTATCTGATACACTGAGTGTCCATTTTCCTGCTTGAGCTGCAGAGTTCTTCCAGCATCTTGTTTGTTTGTGAACGTCTTTGGATAAGCACCAGCAGAACGGAAATGCTGCCACGAATTTATATTGCATGGAACTGTTGACTCTTTCTCTGTTTGACCTGGCGACGAGTCCCTAGCATTTTTGTGTTTATTATAAAAAATATCTAGCATCAGTGATTTGGGTTTGTGGCTCAGAAATCTAATATGAACACAAAATACTAGAAGAGTAAGGCAACATCAATGGGGAAATGCACGTCGCCTCGAAAACTATTAGAACTTAAAGTCTTGGATTGAAACGTTGTGTTCCTCTTTCAGTATAAACAACCTGAACTGCTTGCTTTCTCCAGCAGTCTTAGATCTTATTTTGTATTCGTAACCCATTCTCTCCGTGAATTCTATCTGATCTGATGACTTATTAAAACATTTTTTTAACCAAAAGGCTAAGCAGATCCACACAGCCGAGGAGGAGGTGTCCCAGTGTAAGTGAGGCGCAGGAATCCCTCTGCGATAGAGGTGTTTGGTGCAGGAACCAGATTTGGCGTTCTGCTGTTTAACACTGGACTGTTCTGGAGGTGGGGACTGGGGCGGGGAAGTTTAGCTCCGCTCGTTCACCTGCGGCAACTGGGGAGGGGAAAAAGGCGTGAGAAGAACTGGCTTGAGCTGTGGAAGAGCCCGAGGAAGCAGGAGCTGCGCCGGCGAGGACGCTGCAGCGGAAGCCGTAAAGGAGGAGGCGAAGATTTCCAGGTAGTCGACGCCCGCCGTTAATCTGCATTGCTCGCAATAACAACCAGCTTGGGGTATTTTGTTTTTGAGGAAAGGCAAAGACACTCCAAGGAATCATTTCGACATTTTATTTGTTCATTAGTATTTGGCACACTGTCTCTCACATACACAGCGTGAGAGGGGATAGCGAAGCAGCGGCAGTGGGTTTTGTTGGAGGAGGCAAGGGGAATCCTCCATCTCTCCGGACTCTGCCGGGCTGTTCGGGATGACCGGGTTTCCCGCGATCTCTTCCATCTGGTGAGTGACGGTTTTTCTCGGTGGCGACTTCTCACTGAAGATGCCGCTCTTCCGTGCCGACCGGGTGGATGGGAGAGAGACCCTTTTAGGCCTGGGCCTGGTGAGAGAGACCCGTCGGTACAGAGTGGGAAGGAGGGTGAGAGCCCTTGGGCCAGCCTCTGGAGACGGCGAATGGAAGGAAAGTTTGGTCCCGCCCTTAGACCGGAACCGCTGGTGTCCTGCAGATGCTGTTCCGCAGTTGTATCCAGCCAATACCGAGCTCCCGCCGATGCCCCCAGCCCTGGTCTGTGTGGCGCCTGCTGAGGCAGAGGGGACGGTGCTCATTAACGGCTTGGGGTCGGACCCCGAATGTCACCGCCGTGCTTCTGGGCAGGACTACGTACACCCACGTAAAAAATCAAACACGGGCCATTCACCCTCTCCGCCCAGTGATAGGTGCTTGTCCTAGAACAATATGTTCATCCTTTACGGACCCCCACCCTCAGAAGATTGGGGGGTGGTGTGTGGCTGGCATGCGATGCCCCACTCGCGGGCGGCCCGAGGTGCATGGGGTGATGAGACATTTGGGGGATCGAACCCCACAGTCACATCGCCTCCTTTTTTCCTTCGCTGTCTTATATGATTTATGTATAATTTATGTTCTGTGTGTCGACTGAACCTGTGTCTGTGAAGCTGCTGCAAACAAGTTTTTTCATTGTACTTCTATCTCACCGCACTTGGGCATATGATAATAAACTCGATTTGACGCATTTCCCGAGATTTCCATAACTTGCAAACATCTGAGCGACCCCGGTGGAGACGAAAGACAGCCTCTTTGACGTTTGGCAGCTGAGGCTCTGTCGGTAGTTCTCATCCCCCGAGACAGCAGCCCCACTTCAGAAACTGAACAACAAAATCCAGGCTGACTGCAGTTCCAGCTGCTTCACCCATTGATTGCAGCGCTGCTTTATCAAAGTCACTGACTTTTGGATGAGAAAATAATCCCAGGCTCTCTGGGATGGTCTTGGAAATGGAGGTGTAGCTTCCAAGAAAAGCAGCGAAGGCCTCCGTTGTCTTGACAGAAGCACTGTTTGATTATTGATACTTTAAAAACGATTGTTTGTGCACTGGTTTAAACACTGAAGTCAACGGGCCTCATTGAAAATATTCCAGTAGTTGGAGACATGCCATAGACAAAATTTTTTTGTTTGTTGGAGGTCAGTGCTCAGGGCAGGGTTGTTGGATCAGTCATCTTCAGCTGCTTCATCAATGATAGATTTTGCATCATTGCCAGAAATATGAATATTTGCTCATGATTAGATACTATTCAGTTTCATTGGTAACTCCACAAAAGTTCCTCGCTTCCATGCAACAGGATCCAGATGGCAGGAAAACAAGTCCAGTAAGAGAGAGTTTAATCACCTACCCTTCATATTCAATGGCATTACCTAACATTCTTGGGGGGGGGGGGGTTAATATTGACCTGAAACCAAATTAAGCCAGTCATAGAGACCTACCAACTGGATCAGCTGGTCCTGAAAGCTGGAACATATGGAATCCATGGTAAGTTGGATATAAAATTGTCTTGGTAGTATGAGACGGAGGGTAGTTGTGGAGGATTTTTGAAATTGGAGGCCTATGATTAATGGTGTGTTTCAGGAATCAGTGCAGTCTCCTGTGTTAATGATTTGGATGTGGATGTAGGTGGCATGATTAGTAAGTTGCAGAGAAGGTGGTTTTCTCTGGTTACATCAGGATGTGAAGATCAATTGGGAAAAGGGGCAAGGGAAGGGTAGAATGAAATTCAGGCAAGTGCAATGTGATGCAGACGGAGTATTGTTTAATGAGAGACCTTGGGGAGGGGTGGGGGTGGAGAAAGTACACAGCTTCCTGAAGATGGGAACACAGATATACTGGATGGTGAGAAGGCCTATAAAATGCTTGTCTTCACTGGCTTGGGTACTGAGTTTAGAGTTGAGTCATCATGTTACAGGTATACAGGACATTGGTTATCTGCACTTGGAGTATAGTTTGCGGTGCTGTAGGAAGGACATGGTTAAGCTGGAGAGTGTGAAGAAAAGAAATATAAGATTAACTTGGATTGAAGGGTTTGAATTATCAGGATAGACAAAATAAATTTACAAGAGGTGTAGATAGCCAGAGTCTGTTTCCCTTGTGGGGGCATCTCAAAATAGAGGCTGCAAGTTCAAAGTGAGAGGGAGGAAGTTTCTTGGAGATCTGAGGGGTAGAATCTTCACACAAAATCTAGTTGTTATTTGCATTGAGGTGGTGGATGGAGGCACAGTAACAACATTGGACAGGTATCTGAATGTGTGAGGCACAGAGGGATATGGAATTAATGAAAGCAAGAGAGATTAATATGGATAATTATGATGGTTGGTATGGATATGCAGGGCTGAAGGAGCTGTTTTGGTGTTGTACAACTCTGTGACTCTATAAATGCTGTGGCTACAAGAGCAGGTCAGGTTGACTTACCACCTGACATCCTGAACCCTTTGCACCATCTGCAAGGCACGGCCAAAGCATGAAGGAATATTCTTCACATTCAAGTTGTTTGACATCATCCAGGACAAAGCTGTCTGTTTGCTTGCCTACCATCTGACATGTCTGTTTTCTCTATTGTGGCACACAGCAGCTGCACTGTACACCATTTGTCTAAATGCAGTTACTCGCCTAGTCTTTCCAAGTAGCCAAATCAGCAACCTTTGCCAGCAAAAAAGATGAATGCTTCTGGTGCATGGAAACCTCTGTGCGGGTTCCCCTGTTAAGTCGCACACCATTTTGATTTGGAAATGAATTGTTCCTTCATTGTTGCAGTGCCTTAATATCGGCACTGCCTCCCCAAGAGGACTGTGGGATACCTTCACCAGATGGATCTCAGTAGTTCTATTTGACCACTGTCCTCTTGAAGGCTGTCAATGATGTTGGACTGTGATGCCCAGATTCAAAAATGAAAATGTTAAGAAAATGTTGTTTTATCGTGAGCATCTTTCAGTTTGATTGATCTGTGTATTACTTTGATATGGATTCTGGCCACCCAACCCCAGACTCAACAGCATTTGACTTTGTCTTTTATTTAGGTTGGGTGTATATTCTGATGAATCACTTTGGGTTGGAGTTTGACTGATTTTGAGCTTATCTAGATTTGGATGATTTGCCTAATGCAATTGACCTGTGAATAATCCATACAGTTGTTGTATTTACATTTATAGTTGTCAGGAAAAAAGCATTAAGCACATGCATTCAAGTCAAATTTATATGGGCTAGTTATAGAGCGCTGTAGCGTAAGGTTGTAGTTAAAAAGAACATAGAACCAGACAGCTTGGGAAAGGTTATTTGGCCCATGATGTTGTGCTAATCTAAATGCCAATTTATACTAAATGTCTTCCTGTGCATTATTGATATCCTTCCTTTCCATTCATATTTATGTGTTGATCTAAAAGCCTACAAATTCCACCAAACTGCCTGGTCCCACTGCTACTCCTAATTACTTATTCCAGACCCCTATCACTCCTGTGTTTTAAAAAAATACTTGTCCTTAAAGATGCCTCAATTCTGTCTACCCTGTCTGCCTCTCATAATTAAAAAAAACGCTCTATCTGGTCTTCCTTCTGCCTTTGACACTAAGGTGAGCAACTCAAACTCATAATCTCAAATCTAGGCACTGTCCTGGTAAACCTCCTCTGCACCCTCTCTGCCGTCTCCACATCCTTCCTATAATGGGGCAACTAGAATTGCACGCAATATTCCAATTGTGAAAGTTTTGGAAAGCTGCAGCACAATTGCCTTACCCATATACTCAACACCGCCTCCAATAAAGCCATACATGCCTTACACCTTCTTTGCCACTTTATCCACTTCTGTAGTCATTTTCAGTGAACGATGTACCTGGACCTCAAGATCCTTCAGTACCTGCATGTTATTAGGGGGTCTACCTAATTTGTGTTTTCTGCTTTCAAAGTAAAATATCTCACACTTTCCCAGATTAAACTCCAACTACGAATCTCTTCCCATATTTGTAGCAGATCTGTATCCTGCAGTACTCTTTGACACTCTTTACACTGTCCACAACTCCATCAATCTTTGGTATCATCTGAAAACTTGTAAATCTGTCCATCCATCTTTTCAACCCAATCATTGATATAATTAGAAATGGAGATCCCAGCACCAATCCTTGTGAAACAACACTTGTCACGGAACTCCAGCCAGAATAACGGCCTTCCACCCTGCTCCCTATCTTCTATGGACAAGCCAGTTCCGAATCCAGACTTGTAATTTACTAAGGACCTGATGAATTATCTTTTGAATCAACCTACCGTGAGGGACCTGAACAAATGCCTTTCTAAAATCCATGCAGATCATGTCCACTACCTTTCCCTCACCAAGCTCCTTCGTCACCTCTGAAGACAACTGCACCAGTGGTGAGGAATGCAAAGGTATGGTCAAGGGAGGTGGAGACTGCTTTGAGTTAGTGGATTGGACAATATTCAGGGATGGATCTTCAGATCTGAATGAATATGCCACAGGCAACAGTGATTTCATTGGCATGGATGAGTGTGTGTCTTTTAGAACATACTAAATGTACCCAAACCAGAAGCTATATATGACTCATGAGCTTTGTTGTCTGCTGAGGGCTGGATCTGTGGCATTTAAGGCCAGCAATCCAGAACTCTACAAAAAGTCTAGGCACGGCCTGGAGAAGGCCATCATGGCAGCAAAAAGGCAATTTTTTTTGAAGTTAGACAATCAGCTGTGGCAGGATTTGCATGCCGTTCCTTCCTACGAATTGAAACCTAACAGTATAATTGGCAGTGAAACTTCATTCCCCAATGAGCTCAAGGTGCAAGATTTAAGGTTATTTATTATGTGTACATTGAAAGATAGAGTGAAATTTGTCATTTGCATCAACAATCAACATGCCTGAGAGTATGCGAGACGCAGCCCGCAACATGCCTAGAATGCCAGCAACACAACATAGAGCACAGCAAGCAACAAAACAATGACAGCAAAATAAGCCCTGTTACTCCTCCTTCCTCCCTCCACACACATACAGTCCTCTAACCCCAAGATAATACGTATTCTTCAGCCTCCAATCTGCAGCAGGCTCAGATTTGGATCTGAACGTGGGCATGCAGGCAGTGAGCCTTCGACCACCCCAGCAGACTTGCAGGGTTTCACAGCTTTGGCGCTCTGACCAATGGGCTTTGACTTCTGATTCAATCCTTGGCATTGGCCGGAGGACCCATTTGATTGAACTCTGGACTCGTCAATGATGGGACTCCAAACAGGCCTCAGAACTCCAGTCTCACTGATCTGTGAACCAAGGGGGATATTGGACCCTTAACTTGCCCATCTGTTCCCAAAATCATCTCCATGACCCCCAAAAAACTTTAAATATAAACAACTAAAAAGAACATTTAAAAAAATTATAAAACTGAGCCGTGACCTCAACAAAGGATGTGGTACAACTCCATCTTGAGCATTTTATGTATGTATAAACCTACACCTGTGCCAATGCCCATGGTATCTGGGGTGATCGCTGCCTCCAAGGCTGCTGTCAGAACATCAAGAGGATGAAAAGCATCAGGTGCTGATGGTGTACCAGGCAGGGTACTGAAAACCTGTAAAGACCAGGGAAGGACATCTCCAACTTCCCACTGCTGCTGTTGTAGGTACCCAACTACTTCAAAAGGGCATCAGTCATGTCCAGGCAGAGCAGGGTGAGTTGCCTCAATGACAGTCACCCACTGGCACCTCAGATCTACAGTGATCATGTGCTTTGAGCAGTTGATGATGGGCAGAATTTACTCCTGCCTGAACAAGGCCTAGACCCACTGAATTTTCCCTACCACCTCAACAGGTCTGCAGCGGATGTAATCTCACTGGCTCTCCACTGGGCCTTGCACTACCTGGAGTCCTACATCAGATTGCTGTTTATTGATTATAACCATCATCCCTGTAGTACTAATCAACAAGCTTCAAACTCTAAGCCTCTGTTCCTCCATCTGCAACTGGATACTTGACTTCCTTATCAGGAGACCACAGTCAGTATAGATTAGTATTAACAACTCCTCCTCACTGACAATCAATACAAGTGCACCTCAAAGATGTTTACTAGGTGATATTGAAGGGATAAAACCGAAACCCAAACTGAATAAATATCAGAAAGAATTCATAAAAATTGCACTGGCAGTAGCCAAAAAGGCTATTGCAGTTACTTGGAAATCGGATACATATTTAAGTATAGATTGTTGGAAGAAAGAAATTTATGGCTGTATTCCACTAGAAAAAATTACTTATAATTAAAGAGATAAATATGAAACATTTCTGAAAATTTGGTGCTCTTATTTACAAAAGACAGGACTAAATATATAGGTGCTCTGAAGATGAAACAATTGGTTACTTGGGGAAAGAAATAAATATATACACTAAAGTTATTACGAGCTCCATGGAGCATGTGGAGATCTTCCAACATCCAGGCACTCTTTCTTTTTTTTTCTTTCTTTCTTTCTCTTTTTTTTTCTATAGGGAAGTTAGGGGGGAGGGGTTAAGGGGAGGGGGGAAGGGTTATACACATTTTTTTTCTATACTTTACTCTGTAATCACTTAAAAACGCAATAAAAAATATATTAAAAAAAAAGATGTATGCTTAGCCCACTGCGCTACTTCCTCTACACTCATGACATTATCTATAAATTTGCCAATGACACCACTGTTGATGGCAGAGAATCAGATGGTGATGAGGATGCATACAGGGGTGAAATAGATCAGCTGATTGGTGTTGCAGCAACAACCTTGTGCTTAATGTCAGCAAAACCAAGGATTTGATTGTCAACTTCAGGAAAAGAAAGCTGCTATATTCCATTAGGAATTTCAGACAATGTGGTATGTCATCAAAGGCTCTAGCAAATTTCTACAGATTTATGGTGTATAGCATTTGGATGGGTTGCATCTCCATCTGGTATGGAGGCCCCAATCCACAAGGTCATAAGGAGGCTTTAGATGGTTGGAGACTCAGCCTGTTCCATCATAGGCACAAGCCTCTCCACCACTGGGGACATCTTCCAAAGGCGGTGCCTCTAGAAGGTGGCATCCTTCATTGAGGATCCTCCCCATCTGGGACATGGCCTCTTCTCGTTACTACATTAGTGAGGAGGTACAAGAGCCTCAAGACTCAAACCCAACATTTTAGGGACAGCTTCTTCCTCTCTCCCATCTTTCTTCTGAATGATCTACTTTGCTATTCCACTTTTTCATTATCTATTTATGTAAATTATAACTTGTTATGCCTGCATTGTACTGCTGCCACAAAGCAACACATACCATTGCTTATGTCAATGACGATAAACCTGATTCTGAATCATTTTTTGTCATGCCATTGAATGTTGGGGTGAGAGCTGATTTTTTTTTTCTTGTTGTATATCATTATTACCTGGCACATGTGTGGTGCAAATGTTAGTTGACATTCGTCAGCCCAGGCCTTGCTGCATTTGGCTGTGGACCATTGCATTATCTGAGGAGTTGTGAATGGTGTTAAACACTGTGCAACCATCAGTGAACATCCCTACTTCTGACCTTATGACTGAAAGACGCAGCTGAAGATGGTCAGCCCAAGAAGACTACCCTGTGGAACTCCTGTGGAGATAATTGTGGCAAAGTAATTGATCTCCAACCACTGTAACCATCTTCCTTTGTACTTTGCATTATATGATTCCTGTTCATCCAGTATCAGAATCAGGTTTGTTATCACGGGCATGTGTCGTGAAATTTGTTAACTTTGCAGCAACAGTTCAATGCAATACATGATAATATAGAAAGAAAAAAAATTACACTAAGTATATATGCTTATTAAATAGATTAAAAATAGTGCAAAAAACAGAAAAATGTATTTTATAAAAAGTGAGGTAGTGTTAATGGTAGTGTTTGATCTGCTTCCGTCTGGTAGGCGCTTCAGATCCCTCCAGACTAAGACTAATAGGCACTGGAGAAGTTTTTTCCCTACTGCGGTCACTTTGCTGAACAGTTAACTGCCGGTTACTGTCAGCTAACTATTACTTGGATTGCACTACCTGTATGTATAATTTATATTTTCATTTATATTTATCATTATTATTGTTATGAGCAGAGAGACAACATCTGCCAGAAGTAAATTCCTTGTATGTGCATAGGTACTTGGCAATTAAAGTCTGATTCTGATTCTGATTGTCCACTTAAGAATTGGATAGCTGAGGGGAAGAAGCTGTTCTTGAATCGCTGAGTGTGTGCCTTCAGGCTTCTGTACCTCCTTCCTGATGGTAACAATGAAGAGAGGGCATGTCCTGCGTGATGGGGGTCCTTAATAATGGACGTCGCCTTTCTGAGGCAGTGCTCCTTGAAGGTGTCTGGATACTACAGAGGTTAGTACCCAAGATGGAGCTGACTAATTTTACTGCTTTCCGTAGCTTTTTTCGGTCCTGTGCAGTAGCCCCTCCATACCAGACAGTGATGCAGCCTGTCAGAATGCTCTCCACAGTACATCTATAGACATTTTTGAGTGTTTTATGTGACAAGCCAAATCTCTTCAGTCTCCTAGTGAAATATGGCTGCTGTCTTGCCTTCTTTATAGCTGTATCGATATGTTGGGCCAAGTTAGATCCTCAGAGACTTTGACATCCAAGAACGTGAAATTGCTCACTCTCTCCGCTTCTGATTTCTCTGAAGACTGGTTTGTGTTCCCTCATGTATCATCGAGGCTATGCCCTCTTCTCGCTACTACCATCAGGCAGGAGGTACAGGAGCTTAGAGTCCCATACCACCGGGTTTAGAGACAGTTATTACTGTTCAACCATCAGTCTCCTGAACTAGTGTGGATAACCTAGCTCACCTCAGGGCTGAACTGACTCTACAACCTATGGACTCACTGTCAAGGACTCTGCAACTTGTGAACTCGGTATTATTTCTTTACATTTTTATTATTTGCATGATTTTGTTTTCTTTTTCTCGTTGGTTGTTTGTCATAGTTTTCCATAAATTCTATTGTATTTCTTTATATTCCTGTAAGAAAATGAATCTCAAGGTAGTATCTAGTAACATGTATGTATTCTGATAATTTGATACTTCACCTCTGGAGCTCATTAGGGCTTTATTAAGGTCTGGAGCTGAATGACTTTGGGATTCAGTCTGAGCTTCTATAAGCAGGTTGTTGCTGAGCAAGTACTGCTTGATAGCATTATCAATTGTCCCTTCGACCACATTGCTGATGATAGAGAGTAAACTAATCGGGCAGTAGTTGTTTGGCTAGATTTATTCTGTTTCTTGTAAACAGGTTAGACCCGGGCAGTTTTCCTCATTGTCTGGCGGACGCCAGTGTTGTAGCGGCACTGGAACAGCTGCAGCACTGGCATCCACCGGAAAATGAGGGCAAGTTGTAATTAAAATAGATCAGAAACTTTCTTTTTGAAAGTTACTCATTAGCAAGAATTTGAAGGTCATTAATCAAACTTTCATACATATAGAGTCATGGAAAAGTACAGAGAGAAATGGGTCCTTTGACCCATCTCGTAATTAGGATGCTGCGGTATTTGGGATATTACTGACTGTAATTACTGAGTGTTTTTTTTTGTTTTAAACAAGCATTTTCACTACTAATCATGCTTTTGTAGAAACATTATTTGTACAGTGCAAACTTATTGAAAACCTAACAATCTCAGTTATGTATTTGAGAGCAAAAGAATGCGGGAAGGGACGGGTAGAGGATAGAGATCTATGGCTGGTTAGTTTGAATAGTTACCTCTACATTGAAATTATTTGTTTTATTTGAAGTCCAGGAGTGATGTTGAAAAGCTAGTTCCGTGTATTATTTACATTGGAATAGCCCTAATGGAGCTAATAGAGAACAAAATAAACCTGTAATTAAATTATATTCGCTTATATCCCTTTTTGTGTCTGGTGTTTCACTCTTGTGAGGAGGTTGTTCATTGGAAGGTACTCGAGTCCATCCTCTGTTCCTTTGGTCCTTGTGAGGATGTACACATAGTGCATGACTGAGAAACACTAAGTGCAAAGTCACAACCATTACCTGATACAGTACATGCCAGCAAACCTCTCGCAGCCAAGAGTTCCTTGGAAAGGATAATCCTGTTGTGCTGTTATTAACTTGGTTTCTCATTAGTTCAGTGTTCGGCATATTAGGTGAATCTTGGATTAATTGTCCACTCTTCTTGAGACTGGATAATCTCAAATGATTTACCAGTAAGAGTACAGGTAGTTCAACTATAATACATGTTTCCATTATGCAAAATGTATATAACATGATTGGGGACACCGTTTACAATAGTTGAATTGGTTATAATGTGATTTCCATGGGGACCTAGAGAATCTATTAAGAGTTACTTTGGAAAAAAGATAACTTGGAAAAAAACTTTATATGCAAGCCACCCCCCAGTAGTAGCTGGACAGCACAGCATCTCAATGCAGAATCATTGGAAATTGTTCAGTAATTACCTCTATGATAAACACAAGATTTTGTAGATGCTAGAAATCTTTAGCAACACACACACACACACACACACACACACACACACACACACACACACACACACACACACACACACACACACACACACACACACACACACACACACACACACACACACACACACACACACACACATCTACCCCACCCATCCCACTTCACCGGATCTCACCGATCATCTGCTAGTTTGTACTCCTTCCCCTCACCCCCACCTTATTCCTGCTTCTACCCCCTTCCTTTCCAGGCCTGATGAAAGGTCTGAGCTGAAATTTCAACTGTTTATTCCTCTTCATAGATGCCATCTGAATTTTGAATCCCTCCAGCATTTTGTGTGTGTTGCTCACATTTACGATATTCATGCAAAGGTACTTCACTAAACAAGGTAACATACAGCCTTTCATATTTTTAGCTTGCAGTAACAGAATAAACTCAGAGCTATTAAAAACAACTTTTTGAAAGACATACCAGCGTGCTGTGGGGTGGGTGTTGGAAATAGCTGTTACTGTGAGTCTAAAACTCTCTAGCCTCAACTTTTTTCCCCCCATTAACAGAATTGTTAGAAGGGTTATTTATATAATGTGAGATTTCTTAAGAAATACAAATATTGTATTATGGCAGAACTACCTGTATTAAGCTGGCTCCAAAGTACCTGGGTTCGGGCAGTGAAAATTACCCAGGATATCATCCTTCTCCTGCTTTGTGGTTAGGGATCCCTGCAAAGAAACGTGTCTGTTGTGTAAGTGTGGAATTATATTTAGTAATGGTACTAGGTGTGGTTGAACACACAGAAGGTTCACTGACTTTCCTGAACATTCAAGGGGAGGCTGGTAATGCAGAAACCATCCTCCAGTGAAAGCGGGTGCTTTCCTGATAGGAATGAAAATAGAAAATAAGTTGAGTCAATTGATTGGGACTATAATCCGTTGACAGAAAATAATTAGACAAAAAATTTACTTGCTGGGGATGTAGACAAGAATTGTTCAGAATTATTTATCTCTTGAACCCAAGAACTATCTTGACATGTGCAAAAAGAATTCTCCAGTAATCCCATGAAATTAGTTATGTGGTCTGTAAAAGCCACAAAATGTTGTTATTGCTCAGTTTGTTAGGTATATTTTACTGGGGCATTGCAAATTAATTGCTTTGGTCTGTCAATAATGGCCGAGACATTGATGAACTGCTTTAAATAAGTGACCTATACAGTATATGATGCATTAGTTGACCATTGTCTTTGTTGGCAAATCCCATTCCAGTATAGACCAGACATTGGCTAAATTTCCTTTATTATTGATTAAAGAATAAGTATTTGGACATGTTCACTATAATTTGGCAAGTTCAGCAGTAATTTATTGTGCTGACCCGAACTGGTTATTGCATTTTTGTCATATATTTAAATGCTGTTTGTCTCAATGATGTTTTTATTGTTTCTCTTGATCTCTTAACTATTGATGTCTTCTTATAGACATCTATTATGGAGTAAAGTTTCTTTACTATCCAACCCAACTTTGCCCTCATAACTTTGAATCCCTCAATCAACCTTTTCTGCTCCCAGGAAACCAGCTGTAGCCTATGCTGTCTCTCCTTGTAGTTGGAATGCTCCATTCCAGTCACAATCCAGGAGAGAGTTGCTGTTCAACTTGCCTATGGATGTTATAAAATATAGAATTAAAGACAGAAGAAAAAAGCTGTTATGCTAAATTGGAAGACCTGTTGAAGAAATAATTAACTTGCCTTTCAGAACCTTTAGGATGAAGAAATCTGAAAATTGCAGAAAAAGTTCCTCCATCAAAGCATCCTCCACAGCATCCCCTCACCCTTATCCTCTCTTTTTAATATTCAGGACTTGCCAGTAATCTTTCTGTAAATGCCTGCAAGGAAATGAATCTCAAGGTAGTATGTGGTACTTCGATAATAAACTTATTTTGAACTTTGAGGAGTGATTGTTCCTTCCTTAATTTCAATGTCCTGAATTTTCCTCTCCCATTTGTTGTGTCTCCCAATCTGATCCTGAACTTCTGGTTGTCCATTATCCCTATTCCAACCTCTCTATCGTGTTCTCCTGTACTGTTCCAGTGCTGCTTGATATTTACTCCAGGAATAGCAGCTTGGACTCTAGTTGTTCTACAACATTTTGAACTCACAGTAAATTCAGGTGTTAATTCTACTGTTTCTATTTACATTCCCTCTGGACCTGTCGTTTGTTTCAGCATTTGTCCTGGGATCTCTTATTTATGCCTTACAGCATTTAACCATTTGTAAACAAATATGTCCTGCCTTCCATCCTATCACAGACCTACCCTTTCTCTCTTTTGCCCCTCCTCTGCATTCTATAATTCAATTCTTCTGTGTAACTTTGTATTTCTGATGGCTAGTTATTGGCAAGTAATAAAAGAGTCAATTCTTGCAAATTCATTTAGAACTAGGGTCCACAGACCTCTCGGTTCATGGTGGGGGTCCATGGCATAAAAAAAGTTGGTAACCCCCGATTTAGAATAAACAACTTGCTACCATTCTTAACAAATTATCTATTGATTTATTGAAAGACACCGCGCAAGTACGTGACAGCTGTTGATGGACTTCTTAACTCCAGTCTCTGACAGAGGGAAACTGTTCATATTTGTGTTTATATATGGCACTCTAATGAACCGAAACACCACGAAGGACAACTTCACAGAACAGGGTACTTGTGGCACGTACAACATTTGTCCTGTTGGTGGGGGGGTGATGGGCAGGGGTAAAAACATATTGGTTTTGGAGCCTGAGAGTGATCTATTGAGGATGGCAGGAAAACAAAAATCAAATTTTATCAAGTGACTCCTTCACAAGCAGCTGGTAACTATTAAGTAGTTGATGAAAAGATGGAATCATTGGCCCCAAGCTTTCCCACTACCCACAGCATTCTAGTTCCTTTCATTACTCAGAACTTGGTGCCTCCGCGTAATAACTTTTTACCACTAAGGACTAATTCTGCCATTTTCATTTATCAGAATTCTTTTGCGTGTGTTGTGCACATGAAATGTATCTTCTGTTTCTTGTGCCGCAAGACTCCAGCTAAAACTGCATTTTTGAACTATGCTGGTGTAAGATTAAATGGAAGTTAATCTGTAACCCTTGCACCCAACAGACAAACTAAACGAACATAAATTTTTGTTTGCTTTTCTATTTTAAAAAACAATGAAGTGTACGTGCTTTCTTGTTTAAGAAAATACTAGCTTAGCAAAAATAAACATATAATTTTGAACCTTGAATTGTGAGAAAGTGTTCCATTGATGGTAAGAAAAAGCCACACATTTTTAAAACCACAATTTTAACTAGGTTTAATGCCTCTCAGACGAGTCACAAATACAATATAATTACTGAATTGAGACGCAGGAGACTGCAGAATTTGGAGCAACACTAAATGTTCTGGAAGAACTCAGCAAGTCGGGCAGTAGGAGAGAATATTTGAACAATGGCTATGAAAATTCCAATGACCCATCCAGGGTTGTTTATATTGAGACTGAATGTGGCAATTCTGACTTTTAAAGTGCACCATGGGAAAAACTGTTAATTTTCTATACCTTTAGAACTTTTAATAAATCAGGATGGTTCAATTACTTTTAATCCTTTTTTTAATGCAAGATACAATATGTAACTTCAACAATATAAAAGCACATAAGAGAATCAAAATATGGAATTTTTCATAAGTGAGGAGACTATGGAGCAATTGTAGATTTAAAGTAAAACTACTTCAAGCTTATCGTTGTGATGGTATTTGCGGAAATTCGATTCTGCGGTATTAGATAGTTGGTTGAATTTCTGTCTTGTGTGATGACCTCACCTTGTTATGGTAATCTCTGTGATACTCTTGGAAGAGATCAGATATAAAGGAAGCACCATTTTCAAATTATCAAGGATTTGTTATGTTGAAAAGGTCATGTGAAATTTGAATTTGTTAAAAATATATTAATGCAGTATGTCTAAATTAACAATAATTTACAGTTTTAGAATGAAATTTTGTAATGTAGTTTGTCATACAAGGACATTAATACCTCTTGCTCCTTTGTCCAAGATCCTAAGTATAACATTATTTTTTGCTTATAACTGAGAAGAAATGTAGAAGAATGCAATCTCATTGTTTAAATGTGACATCTTTTTTGTATTCTTAATTTCAAAATATAGCTAGTGCCTTGAAATGAGAACCTATAGTCAGTCTCTGCTTTTCATTTTTAAGGTATCTTCATACCTGCTTAGTGCCTGGGAGCTTGCATGATTTCCTTAAATGTTACAGATTCAAAAAGGAAAAATGCTTTTTTTTAAATGAAAAAGGCTATTTTAAAATAAAATATGATATGTTTTGAGTCTAGATGAGTAGAACAAAGTAAGCAAAGTGTATGCAATAGATCTTGAATGGTCTCTTGCAATCAAGGTTGATTTACCGGTACTTCCGTTCTGATTTAGTGAATTCTGAAGTAACTGATGCAGCCAGTGTTGGAACCACATTCCTCCACGTGTGATGCAGAGGTGACTGGGAGGAGAAGTGGGTGGGGAGTGTTATGATGTATCCTCCTTTAGCTGCTGCTTCATGGCTTGTGTGTGCTCCAATATACATGACCTCAATGTTTCCAAAGCTATCCTGAACAATCCTCTCTGTGCTAAGTGACCAAGATCCTGAGGTTTGCAGGAGTCCGTTGGGGGGTGTTGCACTTTTCTGATGAATGTGGGCAAGAGAGACTGCATTCTGGGATCTGGAACAAAAAAAGACCCAAAATGCTGTGATCCAAGATGTTGACAGTTCCTTTCTTCCTCATGGATGCTGCCTGACCCACTGAGTCCCGTAAGTGGCTTGTTATTTTTATTGGATTTTAACTATATCCTTGAATATTTCAATCACAAACAAGAGACAATCTGCAGATGCTGGAAATCTAAGCAACTCACACAAAATTCTAGAGGAGCTCAGGAGACCAGCCAGCATCTATGGGGAAAAAAGTCCAGTCGACGTTTAGGGCCAAGATCCTTCAGCGGGACTGGAGAAAAAAGATGATTAGATTTAAAAGATGGGGGGAGGGGAGAGAGAAACACAAGATGATAGGTGAAACCAGGAGGGAAACAGATGAAGTAAAGAGATCGGAATTTGATTGGTGCAAGAGATACAGGGCTGAAGAAGGAGGAATGAAATAAAAGATATAAAGCCATGAAAGAAAGAAAAGGAGGGAGGAGCACCAGAGTGAGGTGATGGGCAGGTAAGGGGATAAGGTGAAAGAGGGAAAAGGGAATGGTGAAGGAGAGACTCTCAGACACCTTCTCTTACTTGCCCCTCAAACAGGATCCCACTAAGGCGCACCAGGCCATTGTCTCCCATGCCATCACTGACTTTATTAGCTATGGGGACCTCCCATCGTCTGCCACCAACCTCATAGTTCCTGCACCCTGCACCTCCTGTTTCTACCTCCTACTCAAGATCCACAAACCCGCTTGTCCAGGTAGACCCATTGTTTCGGCTTGTTCCTGCCTCACTGAATTTGTATCTGCATGCCTCAACTTTGTTTTATCCCCCCTAGTTCAGTCCCTTCTGATCTACATCCGTGATACTTCACACGCTCTGGATCTTTTCAATGATTTCAGGTTCCCTGGCCCCCATCTTATTTTCACTATGATGTCTAGTCCCTGCATACCTCTATCCCCCCACCAAGAAGGCCTCAAAGCTGTCTGTTTCTTTCTGGACACCAGACCCAACCAGTTCCTCTCCTCCGCACAGTGGAACATCCTCACTCTTAATAATTTCTCCTTTGGCTCCTCCCAGTTCCTTCAAATAAAAGTTGTAGCCATGGCACTCGCATGGGTCCCAGCTATGCCTGCCTTTTAGTTGGCTATGTGGAACAGTCCTTGTTCCAAGCCTACACTGGCGTTCGTTCCCCACTTTTCCCATGCTACATTGACTGCATTAGTGCTGCTTCCTGCATCCATGCAGAAGTTGTTGACTTCATCAACTTTGCCTCCAACTTCTACCCTGCCCTCAAATTTACCCGATCCACTTCTGACACCTCCCTCCCCTTTTTCGATCTCTCTGTCTCTATCTCTGGAGACAGTTTATCTACTGATGTCGATTATAAATCCATGGACTCTCATGGCTGCCAGGATTATACCTCTTCCCACCTTGTTACTTGTAAAAATGCCATCCCCTTCTCTCAACTCCTCCATCTCTACCGCATCTGCTCTCAGGATGAGGTTTTCCATTCCAGAACAAAGGAGGTATCCTCCTTCTTCAAAGAAAGGGGCTTCCTTTCCACTATCAATGTTACCCTCAACCACATCCCTTCTATTTCATGCATGTCTGCTCTTACCCCATGCTCCTGCCACCCTACCAGGGATAGGATTTAAGTACCTCAGAAACTGATGATCTTTTGGGATCTTCATGCACAACAGTCTTTAGACTTTACAAACAATGGTGCAGAAAACAAAACAAAAAATCTAGTGAGCGTTGTCAGTTCTTTGGGTGAAAAGACCTTGTTAATGAGAGTGGTCGGAGGCGAAATGCCAGACTGGTTCAAGCTGACAAGGAGGCGACAGTAACTCAAATAACCATGTGCTGTAACAGTGGTGTGCAGAAGAGCATGTGTGAATGCACACCACGCTGGTTCTTAAAGTGAATATGAGGTACCTTATAAAGTGGCCATTGAGGGTATGTTATTTTTTCTTCCTCCCTCCCTTTCTCCCCAGTGGCCTTAGTTTGTATATCACTGGTTAGTGGTTGTTGCTGTCTGGTCATCTGAGTCATGTATACTCACTCAGATGGGCTACTCAGCACAAGCTGACATTGATTTTAAAGAAAACATTACTAATATTAAAAAGAAACCAATTAAAATGTACTGGAGAATTGATAAAAATATATTTATCATTTTCCTATATTTTCATTAAACAGGTACTAATGATGGAATTCAGCTTTAGTCCAGCATAACGTTGCAGTCTATAGTGCTCTGACAGTGAGGCACTACTAACTTCCCATGGGGTTTATAATTCATATAATATTTAGCACTGCAGTTACAAATACTGATAAATCATTTAGTTCTTACTAGAGCAGGAAGACACACTCACACTGAAACATGTTGCTTAATATAAAGTGCTTTCAGTTATATGAAGGAAAATACCTTTTGTCATTTAAAAAAAAAGTTGGCTCTTAACTTTTTATGAAATATAATAAACTTAAAATCTGTTTTAAATACGTTTTCTTTCTTAATTAACTGACATGGCTTAATCAGTGGAAAGGTGTTAAATTGAGCATTCTGAATGTGATAATATACAGAAATTGATTCAATAGTAACAAAGTGGTCATTATTCATGTATGTCAGAACCTGGATTAGAGTGAAACATGCATAATTAGGATTCTTTTCCAAATGTTTTCGTTTTAAAAGAAGTAATGCTGGGCAGACCGATGTTGATGATTTAATTGCCGGTAGGTAGGTGTGTGTGTGTGTGTGTGTGTGTGTGTGTGTGTGTGTGTGTGTGTGTGTGTGTGTGTGTGTGTGTGTGTGTGTGTGTGTGTGTGTGTGTGTGTGTGTGTGTGTGTGTGTGTGTGTGTGTCGGGAGGGGATGGGGGGTGTCAGAAGAAGCATAAAATGTAGTTGAATAATCTGGGATTGTCTGGGAAAATGTAGTTCATTGTTCCTTCTTAACACACACCCCGAGCAAAAATTCCATAATCCATTCCCAGTGGAATAGTTAGCAGACTGGAAGTAGGCATGAATTGGCATGCTGCCATTCTATTGCAATTATAAATGCACTGGAAGTTGATGTAATTTCCTGTTGACATACTTCAAATGAACCGTACCTTCTCAACTCCAAACTCTATGGAGTGATTCTGCTTAAGATCTGTGCCTAAGCTGGTAAGTGAAAATGAAAATACAGGGAACTATAGCTGATGGACATTATTATCACTAATTTGTTTTGAAATTATTTTTTACTGTGTAGCTTAACTTACAGATTTTTCTTTCAATGAGATGATTAGTAAGAACTTTGTTCTTCCCAAAATTGCATTCCTGGTGGCCTTGCCAATTCTCCCCCTCCCCCTCCCTCTTGTTCTCCTGTTCTAATTTTTTGTTTCTAGTACAACTACAGAATCAGTTTTATTGGAGTACATTGCTTCTGAGAGGAGTTGATAAACTGCAGTATCAGAGGCCTATGTAACAACAGGTTCTGCTTTTATTTAGCTACTTGCTTGTTTTGCAAACTGTTAACTTCAGTGGAAGACAGCAGAGAGATGTGCATAAGCTTCTCAATCAGTCAATGTTGGACTATAGAAGGAGCTCACCGTAATGTTTGAGGAATTAACAATATTTGACACTTTTTGTTGTGCAACAAGTTTTTTAAAATATAAAACAGTTAATATTTATTTGTATTCTTGTTGTTGCATTTTGAAATAATTTTTGTAGAATGAAGACGATTATGACTGCCATTTGCTTTAATTAAGGTTTTGTATGCATTTCCACTTGCTGTATGAGTGATCATAGGGCCTGCTTCAGTAAAAATTTCTTGTTAAAACTGCATGAGAGAGAGAGACATGGTTAGTGGAATGTGGAGTGAGTGATGTAATAACCAAACAAGCACAAGCACAAGCACAAATGCAATTTATACTCCTTTCCAATAGAGGCATGTTAAATTGGCATTGCCTTCACCATTGCTTTAGAAAGGTCGCATAACAAAACATCACGCATGTGGGAATCTGTGCACTAACCTGCTTTTCCATTCTGTTGTCCCAGCAAGTGAGTAGTTCAGTTTTGATTATGCTAAAGCATCCTTTGTGTTGATCATGAGTTCATCAGGAATGGAGTTTGGACAAAGGATACCCTATGATGATGACAACTTGTTTAACGTGGCTGATTTGGAAAGTAATTATAAATGTGTTTTACAGTTAATTTGCTGGGCAGCTGGAGTGTACCTCTGTGAATGATGGAGTTTTATCTGTGTGTTTTGCACAGATTACACATTATATACAAAAACAGTTTTAGTAGATGGTCCAGAGTTGGCTAGGAATTGCTACAGTCACATTATGCAGGAGATTTTGCTGTTGAGGTCAAATGTGTTTATTTCAGATGGTGGTTTCATTCCATGCTCTCCAAGTAACTGCATTGCCTTGGTATATGGGGGATAAGCATCTTGGAGATCAAGCAGTCAGTTGGGATGTCAGTTAAATTTCCATGGATGAGGAGTTCGTTTATTGTTTATGCATCTGCCCAGTCCTGTGTCTCAGTCAAATTAGGGCTTGCTGGCGAGAAGTTTCTGAACATTGATTAACTATTAAGCCATAGTTATAAGGTATAGAATACAACAATGCAGGACTGGGCCTTCAGACCCAATAGCTTCAGAACCCCCATAACTTGGTGACATTCTGAGCACTAGCAAAGCTATGAGTATCAGCTGGTAGGCCAGTCGTGATTTCTGCCATGCATCCTCCCTAATTGAATGACACTTTGATGGATTCTTGTGACTGAATTAATCTGATGCGTGTTTTGGGTAGTGGGTGATGTGTCATCTGTTAAAGTCCAAGTAGTTATTTGGCTTAATACAAGAGATAAAGATTTGTGCCAATAAATTCATCTCTTGTTGGTAGTGTTACATACTTTGGGATGTCAGAGTAAATGCCATTGTAGCTACAGTATGGTGCTTCAAGCTAGACGGGATCTTTGTACACAATATTCTCCCAATCTGTTCAAGTACAGGTGAATTTTATGTCCAGAATTTTAGTTGTACATGTCCAACTCAATGGGATTCAATTGCAATTGTCCTGTGCCTGATAATTCAGGGCATTAAGATCTTCGAAATAATCTGTCATTGTGGAAATTAATTATTTGAATTGAATTATCCATTTCTAAATTAGTTGACTGTGGTTGTATTGGTTGCTCCTCCATTGCTGTGAACTCCATATATTATTACAAGAACATCTTAAATCAAGGAGCACGAGAGTGTAGAATATTGGCACAAGGTTGTAGAATGTTTGTGACTATGAAATTTCAATGTGATTCTTAGAGCAGTTGGAGCAATGCTGGGAAAGTGAATCCAAGTGTGAAGAATGTGGATATTTTAGTTGCGGGGAGTAGTTAAGGTGGGAGTGGTAGGAGGCAGAAGGTGGTAGCCCTTAAGACATAAGAGCAGATTTGGGCCTTTGGCCCATCGATTTTGCTCCACCATTCTATCATGGCTGTTTTATTATCCCTCTCAACCTCATTCTCCTGCCTTCTTCCCGTAACTGATCAAGAAGCTGTTATAAATATACCCAATGATTTGGCCTCTACAGCCATCTGTGGCAATTCACCATCATCTGGCTAAAGAAATTCCTTCTTATCTTCTATTCTGAGGCCATGCTCTCTGGTCCTAGGATCCCCCACTATAGGAAACATCCTCTCCACATTCATTCCATCATATTCAATTGGTCTTTGAGAGACAGACATGCAGACACACATTCTAGCAAGTACAGGCCCAGAGCCATCAAATGGTCCTCATACGTTAACCCTCTCATTTTCATTCCTGGGCCAATTCATGTTGAACCCCCTCTGGACCCCCTCTAATGCCAGCACATCCTCTTTTATATATGGGGCCCAATACTGCTCACTATACTCTTAAGTGTGGTCTCACCAGTGCCTTATAAAACCTTAGCATTACATCATTGCTTTTATATTCCGGTCCTGTAGGAATGAATGCTAATATTGCATTTGCCTTCCTTACCACTGACTCAATTTTCAAGGTAACCTTTAGAGAATCCTGCATAAGGACTTCCAAGTCCCATTGCACCTTTGATTTCTGAATTTACTTCCTGTTTAAAAAAAAACTGCTCCTTTATTCCTTCTACCAAAATGCACAATCATACATTTCCCTACACTATAAAACATTATCAAAGGAAGCAGCATCCATCATCAGAGATCCCCACCACCCAGGTCATGCTCTCTTCTCGCTGCTGCCATCTATTAGAAGGTACAAGAGCCTCAGGACTCTCAACACTGGGGTCAAGAACCATTACTCCCCCTCAGCCATCAGGCTCTTGAATAAATGGGGATAACTACACTTACTTGCCCCATCATTGAAATGTTCCCACAACCAATGATGTCACTTTCAAAGACTCTTTATTGCATTATCTCATGTTCTCGATATTTATTGTTATTTATTTGTATTTCCACAGTTTTTTTGTCTTCTGCACTCTGTTGGTCTTTCATTGATCCTGATACAGTTACTATTTTATAGATTTGCTGAGTATGCCCAAAGAAAATGAATCTTGGGGCTGTATATGGTGACATATATACTTTGATAATAAAATTTACTTTGAACTTTGAATACTATATTCCATCTCTCACCTCTTTGCCCATTCTCCTAACCTAATCTGTCCATTTCCAGATTCCCAGCTTCCTTAACACTACTTGGCTCTTTGCATTGTCCGCAAACTTGGACACAAAACCACCAAATCATTGACATATAACGTTAAAAGAAGTGGTCCCAACACCAACCCTTGTAGAACACCTCTAGTCACCAGCAGTCAACCAGAAAAGGCTCCCTTTATTCCCACTCTTTGTCTCCAGCCAGTTAGCCAATCTTCTATCTATGCTAGTACCTTTCTTGTAATACTATGGGCTGTAATCCTGTTTTGCAGCTTCTTGTCAAAGGCCTTCTGAAAAATCCAAGTAATCAACATCCACTGACTCTTCTTTGTCTGTCCTGGTGATACTTCCTTAGAATCCTAACAGATTTGATAGGACAAGATTTCTTCCGATACTGTGTTGACTTCAGCCTATTTGAACATGTGCCTCCAAGTATCTCGAGACTTCCTCCTTAATAATGGGTCCAACAGCTTAGCAACCACTAAAGTCAGGCTAACTGGCCTACAATTTCCTATCTCTTGCTTCCATCTCTCCTTAAAGAGTGGAGCAATATTTACAATTTCCCGGTTCTCAAATCATTCCATAATCTAGTGATTCTTGAAAGATCACTACCAAAGCCTCCAAAATCACTTCAGCTACTTTTTTAGAACCATAGAGTGTAGTCCACCTGGTCCAGGTGACTTATCTACTTCCTGTTCTTTCAGTTTCCCAAGCACACTTTCTGTAGTAATAGTGACTACAATCAATTCTGCTCCCTGACAATCTACAATTTCTGACACACTGCTAGAGTCTTCCACAGTGAAGACTGATGCAAAATACTTATTCAGTTTGTCCCCCTTTCCTTGTCCCCCTCCCTAGCATAATTTTCCAGCCGTTCAATATCTGTTCTCTCCTTACTTTTACTCTTTATATATCTGAAAAAAAACTTGATATTCTCCTCTGACTAGCTTACCTTAATATTTCATCTTTAACTCCATATTCCTTTACTTAGTTGCCTTCTGTTGGTTTTTAAAAGCTTCCCAATCTTTAAGTTCCCACTTTTTTTGCTGTATTATATGCCCTCTCTTTTGCTTTTATGCTGTCTTTGACTTCCCTTGACAGCTATGGTTATCTCAACCTCTCTAAAAAGCAATCTATCCTGTGCCTTTCAAACTGCTCCCAGAAACTCCATTCATTGCTGTTCTGATGTCAACTTTGGCCGGATCATCTCTCATACCCCTGTATTTTTTTTACTCGATTGTAATTGTGTTCAATTCTGGTCACCTCATTATAGGAAGGATGTGGAAGCTATGGAGAGGGTGCAGAGGAGATTTACCAGGATGTTTTCTGGTTTGGAGAACAAGTCATATGAAGCAAGGTTAGCAGAGCTGGGACTTTTCTCTTTGGAACGTAGAAGAATGAGAGGGGACTTGATAGAGGTCTACAAGATTATGAGAGGCATGAATAGGGTGGATAGTCAGTACTTGTTTCCCAGGGCAGCAATAGCAAGCACCAGAGGGCATACGTACAAAATTAAGGGAGGGAAGTTTAGGGGAGACATCAGGGGTAAGTTTTTTTACACAGAGGGTTGTGAGTGCCTGGAATGACTTGCCAGGGTTGGTGGTGGAGGCTAAAATATTAGGGGTATTTAAGAGTCTCTTGGACAGGCACATGGATGAAAGAAAAATGGAGGGTTATGGGGTAGTGTGGGTTTAGTACTTTTTAGGGATTATATGGGTCGGCACAACTTGGAGGGCTGAAGGGCCTGTACTGTGTTGTAGTGTTCTATGGTAATACTGATACATCTGATTGCAGCTTCTCCCTCCTAAACTGCAGGATGAATTCTATCATGTTATGATCACTGTCTGCGGAGGGTTCCTTTACTGTAAGCTGCCTAATCAAATCTGGTTCATTACATAACGCCCAGTCTAGAATTGCGTATTCCTTAGTGGGTTCAGCCATAAGCTTCTTCAAAAAGCCATCTCATAAGCATTTTTACAAATTCCTTCTTTTGGGATCCCCCACCAACCTAATTTGCCCACACAATCTGTAAATTGAAATCCATCACGACTATCATAATGTCCCCTTTGTTACGTGCCTTTTCCATCTCCAATTGTAATTTGTACCCCACATCATGGCCACTGTTTGGAGGCCTGTATACAACTGCTGTCAGGTATGACATTGTGGGCATCACAAAGTTCTGGCTGAAAGGAGATCATAGTTCAGAGTTTAAGATTCATGGTTGTACATTGTTTTGAAATGACAGGCAGGTAGGCAGACAAACCGCATTGGCTCTGTTGGTAAAAAAAAAATGAAATCAAATCCTTAGAAAGAGGTGACAGGACTGGAGGATGTAGAATTCTTGTAGGTAGAGATTAGGAAATGCAATGGCTACTTTGCTTAAACCTAACTCTTAATTGGCCTTTCCCAAGTGCCTAATTGATCATTATGATTGAAGCCCGCCAAAAAGCCTCGAGCTCTTTTTAAAGTGACTGCTCACGATGATTGAAGCCCGCTGGAAAAAAAAAGCTTGTTTGAGTAAGATTTAAAGTTCAGTGTGATAGAATGGAAGGTAGTTGTTGTCAACCAGAATTATATGATCTCTGAAAGGATCATTTGGGAAAAGAAAACAAAACTCTTTTTTTCCTCCATTAATAGGTCACACTTCTTGTGTTATCCTACTAATATTTAAGTTTTTAGAACACCTTTGGATTTGCAGTTATTTTGGCAGCTAATCTTTTCTCATACATTCTTTATCTGTTATTTTCACTTCCTCTCCTGTTCATAAGTAGCCTTTTTTTAGTCTTCTACTCCTTTATCATCCTTTGCTTCTCATGGGAATTTGCTTCAATGGTACGTGAACCATCTCTCTAAAGGCAATCCAATGTTTTGTTCAGTTTTTTTCCCTGTCAACTTGATTCCAATTTCCCTATCCACTCCTGTGCCATTGAAATTGGCCACCTTCTGATTAATTACTTTTATTTTGGATTGCTGACGCTTCTTTTCTATAATTAACCTAAATCTTACGATGGTATGATCATTATCTCTACTGAAACTGGATAGACTTGACTGTCCTCATTCCTGAGAGAGATCCCAGATTGCCTGGTAGTGAGGGGATTAGCCACAGGGGAACCCTGCACAATTTGCCTACCTCACTTACTTTTCAGATAGTCACCCGTCTATCTGAAGCCTGTACCTTGGGTGTGACCAGCTCAGTAAATCTCTAAACTAACGGGGTCCTTATCCTCTTGACTGGGTCTGAGTACATCCAACTCCAAGTTCAAAGAAAATTTTTTATCAAAGTACATTCAGGTCACCATATACAACTCCGAGATTCGTTTTCTTGAGGGCAATCACAGTAAGTTCAATAAAGCCAATAGAATCAATGAAAGACCACACCCAACAGTGTGGAAAAGTTCAAAGTAAAATTTATTATCGGAGTACATAAATGTCACCACTTACAACCCTGAGATTCTTTTTCCTTGGGCGTACTCAGCAAATCTATAGAATAGTAACTGTATAGAGGATCAATGAAGGAGCAAGAGCGTAGAAGACTGTGCAAATGCAAATATAAATAAATAGCAATAAATAATGAGAGCATGAAATAACAAGACAAAAAGTCATTAATGTGAGATCATTGGCTGTTGGAACACCAGAAATAGAATGAGTGTAGTTCAAGAGTTCTTTTGTCAAGAGCCCGATGGTTGAGAGGTAGTAACTATTCTTAAACCTGGTGGTGCGAGTCCTGAGGCACTTGTACTTTCTACCTGATGGCAGCAGCGAGAAAAGATTGTGGCCTGGATGGTGAGGATCTTTGGTGATGAATGCTGCTTTTCTATGATGCCATTGCATGTAGATGTTGGGAAGGCTTTACCCATGATGTACTGGCCTGAATCTGCTACCTTTTGTAGGATTTTCTGCTCTGAGACAGTGGTGTTCCCATACCAGGCCATAATGCAGCCAGTCAATACACTTTGAATTGATCATAGGGAACAAAGACATGGCAGACCAATTGAATAACTACTTTGGTTCTGTCTTCACTAAGGAGGACATAAATAATCTTCCGGAAATAGTAAGGGACTGAGGGTCAAGTGAGACGGAGGAACTGAGGGAAATACATGTTAGTAGGGAAGTGGTGTTAGGTAAATTGAAGGGATTAAAGGCAGATAAATCCCCAGGGCCAGATGGTCTGCATCCCAGAGTGCTGAAGGAAGTAGCCCAAGAAATAGTGGATGCATTAGTGATAATTTTTCAAAACTCCTTAGATTCTGGATTAGTTCCTGAGGATTGGAGGGTGGCTAATGTAACCCCACTTTTTAAAAAAGGAGGGAGAGAGAAACCGGGGAATTGTAGACCGGTTAGTCTGACATCGGTGGTGGGGAAAATGCTAGAGTCGGTTATCAAAGATGTGATAACAGCACATTTGGAAAGAGGTGAAATCATCGGACAAAGACAGCATGGATTTGTGAAAGGAAAATCATGTTTGACGAATCTTATAGAATTTTTTGAAGATGTAACTAGTAGAGTGGATAGGGGAGAGCCAGTGGATGTGGTATATTTAGATTTTCAAAAGGCTTTTGACAAGGTCCCACACAGGAGATTAGTGTGCAAACTTAAAGCACATGGTATTGGGGGTATGGGATTGATGTGGATAGAGAATTGGTTGGCAGACAGGAAGCAAAGAGTGGGAGTAAACGGGACCTTTTCAGAATGGCAGGCAGTGACTAGTGGGGTACCGCAAGGCTCAGTGCTGGGACCCCAGTTGTTTACAATATATATTAATGATTTAGACGAGGGAATTAAATGCAGCATCTCCAAGTTTGCGGATGACACGAAGCTGGGCGGCAGTGTTAGCTGTGAGGAGGATGCTAAGAGGATGCAGGGTGACTTGGATAGGTTAGGTGAGTGGGCAAATGCATGGCAGATGCAATTTAATGTGGATAAACGTGAGGTTATCCACTTTGGTTGCAAGAACAGGAAAACAGATTATTATCTGAACGGTGGCTGATTAGGAAAAGGGGAGATGCAACGAGACCTGGGTGTCATGGTACACCAGTCATTGAAGGTGGGCATGTAGGTACAGCAGGCGGTGAAAAAGGCAAATGGTATGTTGGCATAGCAAAAGGATTTGAGTACAGGAGCAGGGAGGTTCTACTGCAGTTGTACAAGGCCTTGGTGAGACCGCACCTAGAATATTGTGTGCAGTTTTGGTCCCCTAATCTGAGGAAAGATATTCTTGCCATAGAGGGAGTACAAAGAAGGTTCACCAGATTGATTCCTGGGATGGCAGGACTTTCATATGAAGAAAGACTGGATCGACTAGGCTTATACTCACTGGAATTTAGAAGATTGATCTTATTGAAACGTATAAAATTCTAAAGGGATTGGACAGGCTAGATGCAGGAAGATTGTTTCCGATGTTGGGGAAGTCCAGAACGAGGGGTCACAGTTTAAGGATGAAGGGGAAGCCTTTTAGGACCGAGATGAGGAAAAACTTCTTCACACAGAGAGTGGTGAATCTGTGGAATTCTCTGCCACAGGAAACAGTTGAGGCCGGTTCATTGGCTATATTTAAGAGGAAGTTAGATATGGCCCTTGTGGCTAAAGGGATCGGGGGTATGGAGAGAAAGCAGGTACAGGGTTCTGAGTTGGATGATCAGCCATGATCATACTGAATGGTGGTGCAGGCTCGAAGGGCCGAATGGCCTACTCCTGCACCTATTTTCTATGTTTCCAGCACACATCTATAGACAAACAACTAGTGTGCAAAAAAAACAGTGCAAGTGCAAAAGAAAGTGGAAAAAAATAAGAAAAAAATATTGAGAACATGAGATGGAGTCCTTGAAAGTGAGTCAAGTTCAGTGGGAGTAGTCTTTTATCATCTGTTACAGCTCTTTAGCAACTCATGGACAATGACACCTCCACCTCCAAATGTGGAGACTGAGATACATTTGATCAAGCCACATCCGTTAATAATAACTAGGGCATCTTTGAGTCTTGCAATGAATATTAACAGGTTAATATTAAACTTGCAATTATCTGCAATTAAATCTGCAATTAAACTTGCAGGTTAAGACCTACAAGTATCTGGGAGTACAGTTAGACGAGAAGCTAGACTGGACTGCCAACACAGATGCCTTGTGCAGGAAGGCACAGAGTCGACTATACTTCCTTAGAAGGTTGGCGTCATTCAATGTCTGTAGTGAGATGCTGAAGATGTTCTATAGGTCAGTTGTGGAGAGCGCCCTCTTCTTTGTGGTGGCGTGTTGGGGAGGAAGCATTAAGAAGAGGGACGCCTCACGTCTTAATAAGCTGGTAAGGAAGGCGGGCTCTGTCGTGGGCAAAGTGCTGGAGAGTTTAACATCGGTAGCTGAGCGAAGGGCGCTGAGTAGGCTACGGTCAATTATGGATAACTCTGAACATCCTCTACATAGCACCATCCAGAGACAGAGAAGCAGTTTCAGCGACAGGTTACTATCGATGCAATGCTCCTCAGACAGGATGAAGAGGTCAATACTCCCCAATGCCATTAGGCTTTACAATTCAACCGCCAGGACTTAAGAACTTTTTAAAAGCTATTATTAATGCTTTTTGAGATAGTGATTTAGATGCATATCATATTTTTTTACTGAGTTAAGTATTGTATGTAATTAGTTTTGCTACAACAAGTGTATGGGACATTGGAAAAAAAGTTGAATTTCCCCATGGGGATGAATAAAGTATCTATCTATCTATCTATCCGTAAAACAAAAAAATCAGCTTAACCAGACTGATCCTGCTGCACCACACTGCCCCTTTATAATTCAGGTTCATGTGGATTTATTTTTCTTGGGATCCACCATCTCAGCCCAAGAGGACAATAATGAATCACTCGCCCTGGTGTTTCAGCTCAGACTTTGGTCTCCTGAGCAAAAGATGGTTTGCAGGTGAGGGCCTTAAACTTGGCACCAAATCTGTGATGTATTCAGCAGCAGTTTTCCCTACTGACATGTACACTGGTGACACGGGCTTTCTGCAGCAGGCATCTCCAAACCTGTGTTTACCCACAGTGGGCTTGGACATCATACTGTTTTTTCATAGCAGAAAATTGTATGATTAGAAGTGATTTGATTTCGATTTTTAAAGTGATGGTTTAAGTTTGATTTAAAGTCTGGTAGGTTCAGGGATATGAGAAATAAGCAAGCAAAGTCTGTGATCAGTGTCGAAAGTTGTGCCTCTTTGCTGAAAGCTGGAAAGTATGAAAAGAGCTTGTCAATATTCAAAAATAGGAGAAAGTTGAATGCAAAGCCAAGTCATCGTGATCTCTCAAAACTTTCTTGATTCTATCATTGAGAGGAGTTTTCCAGATGTTTTAATCTCCCCTCTGTTTCTGTTCACCCAACTCTAAGCAACTTGATCGAAAGGTTTGCTTTCTACATTTCTGATTTGCTGAATCTGTGGTCTCGGTTTGATGAGCGAGCTGATGTCTGGCCACATTACACAAAATGTTCACAAGATGGTTGTGAGAAAGGGAAAGGAAGTGAAGGGGTTGAGGGTGGTGTGAGGCCAGTGGAATGCTCCATGAATTGCATTGAACTGAGTACATATCGAAGGATGAATAATGAGGAGAAAAACAAGTAATTGAGTGAAGGGCAGAAATGAAGCTGCTGAGAGTCATGTTTCAATATGAATGCCCCTTCAGATTATTGGTAGGCATTTTCACCGTCAGACCGTGAATGAAAGGAATGAAATTGTTGCTAAGTAGTTAATAGAAAGATGAGCTGGAAAGTAGACAAACTAGTCTGAGGTAAATCTGGTCAAAAACTGTGTTTTCATTTGATATGTACCATTTAAGTTTGCACTACAATTATTCAGTATACAGTGGGAATTCAAAAAAATGAAAATGTGTAATATGAATGCCATATTTTTCGTAGCTGTACAATCTTATCAACATGCAAGAATAATTATCTTGTAGTTTCTTTAATTCATTTATAATTATTCATTAAGATTGTAGAATAAATAGTTTCTTTAATCCTCTGGTTGCATTCTGCCCTTGCCATATGCTTTGCAGTTTGAAGTCTAATTTTCATTTCTCTTGGATCATTATATGCTTGTCACAATTATGCATTTTAATTGAAATGTGATCAGAACCCCATAATTCAAGGTTTGGAACAAGATATTGAGGTTTTTCATGGGGCTATTTAAGTCTGATGAGAATGGAATAAACAATTTGCTTGCAGATTTTCATCTGCAGTGTAGCCTGGTAATTATACTTCTTTCAAACAAAATCATTTCAACTTTAGTTTTATCTGCCTTCAGCACTTAGTTTAATATGAAAACCAGAATAAAAAGCACTAATTTGATCTTATAATTTGTTTTACATCTTGTAATGTAGTTAAATCAATTCTCATAGCCTTTATGTCATCTGAACATTCAGATTAAACTAGAAAAACAGAGATACTTGAGATAGAAACGGAATTAAAATTTCAGGGAAGTGACCTTCTACCAGAACTGGGAAAGGTGGAGATAAGAGAAGGGCATAAGGGATTTAGTATGGGAGTTGCACTTAAATGATAAAGACTGCTAGTACAAAGCAGTTCTTGATTAGGAGCCCTCAGTGTGCACTCTGGACGTTTAATCTGGTCTTCAGCTTTGTGATTCTGTTACTTTACTTTGAACTTTGAAGTACACTTGTAAATGTTATTATCATAATACATATGTCACCATATACATCCCTAAGATTCCTGTGGGCATAATCAGCAGAATCTATAAAAAAGTTACTATAACAGGATCAGTGAAAGATCAACGAGAGTGCAGAAGACAACAAACTGTGCAAACGTAAATAATAAATAGCAATAAATAATGAGATCATGAAATAACAAGATAGCCATTAAAGTGAGATCATTGGTTGTGGTAGTATCTCAACGAATGGGCAAGTGAGTGTAGTTAACCCTTCGTTCAAGAGCCTGATGGTTGTGGGGTAGTAACTGTTCTTCAGTCTGGTTGTGTGAGTCCTGAAGCACTTGTACCTTCTACCAGTGAGAAAAGAGCATGGCCAGGTTGGCAAGGATCTCTGATGGATGTTGCTTTCCTATAACAGTATTTCATGTAGATGTGCTCAGTAGTTGGGAGGGTTTTTACTACCTTTTGTAAGGATTTTCCATTCAAAGGCATCAGTGTTTCCATACCAGGCAGTGATGCAGCTGGTCAACATACTCTCCACTGCACGTCTATAAAAGTTTGTCAAAGTTTTAGATGTCATGCTGAATCTCTGCAAACTCATAAGGAAGTACAGGTGCTGCTGTGCTTTCTTCACAATTGCACTTGTGTGCTGGGTCCAGGACAGTTCCTCTGAAATAGTATCACCCAGGAATTTAAAGTTGCTAACCCTCTCCACGTCTGATCCTCCAATGACGACTGGCTCATGGTTTCCCTCTCCTGAAGCCTATAATCAGTTCCTTGGTCTTGCTGGTGTTATGAATGTACCACAGCTCTGAGGGGCCGAAGGGTGCGGGGGTAGCCCCCTCCTTTGTGAGAATCGCAAGATCACTATTGAGTCAATTCAGGAGACCCAGGTAATGAGAGAAAGACATGCCGAATCCACAAGGCGTTGGAATGTGCCTTGGCCTCCGAGAGGCAGACCCATTGATGCTGGCTATTGTCTCTTGGAGACGGACTTGTGTATTGCATCCTGGACGATGCATCGACGCCCCCAGGCAGTGAACCAAGGAGGAGGTTGGTGGAGGGATTGCATCATCCCCAACCTGATTGACACCTGAGCCCCTGTGAGTCAGGATAAAAAGAGGGTCTGTGGGAACAGCCCCTCAGACGCACCAGAAGAAACGCTAGTGATCCCGGAATAGCGAAAGCCGGTGGAAGGCCACGTGTGTCCGCTTCCATTTGCCCGCAATCGGTGACCTTTGCCACGGAAAAAACGGTTTTTAGCTAACAACGGGGAACTCAACTCTCAACGACCCTCGAAGGATTGACATCATAAACAGAATGGGCAAGTTTTAACCCATCTCTCTCTCTCTCCAACAATTGCCACACAGGGTCCCCAACGGCGGCAGCCTGTATGAACTGAACGAACTATATATTTCCATCGGACAATTCATTATCCCCTAGACAACGATACAGCTTATTTCTTATTGATTATTATTATACCCGTTCTTTTAGATTTAGTATTGACGACGTATATTATCTGTGTGTTTGCATTGATATTATTTTTGTGTATTTCTATCAATAAATACTGTTAAAAATAGTACCATCAGACTTCAACGGACCTCTCTATCTTTGCTGGTAAGTGACCCAGATACGGGGTACGTAACACTGGCATTGAGTGAGAGGTTGTTATGATACTACTCAGACAGATTTTCAATCTCTCTTCTATATGCTGATTCATCAGCACCTTTAATTCAGTCCACAACAGTGGTGTCATCAGCAAATATGAATATCGTATTGGAGTTGCGCTTAGCCACACAGTCATAGGTATAAAGCAAGTTAAGCAGGGGCTAAGCACAGAGCCCTGTGGTGCTGATGGACACCGTGGAGGAGTGCTGTTCCCAATTTGAACAGAGTAGAGTCTAAGTGAGGAAATCTAGGATCCAATTGCACAAGGAGGTATTGAGGCCTTGGTGCTTACTGATTTGTTTTGAGGGGCTGATGGTATTGAATTCTGAGCTCTGCTCAATAAAGAGCATCCTTGTGTATGCATCTTTGCTGTCCAGATATTCTAGGGTTGAGTGAAGAGCCAATGAGATGGCATTTGCTGTGGACTTGTGAATCCAAGTCACTTCTCAGGCAGGAGTTGATATGTTTCATCACCAGCTCCTCAAAACACTTTATCACTATGGTTGTAAGTTCAGCTGTGTGATAGTCATTGAATGAGGTCACCATGCTCTTCTTGGGCACTGATGTACTTGCAGCTACTTGTAGCAGGCGGGTACCACACACTAAACTCTTGCTTCGCCAAAGATCTCAGTGAGCACACTAGTCAGTTGGTAGGTGCAGGTCTTTAGTATGTGGCCAGGTACCCCGTCTGGTCCAGATGCTTTTCTTGGATTCAAGAAAGTCAGCCTGCAAGTCAGCTTCAGATACTGAAATCAAACTTATCATTTGGCAATTTGGAGGTTCGCGATGGTTCTTCCATATTCTGATGGTCAAAGCGAGCATAGAAGCATTGAGCTCACCTGGAAGCGGAGCCCTGCTCTCTCCCATGTCGCTTGATTTAACTTTGTAGGGGGTGATGGCATTCAACCTCTGCCACAGCTGTCGCGCATCACGTTGATTCAAGTTTCGTCCTGAATCCCCACTTTGCCCATGAGATGGCTTTCCGGAGATCATGCCTGCACCTCTTGTAGCTTTCTTGGTCTCCAGACTTAAATGCCTCTGATCTGGTCCTTAGCAAATTTTGGATCTCATGATTCATCCAGGCCTTCTGATATGGGAAGACTGAATGATTTAGTTGGGACACACTCACCTCTAGCTGTTTTAGTAAAGTCTGTAACAACCATGGTGTATTCCTTCAGATCTCTCTGAGTGTTTGAACACGGTGCAGTCCACCTACTCAAAGCAAACCTATACTCATTTCTGTGCCTCCTGCGACCACCTCTTAGTGGCCCTACTTAAAATAAAGGTCAAAATTATCCATCGATAGTGTGAACTTCTCTGAGGAACATGCAAACTAAGTTGTAAATGATGATTCGGAGATTGCATATTTTCAATACTTTCTTTTCATATGTTGTTCTTTGTAGCACTTCATGATGGGTCTAAAGCGTCCCTTCATTTTTTTCAGGAGTGCACAAGAAGGCATGAGAAATGGATGGCTATTGTTGCCTATTTTGCTCTTCGTAGGTGTTTGCAATGCTTTCTGGTCCATGTGGCAAGGAGAGAAGAGAGCTGAAGCCCATGTGCTCTGCTCTTCTTTACCAGTTCACTAATTCCATTGAATTTCCATAGATAAGAGACATTCCATTCAAATTTGTAGTTGGGAATTAACTAATCAGGTAGCTTCTATTCAAATTTGATATCCAAGAAGTTTGGAGAATAGTACAGTACTGTGCCTGCAAAGTTCCTCTAGCGTTTTGTGTGTGTTGTAAAGCATAATAGTGCCTACCTCAGTGTTTGGGGGGAAAAAAACAATTAGCACCAGAGTCTGAAGATAAACTAGGTGCTGTACCCCTGCCTTCCCCAGGCATGGTTTCAACAAGGCTCACGCCAAGTGGTACTGATTGAGTACTCGATGAGGCCAGCACAGCTAGAGCCCTGCCACTGATGGTGGTTCCCAGTAGAGCTACAGGAGACAGGAGGTGCAGGGCTGCAGAGGGGATGCACGAAATGTTGATTTAATTGTACTTTAACTGATCTTATAGGAGCTCTAAGAAAATGTTTCCCTCACACTATAGGTTGGCATAAAATACACAGTGTCAAATAAAAGACAATGATGTTAATGAATGTATAGAACACTCATGTAAATGTTTTCAAAGGCCTTCTGGGTTAATTTTAGAAGTGGGGGTGCCGATCTTAATAAATGTTATTGTAAACAAGTTGCAACTTATCGTTAAAGGAAAACGTGTACTGCTACTTGTGTGAGATGAGAGAGTTAAGTAAAACTGAGTGTTTTTACAATTTTACCAAAAGAAATTAAAAGATCAAAGGATTAAAGCTGTTAAGGGGACAATACTTGTGTGAGACTTCCTGGCTGCTCCATTATAGCCTCTTGCAATATTATACAGGTTGCTTTAAAAGTATTGTGATATCTGTTCATATACTTTGAATGTTATTTTAACTTTTTGTTTTGTATTTAACCAAATTGACAGTAACCAAATTTTGGCTAATCATTACCAGATTAACTTCTGTTTAAAAATTCACTGTAAATTTCGGCTTTAACATTACCTGCTTTATACTCATGTGGCTCATATGACCTACTGGTGGCTTGTAGTTTTTGGTTTGAATGGTGCAGTTTTTTAGATAATACTATTCTCAATTTTTTTTTGCTTTTGAAGTTCTTTAATCCAACAATCTTGGATGATGGACACGAGACAGGTAAACATGGGGCTTTTTGCAAAGGGTATGTTTTTGTTTGCCTGGCCACTAGGCTCGAAGATGCCCTCGGGCCAAGGAAACTCTGACAACAGTGTCCACTTTCACTGCCACCAGCACTGTAGACGATGCAATTTACTTTAAATTATCTGTTCCCAAACTGTACTTAAGAACTTGTACAATTTAAATTCTGCCTGTAGTAAAGTGCCACCTGATGTAAGCACGTATGTAGCTTCTCTTGGGCTTTTCCTCCTGAACCTAAAAGGGAAAAATAGTTGGTGGATATGTGGTGTGTGCATGTCATATAACATCTGAGATGGCACAGCTGCCTTCCTCCCTGTTGTGTTTGTTTCCCTCTGGTTATTCACCTGAAGGATGGAATAACTGGAGGGAACAAACGAGCTGACTCCTTTGCTAAGGCAGCAACTGCAGATCTTTAATGGCCATGTAGTACTCCAGTGTGATCAGGGTGTCAATACATTCCAAATTAGTTTGATGAACTCGCACAATTATAATGTGATGCCTCAGAGGCTGAAGGAACTTTTTGGACTAAAACACATTCTGTGCAGGACTATAAAGGATAATCAGTATAATTGAAAATGAGGGATTCTCGACCATAGCAAGAAAAGTAGCAGTAATTATATGATGATATTCAAAGATTCAAGATTCAAAGCATATATTATCAAAGAATGTATAAATTGTACACCTTGAAATTTGTCTGCTTATAGGCAGCCATAAAGCAAGAAGCTCGAATAACCCAATTAAAAAAAAAGCCAAAAACTATTACGGAGGGGGGGGGGGGGGGGGAGAGAGAGAGAGAGAGAGAGAGAGAGAGAGAAATACACATCATGCAAAAAAATAGAAGCAAGCCAGTAGCATCCCGAACCAGACCGAGTCCCAGATCTGCTCCCGGAGCAGCCAGAGTAGGTCCAAGCCAAGCCTCGGTACCCCGTTTCACACCAGCAGGGGAGAGACTCACAACAGTCGGATTGGTTTACAGCCATAGAGAAAAAAATGAAAATTTGCGGGAGAGAGAGGGGGAAATCAGCCTGAACCTCGCCTCTGTACGTGACACTCGGGCTTCCAGTCTAATTGGGCTGCTGTTTAAATTGTCCTAGCACCAAGTAATACTACATTCTGGGATCTGGGTCCAGTCGCCTCAAAACTCCTGGGCTGCCCTGCCTGAAGCCTTTCTTGATCTGAGCAAATCAGCTCAGTGCTTGAGTGATCCAATCTTGCACCCGGGTTAGGTGGATGGACATCAAAACTCTTGCGTAGACTCCTCTCCAAGTCGCTCTGTACATCTCTGGTTGTGATATGAACTCTGTGAATCCGGTGGCTTGAACTTGTTGCTCCCTGGAACGTCACTGCTGGTATTTACTGTTGCTGAGCCTCCCCTTGAAGGATATTCTCCAAATTGACTGTGGAGTTTCCTAAATGTGTGAGATGCGATTATGCACTTGTTATTGCATTGTTAACTCCATGGGTAGAAGCTTACCAAACTCGGAGAAATGATGCTATAACTGTTGCTAAATTTTATTATGAGAATTTATCCATGAAGTGAGGATCGGTATGACGTAAGAGATTTTTCTCAGGAATCCCAAACCTAGGAATAGAGTTGTATAGGAACTAACAAAAGCCTTATGGTGTAAGCAACACTTCACCTGCCCTTACCACTGTCAATCTTATAGGCCAGCTGAAAGACAGAATGGGGCCTTGAAAAACAGTTCAGCTAAATTGCGCAATGAGACCTAACACATTAATGCTCCTAACACTTATTCACCTTAGCTATGAATATGTGTCCCATACTAACCAATCAGGTTGTTAGGTGTGCTCTAGAGAGCTGTGCATACACTGCCAATGAAGCTGATACCTTGAATCATACGGTAGTGACTTTGATTCTGTGTTTTACTTTGATACTGAAACTAGAACTGTAAAGGGAGAACAGGATTATGCTGCCCATAGAAATGACTCTTGTCAGTGCAACTGTTTTGAGGGATAGTATCAGGTACTTGCAATGATTGCATAACCTCTCTGCACCTCCCCCAATAAAAAGCCGCTTTATGGGGGTAGAGTGAATTATCTTACGGTAACCATTACGGGGCGGAACTAGACGGGTAACAATACATGCAAAGTCTATACTACTGGTGACACTCCAAATCCCTTTAATGGGGCTTACTCGGTATGTGGCTGATAAGCTAATATTCTTACTGCCAGGCATACCCTTTCTTAAATAGGATCTTTGTCCTGAACGAAAGCCAAGGAGGGATTGTTGTTATCTGGTCTACAAAGTACCATCGATGTACCACCTGCCCACTCATGCTCTACATCCCACTGAGTGGGGCTGCCATCAAAGGAAAACTTGAGAGACTGAGCTTTTCTGGATCGTTGTGCTGAGGACCTGCCAGACTGGCTTATGAAAGTATTAACAAACCTCAGAGATGCTAGGGAAACTGGCTAATGATATGAGCCCGACCATCGATGACGTTACTGCTGTATCTGTGGCAAACTGCACGCATTCCTTCAAAATGGACGTGCTAGATCTTCTGCTGTCTGAGAGGTGGTACTTGTGGGCTGTTGCACATTTGTCCTGGATATCAGCAGCTGATGAAACAGTCACGGTTTCAGATACTTTGCGCTATTGAAATTCAGTAAGATTTCTGTTGTCCTTGACAAAAGCTGATGGTAAAATCTCACCTCTGCCTTTCTATCAGCACTTGAGAAATGCGTGACCTCTCCAAGTGTGATCTTCAGACAGAACTGTGAAGGGTATACCTGAAAACCTTAAATTGTGTTTTAATTCTTTCAGCTGTAGGCTGCTACATCCTAGCATTTATTTTTTCTCTTACCCTCGTGGATGATATCGTCCTCTCAATTACCCTGCAAGCACTCCTAAGCACAAGAGGCTGCAGATATTGTAACCTGGAGCAAGTGACAACAAACACCTGGAGAACGTCAGCGGGTCAGGCAGTACGGGTGACAGCAGAGGGACTGTTAATATGTTGGATTGAGACCCTGCATTGGGAAAGAGCTTGTTGAGGACAGAGAGCCACTATGTAGAAGTGAGGCAAGGGCTGGCAGGCAGTGGGTGAATCCAGGTGAGGGGGGCCGTTCTGGGCAAGTGGGGGAGAGGGAGGGGTGGAGCTGGGAGCTGACAGCTTGTAGGTGATATGTAGGGACAGAAGATAAAGAGGCTGATGGAACAATGTGAGAGGAGAGGAGACTGGCACAAGATATTTAGCAAATAATTCAGTGTAAGATTGTGAATTAGATCATCAGTTATTTGTTGTGGAGAACCCTTGTTCATTGTGTCTCTGAATGAATTGCAGGTACATAGAACATAGAACAACAGCACAGTACAGGCCCTGTGGCCCACTATGTTGTGCAACCTTATAATCTATTCAATATCAATCTAACCCTTCCTTCCTACACAGCCTCTTTGTGTCTATTATACATACGCCTATCTAAGAGTTTCTTAAATGTCCCTAATGTAATTGCCTATACCCCCACCCTGGCGGAGTGTTCCATACACCCAGCACTCTGTGTAATAAAGCTTGACTCTGACATTCCCCCTCCCATACTTTCCTCCAGTCACTTTAAAATTATGTCCCCCTGTTATTAGCTACTTCCGCCCTGGAAGAAGTCACTGGTTATCCACTTGATCCCTTAACTTACACACCTCTATTGCCTGTCATCCTCCTGGTCTCCAGAGGAAAGCCCTACTAGCTCTTTCAACCTATCCATGTTCTCACCAAGTGTGCTTTAACCAATGTTTGATAGAACTGCAACATTACTTCGTAGCTCTTGAACTCAGGCCCCCCCCCCCCAAGTGAAAGCCAACACACCGTATGCCTTCGTAGCAACCCTATCAACTTTCATGGCAACTTTGAGGGGTCTATGCATGTGGATCCCAATATCCTGTTGTTCCTCCTCATTGCTAAGAGTTCAGCCATTAACTCAATATTCAAATTTGAAGGTAGGTTTAGAACTTGTAGGGAGAGATTAGATAAACTGGGTTGATTTCCTTGAGTATAGACATCCAAGGGGTGATCTGGTTGAGGTCTATAAACATGAGAAAACTTGCAGATGCTGGAAATCCAAAACAACACAACAGTGTGCTGGAGGAACCCAGCAGGTCAGGCAACAGCGATGGAAAAGAGTAAACAGCATAAAATTGTAAGAAGCTGGAATAGGGTAAATAATCAGAATCTTTTGCTCTTGGTCAGGATTGCAAGAACAAGGGGATGAGGAAGGAGCTTTAACAATTTTGAACAACGAATGGCTGATATCAGGGATTTGCTGTCAGATGAGGTAGTTGAGTCAGATACAATGGTTACGTTTAAGGGGCATTTTGGAAAGGCATTTAAGTAGGGAAGGCATGGAGGGATAGGAACCTAGTGTGTGCAAAAGGTTGGCATGAATGTGGTGAGCCACAGGACCCATTTCTATGCTGAATACCTTTATGGTTCTCTGTTTGGTTGAGTATTAGATTAAGTTTTTTTAACCATTCTAGGGAGTACTCCTTTTAATTTTGATTTGATGAGGCTGAAGTAATCTTGAAAATATGCAATTTAATGCCTTAATTGACACTTGCAGAATTTTCCTGTGGAGATCAGTGTGATTGAAAGTCAAAGCAATGATTTAGATCGTATGAAAATGATCTCATGTGGCAACAGTCCTTTGAATGTAGAGAAAAACAACCATCAAGTTAATGTTTTTATATCAATTCTGCAATCTTATTTATTACAGGTGTCTCCTGCTTTACGAATGTTCACTTTACGCGACTTCGCTTTTACAAAAGACCTACATTAGTAACCTTTTTTCGCATTACAGAGGATTTTCACTTTTATGAAAAATTTTCCCATATAAATTAATGGTTCTTTGCTTCACGCCATTTCGGCTTAAGAAAGGTTTCATAGGAATGCTCTGCCTTTGTAAAGGAGGGAACACCTGTATATTGATACTATTGCTGAAATCCTTTTTGTCCCAGTGTGTACAATTTCTGAATTATGTGCATTTTGTACCCTTAATGATTTAAAAAAGAAATCTTTCTTAGTTGTGCTGTATTTGCTTAAATGGACATTGGCATTTGAAGGATCCACTTTTTAAACAGTGATATCATTTCTGTTGAAATTTACAATGAGCTTTTAATTCATTACCACTGGAAATTTAGCATTCAGTTTATCAAGTTGTGTTAGTTTTCAGCTTCTCCCTTTGTGAGGAAAATGCTCTTTTCGTTCAAGTCAGAGCAGGAACTAATAATGGCAAATGGAAAAACATTAGAATGATCTTGCACGTTGCAGTAATGTTATAATAAATTGCAATATTAATCTCACTTAGTAAATACATTTCAATATGTTCAATTAGTGTAAGATTTTTATCCTGGTCTTGGTCTTGACTATCAGCATATATAATATAGTTGAAAGTATTCCTAAAATCCAGCTTCAGAGGTTAAAGAGCAAATTGTTTAGTCAATGGCTTTATCAGTTGAAGGAAGGAAGTGTGATAAAAATGGAATGACTGAATTAAAAATACTCATGTGAAATTACAGAAAATTTAGGAAAACAAAATCCAATCAAGCCACTGTCAATCAAACATGAGGCAGTCTGCAGATGCTGGAAATTCAAACAACAACACACACAAAATGCTGGCAGAACACAGCAGGCTAGGCAGCATCTCCTGACGAAGGGTCTTGGCCCAAAACATCGACAGCGCTTCTCCCTTTAGATGCTGCCTAGCCTGCTGTGTTCTACCAGCATTTTGTGTGTGTTACTGTCAATCAAATGTAGCTATTTATCTCCTTACCATTTCCTCATCCCACTTTTTTCCCCAAAACTTCCATCTCTGTCTTAAAAACACTTGCATTGTTTTCTTGAGCAAATGGCAAACTACTGGAGAAATTCAGCAGGTCAGTCAGATAGCATCTGTGGAGGGAAATGGACAGTTAACGTTTTGGGTTGTGACCCTTCATTGAACTGATCTAAGGGCAGAAGAGAGAAAAGAGGAAACAAATTAGTTTTAATTAATTTCTTGCCTATTTCCTAAACCTTCTCTTCTGGACTGAGTAAGGAAATAATTCCTCTGGTCTTCACTTTCCTTGCTACTAACTTCCATATTCTTCCTTCACTTAATCATTCTGCTGTCTTCAACGTGATCCCACAAGAAGACACGGCTCCCCCCCCCCCACCCACCCCCCCAGCATTCAAAGTCCCTTTGTAACTGTGGGCTGCTCTACATTTTCTGCCAAGCACTCATATACTCACTGCACTTCTCTTGAACTTGCATGAAATACATCACGTCTTTTTGCTACTTCACTTTCCACCATTCAAAGGTCCAAGCCGTACTTTCAGGTGATGCAGCGAATCATCTGTGTTATTTCCAATGTGATGTGTTGTATTTGCTGCTCACCGTGTGGTCTTCTCAACATTGGCGAAGTCAATACAGATCGGGTCACTAAGAACACCTGCATTCAGTCCACAGGGCCACCCCTCGAGCTTGTGGTTGCCTTCCACTTTAATTCTCCATTCTGCCCCCACAATGACTGGTCTGCATACAGATTCCATTATTTTTCTAATGAGGCCCATTATAAGCCTGAAGAACAGCACTTCATCTTTTGTCTGACACTTTGCTCCTCTTGGACTCTATCGAACAGTTTCAGGTAAGAGGTCTGTTTCAGAGAGAAGCAGAAGTAAAGAAATTATACCCAGTTAGTTTGACCTCAGTGGTTGGGAAGATGTTGGAGTTGATTGTTAAGCATGCAGATGCTACTTGGAAGCAGATGATAAAATACGCCAAGGTCAGCATGGTTTCCTTAAGGAAAAATTTTGCGTGACAAATCCATTGTAATTCTTTGAAGAAATAACTGAATAGACAACGGATTGATTTTCAGGAGGCTTTTGACAAGGTGACACACATGAGGCTGCTTAACAAGCTAGGAGCCCATGGTATTACCAGAAAGATTCTAGCATGGATAAAACATTGGCTGATTGATAGGTGGAAAAGACTGGAAATAAAGGGAGCCTTTTCTGATTGGCTGCTGGTGACTATTGGTGTTCCACAGGGGTCTATGTTGGGATGGATTGTTTTTACATTACATGTCAACGATTTGGGTGATGGAATGGATGGCTTTCTTGCAAAGAGGTGGCAGATGGAATACAGTGTCAGGAAGAGTGTGGTCATGCACTTTGGAAGAGGGAGTAGAAACTTAGTCTGTTTTATAAGTGGGGAGAAATTTCAAAAATCTGTTGTGCCAAGGGACTTGGGAGACCTCATGTAGGATTCACTGAAGGTTAATTTGCAGGTTGAGTCAAAGGTGAGGAAGGCAAATGCAATGTTAGCATTCATTCCAAGAGGACTAGAATATAAAAGCAAGGATGTAATGTTGAGGCTTTATAAGGCTCTGGTAAGTTTACTTCGTGTATTTTGAACAGTTTTAGGCCCCTTATCTAAGAAAGGATGTGTTGACATTGGAAAGGGTTCAGAGGAGGTTCACGGGAATGAAAGGGTTACCATATGAAGACCGATTGTTGTCTCTGTGCTTGTACTCACTAGAATTCAGAAGAATGCGAGGGAGGATCTTATTGAAACCTATTAACTATTGAAAGGCCTCAGGGGTGGATGTGGAGAGGATGTTTCCTATGGTCAGGATCTAGGACCTGAGCAGAGAGCCTCAGAATAGAGGCACATACATTTAGAATGGATTTGAGGAGGAATTTCTTGAGGCAGCGATTGATGAATCGGTGGAATTCATTGCCACAGGTGGCTATGGAGGCCAAGTCACTGCGTACACTTCAGGCAGAGGTTGAGTGATTCTTGATTAGTCAGGATATGAAGGGTTACAGAAAAGCGGCAGAAGATTGGGGTTGAGAAGGAACTGGATCAGTCATGATGAAATGACAGAGTGGACTTGATGGGCCAAATGGCCTCATTCTGGTGCTATATGTTATGATCTTGTGGTAACTGACCTCTGTACATCAGAACTGGCTGCTTCATTTTATCTATATCTAGTACTACTAACTTAGTTTTACTCCCTCCATTGACATTGCCTGATCTGCTGGGCAACGTGTATAATTCCCTCGTACTGTTCAGTTATCCATGGCCCTTTGTTATTTATTCCCATCTTCTTTCATTAATCCATCAACCAAATAGGCCATGAACCATATATCACCACAACAATGCTGGTCCCACATTTTCAGAGGTATTCCTTCTGTCCTGTCCAGCACTCCCCTACACCCCCATCCAGGAAAAATTAATACTAACTCGATTTCTCTCGTTCCCAGTCCCGATGAATGGTCTTGTAATTGAACTGTTAATTGTTTGTCTGCACAAATGCTGCATAAACTGTTGTGAGTTCACACAGTTTAGTGTTTTGTTTTGACCTACAATTTAGAGTCTTAGAGAACTACAACACTGAAACTGACGCCTTGGCCCATCTAGTCTGGCTGAACCATTTAAACTGTCTCATCTCATTGACCTGCAGCCAGACCATAGCCCTCCATACCCTTCTCATCCATGTACCTATCCAAACGTCTCTTAAATGTTGAAACCAAAATTGAAATCGCATCCGCCATTTGCTTTGGCAGCTTGTTCCACATTCTCACCTCTTAATGAAGAAGTTTCCCCTCACTCATGTTCCCCTTAAACATTTCAGCTTTCACCCTTAACCCATGACCTCTAGATGTAGCCTCACCCAACCTCTGTGGAAAAAGCCTGCTTGTATTTGCCCTATCTATACCCTTCATAATTTTGTACACCCCTATCAAATCTCCCCTCAATCTTCTGTGTTCTAGGGAATGAAGTACTAACCTATTCCATCCTTCCTTATAACTCAGATCCTCCAGCCCCAGCAACATCCTTGTGAATTTCTTCTGCACTCTTTCAATCTCATTTACATCTTTCCTGTTTGTAGATGACCCAAACTGCACATAATACTCCAAATTAAGCCTCACTAATGCCTTATAGATCTTTAACTCCTGTACTCAATACTTTGATTTATGAATGCCAATGTGCAAAAAAACTTTCTTAATGACCCTATCTATCTGTGAAGCCACTTGCAATAAATAATAGACCTGTATTCCCAGATCCCTTTGTTCTACCACACTCCTCAGTATCCTACCACTCACTGTAAAACCTACCCTGGTTGGTCTTCCTAAAGTGCAACACTTCACATCTGTCTGATTAAATTCCATCTGCTATTTTTTTCAGCCCATTTTCCATCTGGTCTAGATCCTGCTGCAGCTCTGATGGTCTTCCTTGCTGTCCATGACAAGGTCAGACTTGATGTAATCTGCAAATTTCCTGATCCAATTAACCACATTATCATCCAGATTGTTGATTATAGATGACAAACAACAACAGACCCAGCACCGATCCTTGTGGCACTCCACTTGTCGCAGGCCTCCAATCAGAGAGGCAACTGTTATGTTTGTTCTTAATAAAGTCAAACTTGGTGTGACTAAACGCTAGAACATCTTATTACTGAATTACTTTTCAACACTGAGCGCGTGCGACCTGGTCACCATTGAAACTTTTGGTTCCGGGTGAACCACCCATGTTGCCCATTGGGAATTGAAGTTTTTTACATACATACATAACACAGCAACCATCTACTACCATTCATTGTCTTCTCCTGCAAAGCCAATGTCTAATCCAATTTATTGCCTTATTTTGAATGTGAAGTGACTGATTGACCAACCACCATATAGGACCTTGTCAAATCCTTGAAGTTCATGTAGACAACATCACTGCCTCACTTTATTAACTTTTCTAGTAATATCCTTGAAAAACTCTGTAAGGTTGGTTAGACACAACTTGCCACATACAAACCAGGCTGACTATCTCCAATCATTCGCTATCTATCCAAATAGTCATATATCTTGTCTCTTAGAATACCTTCCAATAACTTTCTCACTACTGATGTCAGTACTAATGTCCTGGTTTATTCTTAGAGTCTTTCTTAAACAGCGGAATATCATTAGCTATCTTTCAATCCTCTGGTATATTACCTGCCTCTAAGGATCATTTAAATATCTCTACTAGGGCCCCTGCAATTTCTGTACTTGCCTCCCACAGGGTCAGAGGGAACTCCTTATCAGGCCTCAATACAGCAAATGCCTCTTCCTCTGTGATTTATATTGGGTCCATGACTTTGCTGCTAGTTTACCTCACATCTGTAGACTCTGTATCTGTCTCCCAAGTAAATAGAAAGCATCAATTTAAGATCTCCCCCATCTCTTCTGGCTCCACACATAGATGACCATTTTGTTCTTTCAGAGGACCAATTTTGTCCCTTGCAATCTTTTTGCTTTTAACACATCTGTAGAAGCCTATAAGAATCTCCTTCACCTTGTCTGCTAGTGCAACCTCAAACCATCTTTTTCCCTCCAGACTTATTTCTTAAGTATTCTCTTGAATTTCTTATTCTCCTCAAGTACCTGTTTTGTTCCTACCTGCCTATACCTGCTATGCGCCTCCTTTTTTTTTCTTAACCGGGGCCTCGATATCTCTCAAAACAAAAGTTCCCTAAATCTGTTATCCTTTCCTTTTATTCTGACAGGCACATCCAAGCTTTGTACTCTCAAACTTTCACTTTTGAAGGCCTCACATTTACCAAGTACACCTTTGCCAGAAAACAGTTTTGTCTAATCCACACTTGCTAGATCTTTTCTAATACCATCAAAATTGGCCTTTCTCCAATTTAGAATCTCAACCCGAGGACCAGATCTAACCTTCCCAGAATTACCTTGAAACTAATGGCATTATGATCACTAGAGGCAAAGTGTTCCCCTACACAAACATCTGTCACCTATCCTTTCTTATTCCCTAATAGGAGATGAAATATTGCACACTCTCATTGGACTTCAATGTACTGATTATTATGTGGGAAGTTAAAATCACTTACTATCACCGCCTCATGTTTTTTGGATCAGTTTATGATCGCTCTACAAATTTGTTCCTCTAAATCCTGCGGATTGCTGGATGGTCTTTAATATAGCCCTATTAACATGGTCATGCCTTTCTTATTTCCTAGTTCCACCCGTAAAACCTCACTAGATGAGTTCTTCAGTCAGTCCTGACTGAGCATTGCCATATTTTCTCTGACTTGTAATGCCAGCCCTTCCCTTTTAATCCCTCCAGCTCTATCATACCTAAAACAGCGGAACCCCGGAATACTGAGCTGCCAGTCCTGCCCCTCCTGCAAACAGGTCTCACTAATGGATAAGATATCATAATTCCATGTGTTGATTCACGCCCTGAGCTCATCTGCTTTTTATACAATACTACTTGCATTTAAATATATGCAACTCAGAACATTAGTCGCACCATACTCAACCTGTTGCTTCCTGACTTTGTCAGAGGTCTTGACAAGAACTGCCTCCATGACCACTCTACTAGTCCTGCTTCATTTTAGGTGCAAGCCACCTCTTCTGTACAGGCCCAACCTTCCCTGGAAGAGAGCCCAATGATCTAAAAATCTGAAGCCCTCCCTTCTACGTCAACTCCTTAGCCATGTGTTAAACTATATGATCTTCCTATTTATGGCCTCACTTGCAAATGGTATGGGTAGCAACCCTGAGAGCACAAATAGACCCTGAGATCTTTTTCACTTTCATTCTATAATAACCTTTCACTTGCTCCCAAAGAATCAATATGATTCTTTTTCACAGCTTTTTAACTGTCTAGACTCTTCTTGTATGGGTTCTTTGTTCCGCTTATAGTCTGACAGCTATTGACCTAACTACCCATATAAAAAGTATATTCTTATTGCTTTCAAATTTTAGTAAAATATGCGTAATTGAAGATTTTGCTCTCTATACCCCAAGTCCTCAGTATTTTCAGAGTACTTAGGGATCCAAGCTCTGATCCTCTGCCAGACATTCCAACATGTCGGACCATGGCCCTCTCTTGTGCCATGATGAAGCCACGCTCAAGGTGGAGGAGCAACACCTTATAATCCAGCTGGGTGGCCTTTAACTTGATGGCATGAATATTGATTTCTCCTTTCAGTTAAAAAAAAAATCCGTCCCTCTCCTATCTGTTTCTATTTCCCTCTTTGGCCCCTTCTCACCTGCCTATCACCACCCCTTGGGCCCCCTCCTCCTTTCTCCTATGGTCCACTCTGCACTCCCATCAGATTCCTTCTTGAGCCTTTTATCTTTCCAACCCACCTGGCTTCACCTATCACCCAGAGCATGTCCTCTTCTCATTGTTACCATTGGACAGGAGGTACAGAACCCTGAAGGCATACACTCAGGAATTCAGGAACAGCTTCTTCCCCTCTACCGTCCATTTCCTAAATGGGCATTGAAGCCATGAATATCATCTCACTACTTTCTTATTTCTGTTTTTTTTTGCAATATTTATTTTAACTTAACTATTTAATAGACATATGTATACTTAATGTAACTCAGTTTTTTCTTTAGACTTGTACATCATGTATTTCACTGTACTGCTACTTTAAAATTAACAAATTTCATGACGTATGCCAGTGATTAAATCTGATTCTGATCCTCATCATTGGTTGCCCATATTACAAGCCAGTCTTTCTTTCAAAATCTTTACATTTGTCTTGGCTGCTTGGCTAGCTCTCCACTGCCTTCCTGTCAACCATGTACTGTAATGTTATTAATTTGTCCCTTAAGTTTCCTAAATATTTTATAATGTTTAGGGGAGGATGTGAGGAAGAGAGTAGTTTAATTAAGCATACTTCCATTCCTATATCTATGCAAAGTCATTTAAGAAATCATACCTGATACATATTTCAGTCATGGATCAATGCAGATTATTTCAAGAAATTTTCCTTAACATGGGTATTACACATGTTAATTTATTCATCCTTAACATGTCTACTAGTGCTTTTGAAAAACATTATGAAACTGTTTTTAATTCTCAGTAAACTTAATGTATTTGAGTCTCTTTGTGAAACAAAATGGTATTCTGTCTCTCTCTGTAACTATGTATCCTGAGTTATTTTTGGATTTTCTGCTTGCACTGCTATCACTGGAAATCTGATAGCTGGCGTCAACATTTCCTCTTCTTCCTAGGCACAGACAAATATTAAGTAACTATTTAATAAATCAATATGTTGTGAGAATATAATTTTTCACTCTCTCTGGAAGGTGAATGGATGCTTCCACTTTTTGTTCACATAAATATTAGTTCATTGTTCCTACTTTTCATTTCTTTCTCCCCTGTTTTTTCCTTGCCCTCCTACATTTTTTCTTTGTACATTTTCATGGTTGCTAAGTTACAATGTTTTTTTGTCATCACCAATTCCCGGTTAATATCTCTCTGTTCAATCTCACTTGTTGGTTTCTTGTTGCCAACACAAGTTTTTTAACTCGTGTCACTTAAACTCAAACCCTCCACTGAAGGAGTGTGAAGGAAAATGTTTTCCAATTCTGTTTGGAATATAACTGACCCATGAGTTGGAAGAACTTTCCCATTCATGAACTGAACCTTTAGACTAATGAGAGAAGTCTTTGGAGTGGGAAATACATCTTGCGGTTGATCAAATTTAACAATTCCTGGAAAAGCAAGTTCAGCTTCAGCAAGTTATTTCAGTGAAGTCAATTAAAGCGTAAATCAACAAGTCATATTGTTGCTAGACCATCACCACCACTGCAATCCATTAATATATGCCATCAGACCGCCATGCTGGAAAATTATATTATTTTGTGACTTTAATGAATTGCAGCTATGATAGTTATAATTTGCTTTTGGTGATGTTCACAGCACAGTGGGATGACACTCTGGGGCGGATTGCTCTGAGCTACTTCCGTACATAGCATTTTTTGGCTGTGTCTGTGTTGTATTCCTCTGAAAATTCTGGTCCATTTGATTTAATTCCAAAAATGATACAATACATCATTATAGCAGATGAGAAAGTACTGATTTATTGTTTTCCTTTATAATTTTTATTTTGGTCAATGAAATATGGTTATTGGCATTAAGTTCCATTTTCACTTCAATTCAGGGATAAATTGTACAAGAATATAGTATATCACAAGTATAGGACAGTGAAAAAGTAGCACGTGTGGTCAATAAAGGGGAAACCAGTGGATATACTAAATTTTTCAGAAAGCGTTTTATATCGAGCCGTTTTTCAGGATTTGGCAAAAAATAAAAGATCATGTGCAAGGTATGATCCAGACGTAGGTTGAAGGTTATTTGGCAACTGGATCTTGTTCTGTTTAGCAGGGTGTATTAAGCGGCATGCCACATGGATTATTGTTGAGACCTCAACTTTTATAATTTATATAAATGATTTGGAGAAATTTATTATCAAAGTCTGTATATTTCACTATATATTGCCCCGAAGGCATCAAAGGTATATTTGTTAACTTTAAAGAATATTGAAGGAAATATTGTGCTGTGAAGGGAATATCAGGATGCTGCACAGGGATATAGATTGTGAAGTGAGTTAGTAAAGATTCGGGAAAAGAAGTATAACATGGGAAAATGTCTGTTTTGTGGGGAAGAAAGGGGAAAAAAATCTAAATCATGAAAACTGAAATTTCCACAGATGTACCATGGAGAACATTCTGACAGGCTGCTTCGCTGTCTGGTAGAGGGGCCTACTGAATGGTGCCTCAGAAAGGTGGTGTCTCAGCGATTCAGGAACGACTTCTTCCCCTCTGCCTGCCATCTGATTCCTAAGTGGACATTGAACCTTTGAAAACTAGTCACTTTTAAAAAGTATTGTTTGTATTTTTGCACCATTTTAAATTAAACAATTGAATACGCATGTAAATACTTCAATTGGTTTACTTTTTTTGTTCAATTTGTTATGTTTTGCATTGCACTGCTGTCACTAAATTAACAAATTTCACGGCATATGCCAGTGATTAAATCTGATTCTGAAAGTTTGCAGAGCACTGAGATAACCTTCCTACTTTTGTATATGCTTTACAACGGCATTTGAACTGCGCCTAGCCACACAGTCATGGGTGTAGAGAAAGTAGAGCAGTGGGCTAAGTACACTTCCTTGTGGTATACCATTATTGATTGTCAGCGAGGAGATGTTCTTTCAGATTTGCACAGACTGTGGTATCCCAGTGAGGGAGTCAAGGATCCAGTTGCAGGGGGAGATGCAGAGTCCCAGGTTTTGGAGCTTGTTGATTAGAACGGAGGGTATGATTGTGTTGAACGCTGTGCTGTAATTAATAAACAACAGCCTGATGTAGGTATTAGTATTGTCCAGGTGATACAAGGCTAAGTGGAGAGCCAACTGCGATTGCATCCACTGTAGACCTATTGTGGCTCACCCTGCTCTTCACGGGCATTGATAAGATTGTTGCTCTTTTGGCCTTTGGGACTTTCTTCTTCAAAGGGCAGTAGAAACAAAGTCTCTGAATATTTTTTTAGCGCCGAGCTAGATAATTACTTGATGAGCAAATGTGGTGAAAAATTACTGAGAGTAGATGAAAAAGCAAAATGGATATTGCAATCAGATTACTGTGATCTTACTGAAAGACGGTGAATTTGAGGGACAGGGAAGGGCCTTTCTCTTCCTCATGACTCATTTGTTCATTTCACCCCTGGTTTCTCAAGATGCTGTCTACTATTACCTCAAAAATATTCTGAGATTCTGTTTTTACTGTCCTATCAGGAAATGAGTTCCCAGTTTTTTTTTGATGCCCAAGGATTGTACCCTTTAACTCAAAGCTCAATATTTCCAGGAGGAAACAATAACGTCAGACTTAACTCTCAGTCTGTAGTGAGCAGGTGAAACAATATCAATATTTCTGTGATGCTAGACCAAGTCCATCCTTTGTCAGATTCTTGACTTTGGATTTGAGTGTAATCTGTTAAACAAAATGTGTTTGAACATGATCCAATTAATACATTGATACTTTTCTGCTTTATGAAACTTTGCAACAATCCCTTGAGTAGTTTAATAGAAGTGAAGTAACACATGTGAGAATATAAAACATAAAATATACAACATTTTCACTTTGTGAAACGATCAGGGTGTTTCATAAGAGATGGTGGGGTAGATGTGCATAAGGTCACTGATCTGTGGTCAAAGATGTAGGTTTTTTGAAATATCTTGAAGTGAAGAAAGCAGGTAAGGAACTCAAAATATTTGAGGAGCGGATTGCAAAGCTGGTCATGAATGGGAAAGTAATTAAATGGGGAAATGATCAAGAGGCCAGAATTAATGAGCACACATCTTAGACTTAAAGGTTTCTCTATTGTTATTGTGATGAAGTAGACTTCTGAAAAAGGGAAGCTGGGACTAGTGAATGATTTGAAAACAAATTTGAGAATTTTAAAACTATATTTAATCTCTGATTGTTCTGTATGGCATTATATAAACTCAAACTTAAAACAAAATTCTCCAATGCCTGATTGATACTTGGCAATGATCAATATTTGTAAATGACACTAATTTAGATGAATGCATTTCTTTTCAACCATTTCTCTTTCTTTAAACTAAAATGGCAGGTTAAATTTTCACCTAGAGCTCCTCTGAGCTGTTTTCTAAGTGGTTTCCTGTGGGAGAAACTTGGGACATTAACTTGCTTTTCCCTTTTTAGAATCTGACTGTGTGCTTTAGATCAGACCAGGTAGTGTAGATAATAATTATGTGAGGAGGGGAAAAGCACAGGTAGTGTTTCAGATCAACAGGCCTTCATCAGAATTGATTCTGCCCAACCTGCTGAAAATTTCTAGCACTTTTTAAAATTTCAGATAGGCAGTATCTGAAGTTTTTTGATTCTTTTCAATAATCCAGATTATTTTGGGCTCAGATAAAGCAAAGTTAATGATTTTCAGCAATGCAAATTCTAAACAAGTCATACATCAAAATTCTTATTGTGGTAAAATATCCCTAGGGTATGCACACAACTACAGTCAATTCTGCCAAGGTTTTAGCAATGAATTTGATAAAATTAGCCTATCCATATGGAAATTTTCATACCAGCTTTACTCTAAACCTATCAATTCTGGGACTGATTTTGTGTCATTTGCCATTACACCAGATATTGTTTTGAGTAGACTTAAGATGCTTTGGACATTCTTTGGCTCCTGTTGGCTGTAAGTTATATTGATTTTGACACTGTTACAGAGGAGCTGTCCCTATAGGCTCCTTGAGACCAATAAATATTTTCTTATTGAAATATTTTGTTGCCGTCCTGCTGATGGAGATTACAGAGAAGATTAAATCATGGACTTTCCAACAGTTATGGTGTGGTTGATGCAGATGCATATCCCTCAGGACACTGCTTATCAGAAAATTACATAAACTACTGAAATATCTTGGAAGAATGCTAGATGGAATTTTAACCTACCATTTTATCTTAAAGAAAGTGAAATAGTTGAAAAGGAATGCAATCCCCAGATTCAGCTGTTTACAAATTCTGAAAATTGCCAAGCATCAATCAGGCATTAGAAACATTTTGTTTTAAGTATGATTTGTTGTCCTTGCATTATTTATCTGTTTTTTTTCCTGTATTTGCACAGTTTGTCATTTTTTGCACATTGGTTGTTTGCCAGTCTTTGATAGATAGATAGATAGATAGATAGATAGAGACTTTATTCATCCCCATGGGGAAATTCAACTTTTTTCCAATGTCCCATACACTTGTTGTAGCAAAACTAATTACATACATTACTTAACTCAGTAAAAAATATGATATGCATCTAAATCACTATCTCAAAAAGCATTAATAATAGCTTTTAAAAAGTTCTTAAGTCCTGGCGGTAGAATTGTAAAGCCTAATGGCATTGGGGAGTATTGACCTCTTCATCCTGTCTGAGGAGCATTGCATCGATAGTAACCTGTCGCTGAAACTGCTTCTCTGTCTCTGGATGGTGCTATGTAGAGGATGTTCAGAGTTTTCCATAATTGACCGTAGCCTACTCAGCGCCCTTCGCTCAGCTACCGATGTTAAACTCTCCAGTACTTTGCCCACGACAGAGCCCGCCTTCCTTACCAGCTTATTAAGACGTGAGGCGTCCCTCTTCTTAATGCTTCCTCCCCAACACGCCACCACAAAGAAGAGGGCGCTCTCCACAACTGACCTATAGAACATCTTCAGCATCTCACTACAGACATTGAATGACGCCAACCTTCTTAGGAAGTACAGTCGACTCCGTGCCTTCCTGCACAAGGCATCTGTGTTGGCAGTCCAGTCTAGCTTCTCGTCTAACTGTACTCCCAGATACTTGTAGGTCTTAACCTGCTCCACACATTCTCCATTAATGATCACTGGCTCCATATGAGGCCTAGATCTCCTAAAGTCCACCACCATCTCCTTGGTCTTGGTGATATTGAGACGCGTGCGTGATTTTTATTGCTTCTTTTGCATTTCTCTGTATCTATTGAAAATGCTTGCAAGAAAATGAATCACAGGGTAATATATGGTGACATATATGTACTTTGATAGTAAATTTACTTTGAACTTTTGAACTTTGAGTACATCGTTTAACAGAGGCACAGATAGTAGAGCTGTGGCTTCACAGTGCTAGAGACCCTGGTTCAATCCTTCCCTAGAGTGCTGTCTGTGTGGAATTTGCACGTCCTACCTGTGCCTGCGTGGGATTTCCCCAGGTGTCACAGTTTTCTTCAACATCCCATAGATACGTAAAATTGCGGAGAATGTAAACCATCCCCAGCAAGTTGGTGAGAAGTAGAATCTGGGTGGAAACTTATCAACACAGACTGGGTGGGCTGCAGGGTCAGTTAACTTCCTGCGTTCCTCTGACTGTAACATGCCAATGCCTGGATCAGTGTGTAACTATTAGCTCTTTTTTTTTATAAACTTTTTTTATTGTTTTCAAATTGTTACAGAATAAATGTGCATGAAAAAAAAAAGTGTTACCCAGCCCCCTCCCCTTAACCCCTCCCCCCTAACATCCCTATTAAGAAAATAAGAAAGAGAAAAAAAAAGGAAATGCCTGGATGTTGGAAGATCCCCACATGCTCCACGGAGTTCTCATTTTTTTAAAAAATATATGTTAAAGTTCTTTTTCTTTTCAATCTATAATAATACCTAATCTTTCCACTTTCGTGGTATCCTGGGAAATCTTTATAAAAGTCTCCATGTTGCTATGTGTGTCCCCACCATTCATCCAGGCAAAAAGATAGAAAAAAATTAAAATATAAAGGAAAAAAAAAAAAAAAAAAATACCCCCCTACTAATGTTGTGGAAAAAAGACACAACATTACCCCCCTCTGCTGTACGGGTCATGGCAACCGCCATGATTACACACGTGAATCCCGCAGTAACCGATCCACAGCCTCCCAGCTCCCCCGCAACATAAAAAAGTATATGTATAAGAAGAGAAAAAAAAAATACTATTCTCATTTAGTATTTCTAAAATTTTGCTTTTCTCTTCTGTAATATCCATAAATGTCCATCACTTCTGTTCCTTGGGTCTATCTTCATCTTTAATCCATTACGTTTGGAAGCCTCTATGTGTAGTTAGCGAATAGATGGAAGTTCTTGTACAAACTCCTCCGCTTTTCGATAGTCGGAAAAAAAAAAATTTCCGTCCTCCAGAAAAATTATCAGTGTTGCTGGATGACGCATTGTAAATTTATAACCCTTTTCCCATAAGGCTTTTTTCGCTGGGTTAAATTCCTTCCTTCTCTTCAACAGGTTGTAACTTATATCAGGATAAAAAAGAATTGGTTTCCCTGCTATCATCAGTGGCCCGTTTCTATTTTTGGCACTTTGGGCAGCGGCCTTCAGGATCTTTTCTTTGTCTTGGTATCGTAAGCATTTTATCAAAATTGATCGTGGGTTTTGGTCAGCTCGAGGTCTTGACCTTAAAGATCTATGCGCCCATTCAATCTCAATTGGAGTTTCTCTTTCCATTTTCAATTTTTTAGGGATCCATTTTTGAAAAAAATTTATTGGATCTTCTCCTTCTATATCTTCTTTAAGTCCAACAATTTTAATATTATTTCGTCTACTGAGATTTTCAAGCTTATCAATTTTTTCCATAAATTGTTTTCTTTCTGATGTCCAAGCAGTATTTTCCTTTTCCATTTTGTCCATTCTTTCAACCACGTCTTCCGTTGTAGTTTCCAAGTCCGTAATTCTTTTTTCCATTTTTTCCTGTCTCTTTGTCATTTTATCAAGCATAGTCTCCATATTGGTCATTTTTTTTTCGAGTTTTTTTTGGTTATTTTTAATTACTTTTAATGTGTCTAATTTACGCATTATTTGCCTCAAAGTCTTTTCTATATTTCTAGAAGGACTTTTACCTCCTTCAGCTGATCCTTCCGAGAGATTTGATTCTCCCTCCGATTCGCTATCACTTTCAGTTGCAGTGGTAGCTGGGCTTTGTAGTTCTTTTTGTTCCTGTTTGCGCATGCTCCATCCTTCGCGTTTGCGCAGTTCACGATGGTTTTTTCCTTTGGAAGTGGCAAGCGTTGCCACCATCTCCTGTTCAGTATCACCGGCGATACAATGTACCTGAGATCGCGGCTCCTCGGTAGACGTGGGCCTCGCTCTTGTTCCAACTTGCGTAGTCTTCCCGGTATTAGTTTTCTTCATCTTCTTTCCTTGAGGCATAGCTTGACACAGTCCGGAGTCATTTATAAGCAACTTTTAGAGAGTATTGACTAACTTTTCTTCATTTAAACATTAATTTATTAACTTTTTACGGGAGAGCTGGGTCCCTGCGTCTCGATCCTACGTCATCACGTGATGTCCCCCAACTATTAGCTCTTGAGCTTGTCTGTGTGGATAAATGTGGTATTGGATAGTGTATGACGGTTCTCCAAGTACTTTGTCAGGAAGAGGTTCCTCTTGGAATTGGCTTTCCCAGCTCCCTGTTTGCTGATCACTCCTTGTTAGAGTGTTGCATCTTTTCTCTCCCTGATGTTTAAAGTTTACCCATGAGGATCAATTTGTCTCTCCCAGGCTTGGTGTAGCAGTCCCCATTCATAGATTCCAGGGTTAGAGCACATGGTGTGCGGGCTTTATTTTAGAATGAACAAGAGGGTCATGAGGTCCAACATGCCAATCTAATTAATTTGTGACACAAACCCACTTCAGAAAGTACCTCTTCTGGTTTGATAAGCATGATCTTGTGATCCATGTGCTAATTAACTGCAAAGCAAGGCTTTTTTTAAATTACATAATTCAGTCTAGTTTTTTTGTACTGTGTCATGAAATACCATGGTCCTGAAAAACGTTGTCTCATTTTTACTATGCACTGTACCAGCAGTTATGGTCGAAATGACAATAAAAGTTGACTTGACTTGACTTGATATTTGTGTTGGAGATACCACCTTGCTTCAAGGGGAAAAGCAGCCCTATGGGCACCTGGAGGCAGAGCCCAGCAGAAAACCGCCTTAATTAAAGAATTATTGGTGGATAGAAAAAGGTGGTTACGTACCTCCTTGACAGTTATGATGTGCATAGATTCTTCGGTGCTGTCATAGCTAAAATACTCAAAAAAGCCAAAATAGAACCTATCAAGTACTGAGAGGCAGTCAACACCCACTGTCAGGAATACTTAGAAGATCTTCTCAATTGTTACTGTATTCTTGACTTGAGCTCTCTGACTGCATCTCAACCTGTGTGGTCCAGATTTGCTGTTTTCCCTAGACCGTAACAAAGTTTTAAAAAAACTGATAGATGCCAACTTCAAAAGGCAAAGCCTTGAAAGATGATAGTTTCTCATTGACAACACACACAAAATGCTGGTGGAACACAGCAGGCCAGGCAGCATCTATAAGGAGAAGCACGGTCGACATTCCGGGAAGTCCTGATGAAGGGTCTCGGCCTGAAACGTCGACAGTGCTTCTCCTTATAGATGCTGCCTGGCCTGCTGTGTTCCACCAGCATTTTGTGTGTGTTGTTTGAATTTCCAGCATCTGCAGATTTCCTCGAGTTTCTCATTGACGTTCAAATTCGTGGAAGCTAAAGAACTTCATTTGCCAATCCATTCCCACATTCTTCCATACATCTCCCACATTCCGTGAGACCTTGAATGACACTACCCTTAAATTTCCTTTAGAAACAGACAAATCTGACCATGTTGTCTGATGTAGGGTAAAATTATTGCCAGTATCCACTTCATTTGTCTCCTCTCAGTGGCTGAAGAGATGTTCTGTGGATTCATCTAAAGAAACAATGGACGTCATCTCCAACATGCGACAGCTCTGAGAAATGCAGGGAGGAGCACCAACCATTATATACCATCTCCTCAACCTTATTAAGGCCCTTGACTCTGTCAGTCAGCAGGGAGAGCAAAAAATCCCTCTCAAACTGAGGCTGCTAGCAGAAATTCATTCCCTCCTTGCATATGCTTCAGATTGCATGCAAGTCATGATCTCAAATAAAGAGCAGACAGATGATAGGCCCAAATTGCAGTCAGTGAGATGACTTGAAGTGTAACATGGGAGAAAAATCAAAAAGGGTGATCAATATAGGACTTAACGTGTTATATTTCAATGCACGTAGTATACAAAAGGGAGATGATCACATAGTGCAGTTAGAGATTGGCAGGTAGGATGTTGTGGACTTCTGAATCGAGACTGAAAGAAGGTCATAGTTAACATCCAGGCTTAACATCGAAGGATATACATTGTATCTAATTATAACTATTGTCCGCGGAAGGGGTGGCTCTGTTGGTAAAATCCCTAAAAAGGAATGACATAGGATTGGCAGTTGCAGGTACTTGTGGGTCGAGATAAGAAGCGGCAAGGGCAAAAAGACCCGATGGAAGTTGTATACAGGCCTCCGAATAGTAGCTGGGATGTGGAGTACAAATTACAATGGGAGATAGAAAAGACATGTAAAAATCACAATATTACGATCATCATGGGGGATTTCAATGTTCAGGTAGATTGGGGGAAAATCAGGTTGGTGTTGGATCCCAAGAGATGAAATTTATAGAATGCCTACAAGATGGCTTTTTGGAGCAGCTTGTGGTTGAGCTCACTAGGAGGAAAGGCAGTTCTGGATTGGGTATTGTGTATTGAACTAGATTTGATTAGGGTGCTTAAGGTAAAGGAGCCCTCAGGAGCCAGTGATCAAAATACAATAAATTTCACGCTGCAGTTTGGGAAGGAGAAGCTATAATCAGATGTATCAATATTACAGTGGAGTAAAGGGAATTACAGAGGTATGAAAGAGGAACTGGCCAAAGTTGATTGGAAGGAGACCCTAGCAGGGTTGATGGCAGAAGAGCAATGGCTGGACTTCCTGTGAGCAATTCAGAAGGCTCAGGATAGATAAATAACACAGATGAAGAACTATCCTAAAGGGAGAATGACACTACTGTGGGTAACTGAAGTATTTTGCATCAGTCTTCACTGTGGAAGGCACTGGCAGTATATCAGAAATACAAAAATGTTGGGGCAGGTATGAGTGTAGTTGCTATTGCTAAGAACCTGGTATGCTGAAAGGTCTGAAGGTAGATACGGTTGCAAGAAAAAGTTTGTGAACCCTTTGCAATTATTCATAAAATGTGGTCTGATCTTTATCTGAGTCTCATTAATAGACAAACACTATCTGCCTAAACTAATAGCACACAAACTTTTCATACTTAACATACTTTTCATGTCTTTATTGAACTCATTATTTAATCATTCACAGTCCAGGCTGGAAAAAGTATGTGAACCTTGTATTTACTAACTGGTTGAACCTCCTTTTGTAGCAATAAACTCCACCAAATATTTCCTGGAGCTGCAGATAAGATGTGCACAATGGCATTGAGGGATGTTAGACCATTCCTGCATACAAAACTCTTTCAGTTCATCAATATTTTTGGGATATGTTGCATGAACAGCCATATTCAGGTCATGTCAATGCCATTAGGCTTTACAATTCTACCGCCAGGACTTAAGAACTTTTTAAAAGCTATTATTAATGCTTTTTGAGATAGTGATTTAGATGCATATCATATTTTTTACTGAGTTAAGTATTGTATGTAATTAGTTTTGCTACAACAAGTGTATGGGACATTGGAAAAAAAAAGTTGAATTTCTCCATGGGGATGAATAAAGTATCTATCTATCTATCTATGTCACAGCATCTCCATTGGGTTAAGGCCTGGACTCTGACTTTGCCATTCCAAAAAATGAATTTTCTTCTTTTTGAACCATTTTGTTGTTGATTTGCTCTTATGATTTGAATCATTGTCTTGTTGCATCATCCAACTGTTATTAAGCTTCAGGTATTAGACCACTACCCTGACATTCTCCTGTAAAACGTCTTGATAGAATTTTGAATCCTTTGTTCCCTCAACAATTGCAAGTTGTCCTGCCTGAGGCATGTAAAGTAGCCCCAAACCATGATGCTCCTTCCACCATGCTTCACAGTTGAGATGAGGTTTTGGTGTTGGTGTGCAGTGCTCTTTTCCCCCCAAACATAGCAGTGTGCAATTCTGCCAAATTGTTCAACTTTTGTCTCATCTGTCCACAGAACATTGTCCCAGAGCATGTGGAACATCCAAGTGATCTTTTGCAAACTTGAGACATACAGCAATGTTTTTTTTTGAAGAACTGTGGTTTCCTTTGTGGTATCCTTCTATGAACACTGTTCTTGTTCAGTGTTTTCTTATAGTGGACACATGAACAGAGACTGTAGTAAGTTCTAGAGATTTCTGCAGGTCTTTTGCTGTTTTTTTTCACCTCCTTCAGCATTTCATGTTGTGCTCTTGGTGTGATCTTTGCAGGACACTCACTCCTAGGGAGAGTAACAACAGTATTACATTTCCTCCTTTTGTTTGACAATTTCTCTTGCTGTGGTCTGATGAACACTCTTACCTTCAGAAATGTTTTTGTAGCTTTTTCCAGATTTATGCCTCTCTACAATTATTCTAAGGTCCTTTGAAAGTTCCTTTGACTGAGGCATGGTGCGCATATATAAATCTTTCTTGGGAATTGCAGGCTCAGTCAGTAACCTGACTTTGTGTGTCTTTTTGTATATAGTACAGGGCACCTCTACAATCCACACCTCCAATTTCATCACATTGATAAGAACACCTGACTCCAAATGGCTGTTGTAGAAGGCATTACCCCAGAAGTTCACATACTTTTTTGAACCTAGACTATTATTGCTTAAACGGTGTACTCAGTATTGTTGAGAAGTACAATTGTTTGTGTGTTATTAGATTAGACAGATTGTGTTTGGCTATTATTGTGACTTAGATGAAGATCAGACTGCATTTTATGAGTAATTAATGCAGAAAACCAGATATTCTAAAGGATTCACAAACTTTTTCTTGCAGCAGTAGGTTACCTGGACAAGGTAGACAACACCCCAAGGTTCTGAAAGTGGTACTGAAGAGATTGTGGATGCATTGATAATGATCTTCAAAGAATCACTAAATGCTGGAATGTTTCTGGAGGACTGGAAAATCGCAAGTGTTACTCAACTCTTTAAGAAGGGAGGGAAGCAGAGGAAAGGAAATTGTAGGCCAGTGGGCTCGACTTCAGTGGTTGGAAAGATGTTGGACTCCATTAATAAGGATGAGGTTTCAGTGTACTTGGAGGTACATGATAAAATAGGCCAAAGTCAACATGGTTTCCTTAAAGGGATGTCTTACATGATAAAACTGTTGGAATTCTTTGAGGAAGTAACAAAGCTGGATAGACAAAGGAGCGCCACTGGATATTGTGTCCTTGGATTTTCAGAAGGCATTTGACAAGATGACACACACAAGGCTGCTTAACAAGATAAGAGCCCGTGGTATTATAGGAAAAATACTAACATGAATAGAAGATTGGCTGATTGGCAGGAGGTAAAGAGAGGGAGTAAAGGGAGTCATTTTTGGTTGGCTGCTGGTGACTAGTGGTGTACTGCAGGGGTCCGTGTTGAAAGCTCTTTTTACATTACATGTCAATGATTTGGATGATGGAATTGATAGCTTTGTGACCAGGTTTGTGGATAAAACAAAGATAGATCGAGTGATAGGAAGTGTTGAAGAAACAAGGAGTCTGCAGAAGGACTTGGACAGATTGGAGAATGTGCAAAGAAGTGGCAGATGGAATACAGTCTAGGAACTGCATGGTTGTGCATTTTGGTAGAGGCATAAAGTTGTAGACAATTCTCTAAATATAGAGAAAAAAATCAGAGGTGCAAAGGGATGTGGGAGTCCTTGTGTAGGATTCCCTAAAGGTTAACTAGCAGCTTGAGTTGGTGGAAAGGAAAGCAGATACAATGTTAGTATTTGTTTTGAGAGGACTAGAATTTAAAATAGACTAATTGCTCCCACATCTCATGTGATGAAGGTGCTGGAGAGGCTGGTCCTGACTTACATTGGACCACAGGTGAGATCTTTATTGGACCCTCTACAGTTTGCCTTCCAATCTCTTGTGGGAGTGGAAGATGCCATCCTCTGCCTGTTGCAGAGAGCTCACTCCCACCTGGATGATGCTGGTGGCTTTGTGAGAATCACATTTTTTGATTTCTCTAGTGCCTTCAATACAATCCAGCCACTTCTGAGTGAGAATCTGCAAAGGATGGGCCTAGACAGATCCACTATTTCCTGGATTGCTGACTACCTGACAGATAGACCCCAGTCTGATCAGCTGGGTAGTTCTGTCATATATGGTGGTGAGTGGCACTGGAGCACCACAAGGGACTGTCCTGTCTCCGTTTCTATTCACACTGTACACCTCAGACTTTCAGTACATATCTGAGTCTTGTCACTTATAGAAGTTCTCTGATGACTTTGCGGCAGTGGGTGTATCAGAGATGGGCAGGAGTTGGAGTACAGAGGACTAGTGGACAAGTTTGGGGAGTAGTGTGGGTGGAATCATCACCTGCACCTGAATGTGGCCAAAACCAGGGAGATGGTGATTGATTTTAGGAGGAAGAGGACCGTGATGTGAAGAGTCCTGTTCTGGGAGAAGTTGTTTCGGCAGTGGTGGATGTACATCCCGACAACCGACTTGACTAGGAAACCAGCTTCAAGGCTGTTTACAAAAAGGGGATGAGCAGACTCTATCTTCTAAGGAAGCTGAGATCCTTCAATATGTGCAGCAGGGTGTTGGAGATCTTTTACCAGTCTGTTGTAGCGAGTGCAGTCTTCTTTGCGGCTTTATGTTGGGGGAGCAACATCAATGATGGTGATGCAAAAAGGCTAAAAATAAACTCATCAAACAGGCTGGATTTGTCCTTGGCTACAACCCCGGACTCTTTTGAATTAGTGGTGGAGAGGAGGTCACAAAACTAATTGTTATCCATTATGGCCAATCAGGCACGTCCTCTTATGACCTAATGAATGAGCAACGGAGCATCCTTTCGAACAGACTCATTCAGCTCCACCGTCACAAGAATCATTAAAGAAAATCTTTCCTACCGAATGCAATAAGCTTATACAACAATTTATCTCTGTGCGACAGGAGAACATACATCTTAGTACAACAGTCTGTTTTATTTACTCTCAGCCATGATGGAATGGTAGAGCAGACTCAATATTCTGAATGGACTGATTCTGCTCCTATGTCTTCTGGTCAATGGGGCAACAACACAGCCAATCTTAATGAAGATTAGTGTTAAGCAAACTTTGTCATTGCTTTCATGTGTTTATTTTCCCTAATCTTTTTGTCTTCAATGCAACGTCAAGCATTCAGCACACTTCACTATTGGTGTGGAGAAAAGAATAATGAGAAGGCTTTCAACTTCTCTCACCTCTACTCTAAAACTTAGGTCATCCTAACTTCAATAGCCAAACTGCAGTTTACAAGCTGTCTTTACTCTGCGTACAATCTGAAGTCACCTTCCAAGTTATTGACTGGTCTAGTGAAGTCCATGAAGTGATATGAAACAGATTCTGAACTTGCCCCGACTATACAACCCCAACCTCTGACAGTAAAGGTTCATGACAAGTCTTGGAAAATGTGGTTTCTTAGGATCCATTTCTCAGTGATGAAACTCATGATTGCTTTCAGTGTTCCCACACAGCCCTTGGCCACCTGTAAAAGGGTGTTTGAATATAGACCTTAAGCTCAATACAGATCTTATGATCTGCTGGTCCTGCAGTGATCTTCCTATGTACTTTTGCAACTGTGGCTACTCGGTGCAGACACCTCAAGGCTTGCCTGACACTAGTCTCCCGGAACAGACATTCAGTTCTGATCTTGTATCGCAATAATAGATTGTAAAGCGCATGGAGAAAGTGATTCACTATTCCATATTATTTACTTTAGAGCAGATATTTATTTTAGGAATACAATAACAAAAAATGAAATATGTTGGTTCTAAACAGTTTAAGTGAATCTTTTGATGTTTCTAAGATTGTATTAATTTGACATCTTTTGCTGACATTGTAAGTCTCTGCCATGTATTGTGTTTTATAATACAACATGATTATTTTTCATTAATGGTGCACTTTTCCTGTGATTTCATGCACAAAGCCATTGATCCAAGTTTTTTCGCATAGTATTGTCTCCATTTCATGTCTGTTGTCATCAAACCTCTCAAGAATCTCAACCTCAGTTTCCTCTTTAAGTGCATCTCCTTTCCAATTGCCCTATCCTGTGCCCTGGAACATAGTTTAAATGACTTCTTTCCTGATTACGTCAAAGATAATATTTCCTTTCTGACTGTAGTCTGACAGTTGACCATACGATCCTCCTTTTAAATCTACTCATTAAATTGAGCACCCTGCACCCACCCCCCATCTTTTTTTCATTCTTATCCATGTCAATGAATCACCACTGATAGCTTTGCCTCCCAAACCTGGATGTTGCCTTTGGCATCCATAGAATCTATCCTTGCTATCTTTTATTTATCATACATTTGTCAACTTCATCTGGAATAACAGTGTCAGTCTGCACACAGATGTCATTTGTACTCAGTGTTACTGCACAACCACTTCTCTTGACCTCTCTGCTGTCTCAAAATTGTCAGGCTTCATATTCAATGTAGTAAAGCACTGGAAATTTCTTCCAGCAAAGTGTTAAGGAGAAAAGCAACATTTATTCCTCAGTTATAAATTCCATTCCTTGGGTATTGGCTTATTTATCGATTGGACTGTAATAGAACCAGATTAATTGCAGTTATCATGTATTTTACCCCTTGACCTGCAATTACATCTGCAACATCACTAAGTTCACCAGTGTTCTGTTCTTGCGGCTTAGCCTGAATCTACTCCTTTCAGCCCCATTTACTGCAGCAGCCTCTGGGCATTTCTGATGTCATGTGTCCTGACCTGTGCTAAGTCCCATTCACGCATCACCTGCTGACCTCTAGCTTTTAGGTAAGCTGGACCTAGTGCTTGTCAGTTTTCTCCTCAGCGTTGTCCTTCCCCATCTTTGTCATCTCCTCCAGCTTTACAATATTCAAATATGCATGTCATCTCAATGTGCCTTGATCATCCTGAATTTAATTGCTTCATCACTGGTGGCAGTAATTTATTTTTTTGACCTTTCTGCCTTTTTTATCCCCCTTTTAAAATGCTGCCTAAAATTAAAATCTTAGACCAAGTTTTGGCCACTTGGACATACACCGAGATGTCCTGTGGCTTGGGTGGCAACATTTGCTGAGATTAGTCATGGGAAGTGTCGTGAGATATTATACTGCATTAATGGCATTAGTACTAGCTATCACCTTTTTTGTGATCAGTACAATTGCTTCTACCTTCCAGTGCATTCTGTACAGGAACGAAATGGTTGAGATTAGCTGTTGCTGGAGTAATAATTCTGTAGGATTTTGGTGCTCAGCCTTTATTTCTTATTTGGATCATTGGTGAATAAATGTTGTAAAGTGAGACTTTTTTGCAGTATAACTTTTTATTTGGTTGCTATTAGCTGTATATTTTATCCAATCGGATATGAAACAAATTAACCTAGGTGAACGGCAAGGATGCACAATTCCAGATAAATTTCACGGTGTCTTTACTGCCACCAATTTACTTTCTTCACACCACAACTTTAACTGTGCGAGGATTCCCAAATACATTGGGGAGCAAATATTAAATGCATTTGAAAGCACTAAGGTGAACCTTTCAGGTGATATTAAGAAGCAATATAAGATTCATTAAATATGGTTACATCTTTTGTATGTCATGGTTATTTCATGCTGCTGATTAAGTCTGCTCTGCATTTTGTTTCCCTCCATTCTGTGTCCATGTTGCCTTCCTTTTGTCTCCACTCTGTCCATCCAATTTCTCTTTAGGTCAATTTCCAGGTGTTTTAGGAAATACAGTGTGTGAATGCTTTGAAGAGGGTGCTAAGCAGATTTGCAAAATGATTTCTGGCATGGACATCTTCTGTTTCGTCGATAGGTAGGAGAAACTGGAACAGAGGAGGTTGCAAGGTACTTAACACAATGTAGGTTGTAGTTTAGGAGATTTAAACTACCGTAGTCCCATTGGCAGAAGAATCATAATCCGAGCACTTAGAATGAAGGTGGTTGGCAAAAGAACCAAGGATGATATAAGAACATGTTGTTTGACACAGTGTGCAGTTAGTACCTGAAATTCAGAAGAAAGCTTGAAAGGTGTCTGAAGAGAAAGGAGTTGTGCAAATATAAGAGTGGAATTAGATGGGTTACTTTTTACATACTGCAGGTTCAAACTGAATGTGCCACTCATCTTTCTGTCCTTTTACCATTTTGGTTGGACTCTTCAGTGAATTATGTAGGGTTGAGAAAAGATGCCAGAATTACTAGTGGAGGAAAATGTGGAAGTAAGGTGAATGAAAGTCTATAACAATTTGTTTAATAGATTATAATTTCCAATAGGAATGAGCTTCTGAAGAGTTTCAATTCCATGGATGATACTTGGCATTTTCAATGTGTATCATGCAAATCCTGCAATAAACATGTCATATCTAGGCCACTGTATTATGATTTCCATAATCTACCAAGATTTTAAAAAAAGCAGAATAGAAGGCCGCCTTCTCTCTTCTCAACAGCAAAATGGTGTTGATTTGAATGTTACATCTGGTTTTCAACCCAATTCATCTTCGGTACACTGCAGATTGACAAATAATGTGGACATGTGTGTATGTGGTGAACTACATGCAGGCAAGTGAATTGGCTGTATACATTATTACAAGTTGTCTCTGTGCATGCACATTTGAAATCAACAGTAATTGGTTATTTGTTAAAAATGTATATTTTATTCAAATATATAACCAAAGGATGAAGAGTGAGCATGAAGTTCCATAAGTGTGCAGTGACTGATTCTGGAGGAAATGGCACTGGCAGAGTAACTTGGAGTATTCTGGCATTCATTTAAATGACAATCTATTGACCTGGAAAAAAAAGATAATTTGAGGCAAAAGGATGTTTCAGAACACTGGGCCTTGGTGGAAACCTTTGATCATTGAGTGTAGTTCTTAAAAAATATTTGAAAAAGCATCACATATTAGACTAATTAGCAGAATTGAAACCCATGGAATTAAAATATCATTGTCAATGTAGATACAAAATTAGTTAAGAGATAAAAGATAGCATTGAAGTTAATGTGTGCTCTTTAGACAAGGGAATTATTCTATTGAGTTTTCTAAAGTTTTCTTTTTAGCTCTGTCTTAAAAATGTGAAGATACTTTGCCTGCACCACTCTTCGAGAAAGAAATCCAAAGACTAACAATGCTCTGGGGGAAATTAACTCAATTTATCTCCACCTAAATGGAGAGTTATGTTTCCAATATGGGTGTGTCATGCAGTTAATTAACACATAAATCTCATGGTCTTGGTCGTACACCCAACCCTGATTCTTTTTGGAATAGGCTTTGTATCACAAATTAATCTGCTGTCGTGTGTGACTTCATGACCCTCTGGTTCAACCTAATATGTAACTAGTGCACCATAGTTACCAACACATGCACTCCAACCATGGAAGCAGTGCCTGAGATCAAGGACGACTGCTACTCCAAGCTCAGACAAACGTAGTGAGTAAGTAAAAATAGAACGTGTTACAGGTCAGGCAGTGTCTGTGGATGTAGAATCAAAATTAATAGTTTGAGTTGGTAATCCTCATTAGCACTTCATCTCATCAACTTGAAATATTAAATGCTTTAACTTTCCATTAAAGCTGTCTGGCCCTTGAAATGTTTAGAGCAATTTCTGTTTTTGGCAGTAAAGGCTGAATTTTGTTTAAGGGATTCAGGGAGATTCTTTAGTTCTTCTGAAAGTGATCAATATTTATTTTGGGAGGTTGAAATGATAATACCCATTATTGTTTTTACGCCAACCCACTCTTGAGGAAACATTCCTTCATGATAAAACTAAAAATGTTCACCATCAATCTGATTTTCTTAATAGCTCCTTCTTAATGAAGAGTTATAAAAAATTCTTTAAATGTCTTTACTGATCTTCTTGCATTTTCTTTTATTTTTTCTTTTAGTTTCTGTTTACTGTATTTTATTGCTTCCCCCCACCTCATTTTATTTTCTGATTTTTGTTATCCTCACGTTTCTGTTACTTTGCTCTCACTTATTTTCTCAGAATGCTGTACAGGCTGACTGATTTCCTGCCTTTTGTGTACATCAAGTCCATTTCCAGACTTGGATCCAAGTGAATACACAAACATAAGTAAAAAGAGAAACATTTCCCTTGCCTCAAGTCAAACACTGATTTTGGTACTAAATTGCTATGCAAAATCTGGCAAAAATGTAAATATTTGATTTGCAATTATCTTACAAATAAGTTTACATTGTAAGCTCAAACAAGAGAAAATCTGTAGATGCTGGAAATCCAAGAAACACACACAAAATGCTGGAGGAACTCAGCAGACCAGGCAGCATCTATGGGGGAATAAAGTACTTTTTTTCCATAGATGCTACCTGGCCTGCTGAGTTCCTCCAGCATCTTGTGTGCGTTGCTTACATTGTAAGCTTCTGTACATACAGTGTAGGGTACTACAGCATAGTGCTGGTCCTTAACATTATTTCCAGAAATTTACTCAATTAGGTCCAAAATATCTTCCACCATAAGATTTACACCAAACATCTTTTCTGTAACAGGTTTGGGTATAATTATGTCATATACATAAGTGTGTGGCTCCCCAGTAAGGTGAGGTCTTGTGGGTCATGAATTTTGGTCTGTCGAGGTGTCTGAATTGCATTTGCTGCATTCAGGGGCAGTGAGAAAAGCTATCAAAATCATTGTTAAAAATGTTTGCAGTCAATATCTTTCCTAGCTCAACTGGGTTTGTTACTGTGGACAATACTGTCAAAAGGACGTGCATAAGTTTAAGACAGAAGAAAATCCCTTTAAGATGAGCCCAAATGCCAGCCATTGTGCAGTTTTGCGATAATGAATATTCAACAGGATGATCAATTTACTTCAAACAATTCAACAAAACGCGATACAGAGAAATATGATGAATATGCTAAACTACCTATTCCAGTGGATTGACTCACTTGTTACAAGCAAAGCCACACTGGCATCATCCTGCATTCTGGTAAATTATACAAAACCGAATTCTGTGGAAATTTGACAAATTAAGATTCATGACTTTGACTGTGAAACAGGATAAAAGACTAAACCAAATGATTAAAGCTCTGAGAGTACAGGATGAGGTATTGTGAAATTATGAATAAATTGAACATTACTGGTGTATGGGAATGCTGATTGATGTGCTTTATCTTGGTATTTTATGCAGTCCTCTTCCTTACTTGAATGGTACAGGATTTCCTTCCATTAAGTCGAAACATCAACAATTTTTATCAGCAAAGCATCTTAAAAAGGGGAAATGCCGTGGATTCCGGTTCAAAGTAAATTTTATTATCGAAGTACATATAGGTCACCATATGTAACCCTGAAATTCATTTTCTTGCGGGTGTACTCAGTAAATCTAATAACCATAAATGAAGGATGGCACCAACAGGATGGATAACCCGTGTGCAAAAGGAAACAAACTGTGAAAATACAAAAAGAAAGAAAAATAATAATAGAAAATAAATAAACAATGAATATTGAGAACATGAGATGAAGAGTCCTTCAAAGTGAGTCTATTGGTTGTGGAAACATTTCAATGATGGGGGCGAGTGAAATTATCCCCTCTAGTTCAAGAGCCTGATGGTTGAGGGGTAATAACTGTTCCTGAATGTGGTGGTATGAGTCCCGAGGCTCCTGCACCACCTTCCTGATGGCAGCAGAGAGAAGAGAGCATGACCTGGGTGGTAGGGTTCTGTGACAATGCTCCATGTAGATGTGCTCAATGATTGGGAGGGCTTTACCCGTGATGCGCTGGGCTACATCCACTATTGTAGGATTTTCCGTTCAAGAGCATTTGTGTTTCCATACTAGGCTGTGAGGCAGCCAGTTGATATACTCTCCACTACACGTCTATAGAAGTTTGTCAAAGTTTAGGGTGTCATGCTGAATCTTCGCAAGCTTGGAAAGAAGTAGAGGCGCTGCCACGCTCTCTTTGTAAATAGGTTAATCGGGCCAACTGTTAAGGCGGCCACTTGTTTTGGAGAACTCTTAAAGCTAATTGAGAAAATAGCTGGGATTCCCGTTGTTTATTTGGGACACTATGCCGCTTCATTGGGACAGGAGATTGTTGCCTAGCAGTTTCTAACTAGCATCAGTTGCATGTATTTGTGTGGCCATTGGACACTACACTTAGAGTGAGCAGGTTTAAAATTGCATCAGTTGCATGTGTTCATGATCAAGAAGCAGTGTTTTTTATTGTCACTGACAGTTAGGGAGGAATAATTAATTAGACAATTCAGAACCGATTTGCTCACTGCAGTTTCAAGCATTCAGGCTTGGAGATGCCAGAAATGGCTGTGAGTGAAAATGAAGCAATTTTACAACTTCAGCAAGTTAAGACAGATGAAGAATTTGAAGGTAGTGACAATTATCTTGAATGTTGCAATAGAAATGAACATTTGGAGGATGTAATTGTTGAAAGTATTGTAAGAAGGTAGTCCGTTGTCTGCACTGATTTTGTTTATTTACAGCCATTCAACAGAAAACGGCAGCATACTCTGGACAAATTTCTCCATCGATAACTGTTAGGAGCTAATAGATAATTTTATAGTACTATAGTAGTGTAGGCCCTGTTCTAATTGGTTCTGTATTTCATTTGAATACATGATTTGTTACTCATTTAAAATTTGTTTGTCTTTTGTTTATTCCTTTTTAACTATTTCCATGAAACTTCAGCTAATTGGAGCATCTGCTTAATTGGGCAAAAATGTACTGGTCCTGATATGTCCAATTAGCCGGAATCCACTGTACTAGAGAAGCAGAGACTGACGGAAGCATTTTCAGATCTTAAAACCTGGAGGTACATCCAGAAAAGGTGAAAGGATTAAATTTTGTAATTATCAAGATGAAAAAATTTAAGGAGCATAGTTCTGAGAGATTTAGTGTTGAAGGACATTATAGGGAAAGATAGGAGCAGGTTGTGGTGTAAATTGAACCTAAAGATGAAAAGTTTAACGTCAAGGCTTTAGTTCGTCTACAGCCAAAAAAGGTAGCAAGGTTAGGTGTGATGAGGGAGTAGAGGTTGCGTGTGAATTAGGACAAAGACACAAACATATGGTAAACTTGAACTTGAGAAATGTTGGTGAGTTACATTTTTGAGCAGTTGCAGTGATGTTGGTTGGGAGTACTAGACAATAGACCGAACAACGAGGAATCATAATATATATCCAGATAAAAATGGTGTGCAGTTTGGAGGGGAACCTATAGGTGCTGATGTTCCATGCACCTAGTACCTTTGCATCTTTATAGTGGTAGAAGTCTTGGGGTTTCAGAGGTGCTATTGAATAAATGGTGCACACCTCAGTTACTGAGTGCTGGTTGTTAAGCAAATAAATGTTTGGAGTGGTGAATGCAATATCATTTATTAAGGTTGCTTAGTCCTGGATAATGTTGAGACTCTCAAATGTAGTTGGAGCTCTGCTCATTCACATGAATAGAGAGTTTTCCTTCATTTTTTTTTAATATGATGGAAAGCTTTGGGCTTCAGGAGATGAATTAGAATAGCAGAGGATGATTGTAATAAAAATATGGATGAAGATGAGGTGGGACCAATTTGGACAGTGTTTTGCAAAGATAGAAAGAATGGGCAAGTGGTGGAATGAATACATGATGTGAAGCTCATCTTGGGGTAAAAGACAATACCAAGGTTAGAAACTGTCTCTTTCAGACAGTTAGCAAAGTGAGGATGGAGTCAATAACAAGGGAAAGGAGATTTAATAGGGAGTTACTTTATTAATAACTGTCACCACTGACAACGGTGAGGCGAGCAGAGTCAAGGTAAGCAGAGGCTCAAGGCAAGCAGGTGCGAGGCAAAGTCGAGGCATCCCCAAGAAGAAGGAATGACCCGATGTTGATTGAGTTAAACGCCAGGCTGAGGCGGGGTCCAGCCACCAGAGCGGTTGGAGAGAGAGGAACAACCCAATGTTTGGACAATTTAAGCTCCGGGCCAGACTGAAAAGGTCAGGGTGTCAGTACTAGAGGCAAGGGACGGGCTGATTCTGCCCAGTTCTGCTTGCTGCTTCGCGACATTTACTTGCCTCTGTGCTGAGCTGAGGTTGTGGTCTGCTCCTGCTATAGTGATGCCTGGCTTCATGTCTTTTGTAAAACTTTATGTTTTGTTTATGTTTATGTTTATGTTTATGTTCCTTGCTTACTTTTATTGTTTGCATGATTTGTTTGGTCTTTTTTTTAATATAATGGATTCTTTTGGGTTTCTTTGTTTTGTGGCTGTAAGGAGATGAATCTCAAGGTTGTATGATATATACATACTTTGATAAAAATGTACTTTGTAATTTGTTTTTGGTCTTGTTTTTAGTTTTTGTCTGGTGGATTTGGAGTTCCTTTCCGGGGAACGCACTAGACGGTAGCGCGATATTAATACGCAGCAGCCTCTCCGGACTCTGGATTGTGTATTGCCAAACGTTATGTGGATTTTCTGGTGTAGTCTGTTTTGTCATATGCTTTTGTGATACCATTCTGGAGGAACGTTGTCTCATTTTTTAACTGCATTGCATTTGTGGTTTCTAAATGACAATAAACTGAATCTGAATCTGAATCTGAGTGAAGAAAGCTACTTCTAATTTCTCTTTCCTGGAACAATGCAAATTTGCTTCAGGATCATTAGTGCAGGGATTGAAACACTAGAGATGTAACACTTGTCATTCTCAACCGAGAATTTAATTAACCTTTTGCATGTATCCTAATCTTGTTATATCAGCATGAGAAGATATAACTGTTCAGATCGCTATTTTCAAAGTAGATGTAGACATGAGTTACATTTCAGTTTAACACCCCAGTTCACGCTGAGGCTTCAGGTCTGATACCAAAGCTGAAGCACTGAAGGACAATAATTTGACATTCCTTCTACTAAGCATTCTTTTCATCTCACAAAGAATTATTTTCTCAGAAAATTTAAAGGAATTTATTAATGGCATTCTAGTAGTTTCTTGTTTACTATTGCTGAAACTGGTTTATAATTCAGATTGAACCATGCACATAAAATGCTGGAGGAACTCAGCAAGTCAGACAGCATCTATGGAGGGAAATGGGTCTCAGCTCAGCGTTTATTTCCCTCTGTAGATGATGCCTGACTGGCTGAATTTCTCCAGCATTTTCTGTGTGTCGCTTAAGAATTCCAGCATTTGCAGAATCTCGTGTATCTTTATATTTCAGATTTATTTAATTTGAATTTAAATTTCCCTGCAATGTGCTGCAAATCAAACTGTCCCCTGGATACGGATCTGGTAAGTTAAACACAATGCTATTTCTCCTTATTGCCTCATCACAAACAACATATAGGTTTCAATCAATAGGTACATTTAATGTCAGAGAAATGTATACAATATACATCCTGAAATTCTTTTTCTTCGCAAACATCCACAAAAACAGAGGAGTGCCCCAAAGAATGAATGACATTTAAATGTTAGAACCCCAAAGCTCCCCCCCAGCTCTCCCTCCCACGCATAAACAACAGCAAAGAGACGACACACCCCCTCCCCCACTAAAGCATCGGCACCCTCCACTGAGCACTCAAGCGTGCAGCAAAGCATCAATAAAGACACAGTCTTGCAGTACCCCAAAGACTACCCGTTCACTCAGTAATTTGACATACCACAGGCTTTCTCTCTCTCCCTACTAAGGGAAAAAGAGGTATCCCTGTTTCTGCACGAGAGGGGTGACATAACAAAACAACTCGCTGATTCATGGTGTTAAAAGTCTGTTGTATCACTTTTTCTGAGCTTTGTGCCTAAAGAACTCGGGTCTCTGGGCTCACAGCCAGCAGCCAGCTCACTGCTTTCCATCTTCCCTGTACTCCCACAACACATCAGGCGGCAGCACTGACCGAATCCTCCTGCCTCCATAGCCACGAAAATCCGGCACCCTGAAGGCATGCTAGTCTTCCAGGCCACGTCCTTGGCATATCGAAAAGTGGCCGGACACGAGGTCCTGAGAGTGTGTCCCATTTCCACAAAGAGCCGAAGTCAGCGTGTAACTCCGGGTCAGGGTCTTCAAAAGAACCCCGAAAAGGAATAACAAGAGATATTAAAAATAGAAATGGAGCTGTTTCCGAAGATGCAAGCAAAGGAGTCACCGTTAGCTGCCACCATCCTAAGATCTGCTCTCAGAGAACAATGAAGTGGACAATTCCTTGTGTTATCATAATCTGGAATAAGTATTTACTTTGTATGTACATAGTTGGTTGAAGTGACATTTCCGGACTAAACTTGAATCAATGAAGGATTCTTGACAGTTGCGACAGGGCTTGAATGCTATCACTTCTTGTAATGTTAAATCAACCGACACTGGTGACACAGGGTTTTTCTTCCAGATGAGCTCAATGCCTTCTATGCTCATTTTGACCATAAAAGCATGGAGGAACTATCACAAGCTCTCACAGCCCCTGATGATCTTGTGATTTCAGTCTCTGAGGCCAATGTGTGAGCAGCTATCAGGAGGATGGATCCACAAAAAGCGTCTGCCCCAGATGGGGTATTTGGCCAAGTAGTAAAGACCTGTGCTGATCAACTGACTGGAGCATTCACTGAGATCTTTAACCTTTTGCTTCAGCTGTGTGTGGTACCCACCTACTTGAAGCAGGCTTCAATTATACTGATGCCCAAGAAGAGCGTGATGACCTGCCTGAATGACTACCGTCTTGTAGCACTTGCATCCACAATGATGAAGTGGTTTGAGAGGCTGATGAAGAAACTTATCAACTTTTGCCTGAGAAATGACTTGGATCTTCTTCAATTTGCAACATGTCCACAGCAGATGCCATCTTACTGGCTCTTCACTCAACCCTGGAACATCTGGGCAGCAAAGATGTATACATCAGGATGCTCGTTATCAACTACAGCTCAGCATTGAATGCCCATGATCCCCTCAAAACTAATCAATACACTCCACGACCTTGGTCTCAATACCTGCTTGTGCAATTCGATCCTCAATTTCCTCACTTGCAGATCCCAGTCAGTTCAGATTGGCAACAGCACCTTGTCCACAGTCTCCATCAGCACAAGGCTGTGTGCTTAGTCCCCTGTTCTACTTGCTTTACAGTTATGACTGTGCGGCTGAGCACCAATGCCATATTTGAGTTTGCTGATAACATCACAGTCCTAAGGTGGTGATGAACCAGCGTACAGGAGGGAGATTGGAAATCTGGATGAAAGGTGCCAAAACTATAACCTCTTACTCAAATGTCAGCAAGACCAAGGAGCAGATTATTGACTTCAGGAGGAGGAAACCTGAGGTCCATGAGCCAGTTCTCATCAGAGGATCAGCAATTTTAAATTCCTTAGTGCTGTTATTTCAGAGAACCTGTCCTGGGGCCAGCACTTAATTGCAATTACGAAGATAGCAAGGCAACACTTCGACTTCTTTAGGAATTTGTGAAGATTTGGCATGACATCTAAAACTTTGACAAATTTCTACAGATGTGTAGTGGAGAGTTTATTAACTGTTATATACTGGTTGTATACATCATTGCCCTTGAATGGAAAATCCTACAAAAAGTAGTGGATATCGCCCAATCCATCACCAGTGAATTCTTCCCCACCATTAAGCACATCTACATGATTTGTTGTTGCAGGAAAGCAGCATCCATCCAGAAATTATTTATTTCTTTTTGTTGTCTTTTCCCCATTGGTTGAATGGCCAAGTTGGTGTGGTCTTTTTTTCATTCTGTTATAGTTATTATTCTATGGATTTATTGAGTATGTCTGCAAGGCAATGAATCTCAGGGTTGTATATGGTGACATTCATGGACTTTAATAATAAATTTACTGTGAACTTTTTGAACCTTTGCTATACTGTATAAACAGTGGTATGTGTGATTTCAGAATCTAATGCTTGAGGTATTGTTTCAACTAATGTTCTATAGAACATATGTTCTATGTTCTAATGTTCTCTTTAATATCACTACTTTTTTCCTATTTTTATACTCAATTTTAATTAAGTAATTCTCTTTCAGGTAATTTAGTCATTAATCACTGGTGCTGAAGCTTTCTTTTGTATTTTGAGATAATTAGCTTATGCTTCTTTGCTACCAGTCTGTTAATTGTGAAAACAGTATTATTTCCTCACAGTCTTTTTCTCTAAATGTTACAGGAAGCTTCAGCACTAGTGTCTGCTGAGGTACACGATGTTACCTGACAGAGAATTAATTAAATCCCTTATTGGATAATATCTTTAATCGTTGTTTCACTGAGTATAAGCTGCCCCCCCCCCCAAGCTTTCTTTCAAAATCATGCCTTTTCATTACTGGTAATAGTGCCTTGAATCTTTCCGATGCATTATTCTATGGCACTGATTTCCTTTCTTTGTTGAAATCATGTGTGTACTCCAAGAGAGATCTATCCATTGTGTGCTATTCCACCAGAATCATTTGTTTTATGTATGATGTGTCCCATGTGTCCCATAGAATTGCTTTTTGTCTTTTTAAACTTCTCTTTTGCCCTTTTAGAATTTTCAGTGTAGGTGAAGCTTGGATGTCTTTATTCCATATTTTTAAAGAAGATTTTATTCATTTCTTATTTGCTTAAATTCACTCCACATTTCTGAAAAATAGTATTTGCCACCGATAATCAAATGTCTCTGTTCCATCATTGTCTCTCTGCATTCGACATTGCAACTTACTATGCATCCTAGTTTGGTTTTGTTCAAAATCAACAGTAAATCTTTTCCCAATGAAATCAGACGCATTTACATAGAGTTGAAAATGAAAGCTGTGTCATGAATTAAGTTATAAATCCAGTTAAGATGACCCCAGTGTGCAATGCTCCCTCAGTTGACATCTTCCAAATAGCAACCAGAAATAGCTTTTTTACTATTTTTACATCTGTTTTTCACCATAAATATGTTTGGGACTGTTAGAGCCTGTGATTTACATTCGGGAGATCATTTGAGTGATTCTGTGCTTTACTGGCTCCAAGAAGATTCCAGGAAGCGAACGCATACTCGGTCGGCCTTGATGCAAAGAAACTTCAAGATGGGACACGAGCCAATGTTCGACTCCATTTCACCTTTAAGGCGTCCGTTAATCACTAATTAAAGCTTTGAGGGAGACTGAAACATCGAGGCAAATGCAGAAGGCTTGCGAGAGTTACAGTGCTGACTACCTGCCTTTTGATCGCTGCTGGAGAAGGAGTCTGAGAGAGGCCTTTTGCTGTGGCAGGCGGGTAGGCCTCTCTGCCTCGTGTGGTGTCGCTCTCTTTCAATGATGTCAGTAATATCGGAGGATGGTATTGTGGTTCTATGTCTATGGATTGGACTTTTTCAGACTCTGATTTTTATATTCTGTGTTTTTTGTCGCCCGTTCCTTTGTCGTTTAGTTGTGCAAGGGGAGGGTGTTTGGGAATTAATGTTCTTGGTGTTCTGTTAGCTTTTTGTGCAGGGCGGGTTGCTTTTTGGGGGTTCATGTTCTGTTAGTTTTTTGTGCGGGGGAGTGTTTTTTGGGGTCAATGTTCCTGTTCCGTTTTGTGCAGGGGGAGGGGGCTTTTGGGGGTTGATGATTGGGATGCTGTTCCTTTTTGTCCGGGGTGGGGTGGGTTTGATTTTTCTCTCTGAACAACTTTCATGTTCTTTCTTGGTTGTGTGACTACCTGGATAAATGCAAATTTTCGGGTTGTGTATGCAGACATCCCATTCTGCAAAATCTCATTTCAGGGAGGTAGCACCTCTGCCCCCCGCAACCCCATATCCAATCCCACCTCCCGGTCGACTTCCAAGGGTGTATGTAATACTTTGTTTAGTGATTTTGTCTAATCTCTAAGCCAAGTTGGGTATATGCAGAAAAAATGTCATAACATTAAATATGTACTGATATTATCATGGAGTTGCTTTTTTATTCTATTACAACTTTAAGCAAGTCTACATGGAGTTTGGCCTCATCCCATAGGACATCAATAGAGTAGCTCCTTAGCAGCTAGCCAGCTAGTTTAAATAATGTTAGCTATGCTAATGAATGAATGACACTTGTTAAACTCACCTCAACATGTCTTTTACATTTTAACCCACCATGGGCAACAGAAAAGTCACTGTTGCAAACAGTGCAGCGAGCAACACTGCCATTATTTTTGAGGTTGACTGTAAAAGCCCGCCTACAGAGAAAACTGATAGGTCTACATAGCATGAAGAGAGACCAATCAGCTCCCTCTCGCTCTTCCTCTCCCTCTCCCTCTCAAACAAAATCGATTTCTGGGATATTGTATATAATTTGCGGGCATCAGGGAGCCGCTATCAATATGCGGGAGACTCCTGGAACTTCGGTAGAGGTGGGATGTCTGTATATGGATATATACCGGTACTTTGATGATAAATGAACCTTTGAAAACGGCTGCTTAAGTCAGAAGTAGTCTGCAGTGAAAACATAATGAAAGATTTTGGGGAAAATTGTTCAAGAAGGAAGCTGAATTCCTTTGAAGGAAGGAATTCAAAATACAAAATTTTGAATTTTAAAACATTTTAGATAAATAAATAATCAGTTAATGCTGATTAGTTGAGTGATGTGGAGGATTATCTATAAATAATATCAATAAATTATTCCGTGAGTTGCCTTTTTGAATAGTTAGCATCTCGGCGATTTTCACTGTGGGCTCAAGATTTTCCCTGTTGTAATTAATCTTACAGTGCCAGCAACTAAAGGAAGCAAATCCATCAATTCCACCTGTTCCGAATGGTTTGGTTGATGAATTTGTATTAAAACATAAAACAAAATGCTGAAAGAACTCCGCAAGTCAAACAGCATCTGTAGAGGTAAAAAGTGTAAATCAATGCTTCAGGTTGATCTCCGCTGCAGCAGGAGTAAGACGGAAGGGGAAATATTGTTCAAATATGCATATGTGAAGTTGGGGGTCAGGTGGGTGATGGTGGTGTTGGGCAGAAATGGGTGGGTGGGAAAAGGCAGGTCGGTGATCAAAGGAATCAGATGGGAATGGGAGTTTAGGAAAATAGAATGAAGTGGGGGAGAGGATGGGAAGGGTGAATAAAGAGTGAAGAATACTAGGTGAACCATTGCGGGTGCATGTGGGAAGAACTCTGGGGATTTGGGTTACCTGAATTTAGAAAACTCAAGTGTTCATATCATTGGGTTGTAGGTTGCCCAAATGGAATATTTCATTCTAGATTCCAAACTCTGCACTCTTCCTTGCCTTTGTCCTGTTAGTGCAAGGTGACGAAATCTTTGTGAAAAGCACATACATAGGCACTCCTCATTTTCCCAGCAGGATTACTGGTTGATAATTAGAAGAGGGCAAACAATTCACATTTTTCCATGCTGCTCTCCTGAGCGTGATGCCATTTAGCATATCCTTGCTGTTCCTTTCCTTCAGACTTAATCAAATTTAATCCTCAGAATCAAAATCAGCTTTAATATCTACTGGCATATGTCATGAAATTTGTTGTTTTGCAGCAGCACAGTACATTGCATACATGATAATGAAAACTATGTTACAATAAGGAGAATATTAAAAAAATTGAATAAATAGTGTAAAAAGAAAGGAAAATGGAAAAAAAACTGAGGCGGTGTACACGGGTTCGTTGTGCATTTAGAAATCTGATGGTGGAGGGGAAGAAGCTGCTCCTGAAACATTGAGTGTGTGTCTTCAGGCTCCTCTACCACCCCCTATAATGGTAGCAATGAGAAGAGAGCATGTCCTGGGTGATGGGAATCCTTAATGGTGGATGCTGTCTTTTTGAGGCATCACCTTTTGAAGGTATCCTGGATGCTGGGAAGGTTAGTGCCTATGATGGAACTAGCTGAGCTTACAACTTTCTGCTGCTTTTTCTGACCCTGTACAGAACACTGAGCTGTAGTCAATAAACATTAACCTGACATGGGCATTATATGGGTATTCAGTTGATGCACAGGTGAGTGGAGAGCCTGTGAGATTGCATCCACTGTATTGTGGCAATGGACAAATTGCAGTGGGTCCAGATCCTTGCTCAGGCAGAAGTTGATTCTCGCCATGAACAATCTCTCAAAGCACTTCATCACTGTAGATGTGAGTGCCACTGGGCAATAGTCGTTAAGGCAGCTCACACTGCTCTTCTTGGGCACTGGTATAATTGTCATCCTTTTGAAGTTGGTGGGAGCCTCTGATTGCAGCAATGAGAGGTTTGATAATGTTCTTGAACACCCCTGCCAGTTGGTTGGCACAGGTTTTCAGATTCCGTCCAGGTACACCACCAGATGTTCTGATGTTAGCCTCCAGGACAGAGATCACAGGGTCAGTAGATGCTGCAGGGATTCGCACAGGTGTAGTTTTATCCTCCCTTTCAAAGTGTGCACAAAAGGCATTGAGCTCATCGTGGAGTGAAGCATCAGAGCCGTTCATGATGTCTTGCTCTGATTGCTGCCCAGGTTTCTATTCTGCTCCAGAAACATTGCTCAACCAGAAGCATGGCACTGCAAAACTTGTAAGAGAATGATGTTGGTGAATTCATTTGCAATATATTTTGAAACTCAACTAGTGAATGATAATTTTTAATGCTTGGGACATGTTTCTTACTGCCCGAAAAATTTATAGTACTGAGATTTAATGTTTTTCCCTGAATGCGGACATGCAGATTTTCAAAGCTTTTTTCTATGAATGATTTAATATTGAATTAATTACTCAATTTTGTTGGTTCAGATTCTGTGTGATTTCTTCAATCTGAACATTTAATGATCCCCTATATTACACCCAACACAGTGTCTTAGTGTAAGGTAGTTTGCTAATTATTAAGTTAATGTGCAAAAAATCTTGTCAGAGACCTTTTATTACATGTGAAAAATATTTATGTTTTTTGAGATGCCGTACAGAATAAGCCCTTCTGGCCCTTCGAGCCCCACTGCCAGCAACCCACCGATTTAATCTTAGCCTAACCATGGGACAATTAACAATGACCAATTAACCTACTAACCAGTTTTTTTTTGAGTGTGTGTGGAAACTGGAGCACCCGGAGGGAATCCATGCGTTCATGGGGAGGATGTATAAACTCCTTAAGATGACATCAGAATTCTGAACTCTGTCCTGAGCTGTAACAGCATTACGCTAATTGCTAATGCTTCCGTGGCACCCACGGTAATGCATGGTCAACTCTATTTGATTTTGTTTGGCTGCATATTCCAGGCCAATATCCATTCCTAAAGCTATCCTTGTAAGACTGACTGGCCATGAAAAAGTGAACATCTGGAGACTGGTTTCTGTTTTCTTTGCACTGCTACGTATGTACATGTCACAGGAGATGCACTAAAATTTGAGATAATGGACCCTGTTGCCTCATGCAATCTATCAGGTCATTTGACAGTTGCTTCATCATAAGATCAATCACACAAGCGTTAGGGCCTTGCTTAAAATGAAAACAGAAAACGTTTTAGACAGTCAGGTAGCATCTTGTCATGTGCCTCCAGGCTAACAAACAGTATATACCTAAGACTTTTACACAGTACTGTATATTATATCTTTTCATGCTTCATGAATAAAATGCATTTTTGAAAAGTAATTAATTTCTGCTTATTTGGATTGTTGATACACTTTTGGTGTCATAACTGTAAAGTTAAAATGTTGATATTACATTGCGTCTGGTCTGTTTCAAGTGGGTCACTGGTTATTTTAAAGTCAGATTCAGACAGTGAATATGTCATTTCTTTACTTGAAACTTTGAATAGGAGTTTCTTTCAAACGTAGTTCAGATCTGAATGTGGATGTGTTGCAAAGCACTGCAGATGTAAATTCGTAATCCCTGAATTACTGTGGCAGGTGGTTACCTTTTCTCTATTTATTGAATACATCTGAAGGACCATTGGGAGTGACAGTATAATACATGAAGCCTGGAAATGAGATTGAAATTGAAGCTTGGCTGCAGTCGCCCGTTTTTATTACCAGACAGCTGCAGCCTGCATAATAGAAACATGGTCAAGGTTGGGTTTGCGTCAGCATGGCACGGTGCTGTTTGTAGGGGACCTTGGCTCTGTTGTTATGATAGATTTTGCGAATTGACATCTTCACTACATGCACCTGAAATGTTAGACCTGAAATGTCCTTGTCGCAGATTGTGTCCCATTAGCAGTTGTTTAATGGAGGGAGTGTAGGTTGACTGAAAACTCTATTATTTTCTGCAAACATTTCATTTTATTTATTTGTAGATATAGTACAGTAACAGGCCCTTTTGGCCCAACAAGTCTAGACTGCCCAATTACACTCGTGACCAATTAACCTACCAGCCCATCTGTCTTTGGAATGTGGGAAGAAACCGGTGTACCCAGAGGAAACCCACGTGGTCATGGGGAGAATGTACAAGCTACTTACAGATAGAATTGATCCCAGGGTTATTGTGCTGTGAAGTGTTACACTAATTGTTACGCTGTTGCACTGCCCCTTGCAATTATCTTAATGTGAGAATTGCAGAACAGAAAAAATAAGCTGCCATGTAGTCTTTTGTTCAGTCTGACACAACTAAGCTATTAATATACACTTAACCATTTACAGCTGTACTTTTGAATTAATGACTTTGATTATTAACTACTTCATGTGTGGTGGCAACTGGTTGTGCCTTCTGCTGTTTCACAATTCTGTTTTTTTAAATTTAACTTTTCAGTTTTTTTTGATAAATTCACTTTCTATCCAATCAATTAGATCATGGCTTACCCTTCTGCTTCTACATCAATGCCACCTTCCCACTCTATCCCACTATTCCATCATTCCTCCTGACTTCACTCTCAATCGTGAGTATACTCAACTTGCTAACCACAGGGCAGGGAAATCCAATGTATCCCCACTTCAGAGTGAAGAAATGTTACTAAATCTCCACCAAAATTTCTCACTTGGTGAAAATATATACTTATTTACAGTACGTTCCTATTGGATCGGGCGTTTGTCTTTGGCTTTGAATGTACGTAGGCTATACACACTCCTAATGTGCCTGCAAGACCACAAATTAATGAAGTAAATTTTTAAAACTGTCAATTTGACTTCTAGATTACGCAAAATATCCACGTACACATTGTTCCCTCTCCTTCAGTACACTGTTCCTTGCATCAGCCATTTTGCTACCCATTCTTGCATTTCTGATTTAAAAAGGTACATGTTCCATTCACCTATATGTTAGTGCCTGTTTATTGAGTGATAGCTTGAAGCAACAATAGACAGGGCAGATTCTTATTCTGGGTTTGCCACCTACTGTGAGTAAATGAATTACAGTTTGTTCTCTCAGTCATTTATTAACTAAGAAAGTTATGGTCTTCATATGTAACTGGAGTTGCCATAGAGTTAAACATGAAATGGGCCCTTTGGCCTATCAAGTCTGCAATGACTACTAACTACCCATTTTGAACTCGTAGTACATTAATCCCACTTAAAAAAAATTTTCTCCACATTCTCTTCAAGTCTATCACTCATCTACACACAAAGGACAGTTTACAGGGAACAATTAACCTTCCTACCCACAGTCCTTGCCACATGAGAGGAAATCAGAGCACCCAGCGGAACATGCAGTCACACGGAGAACGTGCAAACTCCACACAGACAGTACCCGAACTGAGAATTGAATCAGAGTCTGTGACATTGTGAATCAGTGACTCTATCAGCAGTACCACTGTGGTCCCAGCTGTGCCTACAAAAACTGCATCACTCCTCAAAACTCAGGACTTTTACAGTGTTTAGATCCTCAACAAATTAAGTACCGAACATGGTTGTGGGGATAATAGTCAGATCCTTGGTTATATAAATATTGGCATTAGACGCCTTCCCATCGCATCCATTTCAAACTCATTTGTGATTCTGTCAGTTATATTTTCTAGCTGCCTTTGCAAAGCCCTGTCCAAGATTGTTTTTCTAGCAAGTAATTTGAAATGCTTTTTGTGCAGCCCTCTTTTATGGGTTAGGCTTTGCTTTAGCTCTGGCCAACTGTTCAGATTTCCTGTGGAGACAGTTGGAGTTCATGTGTTCCTGTTTTGTGAATGTAACAGTGCTTCTGCTGAATTCACAGGATAATGAGTAACACTGACGTTTTTTTTCTAGTAATGAAAGCAGCAGTCAGCAAGAGTCTTAACTCAAAGGTGACAGATTTTGATATAATGATCTCAGCACTTTTAGGATTATTACTGGAAATTATGGTACTATTTCTGATAGGGACTCTTGAATTCTGTCCTCAGTGATGCTGTCTTTCTGGTGAGGCATTTGACCAAAGCCCCATTTTCTTTCTAAGTGAGATGCGAATGATTTCACAGCACTATCTTGAAGAATGGGAGCAGAACTCTCCTTCACGTCCTGACCAATATTTTACTCTTAATTAACATTATCACAACAAATTGTCTGATCATTATCAGAAGCCTCTTTGTGGAAGCTTGTTGTGAGTTTCCAACATTATTGTATCCTTTTGGCTTTCTGAAAGCCAATTTCTAAGTAGGTTTGTTATCAAAACACTGTTTCTTACCATGAGATTTACTTTCCTGTGGGTATTGACAGGAAAAATAAATATAATTGAATTTTATGAAAAACTATACATGTCGTGCAAAAGAAGACAAACAGTACAGATAAAAATAATACTGAGCATTTGTAAAGAATCTCAGAAAGTGGTGTGTAGGTTGTAGAATCTGTTCACAATGGTGGTGAATAAAGATATCCGTGCTGGTTCTGATGGTTGTATTGAGAATAGGGCAAGGCCTGGAAGCTGAGGGCTTTTGATGCTGGATGCTGCTTTCTTGAGGCAGCACTCCTTGTAAATGCATTCAGTATTGGAGAAGGCTTTGCCTGTGATGTACTGGGCTTTTAGTAGCCTTTTCCATTCCCAGGCATTGGTGTTTCCACATCAGGCTGAGATGAAACCTGTCTGGATACTCTCCATTGTGCATCTACAGAAGTTTGTCAAAGTTTTTGGTGACATTCTGAATCTACTCTAACTCCCAAGAAAGTAGAGGCTCTGTTGTGATTCATTTTTGCGTGCTGGTCCCAGGACAGATCTTCTGTTATGATAATACCAATGAAGTTCAATGAACTTCCATTCCCCTAAGGCGGACTGGCTCATGTACCTCATGTACCTCTGTCAATTTCTCTGAAATTGACAATCATCTCTTTCGTTTCGCTGATGTTAAGGCCATAAGATATAGGAACAGAATTAGGCCATTTGGCCCATTGAGTCTGCTCTGCTATTTCATCATTGCTGATCCAATTTTCCTCTCAGCTCCAATCTCCTACCTTCTCCCCATATCCCTTCATTCCCTGGCCAATCAATAATCTATCAACCTCTGCCTTAAATATATGTAAAGACTTGGCCTCTGCAACTGTCTTTGACAAGAATTAAACATCCTCTCCACATCCACTCTATCAAGGCATTTCACCATCTGATAGGTTTCAATGAATTGACCCCCCATTCTTCTGAATTCTAGTGAGTCCAAGGCCAGAGCCATCAAATACTCTTCATATGACAAGCCATTCACTCCTGGAATCATTTTTATGAACCTCCTTTGAACCCTCTCCAGTTTCTGCACGTCCTTTCTAAGATAAGGGGCTTCAAAACTGCTCGTAATACTCCGTGAGGCTTTATCAGTGCTTATGAAGTCTCAGCATTACATTCTTGCTTTTATATTCTAGTCCTCTTGAAATGAATGCTAACATTGCATTTACCTTCCTCATCACAGAGTCAACCTGCATATTAGCCTTTAGAGAACTCAGCAGGTCGGGCAGCATCCATTGAAATGAGCAGTCAATGTTTCAGGCCAAGACCCTTCGTCAGGACTGAAGGAGGAGTGGGCAGGGGATTGGTTTTTCACCTGGCACCTTCCCCCCCTCCCCCCACCTTCTTTATGGGGCCCTGCCCCCTCCTCCTTCAGTTCTGACAAAGGGTCTCGGCCTGAAACGTTGACTGCTCGTTTCAACGGATGCTGCCCGACCTGCTGAGTTCATCCAGCTTGTTTGTGCGTGCTTGATTTGACCGCAGCATCTGCAGTGTACTTTGTGTTAGCCTTTAGAGAATCCTGCACAAGGACTCCCAAGTCCCTTTACGCCTCCGTTTCTGAATTTTCTTTCCATTTATAAAATAGTCAACCTTTCATTTCTTCTACCAAAGTGCGTGACCATACATTTCTTGAACTGTATTTCATCTGCCACTTCTTTGCCCATTATCCTAATCTGTCTAAGTCCTTCTGTAATCTCTCTACTTCCTTAAAACTACTTGCCCTTCCAACTATCTTCATATTGACTGTAAACTTTGCAACAAAGCAATCAATTCCACTATCCAAATCATTGACATATAATGTAAAAATAATCTGTCCCACACAGAACCCTGTGGAACACCAATAGCCACTGGCATCCAACCAGAAAAGGTTCTCTTTATTCCCAATCTTTGCCTCCTGCCAATCAGCCACTGCTTTATCCATGCCTGAATCTTTCCTGTAATACCATGGGCTCATAGCTTGTTAAGAAACCTCGTGTGGCACCTTGTCAAAGGCCTTCTGAAAATCCAAGAACACAACATCAACTGATTCTCCTCTGTCTATCCTGCTTGTTATTTCTTCAAAGAATTCTGACAGATTTGCCAGGCAAGATTTTCCCTTCAGTTATTTTATCATGTGCTCCCAAGTATGCCAAAACCACATTCTTTAACAATCGACTCCAACACCTTCCCAACCATTGAGTTCAGACTAACTAGCATATGATTTCCCTTCTTCTGCCCCTATCCTTTCTTAAAGAGTGGAGTGACATGTACAATTTTCCAGTCTTCTGGAGTCTTCCGGAACTATTCCAGAATCTAATGATTCTTGGAAGATCATTACTAATGCCTCCATAATCTCTTCAACCACCTCTTTCAGAACCTTGGCGGGTACACCATTTGGTCCGGGTGACTTACCTACCTTCAGACTTTCAGTTTCCCAAGATTCGTCTCTCTAGTAGTGGTAACTTCACACGCTTCATGACCCCTGATGCCTGGAACGTTCACTATACTGCTTGTGTTCCTCACAGTGAAGACTGATGCAAAATACTTATTCAGTTCATCTGCCATTTCCTTGTCCCCGATTACTACCACTTTAGCATCATTTTCCAGTGGTCTGATACCTACTCTCACCTCTCTTTAACACTTTGTGAATCTGATGAATCTTTTGATATCCCTCTTTAATATTATTGGCTAGCTTACTTTTGTATTCCATCTTTACCTTAATGACATTTTAGTTGTCTTCTGTTGGTTTTTAAAAGATTCCCAATCGTCTAACTTCACACTAATGTTTTGCTCTGTTATATTGCCCTCTCTTTGGCTTTTATGTTGGCTTTCACTTCTCTTGTTTTCCATGGTTGTGTCATCTTGCCTTTAGAATACTACTTCCTCTTTGGGATGTATATAATTTGTGCCTTTCAAATTGCTTCCAGAAATTCCAGCCATTGCTGCTCTACCATCAGCCTTACCTGTGCTCTTTCCAATCAGTTCTGGCCAACTCCTCTCTCATGCCTCTGTAATTCCCTTTACTCCATTGTAATACATCTGACTTCAGCTTCTCCTTCTCAAGTTTCAGGGAGAGTTCAATCATATTATGAACCTAAGGGTTTACCTTAAGCTCACTAATCAATTCTGGTTCATTGCACAACACTTAATTCAGAATAGTTGATAATCTAATGGGCTCAACCATGAGCTGCTTTAAAAAGCTAATTCATAGGCTTTCTAGAAATTTCATCTCTTTGAATCCAGCACCTACCTGATTTTCTCAACCTACCTGTGTTTTGAAATCCCCCGTGATCACCGTTCTTTTGGCATGCATTTTCTTCAGTATCTCCTTTTGAAATTTGTAGACCACATGCTGACTACTGTTTGGGTGTCCCATTAGGGTCTTTTTACCCTTGGAGTTCCATAGCTCTGTCCACAATGATTCAACACCTTCTGACCCTACATCACCTCTTTCTAATGATTTGATTTCATTTTTGTACCAACAGCGCAATGCCACCCCTTCTGCCTTCCTACCTGTCATTTTGATACAGTGTGTATCCTTGGACATTAAGCTCCCAAGTATAAACTTCCTTCAGCCAAGATTCAGTGATGCCTACAACATCATACATGCCAATCTGCAACTATGCTGCAAGTTTATCTACCTTAGAACATATACTGCGTGGATTCAAATATAACACCTTCAGTCCTGTATTCACCCTTTTCGATTCCATCTACTTTTTACCTTGCAGCTCATCACGTTGACTGCAACTTTGCACCATCAACAGATTCTCCTCTCTACACTTTGACTTTGAGCAACCTCATCTTCATTCGCTTTTCCTACATACTGCTTGCATTGAAATATACATAGCTTAGTACACTAGTCTCACTATGCTCAACCTTCTGATTCCTAACTTTGTCTGAGGTCTTACCAAACATCTGTCTCCACTATCTTTTCACTAACTCTTTTGGCATTGTGGTTCCCATTCCCTGCAACTCTAGTTTAAACCTTGCCGTGCAGCATTAACAAACCTTCTCTTTAGGATATTAGTCCCCCTCCTGTTTAAATGCAAACTGTCCCTTCTGTATAGGTCCCACCTTCCCTAGAAGAAAGTCCAATGATCCAAAAATTGTATGCTCTCCCTCCTATATCAACTCCTTAACCATATATTAAACTGTATTATCTTTCTCGTTCTGGCCTCACTAGCACATGGCAAGGGTAACAATCCTGAGATCACAACCCTGGAGGTTCTGCCCTTTTTAACTTGGCAGCTGACTCGCTGAACTCCCTATATAGGACCTTGTCACTCGTCCAACCACATGTCATTGCTACCTACATGGACCACAGCCTCTGGCAGTTCACCCTCCCACTTTAGAATGCTGAGGACTTGGTCCGAGATATCCCAGGCCCTGGCACCTTGGAGGCAACATACCATCTGGGAATCTCATTGTCATCCGCAGAACCTCCTGTCTGTTCCCTTAACAAATGAATTCCCTATCACCACAACATGTTTTTTCTCCCCCCTGCCACTTCCCTTCCCTTCTGAGTCACAGAATTGGACTCTGTGCCAAAAACCTGACACCTGTGACTTTCCTCTGTTAAGTCACACCCCATCTCCCCCTCCCCCCAACAGTATCCAAAGTGGTATACCTGCTGTTGAGGGGTATGGCCACAGGGGTACTCTACACTGGCTCCTTAACCCCTTTCCCCTTCCTGACTGTCACTTAGTTTCCTGTGTCCTGCACCTTGTCTGTAACTACTTCTCTATATGTTCTATCGATTACCCCTTCAGCCTCCCAACTGATCCGGAGTTCATGCAGTTCCAGATCCAGCTCCTTAACGCAGATTGTTAGAAATTGCCACTGGATGTACTTCTCACAGTTGAAGTCATCAGGGACACCGGAGATCTCTCTTCCTTCCCACATCCCCCAAGAGGAGAATTCTACTATCCTGTCTGGCACCTCTACTGTCCTGGCTAACTGGATATAAAGAAAACAATGGGGAAAAAAAATCTTAAGCTCTGCTTTTCTTTTCTTTGCTTTCTGATTGAAGCCTCTCTTCAAGACCCATGAAGAGCTAAAGCCTCAAGATCACCACTCTGACTCTGTCCACTCAGACTACGGCCGCTGCGCTTGCCCCTGCCTTCCTTTAATTTGCTGTTGTTGATCAATCCCAAAAGCGGATTTGTCGCTGCTCCTTTCTCTACTCAGGCAGTGGACCTGAATGAAATGCCCTCCTCTCAAAACTCCCGACGTCTGGGTTGGTTGCTGGTCAAAGTTGAATGAGTAGTTATTATTGAGGCACCACTCAACCAGATTTTCAATCTCCATTCTATATACCTACTTGTCGCCACTTTTGATTTGATGAACTGCAGTAGTGTCATCAGCAAACTTGATATGGCATTGAAGCTTGCTTAACCACACGATTATAAGTATAGAGTGAGTAGAGGAGGGGATAAGCACACAGCCCTGTGTTACAGCTTTGTTGATGGTGAGTGTGGAGGAGATCTTGTTGCCAATCTGTACCAACTGAGGTCTGGCAGTGAGTTTTCTTCTCCATTCAAAGAGCGCCCTCATTTTCCAGCCAATCATCATCTGTCCTTTGACTGAGAATTGCCACAGAACATTTTGCTTTAGGGTATCCAAAACTCTGTTGTGTCAGTTTGCTTGAGCCATCGTTTTTCTCCTCTTCATCCTGGTATGTTTTTGTACATCATGTGCTGAATGCGGAGGATGGTACAGTTTCATTCAGGCGAGGTAGTTTATGTTCCAGTGAAAAGTCAGCCAATCCCAACATGTGCATCAATTGAAGTCACTGCCTAGTGGTCTGTTACCAATCTTTTCTGCTGAAAAGTGAATGTAAACTTTCATTTAAACAGGAGCAAATGAGGTGGCTGACTTATGTGCAATTAGGAAATCTAACACTAGGAAGTATTAAAATATTTTTGACTTCAAGATGGATTTGCAGCTGTGTGCAAGCAGGACATTTTAATTTATGTCTGGCAGTACTTAAAACTTACAGTCCCAGGATTAATAAAATTTTCGAACTCTATCGGAAATGCTTCTTCATGAATTTTAGATGATGTAGAAAGCTAAGTGTTCCTGCTATCCAACTGAGACTCAATGTCACTATATTCTTTCTTGGATTGTCTTTAAATTGCAGATTCAATTGGATGACGGCTTGCAGATCTAATCTGAGTATTTTATGAATAGAGAGGAGACAGATGTCCAACTTGTTAGTTGATAAGAGTGTATATATGTGAATAGCTATAATAGAATGTTTGTATTCATCCCATGTATTATTTTCTTTCTTCCAAATGCTCTTTCAATGTTGGCTCTCCCTCGATAGTTATTATTGTGATAGTTTCTCGCTTAGGGTATGCTGGTTTTAATTTTCTTTTTTCTGCTGTTAGAAACTCTGCATTGCCAGTAAATGCCTCTACTGTGGCTTGTTACATCTTGTTTTGGCTGCATCTCATAGATGTTTAATTTAGTATGCAGACAAGTTCACTACCTGTGATTGGTCCTGATCATAACATTGTCAATTCTAACAGTGTAAAAAGCTTGGGCAGTTTTTGTGAACTGTCTATGTTCTAGCCGTTGCTGCTGGGAATGATTACGGTAGTTAGTTGTACAAAGCAAACTTTGAGACTTGGGCACAGCTCAGCACTGGTAAGTTACAGAGAGAGCTGTTGGGTGTTTTCAAGTTGTAATTTTTACCAGTTTTGGTCGTGTATTTTTTAATTGTTCTTGACAGAAGGCACAATAGATGGTTTCTGATTGCTAATGAAGCAAAGTGTTAATGTTGGGGAGTATTCTGGAGTTCTGTGTGTGTATATAGCAGATACCAATTCAAGAACCAGTCTTCACTTTTTATTGTAACTGCAAGCAGTAAATTAAGGGTAAAAGCATAGGCTGGCCCACAGATTAATTTTGCATATGCATCAGCTAAACATTAAAACAATAGGATTGTGCTAATTACCCAAAGACATTTGAACATTCAGGTGTGTCTCCCCCTGTAGATATGTAATTCAAAGGAAGCATGGTCAACCCAAAGCATTGAAATAAATTCTGTCATTATAACTATTGAAACTATTGAATGGCCTATTGATCTTGGGGTATAAAAATGTAATGTATCTTGAGTCTCCATAGGAGATAAAGACTTCTATATCAGCAATTTCAATGCCTCTCCAGTGATTTTGATCATTTGGGGGCTTATCCAGGATACGTTCATGACCCACTGTGTACATCCCCACTTAAGCAGTCTCAGGGAGAGAGTATTTTCAAGAGTACCACCCACGCTTAGTTCAGTTCAGGTCACTGACCATGGGGTCACAAAGTATCAACAAACATGGTGGAGAACTGAACTGGTAGATATAAAAGTCCTGATGAAGGGTCTCTGCCTGAAGCGTTGGCTGTTTACTCTTTTCCATAGATGCTGCCTGGCCTGCTGAGTTCCTCCAGCATTTTGTGTCTGTTGCTTTGATTTCCAGCATCGGCAGATATTTCTCTTGTCTGAGATATAAAAGTGTGTGTTTGTGTAAGGGACCAAACATTTTTGGTAGTTTGATGAAACAGGGCCACAAGTTGCGAATCATGTTTACTGACCGTTTGGGATGTCAGAGAGTGTGAGTATACTCGTTTGGGGAAACTGTACCAGAGCATATTTGTTTGTGAATGTGAATCAAAACTTTGTGGTAACAGACCTTTATATGGAAAGGAATACAACAGGCATCATGACTCCAGCTAGACAGAAGTGGAAGATTGCAGAGTACATACTCTGTGGTTTTAAGTACATACTGTTTAATATTTATCCATCCCTCATATTTTGCCTAAAATGGGAATTAGTGTGGAAATATTTGAAGGCGAAGTTGTACCCAGCTATATCTGTTGGTAAAAAGGCAGCTACCTGGAGTGCCAGTAATGAAGAGAGATATCGGTGCTTTGATGGCGAAGTGAGTCAGTGGCTGGGGGGAGGTGAGAGTTACTGCGGAATGATAATGTCAATAGTTCAGAGAACTAATGAGCCTGCAGAACGTAAATATCGAGCACATGAGGAGTATTCAGAGATGGACAATCCAGGATGGACGATCCAGTCTTCCTGAAAATGCTGAAGCAATGGCCTCTGCTCAGCCCACCAGGAAGTTTTAGATTTGGAGATAGCAATGGGAATGACTTACCTCACTGGGAGATAGACCAGTGGAGCAGGAAGAGAAGTTGTAAAGTGGCTGTAGCTGCTGCGATTGCACAGAGGACTTGCTTTGTGTGCCAGCAACAGGGGTACCCAACAAGGGAGTGCCAGAATAGACACAGTGGGTACAGCTGATAAGCACAAGGAGTTCTGTGGATGCTGGAAATCCGAAGCAACACACACAAAATGCTGGAGGAACTCAGCAGGTCAGGCGGGCATCTATGGAAATGAACAAGCAGCTGATGTTTTGGGCTGAGACCCTTCTTCAAGGTACAGTATATAAAAGCTGTGACCTCTCAGGGTATGGTTGTAGGAAGGTGTGAGATTCACTCATCCAATCAGGCAGAAACCACAACAGAGCTCTCTCTGTCCGATCTGATTGCTGATTGGATCATAGAGCTGGCAAGGACAGCACCCAGGTCAGACAAACGGCTGGCAGTAGCCTCCATTGCCTGTAGTGGTCACCCACAGACATACACAAGAGGTTTATTAGGGGCCAGCAATGTGAAATGTTAGTCGACACAGATTTGTCAGTATCAATAGTTGATCTACCCTTGCCCGTGACTGGAGAGGCAATTTACGTTACCAGTGTAAGAGGTGAAAACACGAAGGCAGAGAAACATCAGTTTCAGCTACTTGAGATTGAGGAAGTGTAACTAGCTGTGGATTTTTGTGTTTGTCTGTACAATGAGGGTACTGCAAGAGATAGGCACAGTAAGAAAGGCAGGTACTATCATACTGTAGATTTAGGAAAGGAGAAGTATCGTGGACGAGACAGGGATCGAAAACGTGTATGATCCACAGAGCAGCTAACACGGCCCACAGGGAGAGAGCAGCCACAAGCAGGGCGGGGAGACAGGACAATGTGTGGCAATCTTGTCAGGAGGTCAAGCACAGTCAAGAACTATTAGAAGCAATCCTGCTGAAGAAGCAGCGATGAAAGAAAAGTTATGCCAGAAAGGAGAGAGTGAGGTGCAGAAAGGGAATATATGCGCGGGTCACGGGACAAAGAGAGCAACAGAAGAACATGAGATGCCAGAAATTGGAAGTGTATGGAAAGAAACTACTGGTGCCAATTTAGTTGTTCGTTCATTGTCGTCAATGAAGACCTCGACACCATTATGATGATGATGATGGTGTCGAGACTAGCACTTGATTTGGATTTAAGTGAGGGAGAGTTGTGCAGCGTCAGCCTCACTCTCTCTTCCCAATTCCCATCTGGATCCAGTGGCAAGACAAGCGTCCAGACGGCTGGAGATGGGACTAGGCACAGTGAATGACCAAGACATCTTCTGCATCTTGTTGTGCTCTACGCATTCCACGATGCTTGCAGAGACCACCTTCTTGACCGTTGGACCTTCCATTGGTCTCGTCTGCTCAATCCACCGGAGTCTGTCTTCACATGCCAGGATAGACAATTCCGTCTCACCGAGGGTTTGAGACCCGTCGGCTACCCTCACCTGGTTTAGACAATTTAGTAAGATGACGTGAAGGGCCATTGTAGCCATCTTCAAGTGTTGAGGGTTCCAGCAAAACATCAGCAACGTATTGCTGATGAGAGAGAGCCTGAAGGAGAGAAGATGGTTCACCCAGAGCCAAATCGTGGTAAGGGAGCTACCTGAAAAGGCAGGATTCACTCCCAGCTGGATAGGATCACAGGTGGCTATCCTGACAAATGACACCTGTGTCTGTGTACAGACCTGGCAAGGCAGCCAGTGGAAACACTGGATTCTGGTTAAACCAAATGACTCACTTTCTTGGCACCCGCACAGGGGTGCCAGATTAGCATAGTGGTTAGCGTGATGCTATTACAGCTTGGGGCATCAGAGTTCGAAATTCAGTTCCATCGTTCTCTGTAAGCAAGTTTGTACGTTCCTTCCTGTGTGTGGTGGGTCTCCTCCCACAGTCCAAAGACGTTAGTAGGTTAATTGGTCATTGTAAACTGATGTGTGATTAGTCTGAGGTTAAACGGGTGGGTTACTTGGCAGTAAGGCTCAAAGTGCCAGAAAGGCGTATTCCATGCTCTCTCTTTTTAAAAAATAATCAAGGGATCAAATCCACACAGTAACAATGTCATAATAGAGAACATCAGCCCATTGCCTTACACCTGACCAGTCCTGGTGGAAGCACACTCGTGGATGAAAGAGAACAGGAACACAAATGATGAAGACAGAGGAGTGCAAGCTGTGAACAAAATGTTAATGGCTGGTTCCAGGAGGTTGATGATGAGTTATGTAGATCAGGATAGAAAGATATTGGGAAGATAAATGAGAACGGACCCGAGTTACGGCAGAGTCATCAAGTTCCATTGTGATGGCAAGACAGACCGAGAAAGAGAGGAAATTGTGCACAGCGTCCAAAGGCAGCCACTCCAGGCCAGAATGGGAGTGGACACACGTGAGCTGCTCCTTTTCAATGGATAAGTCAACGGTCAGAGGGACAGTCCAGAAGGGGGAGCCATTCAGGTAGAGAACACCAAAACCCTCTTAAGAGAGGGACTGGGAGACTTGTTGTCAGAGTTTTCGGACTACCCACTGTCATGGCATAGAATGTGAGCTATTGCCTGCGAACCTGAAACAAAGCTGCCTTACTGTGACCCTGCCCACAGAGTAATGACAGATGGCCACTGCTGTGCTTCAGCTATCAGGTATTGAAGGGGTGAAGATAAGGATATGATTGAACCACATTGGGCCAATAGGGAAGGAGACAACAAGCACGAGTGACAAAGCTGTGTTTTAAAGACTGGTTGAAGTCAGGAAGAGAAACACCTACAAGAAGAGGATGTGATGAAATTTCTGGAATGTTTTATTATCATCTCTGTTCAGTCTTGTAGGTAGCCAGTTAGAGGTGATGGTGTAGTTGTGCATAGGTTAGTAATTGGGGAAGGAGTTTTGCTGCCCAACTTAATTAGGTTTTCCTTAAAGTTTGGCCTTCCTGGGCAGATTTCTGTCCTGTCCAGGGGCCAAGGGGATGTTCTTTCAGGGAGTATTCTGCAGTTATGTGAATGTAGCAGATATTAGTTCAAACAAGAACCAGTCTTCAGTTTTTATTGTAAATTGCAAGCAGTAATTTTTTTAGTTCTGTTCCTTTTTAATGCCTTGTTATTTGTTCATGGGAAGAGTACTGTCAGTTTAAGATATTTCAAGCAGCAGCATTGTTCACGAAGTGTATATTTTGACACACAGCTAAATGAAAATGCTTTAAGCCATGAATTGCTTGGAGTAGCATTATATATTAGTACTAGTTTTCTTTTCTGAGGCTAGATGAAACAGCGCTGTGGATTCTGCCAAATCACAACTCAGCATTATTTTAACCTTGTGTTTCATTTTTAGTGAAACGGCAGAGTTCTTTTTAGGAATTATTTAAGAGCTTTATACCTGTCTCACACTGCTAAACAGATACAAGTGTTTGTTCATTGAAGTTGCTTATTCAAAGGGATACTGGGCTGGATGAAGCTGATGGTTGGCAGGTGGTTCTGTGGAGAACTGCTGGCTGGCTGTACTGTGTTTCTGTGTCAGTGTATCAAAGGTTCATTTTATTATCAAAGTATGTATGCAGAATACAACTCTAAGATTTGTTGTCTTCAGATGGCCAAAAGTACAGAAAACCATAGAAGAAACCCCCAACCCCTCCCTTGCACAAAACCTAACAGAGCACCCTTCTGCAATCAGTGTATTATAGTCTCCTATACACATTACAGTGGGTTAATACAGAACAGGAATGTGACTTTCCACTTTCTATTGGAATATACAATTTCATGGCAGGCATAGCTCACACATTTTGTGTGTGCATCATTTGAATGTGTTCAATGATCTTTGCTCAAGAAAGTAATTTTATTTTTGTTTAATTAATGAGTTTTAATGTGCTATCAAATGTTTTGTCAATAAACTTTTAAATTTAAATGTTTCAAACTTTTAAAATGCTTCAGAACATGTAGCGTCATTAGAAGCTATCAGAAGTCTATCATGGTAGTTGGTGGTTGGGCTTGTCTTTCTGTTGTGTGCAGTTTTATCTCGCTTGTGGATAGCTCTGGTTAGTGTAAGGGCCAATGTAACAATAGTATGGAGTTGCAAGGCCATGGAAGTTGAGTGTTGCTGTGGGACTAGTAAAGGGAATGATCACAAGTTGGGGTAATTGTACAATTGTTGGTGGACGTTAGCACCAGTGATGGAGGCAATGATACGTGGGATGTTAGCTGGGATACCAGTTGGCAGAGCAAAATTAGGAACAGGAGTTAGCCACTCACTCCATGAAGCCTGCCCCACTCTCTGACTATAACTTCAACTCTATTCTTGTCTACCCATGGAAACTTTTTTGCCTCTTTCTCATCACTGATCTATCTACTCTGCCATTAAAGTATTCCAAGGCTGTGCTTCCACCACCCTTTAAGCAAGAGAGTATGAAAGACTCCTGACTCTCTGAAAGAGAAGTAAGGATCATCCCCCTTGTATTTTAAAGGGTGACTCTTTATTTTTAAACAATGATTCCTAATTCTAGCTTTTTCCATAAGAAAAATATCCTCTCTATATCTATCTTGTCAAGACCCCTCAAGATATTCCGTATTTCAATTAACTGACAACTAACTTTTTGAACCTTTCCTCCCAAGACAAGCCACTGATTTAGGTTACTAGCCTAGTAAAGCTTTTCTGAGCTGCTTTTGTTGCATTAACAGATTTACATCATAAGGAGACCAGTATTGTACGTGGGGTAGTGAATGAGCTTACATTCCTCCCTACATTTGAATTCAATTACCCTAGTAATAAAAGATAACAGTTAGCTTTCCTGACTTCTTGGAGTACCTTTATACTGGCCTTATACAAGTTATCTACTAATATACCCAGATTCATCTTCAGTCTCTTACTATCTCTTACTATATAAAACTTCCTTTTATTTTTCCTGCTTAAATGAACAGGTTCAAAATTCAAAGTAAGTATATTATCAAAGTATGACCATATACTACACTGGGATTCATTTTCTTGTGGGCATTTACAATAAGTACAAAGAAACCACATTAGAATCAATGAAAAACTGCACCCAAAATTGGGCAAACAACCATTGTGCAAAAGGCAAGTTGTGCAAATACAAAGAAAGAAAGAAAGAAAGAATAAATAAATACATAAATAAATAAATAGTGAGAACAGGAGTTTTAGTTCTTGAAAGGAAAGGTATTCACTTTGGTTCAGGAGACTGGTAGTTGAGAGGTAATAACTGTTCTTGAACCCGGTGTGTGGACCTTAGGCTCCTGTACCTCCTTCCTGATGGTAGCTTGACTTGGATGTTGGAGGTCCTTGTTCATGGATGCTGCTTCCCTGCGACAGCGCTCCTTGTAGATGTGCTCAGTGGTGGGGAGCACACTTACCTGTGACGGCCTGGGCTGGATCCACTACTGTTGTAGGCTTTTCTGTTCAAGGGTATTGGTATTTCCATACTAGGCTATCATGAAACCAGTCGGTACAGTATACTCTTCATGCATCTATAGAAGTTTATCAAAGTTTTAGATGACATGCCGAACCTTTGCAAGCTGCAAAGAAAGTAGAGTCACTGCAACACGTACTGGACCCAGGATGGATCTTCTGAAATGATAATGTAGAGGAATTTGAAGTTGTTGACCCTCCACCTCTGACCCCCTGGTGAGGACTTGCTCTGGTTTCCTCCTCCTGTTGTCAATAATCAGCTTTTTGGTTTTGCTGATGTTGAGTGAGAGGTTGTTTGTGTGGCACGATTTTCAAGTTTCAAATACTTCCACATTATATTGCTTTTGCCTTTTCTTTGCCCTCCCACTGACTTGTCAAGCCTCTTTATATCCTCCCCACAACCTGCTTTCCAACTTACCTTTGTGTCTTTTGGAAATTTTTGGTGCCTTATTTATATAATGAAAGGTTTAGTACCAATCTCTGTGGCACAACACTTTTTACACATCACCATCCAGAAAAAGGAATCATTCATACCTACCCTTTCCCTTCCTGTTAATCAGCCATTCTTCTATGCTGAGCTTTTATCTCCCACAATAACTTTGTGACACTTTATCAAATGCCTTCTAGAAATGTTAGCCCATCCATCCATTTCCCTTTTTCCACAGCAAAGACGACAGTCAAGGAAGGCTGATAAACTGGTCAAACAAGATTTTTCTTGCATGAATGCACGTTGTCCTTGATTATCCTGAGTTTTTCTAAATACTCTGCTCCAACTGGATTAATTCCCGTTTTGAATGTTAAACCAACATGCATTCCTGCTTTTTCTGTCTCTCTTTCTGAACCACTCTGGATGAAGTGAGCCTCCACTGAGTTGGAACTGCACTCGTACAGGCAAGTGGGGATTGTTCCATCACCATTATGACCTGTATCTTCTAGATAGTAGGAAAGGTTTTGGGATGTTGAGAGGTGAGTCACTTGCTGCAGGAGCTGTTTTTCCAGCCACAGTGTTTATCTGGCTGGGTCAGTTAAGTTTCTACTTAATGATGGCCATTCAATATTATTGCTGGTGGGTGAACTAGTAATGGTAATACCATTGAATGACAAAACTTAGGTGCTCCTTTATTAAGGGACGATTGTTACGGTTGGTAACAACTGCAACTACCTTCCTTTACAAGAGACAGAACTCCAGTGATTGGAGTGTCTGATGGATGCCTGTGGAGACTTTGGTTTTATTAGGGTTCTTTAATGCTGCACTTAATCAATGCTGCTTTGATGTCAAGAGCAATCACTCTCACCTCACTCTGGAATTCAGCCTGGTCCATTTTTGGACCAGGCCTGTGTGCGATGGGGTCTGGAATTAAGTAATTGTGTTGAAACTCAAACTGGGCACTGTATTGTTAGTGTTGCCTGACAACCCTGATGACATCTCCCATCACTTTGCTGGTGACTGAGAGAGTAGACTGGTCTATAATTAGCCATTTGGATTTGACCTGCTTTCTGTGAGCAGGACAAACAAGGGCAAAATTCTATTCTACTTCCTCTATATTTAAAAAAAAAAAGTCAAAATTAAAGTACCCTTTTTGAGAAAAGCAGCTGCATTGATCAGTGCTGACACCGGGAGAAATGTGGAGCTGTGGTTGATTCTTGGCATTTTGGTAACTTTCTAGGTAAATAACATTTGTGAGTTTGTGCGTGTGGAGCTTTTGAAGGCAGGGACATGCAAGAGCTAACATGTCAATCGCTTACCTAAAAAATGTGTGGATCACGAAGTAGGACTGCTGTTGCGCAGTATATATCTTGTTGAGCTGATGGTGTAGATCTTGACCCAATTTAGGAATTGCATAGTCTCAGGAGAACTTTATGGATGTCTGAAGCCCACAACATTACGAGCTGAAAACAGCCTTAGATTTTCAGTCGTCTCCAGCTGATTTTTAAATGAGCTTGACAGCTGGAGAAAATTTGGGAAAAGAGTTTTGCCATGTTAAGAAATACTGAGCAAAAGAAGGTTTTTGCGACTACTGACAACATTTCAAAGGTGTTGATACAGGTAGCATGTTTCGTGCAAGAGATGTGAGTCACCTTTTAAAATTGATTTCTTTGGTTACTGGGTGTGGGGATAGAACAGGTGTAGGTTTGAATGAAATTGCAGCTTGAGAGCTTGTTGATAATGATGGTTCAGGTGGTACAGTATGCAAGAACAGCAAAGTTCAAATAATTTGCTTCAATTGCATTGGTTTATGAGCATATTAACTCATTTTTTTGCATTTTTTAAATGGTAGTCTATTTATTTAATTTAAGTTTAGGTTATTTGCTGGGTCAATTGTTCCTTGCACTAATATTGGAGGGGAAATTGCTGTGAATGGACTTTGCATTTTTTTATGCGGAGACACTCCACTCTTACTGAAAAGTCACAGTTAATAGCTAATTCTCAATATTAATAAGTAAACTGGGCAAACCAAAAATATACTTTCTTTCTCCTGCACGTCCCTGCCTCAATATTCTTACATGATCACATCTGACTCCGCAGCAATGGAACAAACTTGTGGAGTCCATGAACCACAAAGGAAGCTATTTTATGTGGTGTGGCTGTGCTTTGTAGACATGTTACTTGCACTATCTATGTAACATAGTCAATTCTAACTGAAGGCTCATTTAGAAACTGTACCAATTGATACCAATGTACAGAACTAGTCTACCTTTTTATTGCGTTTCATGTTCTGAACACTGAACTGCTGCAATTGAGGAAAATTTATATGGCCAACGAACTGAGTGCTTATAGATAGAAAATTAAATTCATGCCGATATAATCTTTGAGATTGAAGGACACCAGCCGATGCACCTCAAGTGACTAACAAAAAGGAAAGATAGTGCTTCACTAGCCACACTAAACATTCATATCTTTTTGAGTTGCTGTTGGCAAAGAAGTCTGATGTTAGTTATATGCTCTATGAGCAGGTTGCTGATCTTTCTTGTTGAGTTGCTGTCAGAGAGATATGGAAACCAACATCCTGAAATGGCATCAAGAGACACTGGCAGAATCAGTCCGTACTAGTGCACTGGGCTTCCAGTGGACATACTTTGCTTGTTCCTCCCATTAATATATTTCTGCAGATGGTGAAATGACAAGCACAAGAGGCCAAGGGGACTGAGATTAATAGTTCCTCTGAAACCTACTATTCAAGCTGAGTTGATCTACAGGCTGAAAATGAATTTTGCCTAAATCTGCTGTTCAAATAAAATATTTGCCGTCGGTTCATATCACAAATCATCTGTCATTTTAAGCTGACTCATTGGTTACATTACTTTCTACTGAAATTCACTAAAATGGAAGTTTTAGTGTATTTGATATAATTTAGTTGTAGAATCATCAACTGTTTTATTAGCTAAAATATGTGTCTGACTCATTAAATATAATATTTAAAACTACCCATCTGAAAATGGAATGAAGTTGAAACATTTCAAATTTTGTATTAAGTTTGTAATGACTTTTTGTTTCTTTAGTAGTTCAGTAGAATAGTTGATGGAGGATATAGTGAAAAGATTTAATTAAGTCCAGTCAAATGATTGATGCATGATATATGAAAGAGTAGGAAGACGATCGAATGCACAGATTCTTGAACCCATGTGCTTATTAAGCTGTTATTATAAATTTTTGAGTTGGTTGCCTGTAAGCAGATTAATGGGTTGAGTCTACAGTGAGCCATCATTATTGAAAATACAATAATGTACAATATCTTTTAATACCTACTTTATACATGGACATTATCATTACCTGAGGTAAATCAACTACTATTCAACTATACGTTCTATCAATTTAAAAAAGAAACTCTAAATGTAGATTCCCAACAGTTATCAAGGATGTGCTTTCTGGAAATCATCATTGCCATCAAATATTTTAATGCAATTTTTCATTAAAATATTGTAGTAGAAAGGAATGTTTGTTCTATTTTCTTAAGCCAGTCTGAGCAAGAAAAGCTTTCTGTTTGAAATCACAGATTTTGTTAAAGATTTTACTGAGATGTTTTAATTCATACATGACACTAGTTGAAGGATTTCCTTGCAGAATCTGAAACTGCTTTCTTCAATGATAAGTTGGTAAACTGCTTGTAATGAGTGAAAGCAGTACCTTGATGATTATTGATTGGTTATATTTCCAATGAGAGATGTTTACTGCAGCTCAAAAATCTTTAGAGAACAAACTTCCTCCAAAACTATTGGATCTTGTGACTGGATAAATATGTTTAATTTATTTCCATTTGAAATCTTATATATTGCACTGCTAAGGATCTGCATGTCTAGTGTTTAAAAATGCTCAGTGGGTTGTGGAGTGTTCCAGCTGTACTTGCACTGGATTTTGCTGCATCAATTCATAAAAGAAAGCTTCATTAGATGGTGTTTCTTTGCTTTCTTCAGTAGGTAATATTGAAAGCAACCAGAAAGTTTGCTGTGTTGTGTATGTTAATATGATATGAAGTTTACTGGATACTCAGATTACTTACAAAATCAAATATGAATACAAATTAGCAATGTTGATTGAATTTTACTTAACAGAACTGACTGACTGCTTGTTTTCCCTTCTGCACAGAGTTCAACTGTAGAGGAGGTGACTTCAAGGCACCACCAAAATGGCAGGCTCCTCCAGGGAACATGTGTCTTATGTACGGCGCCGGAACCCTCAGCTTCGCTATACCTTGAGTCCTGAAAACTTACAGAGCCTGGCTTCTCAGAGCACCAGATCAGAGAACTTGAACTTCCACAGGGCAAACAGTGATACAGATTTGGTGACTTCAGACAGCCGGTCGAGCCTAACGGCTAGCATGTATGAGTACACACTTGGACAAGCTGAGAATCTAATTATCTACTGGGATATTAAAGAGGAAGTGGACCCCACTGACTGGATTGGACTCTATCACATAGGTAAACAACATTTCAGCATTTGAATCTTTCTTTCAAAGATTATTTTGGAAATTATTACTCAAGTCTGGAAAGCATTTTGCATGACCTTTTTTGCTTCTTGCGAAGTTTCTGGTGCTCCTGTGAGCACTTATTAATCAATAGTATAACAGTGGGTGCCTCCTCCTATTGGGCCTCTTAGCTACCATTCCACAGAGGGGGAAGAGGTGCTTTCAAGTAGAGTGTCTGTGAAGGTTCTCGGTCATCCAGGTCATTGTAGTAAATCAAGGCAACTGGACTTTCAGTGTTGTCCACAAGACATTTCGCCACTCATCCAAGAGGCCTCTTCAGTTCTAATCCATGGTGTTTAGTTTTCTGGCTGATAAATTCTGAGTTGTTTAAAGGTATAGCAATCACATAAAGGTCATTAAGAGTCAGAATGGTAATGAGAGGGTCATCAGTCTTATCTTTGCATGAATGCTGGAGATGCCGGGGTAGAAATGTTAGGACTACATTGTAAGTAGCTGATAGGTGGTGTTGTACCCCACCCCCTCTGTTCAGGGATGGGTTTTCCAGTTTGACGAAGATGGCTTCTTTAACCCTTCCTTCAAACCACCTGTCTGTCCTCTGACTAAAATGTGCACAGTGTTATCATCAAAGGGAGTGTCCCTTGTCCTTTAGATGTAGCTATACAGCTGGGTCTTGACTTGAGGTCAAAAACACAGGGATTTGGTGTACGTATGTTGAAAATCCTTGAGTTTCTCTGAACAACAAAAACCAGCAGGGACATCAGTCCATCAGATAGAGTTAAGGAGCAAGGCAGATGGAAAAGTACAGTTACATCATATGTATCTGGAGTTTCAAAGAAACTCAGAAGGATTTTCAACAAACATTGAATCTTTGTTGTTTTAAAACTATTCAGACAGAAAACTGTCCACCCCAAGGATCCTACACCCAAACATAACCAGAGCAATATTGTAGATGCTCTCCGATGTAATGAAAACTGCACAGATCTGTATCTGTGGCGAGACAGAACAACCACTTCACAAATGAATTGCCCAACATAGGAGGGCTAACACCTCAAGTCAAGGTCTGGCTAAAGGACAAGGGACACTCCTTTGATGATAACAATGTGCACATTTTGGACAGGGAGGCCAGGTGGCTTGAAAGACGGGTAAAGAAGCCATCTTTGTGAAATTGGAAAACCCTTCCGTGAACAGAGGGAGTGGGGTACGACACAACCTATCAGCTACTTACAATACAGTCCTAACATCTTTACCCTGGTGTCTCCACAACAGTTCACACCTCCATTCATGCAAAGATAAGACTTGTGACCCTCTCATTACTTTTATGACACTTAACGACCCTCATGTTATTGCAATACCTTTTAACAACTCGGAGTTTATAAGCTGGAAAACTACCTACCATGGATCAGAACTGAAGAGGCCTCTTGAAAGAGTGGCAAATTGTCTTCTAGAAAACACAGCAAGTCCAGTTGCCTTGATTTACTACTGCTTGATTTCAAGCAGAGCCTCAACTATGCTCTTGTCAAGATGAAAGTGGGCACTGTATTGGTACGGGGAGGAAGGGAATGATAATTGATCTGCCACCCAAATCTGCATTTCAAACAAACACAGCAAACCTATTGAAGCAGATTCCCAGGAAACTTTAAAATATGAATATTAACATGAAATAATAAGACAGTATCCTTCTTATTTAGAACACTGGATGTTTTTTTTGTATTGTGATTAGAGCCATCTGAGTACATTTTGGCAATATACTTTAAGGCAGCAGGAGGTCTAGTGAGTCACTGAATTGCACATTCTTGTGTCCATGTAATATAATTACTCTTTCTAATGGGTGAGTGAGTGCGTTCAATGAATAACTGAAGCGATAAAATAGAATGTCACATTGCATGTCTGGATTAGAGGGTTACTTTCTCCTGATTGACATCCAGGAGCCTCTAATGGAAATGTATGTGCACGTACCTCAGGTGAGGACAACTTTTAGCATTTACCATTGCTGCAGTTCAATAGGTTTCTAACATGCTTGAAAATCGCACCTCATTAACAGCAACTTGATGGAATCCTATGTTATGGAACAGTAGACGTTTAAGGAATTGATAATTCTGCCGTGTTGTTAAGTCTGTGTGTCAGTAAAATAAAGCATTCATATGTTGAGTGTACAGGCAGGTAGAATGTTTTTTAGGCTCTTTCAGTCCATAATGCAAACAACTGTTATGGGTTGATGAGTTTGGTGATTCTCTGGTGTAAAGTGGATTTGATTGCAACCATCTTATTTGATAATGTTTCTGACAGTGCACAGTGTAGTAGATTGTAAACTGAATGTAACCACTGTCCTGATTCTAATATGATTAGATTCCAGCTTGCTTTGGCAGGCTGACAGAAATGTTGTCACAAGATTTACTTTTTCTACTTTTTTCTTTGAGTTTGCCCTGCACGTTTTCCTTTGCAATAGCACTCACTCCTGCTCCCTGACATTCACGGACCTTTGTCACACTGCTAGTGTCTTCCACAGGGAAGTCAGATGGAAAGTACCCATGAAATTCATCTGCCATTTCTTTGTCCCCCATTACTACCTCATCAACATCATTTTCCAGTGGTCCAATATCAACTTTCACCTCCCTTTTACTCTTTATATAACTGAAAAAAGTTTGCTATCCTGGTTTATATTATTGGCTAGTCTGCCTTCATATTTAATATTTCCCTTCTTATAGCTTTTTTAGTTGCCTTTTGTTTGATTTTAAAAGCTTTCCAATCATTCATCTTCCCACTCACTTTTGCTACCTTATATGTCCTTTCCTTGGCTTTTATGCAGTCCCTAACTTCCTTTGTCAGCCATGGATGCCTACCCGCACCATTTAAGCACTTATTCATCTGTGGGACATATCTATCCTGCACCTTGTGAACTATTCCCAGAAACTTCAGCCATCTCTGCTTTGTTGTCATGCCCACTAGTATATCCTGCCAATCCACCTGGGCAAGCTCCTCTCTCATGCCTCAGTGTTTCCCTTTATTCCATTGCGATACTGATGCATGTAACTTGTGCTTTCCCCCCTCAAACTGCAGTATGAATTCAATCTTATTATGATCACTGCCTCCTTAAGAGTTTCTTTATGTTAAGCTCCCTAATAAGATCTGGGTTATTACACAACACCCAATCTAAGATTGCCTTTCCCCGAGTAGGCTCAAGCACAATCTGCTCTAAAAATCCATCTTGTAGGCATTCAACAAATTCCCTCTCTTGTGATCCGACACCAATTTGACTTTCCTAATCCCCTTGCATATTGAAGCCCCTATTACAATTGTGTCATTATCCTTATTACATGCCTGTTCCAACTGTGGATGTGGACTTCCCACTCTTCAGGACATTTACAGTGACAGGTATGCAAAAAAGAGGGGCCTGAAGGATCATTGGGGACCTGAGTCGCCCCAACCACAAACTGTTCCAGCTGCTACCATCTGGGAAATGGTACCACAGCATAAAAGCCAGGACCAGCAGGCTCTGGTACGGCTTCTTCCACCAGGCCATCGGACTCATTAATTCACGCCGTCAGAATTGTATTTCTAAGCTATATTGACTGTTCTGTTGTACATATGATTTATTACAAATTACTATAAATTGTTCATTGCACATTTAGATGGAGATGTAACGTAAAGATTAAATTGCTGGTAAAAATCAGCAGAAGGTGGGGATTATATCACAGAAGTCTCCACCAACCAACTATATCATGGCAATTGCCAATAATTTATCCATCAAATGCTGTTGACCCTTGTTAAAGGTTAACAGCCATCAAAGCAAACCTCCTCCATTATGTAAATCTATGGCTCAGCTGTTAAATATTGATGTTGTATATCAGAGTGATAATTATCACAAGAGTTATTTTGGTACATTTGCCTTTTAGTCCAGTTAGGGCAAGTAGGAAGAAATTAATAGTTAGAGTAAGAGTAAATCTTCCAGTTAGGAATTTATTTGCCTGCTGACTGTGCACATCAATTTTTTTTTTGTGTCAGCTGTGTCTGGGTATGTTCGGTGAAGTCATTCTGAGTGGGTCCTAAACTCTGAAGCAGCGTAAATGAAGGGTATGTCAATGGATGAAAGGGTAGATTAGTCAGATTAGATCAGTGTTTGGACTGATCTTTGTTCAGGTGGGTTTCTTATTAATGTTTTAGATCTCAGACCTTTCTCGATCACCCCGTTTACTCAATCCCACCACACCACCACACCACCACACTCTGTACCATTGTGTGCTAGTCCCATTAGCAATCGTTATCACCTTATTCATCATATACATTTACATGTGTTAGGAAATTGCTATGGTGTGTTGGCGCTACATACAACAAAAACAACATCCAATAATTATACAGAATAAAGAATTTTTTATATATGGAAGTTTGTATGATCTATAGCTCCAGGGTTGTGCTCCCAATGTTTTTTTGCTTTTTAAAAAAGTTAGTGGGGGTTCTTTTTTTCCCTTCTTTTTCTTTCAAAAAAATATTCTTAACACTTTTTTATTATTATTGATATATTGCTTAGCTTTGTTAATCAGTTATTTGCTAATTTAGTTCCTTGTTGCACATAATAACATATTGACTTAATGTATCTTTTTTTGTCAATCTTCAATAATAATTAATAAAAAAGATTTAAAAATGAATAAAGAATTATATAAAAATAAATTTAGAAGTACATATGCAGAATAAAATATGCATAAATACTAGCATGTATTTACAATGTAAACATTAGAAAAAGTGTTCTAAGTATTTACAATGCAGTGACTGAGGTAATAGATAGAGGAGGGTGGGGGGGACTAGTGGTTGATCAGATTAACTCTCTATGGGATGAAACTTTTAAGAGTTTTTTTAAATAACCCTATTACACTTATAGAAGTCAGCTTTTGGAAAAGGTAGTTTGCTGTGTGGGTTGTCCACAATGATTTTTCCTGCCCCCCTCTTTGTCCTGGACACATACAAATCCTGGGTGATGGTAGACTGCAGTCAACAACTTTACCTGCTGCCCTGTAGTTTTTGTATTCTGTGAGAGGATTTTGCAACAAACCAGACAGCAATGGTTAATGTGAGGATGCTCTCTATGATGAGATACCATCATTGATCACCACAACAGCGATGCAATTCACAGTCCTTTTTTTTAACGTGCCTTCAAAACTCCTCTCATCTCTATTCCTCAAATCCCTTTGCCTGATGTGTTTCTCATCACATCAGTCATCTTTCTCTTCCCTCAAACCACAATATGCCCTATCCTTTGTGATAGCCTTTCATCACACTTCCTCTACAACCTCCTTCCTCCAATGGCCAGAGATTGGGAAGGAGAGATCTTTGTGCCACATACTGCAGATGGGTTGACACACCTTTCCAGTAAAATATTGGAGACTGGGGACCTAACGTTATCGGTGCCAGCTCCAATTACATCTCAGTTTTAAGGTTGGCACAGAAGTATTTGTAGACTGGAATTATTTTGCGGGGCCTTGGTAGATTTTTTTTCCTGTAGAGATTAAAATAAAGTATTGTGGTTTCATGAAAATAGTTGAAAAGGTGTATAAAAGACAAACAACCATTTAATTGAGTAACAAAGTATGTATTCAAATGAAATACAGAACAATTTAGAACACTACCAATACTGCTATAATATTATAAAACTGTGTATTAATTCCTAATAACTTTCTATGAAGGAATTCATCTAGTGCCCATTGCTGTGTTCTTTTGACTTGATGCCACTGTATCTGGAATTTATGAGCATTGTGTCAAGAAATTTTTATCATGTAACTCCATTCTGGCATGAAGCTCTGGGAGATTCACAAGTTTTCAAAAATACTGAGCACTTGAGATCAATTTAATATTGTGCCACTGCCTGAAGGCTTTCTCTGCAAATGACATATGATGCAAGGCCCTTGTTAATATTAAATCTGTGATATGTTTTCAGTTAATTGCAGATTTTTTTTTGTAAAGAGTAAAGACTAATACAGTGGATTCTGGTTAGTTGGGCCATTGGTTAATTGGGGCAAGAACAAGGTCAAATCGGCAGATGCTAGAAATCAAGGATTCCCGATGAAGGATCTCGGCACGAAACGTTGACTGTTTGCTCTTTTCCATAGATGCTGCCTGGCTTGCTGAGTTCCTCCAGCATTTTGTGTTATTACTTGGGTTAATTGGTTCAGCCACTTATTTGAGACCACTCTTAAAGAACCAATACTAACTGAGAAAATAGCCTGGATTCCCTTTGTTTATTTGGGACACCATGCTGTTGAATTGGAGCAAGAGACTGTTGCTGAGCAGTTTCTATCCAGCATCAGTTGCGTGTGCTTGCATGGCCGTGAGACAAAACACCAAACAGTTTTGAAATAGCATCCCCTGCATGTGTTTATGTTCAAAAAGCAGTGATTTTTGTCTTTGATAGTTGGTGAGAACGGTCAGGAATGAGCATGAAACATTTCATGACTTAATTTGGAAATTATGAAGGATTTGATGGTTTTGGCAGTCATCTTAAATGTTACAATGAAAATGAAGATTTGGAGGATGCAATTGTTGACAGCATTGTATGAAGGCAGTCCTTTATCTACACTAGGTGTTTGCACGGATTTTGTTCAGTTACAGTCAAAAGAACGTGATGCGGATTTATTCCTCTGACAATGAGTTTTAGGAGCTAATATATTGGTAAGTGTTCAATTTGTTCTGTATTTCACTTAAGTACCCAATTTGTTACTCAGTTTGTCTTTTTCTACCTTTTTAACTTCCATGAAACTTAAGGCTAATTGGGGCAGTCACTTAATTAGATTAAAATGTACTAGTCCTGATGTGTCAATTAACCGGAATCCATGGTATATGGAGATATATCGCAGGTTTGCCATCTCATCGTATGCTGTGCAGTTTTATGGAGGTTAGTTGCTCACTCATTTAATAATGTGATAATGTGGGTACATCTTGTGGCTGGACAGGAATGTTTACTAATGAAGTAGATTCTCAATGACTCTCCAGAATATTATTACCTTAAAAACAGAGTTGTTGAAAGACATCATATAATTGCTTTAACTTTGCTCTGCACATTTTGTACTTTATGACTAAACTTGAGACAGATGGATGAGCTTCCTGATAACTTAAATTAATTTAATTTCTGCTTCTATTTTAAACTGATCCTTTTACCATTTTTGATCTTTTTCTCAATGCCTTTGTGGTTTTAACCTTCTGCTTTCTGAACTTGCCTATGTTTTGTTTCTCACCACTGTAAATAGGATTTTGTTATGCAAATATTGTCTAATTGTAAATTTTGACCATAACCCTGTAACGTTTTGGCCCCAAGACTATTCTGTCGCCTTTATGAGCTGAAACAATCTGTGGGGAAACCTCAAGTATTTTAACCATCCACACTATTTGTATTGTAGAAAATATTTTGATTCTGTTGCTCCTAGTGAATTCAGATTTAGGAGGTGTTGCTTGCAAATTAGAGAAAACTATTTTATGAGTGAAGTTAAGAAATGCTTCTTAATACAAAGTCCAGGTATTTTCAACTCCAACCTCCAACCATGGTTGCTTTGCTGTCATCGTTGCTCGTGTTCCCTTCCAGTCAACTTTGGCCAGTTCCTCTCTCATGCCTCTAAAATACTCTTTACTCTACTGTAATACTGATACATTTGACTTTAGCTTTTCCATCTCAAATTGCAGGGTGAATTCCATCATATTATGAACACTGTCCTCAAAGGGTTCCTTTACTTTAAGCTCTCTAATCAAATCTGGTCATTACACAACACCCAATCCAGAATAGCTGATCCCATAGTGGGCTCAACCACAAGCTGCTCTAAAAAGCAATCTCATAGGCATTCTACAAATTCTTTCTCTTGGGATCCAGCAGCAACCTGATTTTCCCAATCTTCCTGCATATTGAAATCCCCCACGATTATCAAAGCATCACTCTTTTTACATGCCATCTCTATATCCTGTTGCAATTTGTAGCCCACATCCTGGCTACAAAATGGAGCCCTTCATTCCCATTCCACTCTTCCAACCTCATGTGCTCCTCTCTAATCTTATTTTATTGCCAATTTCCACATCTTTAGGGAGTAATCCAAAGATTATAAAGCCTTGAATCTGTTCTTTCATTTATTTCCAGCTCCTGCTGCGCTCCATGAGGAGCTGCTTATCTTTTCATTTTTGTGCTGTCAGCCCCTCACAGACGCGGTGACTCGATCCTCCCACATGCGCTGCAATATCTCTTCAAGTCTTTTGTGAAAAGGCGGATTTAAAATTAACAGTTGCAACAGTTTAATTTCAATGCATATCTTGGCAGGTCACACACGCACAAATTAACCTGTCCATTTAAATACTTCAGTCAAGACCTGATGACCTGTAATTGTAATCTTAGAAATGGGTTATATTATTACTAAATTTTTTGGGTTCATGAACTTTTTTTTTGAAAAAATGTTGATATAGATGAGGTGCTGAAGGATTGAAGAATAGCCAGTTTTGTTTAGCTGTTTAAAAAAGGCTCTAAAATTAAACCAGGGAATTATAGGCCATTGAGCCTGAACATCAGTAGTGGGAAAGTTACTGGAAAGCATCCCAAGGGACTAGTTATATGAACATTTGGATAGACATGGACGATTAAGGATAGTCAGCATGGCTTTGTGCGTGATAGGTCGTGTCTAATTAATCTCAGAGTTTTTTGAGGATATTATCAGGAAAGTTGAAGAAGGAAAGGCAGTGGATGTTGTCTACGTGGACTTCAATAAATCATTTGACAATGTCCCACATGGGAGGTTGTTCAAGAAGATTCAGTCGCTCAGCATTCAAGATGAGGTATTAATTTGGATTAGACATTGACGTTGTGGGAGAAGCCAGAGAGTGGGAGTACTGTAGATGGTTGCCTCTCTGACTGGAGCCCTGTGATTAGTGGAGTGCCATAGGGATCTGTGCTGGATCTGTTGTTGCTTCTCATTGAATTATGGATGTCACCAAGACTGGGGGTGTAGTGGCCAGCGAGGAAGACTATCATGGCTTGCAGCAGGATTTGGATCAGCTGGGAAAATGGGCTGAAAAACAGGCAGATGGAATTTAATGCAGACAAGTGTGAGGTGTTACACTTTGGTAATGCCAGCCAGAGTAGAGTAGGTCTTGCACAGTGAATGGTAGGGCACTGGGGTATGCGGTAGAGCATAGGTCCATAGTTTATTGAAAGTGGCATCACAGGTTGATAAGGTTGTAAAGAAAGCTTTTGGCACATTGACCTTCATAAATTGAAGTATTGAGAACAGGATATGAGATGTTATGTTGAAGTTCTATAAGACACTGGTGAGGCCCGATTTGGAGTATTTGTGCAGTTTTGGTCACCTACCTACAGGAAAGATGTAAATAAGGTTGAAAGAGTATAGACAAAATTTTCAAGGATGTTGCAGGGTCTGGAGGACCTAACTCATATGGAAAGATTGAATAGGCTGGTACTTTATTTCTTGGAACACAAGATAAAGGGGTGATTTGATAGAGGTATACAAAATTATGAGAGAAATAGGGTAAATGCAAGCAGGCTTTTTCCACTGAGGTTGGGTGGGACTACAACTAGATGTCGTGGGTTAATGTTGAAAGGCAAAACGTTTAAGGGATCATGAGGGGAAACTTCTCCACTCAACAGATCATGAGAATGTGGAATGAGCTGCCACCACAAGTGGTGCATTTGAGCTCGGTTTCATCGTTTAAGATAAGTTTGGATAGATTCATGGATGGTAGGTGTATGGAGGGCTATGGTCCCAGTGCAGGTCGATGGGAGTAGGCAGCTTAAATGGCTCTGCATGGACTAGATGGGCCAAAGGGCTTGTTTCTGTGCTGTAATTTTCTGTGACTCTCAGTGTAGTGGAGAGTATATTGACTGGCTGCATCACAGCCTGGGGTGGAAACACCAGCCCTTGAATGGAAAGACCTACAAAAAGTAGTGGATGTGGTCCAGTGCATCATGGGTAAATCCCTGCTCACAGAAAGCAACATCCATCATCGGGGACCCCCTCCACAAAGGACGTGCTCGGTTCTCACTGCTGCCATCAGGAAGAAGGTACAGGAGCATTGGGACTCACACACCAGGGTCAGGAGCAGTTACTAACCTCAACCATCACGCACTAACTTCACTTCATCATTGAAATGTTCCCACAACCTATGAAGTCACTTTCAAGGACTCTTCATCTTACGTTTGTGATATTTATTGCTTATTTATTTTTTATTATTATTTCTTGTATTTTCACAGTTTGTGTCTTTTGTACACTGGTTTTTCATTGTTGCACACCAGGCTTTCATTGCTTCTATTATAATTATAATCCTATTCTGGATTTATTGAGCATACTTATAAGAAAATGAATCTCAGTGTTGTATACAGTGACATATATGTACTTTGAACTTTAATTTGCCTTGTAATCTTTTATCCTCTGTTAGAATCTTCAAAACTATGTGTTAGTTCATATAAAATATTCATCATTATAATTTAAAAGGTATTCTTTTTATTGATTAGGTAAGATTTAAGAAATCAGAAAGGTAGTTGAAGCTAACAAATTAATCCAGTAAGCTTTTACCACTGCCCTCACTTCTGGCCAGGTTTACAACTGTCTGTCTGAAGTGGTATAATCTGAGTGGTGCCATTTATCCCTTTTAATTGCCGAGGAGAATTCGCCCACCAATATTTGACACCAGTTTCAAAACAGAATGTGCTGGAAATATAGCCAAAATGTTTCAGATTATTGTCTCTTCATCTAACTCTGAAAAATTAGAAAAACAGAATGTTTTAAGTTACAAAGAGGGTGTGGAATTCAGAGAAAAAAGGGATATCTTTGTGCTATTGTGGAGACTGAGGCTAGTAGGGTGACATGATAGTTTTGGAGCTGTCTCATTAATAGGAGATGAATCGGGGCTGTTCAGGGCCTTAAAATCAGAGGAAACTGCTAGATCTGTGAGTTGAGGAACCCAGCAGTTGTTAGTAATCTAAAAGACAAGTTAAAGCTGAAAATACCTAGCAGGTCTGGCGGTATCTCAGAAAAGAAGTCGAATTAATATTACAGATCGGTGACTTTGTATCAGAGCTGGCCAGTTTGATATAGCTAGGAAAGGATTAAATTGTTGAACTCGGTACTAAGTCCTTAAGAATTGCAAGGTGCATAGACAGATAATGAGATGCTGTTCCTTGAATTTGTATTGAGGTGCAATGGAATAGTGAGGGAGTCCAATGACAGAGGAGAGAGTGCCTGCGATAGAGAATTAAATTGACAGGTAACTTCAGCATCACCCTTCACAATAGAACAGAAATGTACTGTGAAATGGTCGCCCAAACTGCAAATCCTGATTGTATGGTGTAATCCCCAACACTCACACCATACTCTTGATGCTGCACTGCAATAGGTGAGGCTGATCCCAATCTATTCTGTCTGTAACATCAGTGGTATTCTCTGTAATTGACGCTGTGCTGTATATGTTGACCCTTGACTGGATTTATCACTGCAGCAGCCTAATATCAATAAAGAAGAGAACCAAACTTGATACTTGCTGCCAACAGCACCCCTTTTATCTTCAAAGATTCAAAGTACATTTATTATCAAAAAATGTATAAATATTACAGCCCTGAGATTTGTTTGCTTACAGGTAGCCTCAAAGCAAGGAACCCGAAAGAACACAATCAAAGAAAAAAGCATAAAAGACTAACACCCAACACACACAAAATGCTGGTGGAACACAGCAGGCCAGGCAGCATCTATAGGGAGAAGCACTGTCGGCGTTTCAGGCCGAGACCCTTGGTGTGTGATTTTGTGTGTGTTGCTTGAATTTCCAGCATCTGTAGATTTCCTCGTGTTTGCTTTTGAAAAAGGCTAACACCCGATGTGCAAGAGAAAGGAAAAGAGACACAAATGCAAATAGTTGAAGTGAACAACAATGATACTGGGCAGCCTGACAACACGTTAATGAACAAATCATGATTTGCAGAGTTAGTGCAATCAAGCATCAGCAAAAGCAAAGCTGTTCTTGGTCTGATTCATGTTCATTCCATCTACAACCCTGTATGTTTGACTGTAGTGAACCCACTGTTTGAAGAACTTGGCATTATGTTCAGATCTCAGCTGAGTGTCGGTACATTATTGGGTTCTCATACAAAACTGATAACTATGACACATGGTTTCCCTAACTTCTAAAGCACTCACTCTGATAATGCTTTTATTCCATTTTGTTCCTGACCTCTGTGTAATTTGCAGACCAAGTAGGAATTTGTAACTCTTGCCTTTTTTGTCACCTATGTCTGTCAATTTCCAGTACCTTCAATGATTGCAACATCTAGAACTACTCATTCTTATTTCAGTTGTCATCCACCCATTCGAATGTAGTAGGCATCATTGCAGGAAACTGCCGATCCTCCATGGCCTGTAGGGATAAATTGGTATTTTCTATGGTGTCGACCACATGAGAGAACTAAAATATACCAGTTGCCAGTGTTGTAATGGAAACAGATGTTTTTAATCAATTGCCTGTCCACAAAATACCACAACAGCTTTCACCGATGCATGTCAAAAGGATCAATATCTAAGCTGTCAGTGCCACCTGCATCAAGATCATCAGTGATAATGACCTGAATGCAGAATCTTGCACAAGCTGCAGGACTGACATGATAGCGTGGGGTCTGAATTTTAAATGTAAAGTTTGTGTTTATCACACATGATTCTTTATCTTGTTTTTATCTCAACTTTCTTAAATACCATATGGAAGAAAAGGTCAGTATATATATATATATATATAGTGTGTGTGTGTGTGTGTGTTGGAGGGGGTTGTACTGGAGAGTTAGAGTGGTAGCAATCATAATTTGCACTGAATTGTTCTAAATGATATAATGGAAATAATACTGATTCCAGCGCTTTAGACAAGCTTGGCAGCCATTGGTATTCTGGACTGAGTTTGTGCAGACATTTGTACGTTTAATTATAATTAATGTGATATTGCATTTGGGGTCAGTAATCATGGTAATAGTTACTCTTAATGTAGTAATTAATCAAAAGTCCATTTGTGAAATTGCTCCCATCAGTAACTTATTGTATGTGGGTATTCTGTGTGGGTTTGTTCACTTGTGTGCATCAAACTGTGGTGTTGTGGTAGGGTGGGTGATGTGGGTGAGCATCGGGCTGCTTATTATGTGATTGTGATCTTGTGTGTGCTTACTGTGTGTGACTGTTGGTAATGTGTCTTTGCACCTTGACCCTGTAGTAACGCTGTTTCGTTTGGCTGTATCATGGTTAAATGAGAATTAAACTTGAATTGAATTAAAATGTCATATTGTCAATGATAATGCATATTTGTAAAATGAAACTCACTTTCTATTTACACTCACACATTGCACAAGCCATTTGAAAAATATCTGGACTACTACTATAGCTTTCCAAGCCTACCTTCAACTTTTCATCAACTTCTGAAAATGTTAACCTTGTCTGACATTTTCATTTACCTGAGCAAAGGTTTGAAATGTTATAAACTATCCAAAGCTATAAGCTTAATGTGAGGCAAATGCTTCTGTAGGGGCAAAACTTAAAGACAAGAAGTTCAAGGAACACTGAAAGGGTTATCAAGGGTTGTATGAAGGAAATACTTAGCAGGTATAGAGAATTGAAAACAACGAGTCCTTTCAGGAGTTTGGAAAGTTGTGCTGTGGGTGTTAGGGTGGTATTTTTAAAAAGTTAGGAGAACAGAGCGGTGGCACAAAAATCATTGGAGGAGAAGATTAAGGAAAACCTTACAGCAATTAATAAATGTATTAAGGGCAGGAAGATTGCCCGGGAAAGATTAAGGCTCATTAGGGACCTAAGAAGCAATTTATGCATGAAGCCTGAGGATCTACGTGAGCTCTTAAATGAAACTTTTCTCATTAGTATTCATTAAGGAGTAGAATATTATAGCTGTAGGATCGTGGGAGGAAGATGGAGAACATAAAATCATTAAAAGGAGGAGGTGTTAATTGTCTTAGTGGACATAAAGATGGAAAAATCCTTGGAGCCTGATGTGACTTTTCCAAGGCTGGAGATTGCTGAGACCCTGACAGATATTTTTAAATCTACTCTGGCCAGAGGTTAGATGTCTAATGATTGGAAGACAGCAAATGTGGTACCTTTTATTCAAAAAGGTCATCAGGGTTAAGTCAGATAATGGCAGGTTTGTGACACCTGGGTGACACGATGGCACAGCTAGAAGATCAGCTGTCTCCCAGTGCACTTATTTGGGTTCATGCATGATCTTGGGTGTTGCCTGTGTGGAGGCTACATGCAGGCTTCCTTGAGGTGCTCCAGTTTCCTTCCATATCCCTAAGATCTGCAGGGTGGTAGGTTTAATTCTCGCTTTAAAATGCCCTTAATAGGTAGATGAATGAAAGAATATGGGGGAGAAGAGGAATGATAGGGGAGGAGCAGAAAGCAGATTCTGTGGATGTGAAAGAGACACTCAGATGGTATCTTTCCAGGGTTAGGATTGGGTCAGTGATACTCTAAAGGGACGGGTGAACAGCAGGAAGTCGTGGTACATACTGGTACTAACAATGTAGGTACGAAAGGGAGGAGGACCTGAAGAGGGAATGTAGGAAGTTAGAAATGACACTGAAAAGTAGGACTTCCAGGGTAGTTACCCTTGGATTGCTGTCTGTGCCTTGTGCCAGTGAGGGCAAGAATAGGATGATTTGGCAGCTAAGTGTGTGGCTGAAGAATTGGTGCAGAGGGCAGTGTTTCAGATTTCTGGATCATTGGGATCTTCTCTGGGGAAAGTAGGACCTGTACAAAAAGGATGGGTTACACACGAGTCTGAGGGAGACCAATATCCTTGTGTGCTAGAGCTGTTAGGGAGTGTTTAGACTAATTTGGTAGGGGAGGGGCACCAGAGTGATAGGACTGAGGATGGAACAGTTGGTATACAAGTAGATGCAGTGTGTTCTGAGACTCTGAGGAAGGACAGGCAGACGATAGGGCAAAATTTTTGGGAGATTTTAACCAGGCCAGTCTGAAAAAAATCACTAAGCAACTACCTTCAACAGATCACTGGCAATATCAGAGGAAACAACACAGTGGATCATTGCTACACCACCATCAAGAATGCCTATTGTACTATCCCACGCCCTCACTTCGGGAAGTCTGATCACCTGGCTGTACTTCTACTCCTTGAGTATCGGCAGAGACTGAAGACTGCAGCACCAGCAGTGAGGACCAAGAAGGTATGGACAAGGGAAGCACAGGAGCGCCTACAGGACTGCTTTGAATTGGTGGACTGGACTGTATTCAGGGATTAGTCTTTGAAACTGGATGAGTATGCTGCAGTTGTTACTGAATTCATTAAAAACTGTGTGGGTGAGTGTGTGCCTACAGAGACTTACTGTACGTTCCCAAACTAAAAGCCGTGGATGAACCAGGAGGTATGTCATCTGCTGAAGGCTAGATCTGTGGCATTCAAGTCTGGCGACCCAGGCCTGGACCAGAAAACCAGGTATGATTTGCGGAGGGCTATTTCAAGGGTGAAGAGACAATTTTGAACGAGGTTGGAGGCGACATCGAATGCAAGGGAACTCTGGCAGGGTCTGCAAGACATTACTTTCTACAAAGCGAAACCCAATAACATGAATGACAGCGATGCTTCACTACCAGATGAATTCAACACCTTCTATGCATGCTTTCCATGCACAACTACAAACCTGACGAAGGGTCTCGGCCCGAAACGTTGACTGCTCATTTCAACGGATGCTGCCCGACCTGCTGAGTTCATCCAGCTTGTTTGTACGTGTTGAGCACAACTACAGTTGTGAAGATTCCTGCTGTACCTGATGACCCTGTGATCTCTGTCGCAGAGGCTGATGTTAGGCTGTCTTTAAAGAGAGAGAACCCTCGCAAGGCAGAAGGTCCAGATGGAGTACCTGGTAAGGCTCTGAAAACCTGTGCCAACCAACTAGTGGGAGTATTCAAGGACATTTTCAGCCTCTCACTGCAATGGGTGGATATTCCCACTTGCTTCAAAAAGGCAATGATTATACCAGTGCCTAAGAAGAATAATGTGGGCTGCCTTAATGACTATCACCTGGCAGTACTCACATCAGCAGTAATGAAATGCTTTGAGAGGTTGATCATGGCTAGACTGAACTCCTGCCTCAGCAAGCACCTGGACCCATTGCAAGTTGCCTATCGCCACAGTAGGTCAACAGCAGACGCAAGCTCAATGACTCTCCATATGGCTTTAGACCACCTGGACAACACAAACACCTACGTCAGGATGCTGCTCATCGACTATAGCTCAGCATTTAATACCATCATTCCCACAATCCTGATTAAGAAGTTGCAGGACCTGGGCCTCTGTACCTCCCTCTGCAATTGGATCCTCGATTTCTTAACCGGAAGACCACAATCTGTGTGGATTGGTGATAACATATCCTCCTCGCTGATGATCAACACTGGTGCACCTCAGGGGTGTGTGCTTAGCCCACTGCTCTGCTCTCTATATACACATGACTGTGTGGCTAGGCATAGCTCAAATACCATCTATAAATTTGCTGATGATACAACCATTGTTGGTAGGATCTCAAGTGGTAACGAGAGGGTGTACAGGAGTGAGATGTGCCAACTATTGGAGTGGTGCTGCAGCAACAACTTGTCACTCAATGTCAGCAAGGTGAAAGAGCTGATTGTGGACTTCAGGAAGGGTAAGACAAAAGAACACATACCAATCCTGATAGAGGGATCAGAAATGGAGAGAGTGAGCAGCTCAATTTTCTGGGTGTCAAGATGGGAGCGACTGGATTTGTATACACTGGAATTTAGAAGGATGAGAGGGGATCTGATTGAAACATGTAAGATTATTAAGGAATTTGACACGCTAGAGGCAGGAAACATGTTCCTGATGTTGGGGGAGTCCAGAACCAGAGGCCACAGTTTACGAATAAGGGGTAGGCCATTTAGGACAGAGTTCAGGAAAAACTTTTTCACCCAGAGAGTTGTGGATCTGTGGAATGCTCTGCTTCAGAAGGCAGTGGAGGCCAATTCTCTGGATGCTTTCAAGAAAGAGTTAGATAGAGCTCTTAGAGATAGCAGAGTCAAGGGATATGGGGAGAAGGCAGGAACGTGGTACTGATCGTGGATGATCAGCCATGATCATACTGAATGGCGGTGCTGGCTTGAAGGGCTGAATGGCCTACTCCTGCACCTATTGACTATTGTCTATTATCTCTGAGGATCTAACCTGGTCCCAACATATTGATGTAGTCATAAAGAAGGCAAGACAGCGGCTATATTTTATTAGGAGTATGAAGAGATTTGGCATGTCAACAAATACACTCAAAAACTTATATAGTTGTACTGTGAAGAGCATTCTGACAGGCTGCATCACTGTCTGGTGTGGAGGGGCTACTGCACAGGACTGAAAGAAGCTGCAGAATGTTGTAAGTCTAGTCAGCTCCATCTTGGATACCAGCCTACAAAGTACCAGGACATCTTCAGGGAGCGGTGTCTCAGAAAGGCAGTGTCGATTATTAAAGACCTCCAGCACCCAGGGCATGCCCTTTTCTCACTGTTACCATCAGGTAGGAGGAACAGAAGCCTGAAGGCACACACTCAGTGATTCAGGAACAGCTTCTTTCCCTCTGCCATCCGATTCCTGAACGGACTTTGAAGCTTTGGACACTACCTCACTTTTTTAATATACAGCATTTCTGTTTTTGCACATTTTTAAATAATCTATTCAATACACATAATTGATTTACTTTATTTATTGTTATGTTTGATTTTATTTATTATTATTATTATTAATTTATCTCTCTCTGCTAGATTATGTATTGCATTGAACTGCTGCTGCTAAGTTTACAAATTTCACGTCACATGCAGGTGATAATAAACCTGATTCTGTTTCTGCAGTCAGTAGGATGGGTTAAAATGAAATGGGCCCAAAATCAAAAAGGCTGATGAACACAGGACTTGAAGATGTTAGATTGAAATGCATGTGGTACACAGAATACGGTAGAGAATCTTGTAGCACAGTTGGAGATTGGCAGATATGATATGGGTATCTCTGAGTCATGGCTGAAAGAAAATCATAACATACAAGGATACATATTGTTTTGAAAGGTCAGGCAGGTAGACAGGGGTGATGGGGTGGCTCATTTGGTAAAAAATGGAATCAATTCCTAAGAAAGAGGTGATATAGGATCAGAAAATGTAGAATCCTTGTGGGTGGAGTTAAGAAATTGCAAGGGTAATAAGACCCTAATGGAAGTTGTATACAGGCCTCCAAACAGTAGCCAGGATGCGGGCTAGAAATTACAATGGGGAAACAGGGCAATGTTGTGATTGTCATGAAGGATTTCAATAGGTAGTGCTGAATCTGAAGAGGGGGAATTGGTAGAATGCCTATAAGATGGCTTTTTAAAACAGTTTGTGGTTGAGCCCACTAGGGGAATAGCAGTTCTGGATTGGGTGTTATGTAATGACCCAGATATGATTAGTGAGCTTGGGGTAAAGGAACCCTTAGGAGACAGTGATCATAATATGATGAAATTTACACTGCGGTTTGAGAAGGAGAAGCTAAAATCAGATGTATCAGTATTACAGTGGAGCAAAGGGAATTTAAGAGGAGTGAGAGAGGAGCTGGCCAAAGTTGACTGGAGAAGAGCATGAGCAGAGATGATGGCAGGACAGCAATAGCTGGTGTTTCTGGGGAAAATCCAGAAAGAGCAAGAGAGGTACATCCCAACGATGAAGAAGTAGTTCACAGTGAGGATGAGGCCACAATGGCTGACAATGGAAGCTAAAGACAGCATAAAAGTAAAAGAGAGGGCATATAATATACCATAAATAGTGGAAAGGTAGAGAATTGGGAAGTTTATACTAAAGAAACAACAACAACAGAAGGCAACTAAAAAGTCATAAAGAAGGAAAAGGTGAAATACGAAGTAAGCTGGCCAATAATATTAAAGAGGATACCAAAAGCTCCTTCAAATATTTAAAGAGTAAAATAGAGGCAAGAGTAGATACTGGACTCCTGAAAAAAGATGCTGGAGAGGTAGTAATTGGGGACATGGAAATGGCGGATTAACTGAACAAGTATCTTGCATCAGTCTTCACTGAAAGACACTAGCAGTATGCTGGATGCTTGAGAATGTATGGAGCAGAAGTGAGTGAAGTTGCGGTTACTACGGAGAAGGTGCTTGGGAAACTGAAAGGTCTGAAGGTAGATAAGCCACCTGGATTAGATGATCTGCACTCAGGTTTCTGAAGGAGATGGCGGTAGAAATTGTGGAGGCATTAAGTAATAATCTTTCAAAAATCACTATATGCCAAAATGGTGCCAGATGACTGGAAAATTGCAAATGTCACTCCACTCTTCAAGAAAGGCGAGGGGCAGAAGAAAGAAAATTATAGGCCAGTTAGTCTGACCTCAGTGGTTGGGAAAAAGTTGGAGTCGATTATTAAGGAAGTTGTTTTTGTGTACTTGGAGGCAGATGATAAAATAGGCCTAAGTTAGTATTGTTTCCTTCAGGGAAAATTTTGCCTGACAGATCTATCAGAATTCTTTGTGGAAATAACAAACAGGATAGACAAAGGAGAATTAGTGGATGTCACGTACTTGGATTTTCAGAAGGCTTTTGAAAAGGTGACACAAATAAGGCTGATTAACAAGTTAAGAGCCCATGGTTTTGCTGGAAAGATACTAGCATGGATAGAGGATTGGCTGATTGACAGGAGGCAAGAGTGGGAATAAAGGGAGCTTTTTCTGGTTGGCTGCTGGTGACTAGTGGTGTTCCACAGGGGTGTGGAACCCCTTCTTTTTACAGGGGTATATGTCAGTGTCTTGAATGATGTAATTGGTAGCTTTGTAGCCAAGTTTGCGGACAATACAAAGATGGGCGGAGGTGCAGATTGTGTTTATTGATGTGTGAATGAAGTCACCAGAGAAAAGTACTGGTAGATATGAAGCAATCTTTTTATTGGATAAAACAAGATACAGCAGGCATCATGTGGAGACCCTTTCATGTGGAAAGAAGTGTGCCTGTACCCAACACCACACATGGAGAATTTTCTGTCTGGAGAGAAAATTCAAAAATCTGAGGTGCAAAGGCACTTGGGAGTCCTTGTGCAGGATTCTCTAAAGGTTAATTTTCAGGTTGAGTTGATGGTCAGGAAGGCAAAAGCAATATTCACATTCATTTCGTGATGACTAGAATATAAAAGTCAGGGTGTAATGTTGATGCTTTATAAGGCACTGGTGAGGCCTCACTTAGAGTATTGTGAGCAGTTTTAGGCCCGTTATTGAAGAAGGGATCTGTTGACATTGGAGAGGGTTGTAAGAAGGTTCATGAAAATGGTTTCGAGATTGAAAAGCTTATACCGTGAGGAGCATTTGATGGCTCTGGGCTTGTACTCACTGTAATTCAGACTAGGCTTAAAAAGCCTAGATAGAGTGGATGTGGAAACAATGCTTCCTATGATGCTGGAGTCCAAGGTCAGAGGACACAGCCTCAGTATAGAAGGATGTCCGCTTGGAATGGAAATGAGGACGAATTTATTTAGCCTGAGCATGGTGAATCTGAGATTCATTGTCACCGATGGGTGTGGAGGCCAAGTCATTCATTATGTATACTTAATTCAGAGGTTGGTAGGTTCTTCATTAGTCAGGGCACGAAGGGTAATGAGAAGGCAGGAGATTGGGACTGAGAGGGAAATGAAATGGCAGAGCAGACTCAATGGGTCAAATGGCCTAATTGTTCTCCTATATCTTATGGTCTTAGGTGACCATTATTGTCAGCTTTTATTTCATTAATTGTTTGAATTTAACTTTTCCATTACCATGGAAATATTTGACTACCTGTCTCTAGACTAATAATTGAGACTACTGGACACAGTTCAGTCCCTGAACAATCATGCTCCTGTACCTCAGCAAACCCTTAACTGGTTTCTAATTTCACAACCTTAAACCAAGAGCTAAAAATAAAACTCTATTTGTCTGGACTTTTATCAATGGTCTGCAGTATTAAATATACTGTGTTTAAAAAAAAAATTATAGAATTGCACTCTATATTGCAATTTATTCCTTTGAAGCTTATAGAGCATTTTTTCGAGACACCGTTCTGTATATCAATTGATTTTGGAAAAGTTAATGAAGTGTTAATGGTCAGTGCTTAGGTGATGGGGGTCCTTAATGATGGGTGACACCTTCTTGAGGCATCGCCTTTGAAGGTGTCCTCAATACTGAGGTGGCTATTGCTCATGATGGAGCTGACTGAGTTTACAACTTTCCCCTGGCATAAAAGAATATGCTTGTTGCTCAACTGTGCTGAGCTGGTATTATTGAAACAAAAGCCACTGAAGATTTTAATGTCAATTATTTACAGTGCTAAGCTAAAGCTACGATGTAGGCAGAGCCAAAAGTTAAGCAGCCTCACGGGACTATTTTCTTAGATTGCATAAGGGACAACAGTTTGTGGCAAATCTTATTTCTTTAGAAATCCGGTTCTACATACTTACACTGTGCATTGACACAAATTGGTTTCCCTTTGACATTGTTGGGCAGACAAGGTTCATCTGACATTTTGCTGGAATGTGCAATTTCACTCTGTTGATTTTACAGAATGGTTGGCGCTCACATTCCCAGTTTCAGAGCATGTACGCTGCTTGCACTCTTGAACTTTGTGTGTTCACAGTCCTCCCTCTCTCATGTTCAGAAAATGCAGAGTAGTTGAAGCGATAGGTTTAGAGTGCAAACAAATGTAACAGTCTTAAGATTACAATAAAAATGAGCCAACACTCCTGAATTTGGGTCTTACGGGGATCTGCACGTGTTTAGCTGAAGAAGTGGGTTGCATTGGCATGGAAGACAGCAAAATTTTTGAATGTTATTGTCATTTAAGTTGGTGTAGAGTATTTCATGAGTTTTGACTTGTCCTTTATAGATAGCAGTGTTAAGCCATTCAGAACATTATACATAGGCCCTATCTTGCTGTTACAGCCACATTATCTGCAATGTGGGACATTGAACTTTGAACAGTACAGATCTATCACATTCAGTATAGGCTATTTGGTCCATATTATGCCAGTCCTGATGCTAGTTTGTGCTGTGTCTTCTCCTGTGTATCATCAATGTCCCTGCGTTCCCTTTAAATCATGTGTCCAGCTAAAACCTTCTGAAACTCCATTAAACTACCTGCTACCACTACTGCCCCAAATAACCCACTCTCGGCACCTATTACTCTCTGCATTAAAAAAATGCTCTTTGTATCTCCTTAAAACCCCCCACCCCCACTAATCTTAAAAGCATATCCTCTGGTGTTTGGCATTTCTGTATTGGGGAAAAATAGCATGTCTGTCTACCCTATTTTTGCTTCCCGTACTTTTAAAATCTTCTATCAGTTCTCTGCTTAGCCTCCGATGCTCTAAGGAGAACAGCATAAATTTGTCCAACTTTCCTTTATTTCTTATTGTCCTCAGCTCTTGAGTATTTTTAATACATCATATTTGCTTTCTGGCACAAAGTATTCAAAAGTTGCACAAGCTGGAGAGAAGGAGTTTTTTTACCATCTTTATCTGAGGCAATGTCCTTGGGTTCTAAACTCCCTTATAGCATTTATCCTGCCAAATCTCCTAGCAATATCATAAGCTTCAATGAGATTACTTCTCATCTACAAGTTTGCTGACGTTACAACCATTGTTGGTAGAATCTCAGGTGGTGAGGAGAGAACGTAGAGGATTGAAATATGCCAACCAGTGAAATGGTGCTGCAGCAACAACCCGGCACTTAATGTCAGTAAGATGAAAGAGCTGAATGTGGACTTCAGGAAGGGTAAGATGAAGGAACACATGCCAATCCTCATAGAAGTATCAGAAATGGACAGAGTGAACAGCTTCAAGTTCCTGGGTGTCAAGATCTCTGAGGAGCTCACCTGGTCCCAACATATTGATGTGGTCCTAAGGAAGGCAAGACAGCGGCTATACTTTATTAGTAGTTTGAAGCGATTTGGCATGTCAACAAATACACTCAAAAACTTCTATCGTTGTACTGTGCATTCTGACAGGCTGCATCACTGTCTGGTATGGAGGGGCTACTGCACAGGACCGAAAGAAGCTGCAGAAGGTTGTAAATCTAGTCAGCTCCATCTTGGAGACTAGCCTACAAAGTACCCAGGACATCTTTAGGGAGCGGTGTCTCAGAAAGGAAACATCCATTCTTTAGAATGTTCAGCACCCAGGGCATGCCCTTTTCTCACTGATACCATCAGGGAGAAGATACAGAAGCCTGAAGGCACACACTCAGTGATTTAAGAACAGCTTCTTCCCCTCTGCCATCCGATTCCTAAATGGACTTTGAAGCTTTGGACACTACCTCACTTTTTTAATATACAGCATTTCTGTTTCTGCACATTTTTAAATAATCTATTCAATATACGTAATTGATTTACTTGTTTATTTATTGTGTTTTATTTTATTATTATTATTATTATTATTATTATTTTCTCTCTCTGCTGGATTATGTATTGCATTGAACTGCTGCTGTTAACAAATTTCACGTCACATACTGGTGTTAATAAACCTGATTCTGATTCTGATTTTCCAAGTTCCACAGTATGGCTATTGGTTTTTGCCTTCTTCCCCCTTCCTTTCCAGTCCTGATGAAGGGTCTTGGCCTGAAAAATCAACTCTATTTCTTTCTATAGATGCTTTCTGACTTGCTGAGGTCCTCCAGCATTTTGTTGCTGTTACTATGAATACTGAAAATATCTTTATATAGGAAAATTTCCTTGATCCAGGAATCAACATCTGATGCATTGTATCCAGGTATAGGTTCTCTTAATGCATGCAGAGGCCCAACTGTGGTCTCATTAGAGCCCCGCATAGTTATAGCAAAAGCTTGTTATTGTTGTGTTCCATACCACTTGCAAGTAATGGCAACAAGCCATTTGTCTTCCTATTATTGCACCTACATTTTGATCTTGGCTGACATTGAGATTTGTTGCAAATAGTGTTTTTCTGTCATGATTTAATGCAATGCCAGTTCATGCTGGTTGTTTTGTCAGGAGCTCTGATCTTTTACTTGCATGTTATGCTCTTGATTTGAAGCCCATAAACTTTCAAACTGCAGCCAACCAATCCTGCCCTGATGCATGCACTTTTAGGATTGATTTGGAAAAAATATCAACTCGTGTAGAATTCCACAATACTCGCTGTGTTCAGACATTTCCAGCATGTTTCTTTTCTGGGCACATTGGGAAAGAACTTCAAATGTTTCCAAATATTAAATGATATTTAATCTATGGATTATACACATTGTTATATCTCTATTGGAATTTCTGCAGTTTTTAAAGGCTGAGCAGGGAACTATTGCGAGTTAAAAATTCTAGTGCTCGTAATGGCACTGATGCACCATCAATAACTCTCTGAGACGTGAGGCGAAATATCGGCTTTTATTGACTGGAAGAAGGAACAAGCAGCAATTGACCACTATACTACATCCTGGAGACTGAGGACAGGGCTCAGGCCTCAATCGCCTTTATACTATTTTCTCTCTCTGCTGGATTATGTATGTGGGAGGAGCCACAGGAGCAGTCAGCGGGGGGACGTGTCCAGACAGGTATATGTAGTTCACCACAGGCACCAGATAGTTGTGGAATTTCATGTGCAGCTTGAGGAATGCATTTGCCAAGGCTCATGAGATCTCTTTGAAAACCTTGGAGGAATGATTTAAAGCTGCTCTTCACACCTTTCTTTGGGGCTTTTGCTCATCTTCCACTTGGCAGATTGGGACAATCCTCTGCAAAATCTCCAGTTGACAGAATGTTAAGAGTATCAAAGCGGAATGTAAACAGCCATCCTTGCCTTAGCAGCCAAGATAGCTGTCACAGCCATTTATATTTCTTGTGATCAGAAATCACTAATACCATATCACTGAGTAACACTGCATTATTTATGTCTTGTCAGCCTTCTTATTTTCTGTTCCTATAGTAACTATAGCAGTATAGCAGTATAGTTCCTATAGCAGTACTAGCTGCTGTCACCTCACCTTTTCTGAATTGTTTAAAATCATTTTATTTCTGATATGAATTTTAAATTATTGTTTTGGAACCACCTTCTGCTACAAATTATTCAGTTAAACATTGCTCCAAGGTTTCCTTCTGTGTTTCAAATTGCAGGGAGGTTTAGTAATCGAAGCAGTGTGCAAGTGCTCTTGCATTTCTCTGAGTAGATACAGTCTGTAATAAGGGTGTGTGCAGTGATTCATTTTCCTCTGGAGAACAATAAGAAAGAACAGATGGATTTCTTTTGCTCTCTCTACCCTATACTGAACTGTAGATTGGACAGTTTTACATTAGCTGGTGGTAAATAACTCGTGATGAAATCTTCAAATTCCTTGAGTGTGTGACAGAGCCGTTCAGCCGTGGAATTTATTTAATGATGGGATTTTCCACATAGTTACCTGCATACTAATTATTCTATGATTAGTTCAGGCATCTGTTTGGTTTACGAGAATACAACCTTACAGAATTTATAAACAACTACAGCACACAAAAATTTGATACACAGAATAAAATGTGTCTTCACAGAACTTGTGTAAAAAGCAAATAAATCAATACAATTTATCCTTTTCAGCTAGTTTCTTGAAGCATGCACAGATGATGGAGATTTGTGTTATGGCCCATTTTCTTGGAATACAATCTCATCCGGTGTTAGTGAGGATGTCACCATTTCACAACTGGGTAAGGAGCATCATTTGAAAACAAGTGAAAAAACAGGACAGGATCCCCATTCTCCTTGTCATTATTGATGTACTGTATACTGTAAGAATTATACAGTTTAAGATGGCGCTGCTGAAGGTGAGCTACAGCTTAGTGGTAATTAACAAAACAAGAAATACAACTAAATACTTTATTAACATTTTTTCTGTAAAACTTATGGTAAACGATCAATGCAAACAATGAGGAGGTGAACAAAAGTGAGGTTGATTTGAGGGTTGAATTGTTTGGGTGCGAGATAAGGTCGAAGCATGTTCAAGAAGTTGAGGCATATTTGAAGCTTCCGATTAAGAAGGTGTTACCGAACTCGTGCAGCAGCTTCTGGTAGTCAAAAAGCTAAGAAATCCAACCAGAACATCACTAAAAATACATTTTCTGCGGTAAATTGTGTTAAATTATCGCCGCAAATAGTGAAGGGGTGAATGATGACGAGGTGAGTTCGGGGAGGATGAGCTGAGATGGTGTGTTGCAGAATTGTGGCAGGTGGAGTTCTGATGCTTCTACAACTGGCTTGGGAGTGAGGTTGGATTGCTGTGGGCACTGAAAAGAGAAGTTGGGCCCCGGGCAGAGAAGTTCCGATCTTCGTTCAACTGGACCGGGTGTGAGGTTGGATTGCTCTGAACGCTGAGCAATCTGAAGAACTTGAGAGCGGCTTTAGGCAAGGTGGTGAAATCTGGGCTCAGAGCGAGTCACTGGGCGGTGTGGTCTAGGTCTGATTTCTTTGCAGTAGTCGGGTCCTGGTGTGAGGTATAATTCACTGTTCAGACAATTTAAGTGCCTCAATTTTGGTTCAGAATGTTGTTGTTGTTTGCTTCAATTATTTGGATGATTTTTTTTCTTTCTCTTGCACATCATGTGTTTGTCTTTTGTTTTTATTTTTATTGTTTTGATTGATCTAAGTGCCAGGCCAATTTGGAAAGGTCAGGTACAGGTTGAAACATGGTGTTGGGGTCCAGACCCAGAGCACATCAATGAGACAGGGCCCAGGCCTTAGGGCGAGGAACGGCCCAATATTTGGACGACTTAGACGCCGTGTCAGATGGATTGAAAAGGCAGGGTGTCAGGACCAGAGGCGAGGGTTGGGCCTGTTCTGCTTGCTGCTGTGTGACACTTACTCGACTCCTCCCTGCACCAAAGCTGGGGTTGAAGCTGTGGCCAGCTCCGGCTGCTCCAGGCTTGGTCTCTGCAGGCTCCATGACACTACTTTGCCGTGTACTGTGCTGAGGCTGTGGGCCTGCACCAGCTGCTCTGGGCTTTGTGTCCGAGGGCTCACTTTTGTTCTAAATGCTACTTGCTTACTTTTATTGTTTGCACAATTTCTTTTTCTCTCTGTACATTGGGTGTTTGTCAGTCTTCTTCTTTCTATGGGTTCTTTTAAGTTTCTTGTTTTGTGGCTGCCGGTAAGGAGATGAATCTCGAGGTTGTGTATACATTGATGATAAATGTAGTTTGAACTTTGAACGCCAGTAGGTTTTCATCTTCCACCCTGCTCTTCCTTGTCCTTGCCAATCATTCAACCCAAGTGCGTCATCACAGTCTCCCCAGCTGGGCCCAGGTAACCAAAAGGCCAGAGATTCTATTGACTCTGTGAATTATTGTTGATCAAATAATGAATATGCAGAGAATGGACAGATATAGATCATGTACAGGCAGAGGGGATTAAGTGCTGTTCGTTTAATCAGTCATTGTGGGCTCGAGAGCCTGTTCCTGTACAATGCTGTTTTATGTTCTAATTTATCATTATTGTTTTGAGAGTGTGTGCCTTGAGATTTGTTGGAATGGGAAAATTGAATTTTTGTTTTAGGTTTTTTTTTCTGGGGTTAATCCATGACTTTCCAAACCTTGCCTCCATATATCTGCTCTGAAATCTCTCCTGTCCCAACAATGAGCTTCTTTGTTAGAAACTGCTCTTATTTAAAATGTTGCTGAGAATATTACTCCACCTGGATCCAAAGCTCCTGTCATTGGGCTTTCTCAGCCTAACCAGGTGTTAATATTGCTGCTGTCTTTGCAGCCTCAGGGTGGTATTAGAAATCTAACCTTCAACATTATTTTTCTGTTTTCTCTTTTGAAACCCATGATACAACTGCTGGGCTCCAATGTCTTTATCTGAGTGCACTCCCACCCCAAATCCCCTGACACATTACCACCACTGCTCATTGTAGGCTTCTCACCCTGCAACTCCTACCAAATCTACTGACCTCCCTCTTGACTCATTAATCACCTTCCTTCACCCAGAGCTTGGTTTTTGTTTCTGTCACCTTTCAACCTTTGCCCTGAAAACCAACTGCTGATTACTCCTTCATTCACTGACATGTCCAACCAATATGTGGTGTCTCTTTAACCTTCTTATCCAATCCCCACCAGATTTCCTTGCGAACTTGCTTCACCCCTGCATTCCACCCACCCTCAGCCTGAACGTACTTGTTTCTCTTTGGATGTTTTTGCAGCAGCAGAGTGGATGAATGAAAAGCTTTAATTTTGTGTAAGAGTTCTGTAACATGCCTTGCAATAGGTCCCTATGTGTCACTGAATGTTAAATGAACCAAGATGGTTGTTGGCATATTACGTGGAACAGATTAAATTGTCTCAGTGGAGGATGAAATTCTAAGCCATGGTTTTGTAAAATTATAAAATGAAATTAATGTTAAATCAGATGCACAGGAGTGAATCTGCAGATGCTGGAAATAAATAAAAACACAAAATGCTGGCAGAACTCAGCAGACCAGATAGCATCTATGGGAGGAGGTAGTGACGACGTTTCGGGCCGAAACCCTTCATCAGGTCCCCAGACAGTCCTTTCAGGTGAGGCACCACTTCACCTGCGAGTCAACTGGGGTGATATACTGTATCCGGTACTCCCGATGTGGCCATTTATACATTGGGGAGACCCGCCGCAGACTGGGAGACTGTTTCGCCAAACACCGGCACTCAATCCTCCAGCAGTGGCGGGATCTCCCTGTGGCCACACACTTCAATTCCACAGACCACTCCCACTCCGACATGTCTGTCCATGGCCTCCCCTACCGTCAAGATGAGGCCACACGCAGGTCGATGGAGCAATACCTTATCTCCCGCCTAGATAGCCTCCTACCCGCCAGCATAAACATCCAACTCACAGATCTCCATTGATACCCCTGCCCCCCCTTACCCCCATCCCTATCTATTATTTTAGACTGGTTCTCTTTCTCTCTTTCCCCCCCCCCACTATAATCTCCCCCCAGCCCTACCTTTCTTTCTCTTTTATTTCCCATAATTCTCCACCTTCCCCCTAGCCCATTTCCCTCCAGCCTATTACTTCCCAGCTATCTACTTCATCCCTCCCCCCACTTCTTATCCCCTCTCCACCATCCCATGTTTCTTCGCTCCTGATGAAGGGTTTCGGCCCGAAACGTCGTCACTACCTCCTCCCATAGATGCTGTCTGGCCTGCTGAGTTCTGCCAGCATTTTGTGTTTTTATTTTTTTTTAATGTTTAATCAGAGTTGTTTTTGGTTGTTTAACATCTGAGTTTATATTGTAATAATAGGACTTGATGCTATCACTGGTTTTTAATTGCTTTATAATTTATAATTGGTATAACATACTTTGATTGCATCACAGTGCAAACCATATGTTAAAACTTGTTTTTGTCCACAGATGCAAAGGTTCAGGCTTTGAATTGAACAATGTTTTCACACCTAGAGAATTTATATCATCAATTTATTTTGAGGCTGTTAAATATTACAATAATCAAATTATTAGTTCAATTTTGCTTTGCTTTATAAAGTATTTTTCATAATAAAAGGTAGGAAATCAATATATTTTGAAAGCTGTCCTTGTATTTATTAACAATTTTAACTTGCTAATTGATAAATAAAGCCACTCTTCACAAAATATCAAGTAGTTTCAACAGGTGAATGCTATAACCACTGAGTTGAAATCTAATCCTGTTTTTGGTGGACTGAAAAGCTGTTGCCATATGCTCAGTCTGTGCTTATGGGGATACACAGTGGTACAGCTGGTAGACCTGTCTTGCAGCTCCAGTGACCAGGGCTCAGTCCTGACCTTGGGTGTTGTCTGTATGGAATTTCTTCCTCTGATCCTTTTAGGTGCTCTGGCTTTCTTCTGCATCTCAAGGACGTGCGGGTTGGTACGTGAATTTAGCTGTTGAAAATTAGACAAAATGTGCAGATAAGAAGTAGAGTCTGGGAGACTGAATGAGAGTCTGAAAGGACAGGCTTCAGAGAAAATTAATGGAGGAATGGGATTTCTGTGAGCTGGCCTGGACTCAGTTGGCTGAAGCAGCCCCCGTGTTGTGAGGAAATATAAAATATTAAATAATGAAATAAATACATTTTTATGAAGAAGTTGCAGTAAAACAAATTTGGACTAGTCGTTATCTTTGGTTGAGCGAGCTTTTAGATTTGTTACTCTCAGGTTACAATGAAATGGACATAAATTTTTCTGCTGACGGAGAGCAAGCTAAACGTCAGCTGGGAGTTTGGCAATTGTAATCAATATGTCTGAATAAGTTAGAGTTAGGTTTTTTTTAAGAAAGGAAAGTTATGAACAAATGCACTTTTCCAAAAAATTTATCAAAGTTTTAGTGTTTAATCATGTTTATATTCCTTAATTAAGTAACATATTTGACTTCATTCTAAAATGCATTTCAACTTTTAAAAAGAAAGCGAATACAGTTTAACTGTGCTTGATGCTTGAAAGCCTGGAGCTTTTCACAATCCAGCCATGATATGGCGTGGCAGAACTGGATAGAAATATCTTCCTTTACGGAAGGAAGATGCACAAAAGAAAATCTGATTTATTATACTAGACTGTTTCCTTTTGCTCTGATTGCTTGTACTCCTTTGAAAGTTTGTCATGTTTCAGCTCGACCCTTTCCTGGATTCCAGTTTGTTTAACATGATACTTTAGGTAAGGTGCTGTTTTCTTTGTAGTGATGTTGATTATCTGTCACCACATGAGAGCTTGGTTATTCATATAGAAATTCTAACGAGCACCAGAAAGTGTCAAGGTCACTTTTTAAATTTAGTGATTTCTGTTCTGCCCATCTGAATGAAGACTAGTTTAAGGAAGCCCATTCTGCAATTTTAAAAAAATGTTGTGCGCCATTTTGAGCTCCTCCCTGATGTTCATAAAGTTCAGAATATTGAATGGAGATGATCAGATCAAGCCAAGTCAAGTTTATTGTCATTTAATTAAACACATGTTTCCCATATTCTGAGATTTATATGATTATTGGACTGTACTTTATTTTGGTTTCCTTCAGTTATTTTTGGTGTTTTCTTTCTTGTGGAAGATTGGTGGGGGAGTTGATGTCTTTTTTTTCATGAACACCCCTGACCTTTCTGTATTTCATTGCTATCTGGAGAATACAAATATCAGAGTTGTATTGTACATGGATACTTCGACAATAAAATGAACCTTTGAACATGTATATAACTATATAATGTATATAGAAACAAGATGTTTCTCTGAACCAGGGTGTAAAGCACAGTAGTAAACATAACACATAAAGTGATAACTTATGAAGGTAAGAATAAAATCTACAGATGAGTCACACAAGCTGAAATGGATAAATTAAATATTGGAAGGTATGAAACAGATTAACCAGTGACACTTCAAAGGAGATGCAGTAGGCAGTTCAAGCCCAATGGCCCGAGGGAAGCAACTATTTCACATCCTGATTGTTCTTGTTTCTATAATGACCTCTGTTTTTCGTATTTAATATTTAAGTAATAGTTGAATAATCTTTTAAGTGTGTGTGTATTGATTATGCATTCCAGGTTAAATGTAAAAATGTGTGAATTGCATACGCCATTGGGCTATCAGGTAAGTGCGAAATTAGACCCATATTCCCAGACTGCTGTGTTTTCTTTTGAATTAGTTTAATGTTTTGAAGTTACAAACCGTAACACCCAGAAACAACAGCCACAATCTCAGAATAAGGAGTAGTAATTTAAAACGGAGATGAGGAAAATCAATTCTCTAAACTGGAGTAACGTGGAGACTCAGTCACTGGGTTCAACACAGAGATGGATAGATTGCTGTTTGTTAAAGACATTGAGTAACATGGAGACAGTGGGAAAAGAGCATTGCAGTAGATTAGATCTCAATGAATAATGTAGCCTCCTGCTGTTCCTGTTCTTCGGTGGTGTGCTTATCACCAAGCTCAAAAGATCACTATATAGTGTAGTGGTTAGCGCAATCACTTTACAGCGCCAGTGATCACTGATTGGGGTTTGATTCCCGTTGCGGTCTGTATGAGTTTGCACATTCTCCCAATGACCGTGTGGGTTTCCTCCCACATTTCAAAGAGGTAAGGGTTAGGGTTAGTAAGTTGTAGATACGTTATTTTTGCACCAGAAGCAACACTTGCAGCTACCCCCCCCCCAGCACAATCCTTGCTGAGTTAATTTGATACAAACAACGCATTTATCTGTATCTTTCAATATTTCAATGTACATGTGAGAAATACAGCTAGTCTCTATTTCCCATGTAGTTGTCACTAACAAAGTCTTCCATTTTTTTTGCATTCTGTGAACTTTATATCACTTAACTATGTACTCAAACTGTCCCGAAACAGGCAGAGTAAGACTGTTATCTTCATCATTAAGTCTAGGTATAAACACTCAATTTTGTTATCAATTCTACCAACTTCCATAAGCCTCTCGGCATTATCATTCTTTGGCATAAAAATAGCAAGAATTCAATCTCCTTTCTTTACAATGGATTTGTTTTGTTGTGGCGTACAAATGCTCCAACTTGTCCTTCACTTTTCCACTTTTAAGAGGACAATCTCAAGGCTGGCAGCACCTCCATTGAAAGTGCTGTTATAATCTGGTTTTTCTCTCCAGCTCAACCAGAAATCTTTGTAGTATAGCCTCTGAATTGTATTACTTTGGTTGTTTCCTGTTGGTGTAATTTACCCCGCTGGCACATCTGAGTGTGGAGAAGCCTTTGTGAGGGAATAGGTAAACAGAAAATGTAAATTGCACAAGACTTCTAAGAAAATGGGGGAAGTCACTTTACTGTGGTTATACTATAGACCTCCAAACTTCAGAGGGGGATAGAGGAGTCAATATGCAGGTGTATTAGAGAGGACTGTAGAAAGAAAAGGGAATTTCAGCTACCCTGATATTGATTGGAATCACTTATAGCAAAAGCCTTAGAGGGGTGCAGAATTTTTAAAGTGCATGTAGAAAACCTTTTGAGCCATTTTGTAAATAGCCCCACGAGAGAAAGGATGATACTGAATCTAATTCATCAGTGGAAGACCATTTCAGACCATTGTAAGTTTTAAAGTTGCAATGACATGTTCATTCAAGGGATGTGGGGTTTCTCAGGCTGAGCCATTGTTTAATTGCCTTTCCTTCATTGCACTTGAGTAGGTGGCGGTGAGCTGTTTGAAGTGTGGGTAGACCCACAACACTGCTGGGGAGGGAGTTCCAGGATTTTGACCTAGTGACAGTGAAGGAATGGTGATGTATTGCCAAGTTAGGTTGACGTATAGCTTGAAAGACTTGAAGAGCATTTCAGCATGGACTAGGTGGGCTGTGCCGTAGTACTCTATGATGAAGGTAATCCCATGATTTTGCTGCCTATCTAGCTGGAAGAGACTGAGAGTTCAAAAAGTGCTGTCTAAGGAAACTTGTTGAGTTGCTGCAGTGCATCCTATTATCCTAAATTGTGGGGAACGCTGATTTCAATGTGGTAAGGCGGCTGTGACTGGGAGTAGCTTGTAGGTGAGTATATCCTCAAGTAGTAGGAGTCATTCAAAAGTATGAGTTTAGGTCTAAAGCCCACAGAACCTGAGATATCAAGGGTTTATTGATCATTGGATACACAAAAAACATCTTATTGTGGCTTTACAGAATAGGAAACAGGAAAGGCCTATATAGATTGTGTTTAGGGATACATAAACAAGTAATTAGGATATGATAATTAAGAGGTAAAGAAGATTAAGAAAAGATCTCCAACTCATTAAATAAATATTTTAAAGCCAAGTGAGTAACCAGGGAATGAATAGGGGACATTAGGAGTAAAAATGGGATCTGTGCTTGAACTGGAGGATGACAAGGTTCGTAAGTGAATGTACAGTACTCGTGTTTTTACTATGGAGAAGCGGGATAGTTGAAGAATTCGAAGAGAGTGTTAGTGGAATTCTGGAGCATAATTCTGTCGAAAAAGAGGTGTGAAGTTTCTTAGCAGCTTCAGAGAGGATAAGTCCCCCAGGGCCTGATCAGATGTAGAGAAATTATTGGGAACAGGGTTAATCAGCATCGGGAGAAGTGGGATTGATTGGGTACAGTCAGCAAGGGGATCCTGATTGATTAACTTGAATTTTGTGAGGATGTGATCGAGTGTGTCCGTGAGGGTAATATCGTTGATAGACCAGGTATTCCCAACTTAATGGTATTGGTTCATGGCATATAAAAAGTGGGGAACCCCTGATGTAGGCAATCGGACTTTCATAAGGCCTTTGGAAAGGTGGCACATGGGGAACTGACCCAAAAGATAAGAGCCCTTGGGATCCAAGGAAATTTGACGTTTGATTAGCTTGGTGATGGAGGCAAAGAGTGGTGTAGGGAGTTTTTCCTGATAAGTTTGTGACCTTTGTTGCTTGTCAAATAGAGTATGCCAATGATCTGTATATGACTACAGGAAATAAGGTTATTAAGTTCACAAATGACATAAAGATCGCTGTTGTTGATTGTGAGGAAGTTAGACCTTAGTTACTAGCAACCTAGACCAGTTGGTAAGAGGCACAGAGAAATGACAGATGGAATATAATCCTGGAAAATCTGTGGTGTTGAGTTAGTGGCAATTTTTTTCCCCTTCTAACTTGTTTGCTTCCAGTGGTTAGTTTTAACCATAATTTACATTACTACAATACCAGATTCCTTTGTTTCCTGCTACATTTGGAGCCTATGGCATTCTTCTGTCCATAAGATATCCAAACTCTCATTTATATCATCCATTTTCATTGTCCTGATGTTACTGGTAAAGTCATTGAGCACAGAAATACCACGTTGCACCTTTTGTCTGTTAAGCAGTAAAATTAAGTTCTCAGTTGCTTTAGTAAAAAGTGAAGAACGGCCATTTCCTCTGTGATAGTGTTATGTTTGGTGATGTGGATCTTGTATCATCTCATGCCAAGGAAAACATTGTTCTCTCATTGGATGAATCGTTCACTTGACCTGAAAACTGATGGATGCAAGTATGCCCACATTGAGCTGAGTTAATGCAAGTTTGGAATTACAGAGTGTTCGACAACTTAAAAAAATATAGCAGCAGGAGTGACTTGCTCAGCCTCTCAACCTGTCCTGCAATTCAATATGGTCTTGACTAATCTGGCCCAGGCTTCAAATTCTCTTCTGTGCCAGTTGCTAATAATCTTCACATTCAGAATCTGGTTTAATATCATGGGCATATGTTGTGAATTGTTTTTTGTACATTGCAATATATGATAAAAAACTATAAGTTACAATAAGAAAAAAAATATATGATTAAACAAACAGTGAAAAAAGAGAGAAAAAGAAAATAGTGAACTAATGTATATAGGTTTATTGTCCATGCAAAAAATCAGATGGCAGAGGAAGAAGCTATTCCTGAAACATTGTGTGTGTGTCTTCAGGCTCCTGTACCACCTGCTTAATGGTAGCAGTGAGAAGAGGGCATGTCCTGGGTGATGGGGTCATGGGGCCTTTAGTGATGGTTGCTCCCGTCGTGAGCCCTTTGAAGCTGTTCTGGATGCTAGGGAGACTGGAGACAATGATGGGGTTGGCAGGGCTATTCCTTCCGGCAGTTTTTTCCGATCTTGTGCAGTGGCCCCTACCATACCAGATGGTGATGCAACCAGTTAGAATGCTTTTCATGGTTCATCTGTAGCAATTTGTGAGATTCATCAGCCTATGTAAAAGGAAGTTAAAGTCAGATGTATCAGTATTACAGTGGAGTAAAGGGAAATACAGGTGTATGAGAGAGGAGCTGGCCAAAGTTGATTGGAAAGGAACGTTCGGCAGGGATGATGGCAGAGCAGCAATGGCTGCAATTTCTGGGAGTAATTCGGAAGGCACAGGATTGTTATGTACCCCTAGAGTTCATATTTTCTGTGGACTATCACTTTAAAATGTCGGGAGAATGAGACTGGCTTTTGGACACTGTTTGAGCTGTTACAGAGAGGGACGGAGCCTGCCTTGAGATGGTGTTGATATGAACTCTAAAGCTCGTTTTGAATATACAAGGACACTGCCTGCTTTTGAGTTCTTACAGGGAGAGAGCAACAGCAGCTGGTGGGTCGCCATGGTGACCGAGGGCGGTGTTATTTGATGGACAGCTGGTGTTCAGCATGCTGAGATAAATACAAGGTCAGCTGGTTGTTAGACACACACATGGTTTTGGACACTGGGTGAGCTTTGTTGTGCCCACAGAAGGGTGGGTTTTTGGAGGATCGATCAGGAGAATCAATCAGTGGTTCTCACAGTGTGGAAAAGCTGTGACCGGTGGGAAGTTATTAGTGTGTTCAACCCTCGCCTGTGTTGATAACTTCACCACAGAAGACAGTTCCCTTGTTGTGGTCACATTCAGTGACTCCTAAAGGAAGTTTGCAGAGGGGAGAGGAAGGTTTGAAACAGAAGAAACCTAGTGACAAAGAGATCACTGTTTGGACTCTCTCCTCTGTAGCCCGTAAGGGTGAGTTTGAGTTCTGATCGAATACTAAGGTGTGACTGTCACGTAGCTAATCCACAGGAGTGGGTTCTCTGGTGAGGGGAAAACCTTTGTGAATACCACTTGTGTATTACCCTTGTTTGGGTGTGGTAGCTCAGTGACGAAAGGGACCCCTGTGACAAATCACTGTTGGAGTTATTTCGTATGTCATGGAACTGGATAAGTGGCTATCACATTGTTTGTTTGGGGTAACCTTATGGAATCTACCAGTGTGTCGACCCTTGTCTGGGTGGTGGTTCCCTTGAAGAGGGTCCCCTTAGTGACAGACTACTGTATGTGATAATCCATACATGGATTCTGTTGGAGTATCCTGTTGCTACCACTTTGAGATGTCCAGTAGCTGAATTTGGGTGTGGTACGACTTGTGTTGAAAGGATATTCATTGAAGATCATTGTCGGTGATATTTCATGTGTGGAGTGGAACAACTTCGGAGATAAAACCTACTACTACTGTTCTTTTGTATCGCTGTCATGGAATCTGTGGAATATCGACATAATTGCCTTCTCACAACATTCGCCTTTGGATTACAAACATTTCTCATTAATTAACCTGAGCATTGAACTGAACTATCTTACATTCCATCGTAAGACTGTATCCAATTACCTCCTAAGCTTGAAGAAGCTTGGCTTTTATATATTTCCACACTTATATATGCATGAACTTTGCTAACCTGTTTGATATATCTGAATTTATATTACTGTATTGCGTAGTTACTAATGTTACGTGCCCCGTAACTGGGTTTCTTACCAGCAAAGATAGAAGTGTCCGTTGGAGTCTGGTGATGCTGTTTTCAACAGTATTTATTAGCAAAAATATACAAAACAATATCAATGCAAATATACAGATAATATACGTTAGCAATACTAAACCTAAAAGTGCGGGTATAATAATAATCAATAATAAAACAAGCTCTATCGTTGTCTAGGGGATAATGAATTGTCAGATGGAAATATAAAGTTCAGTTCAGTTCATGCAGGCTGCGGTAGTTGTCGGTCGATGTGTTGCAATTGTTGGAGAGAGAGAGAGACGAGAGAAAGAGAGCGCGCAAACAGTAACAGCTATGGTCTTTGCCAACCTCCCTTTACAATTTCGATCCGTCGATGTGTCGTTGTTGTGGCCATTCAAGTGTAACCCCTCCGTCCTTTAACTAGACCGTTCTTCCGTGGTGGACTCATCACCCAGGCAAGGGTGGACACACACACAAGCCCTCACCGGTCTCGCTATAAACACTGTGAGTTAAAATTTACCGACCCTTCGTTCGGTCTCCGATGTCCCACACTGTCTCGTGGGTTTCTGCTGCTCACTAGCGTTTCTCCTGGTGTGTCTGAGGGGTGTCACCCCAGATCTCAATTTTATCCCCACTCACTGGGTCTCAGGTGTCAATCAGGTTTGAATGACTTAACCCATCAAACCAGCCCACTCTGGCTGTCCCCTGAGGGATTTCAATGAATAGAACAGTACCAAGTAAACAATCCTTCTCCAAAAGACAATAGCAGTAAATCTCCTCATTTGTCGATAGGAGACGTTCCACCCTGTGCACCTCCCAGCCGTGTCTCTCTCTCATTCTCTTTCATGAGCTGTTATCAATAACAACTGCCCTGGCAGATTTCCTTTTGTCTCTCTTACTTCTTTGTTAGCAGCATCGAAATAGTAGCGATTTGCGATTCTCCAAAAAGGGGGGGGGGGGGCATGGGCCACTCTGCACCCTTCTGCCCATCAGAGTTATTCATCCTTCGTAACACTAATAAACAAGCTTTAGTAAATAGCAATACCAGACTCCAAGGTGTTTTCCATTTCCGCTGGTCCTTTTTAATCCATTATGGGGTACGTAACAAAATATAATACATCCCAAAGAGGAAGAAGTATTCTAAAGGCAGGTGACACAACCATGGCTGACAGGAGAAGTCAAAGCCAACATAAAAGCCAAAGAGAGGGCATATAATTGAGCAAAAATCAGTGGGAAATTGGAGGATTGGAAAGCTTTTAAAAATCAACAGAAGGTACATAAAAAGTCATAAAGAAGGAAATGATGGAATATGAACTTAAGCTACTCAATAATTTTAAGGAGGATACCGAAATTTTCTTCAGACATATAAAGTGTAAAAGAGAGGTGAAAGTAGATATTAGATCACTAGAAATGATGCTGCAGAGGTTGTTATGGGGGACAAGGAAATGGCGGATGACCTGAGTAAGTATTTTGCATCAGTCTTCACTGTGGAAGACACTAGCAGTGTGCTGGAAGTTTGAGAACGTGAGTGAAGTTGTCATAACTTGGGAGAAGGTTCTTGGGGAAACTGGAAGGTCTGAAGGTGATGTCACCTAGACCAGATGGTGGTACATCGCAAGATTCTGAAAGAGGTGGCTGAAGATTTTGTGGAGGCATTAGTAATGATCTTTTAAGAATCTATTGATTCTGGCATGGTTCCAGAGGACTGGAAAATTGCAATGTCACTCCACTCTTCAAGAAAGGAGACAGGCAGAAAAAAGGAAATTATAGACCAGTTAGTCTGACTTAATGGTTGGGAAGATGCTGGAGTCAATTGTCAAGGACGTGGGTTTGGGGTACTCGGAGTCGTACATTAAAATAGGCCATAGTCAACATGGTTTCCTTAAGGGGAAATCCTGCCTGACAAATCTGTTGGAATTCTTTGACGAAAAATCAAGCAGGATGGACAAAGGAGAATCAGTTGATGTTGTGTACTTGGATTTTCAGAAGGCCTTTGACAAAGTGCCACACTTGAGACTGCTTAACATCTTATGAGCCCATGGTGTTATGGGAAAGATTCTATCATGGATAAAGCAATGGCTGATTGGCAGGATGCAAAGAATAGGAATAAGGGAGCCTTTTCTGGTTGGCTACCAGTGACTAGTGCTGTTACACAGGATCTGTGTTGAGACTGCTTTTTGTGCCATATGTCAATAGTTTGGATAATAGAATTGATGGCTTCTTGACCAAGTTTGTGGACAATACAAAGATAGGTGGAGGGGGGATAGCTTTGAGGAAGTCGAGAAGCTACAGAAGGACTTAGATTAGGAAGAGAATGGGCAAAGCAGTGGCAGATGGAGTACAGTATAGGGTAAAAGAAATAAAAGTGTAGAATATTTTCTAAATGGAGAGAAGATTCAAAAATTTGGGATGCAGAAGTACTTGGGCGTCCTCGTGCAGGATTCCTTAAAGGTTAATTTGCAGGTCGAGTTGGTGGTGAAGAACGCAAATGTGATGTTAGCATTCATTTCAAGAGGACTAAAATATAAAAGCAAGGATATAACGTTGAGGCTTTAGAAAGCACTGGTGTGGCCTCACTTGGAGTAATGTGAGCTGTTTTAGTCCCCAAATTTAAGAAAAAATGTGCTGATACTGGCAAAGGTTCAAAGGAGGTTCACAAAAATGACTCCAGAATTGAATGGCTTGTCACATGAAGAGCGTTTAATGGCTCTGGGCCTGTACACACTGAAATTCAGAAGAATGAGGGGTGACCTCATTGAAACCTATTGAATATTTAAAGGTCTCCATATAGTGGATTTGGAGAGGATGTTTCCTATGGTGGGGGGCTCTCGGACCAGAGGACACAGCCTCAGAATAGAGGAACATCCTTTTATAATGGAAATAAGGAATTTATTTAGCTAGTGAATGGTGAATCCATGGAATTCATTGCCACAGGTGGCTGTGGCGGCCAAGTCATTGGGTAAATTTAAGTTAGAGGTTGATAAACACTTGATTAGTCAGGGTATGAAAGGATATGGCGAGAAGACAGAAGATTGGAGTTGAGGGGGAAATTGGATCAGCTATGATGAAATGACAGAGCAGACTCGATGAGTTAAGACGTGACCTAATTCTACTCCTATATCTTATGGTCTTCTGAAGTTCATTTACACCTCAGTTTCAAATGACCACCTGCTAAACTGAAAAATCTTGCATGAACCATAGTACCTATGGTTGACCATGACTGATGGAGGCAACACACAGATGTAAGGTAGTATATTTTGGTGAGAAAAAACATTTACATTTTGGAAGTTCATTGACTGTAAGAGGTAGATAAATAGACCTGAGGGTATAGATAAACAAACCTTTGAAAACAGCAATGCAGGTTTTTTTAAAGAGGAAAAAAACAGCAACAAAGTACAGTAATGCAGTTTGTTTCTGGAGGAATGGGTTTGAAAAGCAGAGTATTGTACGGAACTGACTAGATAGTACCATGAGCAGTTCCTTTAATGAAACATATGAGGGACTAAAGAAAGACATTGGGATTAAAAGATTATATTTATCAAGAAATATTAAACAGAGTGGGTCTCTGAAGAGGGATGATCTTTAAGGTTACAGAAGAGTTTAATTGGGTAAGCGAACCTGATATATTTACCTGTGGATCAGAGAGAAACAGAAGGGCAGAAATATAAAATAATCATCAAGAGAAAGATGTTTACGCAAAGATTTGTTAGAACTTGCCGCTTGCTGCCCCATGGAGAAGCTGAGGCTGCTTGCATTTTTGCCTTTTCGGAATCAGGTTTATTATCACTGACATAGGTGGTGAAATTTGTTGTTTTTATGGTGGCAGTACAGTGCAGGCATAATATATTTACTATAAGCAACAATTTTTAAAGAAGTAAATAAATAAGGAGATTAGTGATGTAGGTTCATGAGCTCATGGACTGTTATGAAATCTGATGACAGAAGGGAAGAAACTTCCTAAAGCATTGTGCTACACCTCATCCCTGATGGGAGTAATAAGAAGGGGGCGTGCCCATGATGGAGAGTCCTTCATGATGGATGTCATCTTCTTGAGACATTGCCTTTTAAAGATGTTCTTGATTGGGGGGGGGGGGGAATGCTTGTGCTCATGATAGAGTATATGACTGTCAGAAGCTTCTTGCAATCCTGTGCATTGTACCAGATGGGGAATTTTACTTGAGTCTTTGCTGAAGTAGCAAATCAGCCCAAACTCCTAATAAAGGCTAGATTTGTCTGCATTTAAAGTCAGCAATCCTGAACCCTACAATAAATCCAGGTACGACCTTTGAAAGGCCATCATGAGGCCCCAAGGCAGTTCCCTGTGAAGTTAGAGACACAATTGGATGCTTGTCAGCAGTGGCAGAGTCTGAATGCCATTATTTCTTACCAGGCGAAACTAGCAGCATAATTAGCAGTGATGCTTCACTCCCTGATGAGCGTCATGCCTTTTATGCACACTTTAAAGAGAGAATAAAATTACACCTGTGTGAATACCTACAGCATCTGGTCACCCTGTGGTCTCTGTTTCGGAGGCTGACATCAGAACATCTTTCAAGAGGTTAAAGGGAGGTCATTAAGTAAGACAACGTTGAGGAGGGGAGGGTGGAATGAAATTAGAAAATACTGGAAACACTTAGAAGGCTGTGTAGGGTTTGAGGAAAGTTAAACAGACTTAACATTTCAGACTGAAGGCACTCAATTTGATAATATGTCTTTTACTTGAAATATTTTGTTTCTCTTTTCACGAATAGCCTGTTGTATTTCCAGCTTTTTCTGCATTATTTTAGTGAAATAAATGGCTAAGTAAGTTACTTTATTGTGTTGGGTAAAGGACAAGATTATCCTTCAGGAGACCTTCTTTACTCTCCCTTTAATAATGTTTTGGGATCTTCTTTCTGCACCAGAAAGCAGAAGGAATGAAAGTACAGGTAGATAGAAGGAACCTTAGTGGTTCAATATTCCATCACTTCTGTAGCAGAGCAGCTTTGTAACACATAGGGGATTTGTAACACATACCCTGTTAAAGGGAAGTTTAGACTGACAATTTAAATGATCTGAGGCTTCTGATCTACAGAGATAAACAACTTGATGTTATTGGATGTAAAATTTGGGAGGGTTGTAGGAGCTGATTTGTCCATGTAAATTTTACACTGTCGACCTAAGTGGAAGCCTACACAATGAGTGGCCAGCGTACTCATGTTTCGTAACCTGTTGGTGATCAGGGTCCCATTCTTTACAGACCACTATTTGTAAGCAAAATCTTTTACACCATTTGCTTGAGAATAAAATAGTGGGACAGGAGTTGGGAGAGCAAATCGCTGCTTCTATCAGGAAGAAGCTACAGGAGCCTCAGGACTCACACCACCAGGTTCAGGAACAGTCACTACCCCTTAACAATAAGGCTCTTGAACCAAAAAGATAACTTCACTCATCTTCACTTGTGCCATCAATAAAATGTTCCCACAACCTATTAGACTCACTTTCAAAGACTCTTCATCTCATTTTCTCAATATTTATTGCTTATTTATTTGTTTATTTCTTTTAGTTTTTGCACTGTTTGTTGTCTTTTGCATGTTAATTGAATTCCCAAGTTGGTCTGGTCTTTCATTCATTCTTTGATTATTATGCTATTATAGATTTATTGAGTATGCCCACACAAAAATGAATCTCAGGGTTGTATATGGTAACATATATGTACTTTGATAATAAATTTACTTTGAACATTGAAATTATCTTTCTTTCTTTATCAATCTTTTTATTAATTTAAAAAGAGTACATATATATAAACAAGAAGAGAATTATCTCAAATATCTATATCAATAACAATTCATATAAAAGGTAAAATAAACATTATCAAGATCATACATAGTATTAATCTAATAGTATGTAATAAAGAATAAGATAATCGATTCTCTTATCATTCCATGAAAAGAAGAAAAAAGGTGAAGAAACTTTTATAATTTTAATATACATAAAAAACCCACTAAACAAAAAAAAACAAAAAAAGAGAAAAAAAGAGAACTGGGCAGCTCAAACTGAGAGTGAAAGCAAGAAAAAAGAAAAACTTTCTGATCAAATCCAACATTTCGAGAAGGTAACTGTAAATCAAAGCATATGAAAATATTGAATAAAAGGTTGCCAAGTCTCCTCAAATTTAAAGGATATATCAACTGTCCAACTTCTTATTTCCTCTAAACTTAAACAGGACATAATGGAAGTGAGCCAATAAAGAGCAGTAGGTGGATTAGATGGCTCTCCTAGCCAGTAAAGTTGTAAAAGCTATTAACCATTGAGCGGAAACAGGAATATATCCTGCTTCCGATGGAATGATCCCAAAAACTGCTGTAAGTAAATTCAGTTGTAGATTCAAATTCAAGACATTTGATAAAGTTTTAAAGACTTCTTTCCAAAAATTATCTATCTTGATACAAGCCCAAAACATAAAAGTAGCCACCTCAATATTACATCTGTCGCAAATAGGATTAATATTGGAAAAGATACGGGCTAATTTATCCTTTGATATATGCGCCCGATGCACTACTTTGAACTGTATCAAGGAATTATGGGCACAAATAGATGAAGTATTTAACAAATGAAAAATTTTATCCCATTGATTATCTGAAAGTGACTCTTGAAATTGCAATTCCCACGCAGCTTTAATTTTATCATTAGACAACATATGCAAATTCAATAACCATTTATAAATTATAGCTATCAGTCCTTTTTGAAATGGTTTAACCTGAAAAAGAGTATCTATTATATTGGGTGAATAAGCTGAGGGAAAATTTGGAAGTAAACTAGTAGAAAATTCCTAATTTGTAAATATCTAAAAAAGTGTGCATTAGATAGGTGGTATTTGGCCACTAACTGAGTGAAAGACATTAAACAATTCCCCATAAACAAATCTAAAAAAGTTACTATTCCTTTGGTTTTTCAAATTGAAAAGGTCTGATCGGAAATTGAAGGTCTTAAAAAAATTAAGATGGATTTTACTAGAAAGAACAAAATTATTAAAGTCAAAGAATCTATGAAACTGAAAACAAATTCTTAATGTATGTTTAATAATGGGATTAAGGTCTCGACTACCAATCTTAGAAAGCGAAAAAGGAACTCCCAGTAAAGAGGCCAAAGAATACCCCTTCACCGAGTTTTTCTCCAAATCCACCCATGAAGGACAGTCATGTATGTCTGAGAAATGAATCCAAAAAGAAATATATCGAATATTAATTGCCCAGTAATACATGCTAAAATTTGGCAAAGCCAGACTACCATACTTTTTTAATTTCTGCAGTAAAGGTTAACTCAATCTAGGATTTTTATTATTCCAAATGTAAGCTAGAATTATAGATCAAAAAGGATCTTAACATAGCCGTTGTTTCTTCCCATTCCATACACCTTGCTCATCTTTCCTGTGAATGGAATCTACGGAGCAGTGGAAATAATGATGGATAAACCTTCTATGGGTTTGGGTTGTTACTAGACATGGGCGATATGTGGAAATCTAAAGGAAGGAAGCTGAATAGAATGGAGCTGTTATATCCTGTGAAGCTTTGTGAGAACTTTCAAAGCCTCTGGTGTTGAAATGTGGTTTACATGTCTTTCTCTGAAGAACCAGTAAAGCAGATTGGTTTTGATTAAAATAGCTTGATTTTTGTTTGATTTGTTTACCTCCTAGTTCCTTGCTTTATCTGCATGTATCCTTCCAGACATTTGTAAGTGGGCTGAGAGAGGAAATGCAGGGCATCCTTGGTGGGAAATAATGTTTGTTCACAAGGGTAAGAATTTTCCTCAATTTTCAAGTTAGATATAATATTTGTGTGTTGGAAACAGAGGAAAAATGAAATATTGCTGGATTTTATTGAGGTGGATAAACACTACTCCTGGTACTTGAGCATCACTTGGTGATAATCATCTCCTATCCATATTTATTAGTTCTTTGTCGCACATGGCTTTATGCTAATTATCTACAGAAGCTGTAGGCAGCAAATGATGAGTTATGATAAGTTAATATTCTCTGTGAAGGTTTGGAATAGACCTTCCTGAAATAAAATTATAAATGTTTATAAACTAGTATGATGGAAAAAATGCACATTAGCAATGGAGTGGGATGATACATTGCTTTGAAATGAAGGTAATTGTTTTTGAAGTAAAATATTTTAATACTGTCCAAATTAGCTTACAGAATATTTATATTTATGAATATCATAGTTATGAATTAAATTCTATCAGTATTTGTTTCCAGCATTTAATGTAGTGCTCTTCCTTCTCTGATTATTTTTTTTTAAATAGAAAATTTCAGAGCTCTGGCACAGATAACAATCCTATTAAAAACTTACAGACAGCAGAAATCCTGTGCTTGAATCATATTTAGTGAACAGCCCAGTTGCTATAACTGCTTTAGAAGAAGCCTCTGTGTGAATTGAAATAGATGAGTCTGGGCATGGCAGATATTATCATGATTTTAAAGGATTTTAATTTCACTAAATGAAACTGCTATTTGTTTGAAGTCTAAAGATAGAACGACTGACTTTTCGATTAGAGGTTTGGCATATTGACAACCTCTTAAATTTCTAGCATGAGTCACGAACATGAATTCCTTCTTAAAGCTCAGCAGGTGGCTTAGAGAGAATAGGAAACACTGTTCATAAAGTTTAGTTCAAAGCCTTGTCTCTGATTTACTTCAGCATGGATCTTTCATACCAGGGTGTTTTCAGGAAAGTGTATGTTTGCAGAAAAATTGTGTATGTAGGGAATAAATAAACATTCAGTTTCTCAGTATTTCAGGAATTTCCTTGATTGGCATTGGATATGTGTTCACTTCATTCATCTCCTAAGCAAAGGAGTCTGTTTTGAGAATATGTTAGAACACTTTTGATGGATTTTTGAATGGAAATTTGTAAATTATATTTGCTGCTGCTATTTGGGAAACACATTTAACTGTTGGATTTAGTGTGAAATCCAGGGTCTACTGAATCAGTACCTTTCTAGATTTTAAATGAACCAGGGTTAGTAATGGTAAGGTTCCGAGGTACGGTTTGTATCCCCCGTATTTTGTCTGGGATCTCCTCATGGCTGAACTTATTCCAATGATGGATATTTCAGGTAGGTTCAAGGTTGGTTCCTTAGTGCATGATGAATTAGCTGACCACAGTCTAACAAGGATATCTTGGGGCTCAGTGCCCTACATGAGTATGAGGAAATGCAGATTAATGGAGTGTACTTGCTCAAAATGTGATAATTTCTGTTCTGGTTCATTGAAAGAGCTGTTAAATTAGTTTTAATCTTTTTTCTCCACAAGGCTGAAAATGTTTCCTACCAAAGAGATAACCAATTTGCTTTTGGAAGTTGCCGTTGAATTTGTTTTGATAATCATTTCAACTAGCACCTTACAGATTATAAGAACATACTGTGTAAAACATATTCCTCTCATCTTCTCTTTGGTTTTAATTATCTTAAATCTGCTTCCTCTGGTTATTAATCTCTTTCAGCACAGCATCTTTGTCAACCTCCATCCCCTCCCACTAAAATCTCCAGGTAGGTGGAAACACCACGTCATTTACAGGAATTCTGAGAATACAGTATTCCCATTTGGAATGAGGCAAGGAAAGGATTGCTTTGTGCAAAATATATCCTAATCATCACTTGGTGTTTGAGTCTTCCAACCTGATACTGGTCACTGGGCAGCTTATTAGAGGGTGACGAGTACACATGAAACCCAAAAGGTCAATTCTTGCAGGGAAGGTAATGTGGTACACTGCTTGTGTGGTGTACTTTAATAATCAATGTAATTGGCTTCATCTTTCTTCTTGAACTGTAAGTCAAAAATCTAGTATGATTTAAAAAGATGGTTCAGAAAGAGAATGTGATATGGGGTTTACGTCACTATAAACGATGATCATATATCTCTATATTTCCTTATTAGCAGGAGGCAGCACAGTTTTATGCAGGGGAGGTAATTTCTCATTAATGTAATGGAATTTTTGAGGAGGTAATCAAGACTGACTAAGGCAGGGTGGTCGATTTTGGCTATGTGGACTTTAAGGCTTCTTTCAAGATCTCGCGTGGTCAGTGGTTCCATATAGGGCACCACGTTAGCAGAGTGATTATAGCATGATGTAATAGCACACTATTATAATGGCAGCAGTCCAAGTTCATTTCTGCTGCTCTCTGAATGTTTGTACATTCTGTCTGGGACTGCATGGGTTTCTTCTGAGTGCTCTGGTTTCCGCCCACATTCTAAAGACATATGCGTTAGTAGGTTAATTGGTCACATGGATGTAAATGGGTGGCACAGGCTCGTTGGGCTGGGAGGGCTTGCCACCGTGCTGTATCTCTAAATAAATAAGGTTAAGGCGCAAGGCATCCAAGGAATGATGGTGAACTGGGTGATAGGAGGCAGAGCATAGTTTTGGATTAATATCTTTTCTTTCCATTAATATTTTTAATGGAAGTCGGGGATCAGTGCTGAGAATTTTGTTGTTTCTAATGTGTATAACTGACTAGGATGTGAATGAGTTTGCTAAGTTTACAGATTACACAAAAATTGGTTGAGTCATAGATTACAAAGGAGATTGTTTAAAGCTGGATAGGTCAGATGGTGGAGTGGTTTTAGATAGAATTCAGATAGAAGTTAGTGTGAGTTAATGCACTTTGGGAAATCAAATTAAGTTCAGACATACAAAGTAAATGGCAGGGATCTTAGGAATATTGATGGGCATAAAGTCTTTCAGGAGCAAGTCCATAACTCTGAAAGTGGGACATTGGTAGACAGGGTATATAAAAATATATTTGGCATGATTGCCTTCATGGGCCAAGGCATTTAGGGTTGGAACACCATGTTGCAATTGTATGAAATGTTCGTTAGATGGCACTTAAGAGTATTGTGTACAGCTCTGTTTACTGCTTCACAGGAAAGATGTAGTGGCCACAGAGTGATTGCAGAAGAGATATATTATGATGTTGCCTGGAATGGAGAGTCGTTGTTATAAGGTGATAGGCTGGGTTTATTCACACTAGAATGTAAGAAGCTGAGGGGTGACTGCACAGGGATTTGCAATGTTGAGGAGCATAGAGTCTTTTCCCCAGGGCAGGGGAGTCTAGAACTAGTTCAAGGTGAAAAGGAAGAGATTTAAGAGAGATCTCAGGGCAAGTTTTTCACTTGGAGGAAAGAGCTTACAGAAGGCTCTTGGCTAGATTCTTGGAAGAGAGTAGAGGGATACATGGCAACTTTGGAAAACTGGTATTAGCAAAGATTGGCACATTGGTTGGCATGGATAAGTGGGGTGTATGGACCTGTTTTCTATGTTATATGTTTTGGTGATTCTCTCTGATTAGGGTACCCATAGCAAAAGTGTAGTATTTGTTCTGTTGCTGAAAATAGAAGTGCACAGGACTGCTTATCCACCGTTTTGCAGGAACTGAAGAGTTCCAGATGGATTTTGCACCAATGTGAAAATATATCTGGAGCCAGATATGTCTCTGCCATGAGAGAAAGTCTGGGTTCTTATTTAACAATAGGTACAGGAAGAATGACTGTACATAATGTGATGACTTCTTGTAAAGGCCAATCCATAGCTCATTTTAGTGTGATCATGTGTGGAAATAAACAGAATCTCAGATTGGGAAGGGATGTGAACTTGAGTATTAGGTCTGATCCCCAGATTTATGGTAGTATTCTCACAGAGGTAATATGCACAATGTGGTTGTTTCCTAATTATTTTAGTAGCGTGTTGTGCCTGTTTAGTGCAAAAGCTTGGAAACGAATGTCCTTCTGTCACCTAAAGTCCGTATCCCTTGGGAATTGGGTATTGCCTGGGGAGTATTTTGTTACCTTTCTACCTGCTCAATAAAATGGGTAAAAATGCTGAGTTAATTAAAAAAAACTGCAGATATGTGAAATCTGAAAAGACTAGAATTACATCAGCCACCCTAACCTCATCCCATCAAACTCATTCCCCCACCCTCTCTGCATTTTCAACTCACTTCCTCTGTTCTGACGAAGAGTCCTTAAGCTGAAAGATAACTCTTTTTCTCTTTTCACCAATGCAGCACGATCTGCTGAATTTATTTTCACATTTTCTGTGAAAATGCTTTATTTACTTAACTGGATTTTCAAATGTGTCTGGCAATATTGCAACTTTTTGGATGGATTCAAGTGGTGAAAACAGCGTAACAATTTGTATTAAATTGTAACCTACTTTTGACTGAATGTGCAACCAGCCATATGTGTTTTAGTTTCTGCCCTCCTAGCTGGCAGTAGGATTGAAATGGAAAGGAAAGCAGTGAAAACCATCACCAGTCTCACAATTTTTAAAATGAAAGTTGCACCATTGATGCATGTGTCAGGTCCTGACTGTTTCTCTTGCTTTTCTCGATTTTGTTGAAGGTTCTCAATCGTTTTGAGTCCACTGTGCATTACCATTTTCTTTTCATTAATGATAGCCACTTCTCTCAATGGAGGTGAGCATTTTAGAGTTCAAAGTAAATTTATTCTCAAAGTGCATACATGTCACGATATACAACCCTGAGATTCATTTCCTTTTGGGCATTCACAGTAAATAAAAAGAAGCAATAGAATCATTAAAAATCTAATGCAATTTTGTAAACTGCAAGGAATTAATCTGCTACCTATAAGGAAACAAATTGGTGTGCTCTGTAGTTTGTGATATCTGCAACACCTCTTGACTATTTTAATGTCAGTCTTGAGTTGATTCATTTGGTGTCACAAGTGGATTAACTGAAATAGGAATTCAAGGAAAATGTGTTATTGCAATGTGTGTTAAACTCTTGATAATATATAGAGTAAACAGTCTCTTGTAGTATGATTCTCTCCTAGCCAAATGCAGTAGAGAAAACTTTTTGTAGCTTGAAAGGTCGGCTGCATCAGGTGAAAAGGGGTGGTGGGAATTCCTCAAGTTAGAAATAACATGAAAATAACAGCCAAACTGAATAAAGTAACTTAATTGCTTCTAGTCCTGATTATTGTAGTTACTACCTCAACTCCATGAAGGAGAAATGTTTTTTTGCGTATCTGTGCCACTCATGCTCTGCAAGTTACAAGCAAATAATGCCATGTCTTGGTGTTTATTATTGTCAAACATTTTGTGACCAATCCTGTCTCTTCTTGTTGATAATTCACTTAAATTCAATAATAGTTCACTTGATCAATATGGGGAAGTATTTTCCAAAGTGTTGTGTGACATGAGGTTTCTGTCTGATTCTTTTGATTGATCTGCATTTTTCTCAGCATAGCATGAGGTCCCAATGATTCTTGCAAACTGGATGTGTGTACATCAATTTCCTTTCATTGGTGGTTTTCTTTTAGGGGCAAATTTACTTGGCACAGTGTTCAAATAATAGGTTTAATAGGATTTCTGTCCTTGTTTGTCATCCCTGAGGGAGGTGACGTGAACTGGGTGTAAGAGTGCTGTAGTATGAATAGCCTGGTGCACTTGCAAAATAATACACTTCCATTTTACATTCTTCTGGCTGTGAATTTGAGACATTGAGTTGACAAACATTCAATGTTATCACAGTGTACTATAGTTTAAAAATGATTCTTTAGTTATTTATATACATCGTTTCTGAGGTAGCTACTGAACAGGAGCCAGATTGCTCATGTTAATTTTGTTTTTCAAATGAGTGTCTGAATTGTTTTTGAGTTGCAAACCTCTACTATTTGTATGGCACTTCTAATGTTCCAAAATCTACCAAAGATGCTTCACAACGATATTATCAGATTAGCGGTGGATCATTTAAGGATTTGTATTTGGTTGCATGAACAGAAGATTGATCAAAGAGGAGTGCTTTAAAAAGAGCACAGTGAACTTGAACAGTTAAGTTGTTTAAAGAGTGGATTTAGAGTTAACAGGATAAAATGTTGATCATATGATCCTATTTGCGGGCATTATTGAAATATGTTGCAATTAAATTTCTATCTCAGAGGATAGCCATTGATTTCTCTAACTTTGGTAACCACTCTCCTCTGTTTTCCACCCTCCATCCTTGTTTTCCCTTATCCCACTAGTCCCTTTAACTCTTCTCTTTTCCCTCCCCATCCTCCCAATCTACCCATCGCCTTCTAACGGTTCCTCTTCTCACCTCCTTCTCAATTCCATGGTGCATTGTCCTTTCCTGTCAGATTCTATCTTCTTCAGCCCTTTGTCACTTCCACTTATTGCTTCTCAGCTTCCGATATTACTCCCGCTCTCCGTTGCCTAGCTATCTTCCTCTGCTCAACAGAATTCACCTATCACCCACCAACTTTTGCTCCAGTTCCTTTCATACTGCTTATCTCTGCTCTTTCCAGTCCCGATGAAGGGTTTCAACCCAAAACATTCACTGCCCATTTCCCTCCATAGATGCTCCTTGACCTTCTGGGTTCCTCCAGCATTTTTTGTGCTTCGTTCCAGGTTTTCAGCATTTGCAGTTTTTCTCTTGTCCTCATTATGCTACTCAGTCCACAGGGATTCACGTAGAGTGCAATCAGCCTCTCCAATGATTTGATACTCTGTCACTAGACTCACTGGTGAGGAGGGAGGTCAGATTTGCTATCGTCTGACCTCCAGCTTGCTGTGGAACCATTTGGACATGATTTCAGATGGAATATGATCCACTTGGAGCTGACTCACTGCCCTTTGGAGCTCTCATGGATCAGTGAGATCTGACCCATTAAAAGCCTGCATTTCTGGATGCCAGTTCAGTGCACCATTCTAGTCATTGTGCTCCTTTCCCTTTACCTGTTAACATTGGTTTCACTTTGTAAGATTGACCTTTGCCTCTTCAAAAGCTGGTAAGTACAGAGACATTTTTTTTGATAATTTTCTCCTAGTATTGTCACTTCATTGTAAGTGTCAGAACGTATGGTGAACTGTAGATTATTTTGAGAAGTTTTGACAATGGTGACCATATTTTGCAGAAAGATTACAAGTTCACTTCTATAAAACACATCTTCTGAAGTTTGTAGTATTTGATCGATTGTTATGAGAGGAAATGGGCAAATTTTGATTAATTCCTTTTGCTTAGATGACTTGAACCAAACCTAGACACTGTCGGATTTTCTCTGTGACTTATGAAGGCTGAACTGCTGTGTTGTTCAATGAATAATTAAAAGCATGCGGACACAGTACTGCTAAGGAACTGGAAGCTCGGTGAGCACCATTTTCTTGAATGAATTAGCAATTTTTAGGATTGAGCAACAGGCACCCGTTCATTTTTGACAGCAGAGTTACATTTTAGCATCTGACTTTTAATTTGGAATTCAAAAATACTTGATGTTGATTTTCTCTGGATAGGCTTAAATCACATTAAAATTATAGCAACAGACTGTCTCCAAGCCATAAATATTTTCAAACATTTGGTCGCAGAGCTGTGGTAGTTGTGGATCAATATTTCCAAATGTTTGTACAGTACAGTCAATTTTTGCCTTTCACATTTTTTTAAATTACCATCATTTTGGGTGGTAGAGAAAAAGTCTTTTGTTACAGACTGGCAATGCAATTGGATTAACCTTTAAAAGCTGGATTTTATTTTACCAAGTAGAAGAGATTGAGGTTACTCATTTCCTATTTTTTTTAAAGAATTGCTTCTTCCTGGGAATAGATCTGTGGGAATTTGTCCAAAGGGTATTTCTTGAAATTGAAGCTGCATTGTTAAAATGAGATATATTTAATGGCTCTGTTTGTACATTCTGTAAAGTCAGTGTTTAAATCAACACTGTGTCTGAGGCAGATTTCACACCAAAGAACATGGATGCAGGGTAGCATAGTCTGGTAAGGATATCACAGTATTTTCTTGGAGAGCAAAGAAAAGTAAGTAGTATTGTAGTAGGTATCTTATTATATATGTATAAGATATGAAAGTAAAAGAAAAGTATGGCTACATTTCTTATTTTCTTTAGAAAATTGACTAATTAAACCTGCTTATTCTCTTGTCCATGGTAAAAGCCTGTACTTGCATTGTTGAACTAAGGATGGCTTTCAGTGTCTACTAAATCCAGGGTTCCTGTTGTGATTAACAGAGTTACTCGTAAACATCAGTGAATCCTTGGAATAGCTCATAGAGAGAAGTTCGTACATGATGGACTGTGGCAGTGCTTTGGGGTGGCTGTAGGCAGGTAGGGGCTGAGACTGTGGTGGAAAAGGGTTCAAGTTTGATGAGATTTCAAAGGGAACACATTACTAGGCAATGGGGTTAGGGCAGAGAAAGTATTAAGTATAAAGTCAGATTTTCACCTCAAATTTTTCACCATTTTTTTCCCTAGGGAATTCCTATAAAGAATGTCCAGTGTAGACATTTTTGAAGTGTTCCCAATCTTGCCTGTTCTGCCAGTTGAGAGCCCAAGCACCAGTGTCAATCGACACCCATTTATGGCTTGAGAGGAGATCAAAAAGTTCCAAGCTCCTTTATTCTACGCTTCCTCTTGCTAAGATAATATGACACTCTCGGGTCCTTTCTAACTGCTGGTTGTGGAGTTCACTGGGCAGCAATTGTTGATATCTTACTTGAATTTTAGAGGTTAACAACTGTACAATGTTTGAGTTCCATTGGGAGAGAAGCTTGTGACTGAGGTTACCTTGGTAATGAAAAACTTGATTATCGTTTCCCACATGATGTATTGTAAATTTTAGTTCCTAGAAAGAAAACATGCTAGGAGAGAGATTAAGACATCATTCCTAGCTGCTTTTTTTCTTCAAATCTGTTGAAAGTGTAATATAATCAGGTATAATTGTTATGTTTTCACCTTGGAGCTGCTCATGGGAACAATTGCCAATCAAAAGCAGTAGATACTGCTCTGGTCTTCTTCCTGGGCAGTCCCTCGGGGTCAAGGATGACTTGTATCCACTTGGTTTCAAAACAGGTGATCAGGCTATTGTGCAACTCGTAGGTATTGCAGGAGGTGGTGGACAGTGTGGTTGGTGGATAGTTTCTGAAGAGGTTTTTATTGCTGCTTTGTGTCTTCCTGATGAAACAAATCAAGGTTCTCAGTGCCTTACTAGATGTTCCTTCTACAATTGTGATTGGTCACAAGGTAGAGAGTCCCACAAGTTAGTGAGGATGTAACAATTTGCTGAGGCTTCTTTGAAGTATTCCCTGTCTCTGGTAATGACCTGCCATGATGGAACTTAGAGTAGAGTGAGAGAGAGAGAGAGTGTGTGTGTGTGTGTGTGCACGCGCGCGCTACTATTTTGGTCTGGGAGAGACTGTTATATTGTTATCATCAATATAATTTAGTACAATTTCATGGTTGTGCTGCAAAATCTGAAATCATTTTGTAGGCTATTTTTATTTTTGCTTATGTTGATGAGATTCTAATTTTGCTGTTTTGATTTCTTCTACTTGTATATCTATATTCAAATGTTATGCAGAGATATTAGCAAAGCATTTTTTAGCTTCTTCATTGCCAAGGAATTTGAAGTAATTACTGGTGTGCATATTTAATTATTTTGCTTTTTCAATTGTATTATCTTGCATTATGGATATTCATTGCATTGGGTATAATTTGACATGAACTGTATTGAGATGTGCACTGTAAAGTTAAAGTTTAAAGTTAAGTTAACTTTAAGTTAAGCTTAAAGTTCATTGAAGGCTTAAAAATTGTTCAATTGTCAAAGCAGTTTTTATGATTAAAATTTTCCTGCTATCTGGATTCCTGCTTTACAAATCTATTTTAGTTTAGCTGGATAAAAATAAATGTATTGTACATTTCCAGGTATATTTTTTATACACACTTTTTTTTCTTTTAAAGACGAAATCTCTCCGGGAAATGTATGGGACTCCAAAAATCGAGGTGTAAATGGAACCCAGAAAGGGCAAATTGTGTGGCGGATTGAGCCTGGTCCATACTTTATGGAGGGTAAGAATAAATTACTTTGTACTTTGTGATTCTAAAGGCAACCATATAAGCTGCTTTTGTACAAAATTTTTAATGGCACTAAATATCCCGTGGCTTTCTCAGAACGTAATCAAATCAAGTTTGATTCTAGGTCGCTCAAGAAAACATTGCAAATGTTGATTTAAAAAATTGGGGTTTTAAGGAGCATCAGAAAGGAAAATCATTTGAGAACTGGCAAAGGCAATGAATCCTTTAAAACATCCAGCAAAGTTGATGAAGGCATGACTACATGGACTCAAGAAAGGGAAATGACAAGGTTCTGCATCGGTGGTTGGTCATGAAGATTTCAGTTTCTTGGTATTCAAGCTGAGGTAGTAAATTGGATTAGACATTGGCTTTGTGGGAGAAGCCAGAGAATGGTAATAGATGGATGCCTCTCTGACTGGAGGCATGTGACTAGTGGAGTGCCACAGGGATCAGTGCTGGGTCCTTGTTATTTATCATATATAATCACTGATCTGTATGATAATGTGGTTAACTGGAACAGAAAAATTGCAGATGACCCCAAGATTGGGGACAGTGAGGAAGACTATCAGAGCTTCCAGCAGGATCTGCACCAGCTGGAAGAATGGCAGATGAATTTAATGCAGACAAGTATGAGGTGTTGTGTTTTGGTAGGACCAACCAGGGCAGGTCTTGCATAGGGAATGGTGGTGCGGTAGAACAAAGGGACCTGGGAACACAGGTCTGGGAATAGGGTCATAAAGAAAGCTTTTAGCACATTGGCCTTCATAAATCAAAGTATTATGTGCAGGAGATGGGATGTTGTGTTGAAGTTGTACAAAGGATTCATTGTTTTAGCCTGCTGTTGCCCATACAGAATGTATTTCTTCTTATCTTAACTCTACTCTCCTTGTCCAGTCCCACATCACTAATCTCCTTCAGTTTCCAATTTCCTGGCGCTTGCCATCTCATCTTCATAATGGATGTCCAGTCCACCTGGACCTTCATCCCAGGGTGTGGGGAACTTCCACTTCTTTCTTGAACAGAGACTCAATCACTTCCTTCCATCACTATCCTCTTTTACCCCTTCTTAAATTAAATAACTTCTTCAACTCCACTGACCCTTTCTAAGTGAAAGGCGTAGCTTTGGGAATTGGCATGGGTCTGTCTCCTCATTGGTTATATGGAACAGTCCTTGTTTAAGTTCTTTTCAGACCCTCTTCCTTCACTCTTTTTAGTTTCATTGCATTGATGACACAATTGGGACGCCTCTGTTTGTACTAAACTCAAATTTCATTACCCCTTGTGTCAATTTCCATCTGCCTTCATTTTAATGTGGACCATATCTGACTTCTGTTTGCTTTCTTGATATCTCTGTCTCCATCTTGGGGATTAAGTTAGCTGCCAATGTTCATGTAAGCTTACTGACTTCAGTAGGTCTCTTGACTAAATTTCCTACCTAACTACTTTGCTCAAGGACTCTGTGACATTCTCCCAGTTTATCTGCCACTTTTGTGTCTGCTACATATTGCACTCTTCCACATCAGTGTCTTTGAGGTGCCTCCCTTTTTTAAAAAAAACAATAGCTTTGCCTCTGCTAAAGTTGACTGGCCTCTTTGTCTCCTCCATTTTTCTCGCTTCTACTATTGTACACACTCTCCTTGCAACCCAAATAACAATAGGATTCCTCTGATTCTCATCTTTCATGCTACTAGTGTCTGTATTTTCTCCCACCTTCAATGTTCTGTTCACAACTGTCCCCTTTCCTCTCATTTGGGTATTCCAAAGAGACTGCTTCCTTTTATCTTTATCAGATACTTCTCTTCTCATAGCAACTTCCCATGCAGCACACATAAAATGCTGGAGGAACTCAGCAGGCCAGGCAGCCTCTATGGAAAAGAGTAGACAGTCAATGTTTATCAGGACTGGAAAAAAGGGATGAGAAGTTGGAGCAAGAAGGTGAAGGTGGGGGAGGGATAAAGCACCAGGGAGGTAGTAGGCAGAGAAGGAGATACTGAATATTAATTTCTCAAATTCCAGTAATTGTTCCCCCCCCTTTCCCATTTCCCTCCCTCTGGTGCTTCTCGCCCTTCCATGGTCATCCACCCTCTCCTATCAGATTCCCCCTTCTCCAGCCCTTTATCCCTTTCACCTATTAACTTCCCAGTTCTTTACTTAACCCCTACCACCTTGTACTTCTTACTCCGCTCCTCCCACCTTCTCGCTCGAATTTCTTATCCCTTTTTTCCAGTCCTGATGAAGGGTCTTGGCCCGAAATGTCGACTGTTTCCTCTTTTTCATAGATGCTGCGTGGCCTGCTGAGTTCCTCCAGCATTACGTGTGGATTTCTTGGATGTCTGGCTCTTGCAGATATTCTCGTCTTTGAACTTGCCGCGCTACTGGACGACCAGTACTGGACCCATTCTGTTTTACCTCTTCACTACCAATCATCTTAAGACCCAAACGGTCATTCCGGGTGAAGCAGCAAATCACTTGGACTTCTTCCACTTTAATATATAGCCGTCAATGCTCACATTAGAACGGAGAAAGCAAAAGCATATTGTATGATCACGTCTGCACTCAATATGCAAGGGTTTCCCAGAGCTTCCTATTACCTGAATACCTCATTCGTCTCTCACTTTCTCACAGTTTGACCGCCGTTGTAACCTTGAGGAACAGCATCTCAACTTTCATCTTGGGATCTCTCTCTTTTCTATTTTTTAAGTAGCAATTAGCTAGGCACCTTTGGTCTGCATCCTTTCACAGACATTCCCTTTATCCTCTCTATCCTTTACTCTCAGTAATGTAAAATACACTTCCCCCCACTTTTCCAAATTTATGATAGGTCCTTCACTCAACAAGTCATCTCCTGTTTATTTTCTCATTGCTGTTGCTAGACCTGCCGACTGCCTCCAAGGTTTTTGATGGTGTGGTTGCCGTACCACCTCGTTTGCTTCGAAAAATTACTGTCTTGTTCAATTGTCAGAGGAAGAAGTTTGTTTTAAAAGTAGTGTTCTGCAGGGATCCGTTCTGGAGCCTCTGTTCATTGTGATTCTTATAAAAGACTTGGATGAGGAAGTAGGTGGGTAGGTGACTGAGATTGCAAATAACACAAAGGTTGGTGGTGTTGTGGATAGTGTTGGAAGGTTGCCGTAGTTACAGTGGGAGGCAAACTAGGGCAGTGAAATAGCTGATGGACTTCCATCCGGAAAAGTGTGAGGTGATACACTTTAGAAGATGGATAAGTGACAGGATACTTAGCAGTGTGGAGGACCAGAGCGATCTTTGGGTCCAAGTTGATAGATCCCTCAAAGTTGCCATGCAAGTCGATGGGCTGGTTAACAAGACCTATAGTGTGTTGATTTCAAGAGCTGTGAGGTAATGTTGCAGCTCTATAAAACTCTGGTTGGATCAGAAAATTGGTTGTCTCATGGGAAGGATGTGGAAGTTTTAGAGAGGGTGCAGTAGAGATTTACCAGACTGATGCTTAGATTACAGAAATGCCTTATAAGGAAACATTGTGCAAGATAGAAATTTTCTCTTTCGAGTGATGGAGGATGAAGTTGTCGTGATAGAGCTGTCTAAGATTTTGAAAGGCGTAGATTGAGTGGGGTTCCGAAAGTTTCTCATAGCCAGGGCTGGTAGTGTGGATAAGCTCCCACTATCTATAAAGGCTCTCAATGGTGTTCATTTCAAATAGCTTCTCACAACCAAGTCCAGCTCCTGGCCTTCACATGTGGCTTAGCTACTAAGCTTGGCCGAACTATTTCTATTGACAGGAGATGGGGCAAAGGTGGGTTACATACACCTTTTAAAAACCAGTTGTTTTGAGCAGATGGGGCTCATCAGCCATGGTTGGCAGCTCATCTAGGAGACAAAAGCTCTGATCACAAACCTCTGCTGCTTTGCGCTATACCCACTTATGGGGAAGTTTTCGGGAGTAAACCCCAATGAAAAATACAGAGCTGGAGTCCTTAAGGCAGTCCTACAGTTAGTTCAACGCTGACTGGTGACTCCTGTGATGCTGAAGGTGCCAAACTGTGTCGGTCACTGCCGTTCCTTTGGATTCTTCAGCTGCGTGCAGAGCGGAAGGTTGCTAGATGGGCAACAGCTTGCTCTCCATATTATACTGCCCTGGCTTGTGTATCACGTAGACAGCTGAGACGCAATATCCATGGTCGACCCCGACCAATGGAGGGCCTCAAGATTGAGTGTACAGCTAGTGCCCTTTCCCAAGGTGGCAGTGGCCAATACTAGAGAAATCGCCTTTAAAGTGAATGGATGAAAGGTTAGGGAGGGATGGCAGAGGTAGGTTTTTTTTTTACACAGAGAGGTTGGTGCCTGGAACACACTGCTGAGGATCAGAATAGAAGCTGATACAGTAGGACCATTTAAGGTGCACATGAATGTAACAAAAATGGAGGGAAGGGTTAAACTGATTGTGGAGTAGGTTGAAACAGGTTAGCACAACATTGTGGACCCAAGGGTCTGCACTGTGCTGGACTGTTTTATGTTCTTTTAACCTCAACAAAAAAAGCCTGGAATCTGGTCATAAAGTAACAATCCTTGGAGATTCCCTTCAAATGGAATTTTCTGTATAGTTGAATGAAGGTCTGAGTGATTCCTTTAATATAAAGTTAATCCCCTGAACGCAATTGTTCTGAAACCTAGGTTGGATTGTTAACTATGTATGCATACTGAATGCTTTGCTTTTTATTATTTATAACTTGGATTAGGCGTTATTCATGTATTGCGGGTAGATTCAAATGTGAACTGTCAGAAAAGATGAGGATTACTTTGTGAAGTGTCAATATCTTCAAGGACTTTGGAGGGAAAGAGCAGGAGGTGGGGCTTCTGGATTTTTGAGCTGACAATGTTGATGTATGTTTTTTTTTATGGGAGGAAAGCTTATAATTTCACCTGAGATGAAATGAAGTTCAATCTCATTAACCACCATCTAGTTCAAAGTTATAAAATAAGATTGCCTTTACTAAGTACATTGCCACGTCATTTACATCATGTTAAATCATTGTGTCTTTAAACCTTTGAAATCCTTGAAAGAAGTGCAGGGGCTCATTGTCAATATTCACACAGGCTTTAATGTTAAAGAGATGCTTAAGAGAACAGGAAATGTCATTTGCAATGCGTACAGATCTAACTACTCATAGAAACTCAGGGGTAGGTGCTTGTAGACAAGTGACCGGACATAGACCAGACTCTGTGGAGCATTTTTCTGTGATGAGTGGTACACACAGATTTTTAAGCAGAGATGATTCTAAAAATAAAGACTAGCATAGGTTCTCTTGGGGATATTTCCTGAAAGAATGCATTTCATTTAACTTTGAAAAGTTTTATCACTCAACTAACTAGAACAGTCTTAGCTGGAGTCGCAGAAAAAACGGAATTGATTAACACATGTTGCCTGTGTCACTGTGTAATTAAAAGATATCTGTTTTGAAATGTGTTAAGGACACAAGGTATCCTATATATTCATGGAATGAGTTTTTAACAAGTTGAAGGTACATGGATTGGGTATTGACCATGCTTGTGTTATATTATTGCGACGAGAGTCTCAGGAGTTGGTACATACTTCAGCAATGTTCCAGTTTAAAAAAATATACAGAATGGAATATGAGCAGGCATTAGGAGTCCTAATATAGAATCTGTGTAAACATTTTTTGTGCACTCTCTGCAAATTTAAATTATTTGGTTTAGAAATGGCCTACAAAATTTCTAACTTCAAATTGAGGATGTGATAATTGAACCTTCTTGAATTGTATTCTTGAATCACAAATTTCTTGCAGCTGAAAGGCCTTAAATCTGGCTTTCCGATAGTAGAACTAACCACACAACCATGTTCTAGGCGGTGTTGAATTGTGAAGGGATCACATGCCTTTTCATGTTCAATGTGAGGGCAGAATCTACCTCTATCCTTTTTTTTCCAGCACTGGTGAAAGCTAAAGCAGTTTTTTCTTGCCTTGCTGCAAATGAGTCATTAAAATGTAGCTTGCCCAGTTTAGAACCTCAGTCATAAGGTTTGCCCTTTGAAAGGCAATGCCAGAAATAACTTAGAAACTTAAGACCACAGATGAGAGAAAATCTGCAGTTGCTGGAAATCCAAGCAACGCACACAAAATGCTGGAGGAACTCAGCAGGCCATTCAGCATCTATGGGAAAAAAAAGTACAGCTGGTATTTTGGCCTTGCAGCCTGAAACGTTGACTGTACATAGATGATGCGTGGCCTGCTGAGTTCCTCCAGCATTTTTGTGTGTGTTGGTTAGAAATTTCAGACCAAGGTCCTTAAAACAGTGCAGTGTTTTTCTCAAGAGGAAAAGTGTTCCCTTCTCTCCCACTAAAGTTATTTTTATTTCACAAATTACACAAGGTCTGGCTTCCATAACTCAGTTTGAGATTAACTGTGTGAGTAAAGCAGGGTAAACATATCGCTAACATACATTCAGTGCTGTACCTTATTTGTAACAAAGTTGTTGAGAGCAAATGACCCCAAAATTAATATATCCTTTAATTGATCTTGCTTTCTTTGACAGTGCTTTGCAGGGAATGAGAAATATTCATTTATTTTGTTCTTCCAAAATTACATAGATTTTTAAATAATCAAAGTCATGTTTATTGTCTTGTGTCTATGCATAGGTGCAATGAAAAATGTGCATGTTGTATGCAACATAATATATAATATAAATAATAATATATGCATCTGAGAAGTTTATGTAATAACCAATTACCTTTGAAGGGCAATGGCAAGGTGAGTTATGTTATTGTCCATTTCTTTAGAGATTCTGTTTTTTTTTCTGGAGGATATCATGATTTCTCTGTTGATTTTAAGTGTTACAAGCTATTTCATCTGTGAATGTATGTCAGAAACTGAAGCTGTGATATTAGTTTAAGAGTAATTTTGTTGATACCTGCTGTAAAACCAGGGCAGTTGCTTCATATCTAAATGAAATAGTTAAATGTTAAAAAAAACCTTCAAAAGGGCTATAATTTCAAACATATATACATATATAACCTGCAGACTATTCTATTAACATATAAATTTAAATATGTAAGTTGTGGTGAATTCAATAAACTTTTGGTATATAATATATGTCAATTTCCCAACCAGAAAATAGATTGTCCTTTCAGTTTAGTTGCTTTGATAGTGACATTTCAATCAGACTGTGAACTAATGAAAGGCCTTCTGCTCACAAAGCACTGTGCAGATGTACAGGATCTAAAATAGAATCATGGGACATCCTGAACTGGCTCAAGCTTATCTTCAGTCTGGACAGTAGGGTTTCTCTGCCAAGTGTCATTAACTAGTGAATTCACTGCTCTCTAGTCAACCAGTGAGGTTGTCATAGTAACTTGGAGGGACTTTTATATTGGATTGGTCAATAGTGCAGATTTGTGTACAAGAAAAGTTAAGAAGCAGGTAAGATGTGCTCAGCAGTTCAAAACAATAGTGAATCGTTTTGAGATGACAGTGGGAAAGACCTCTTTTTGAACTGCATAGCAAACAATAGTGTAGAAAGCATGAATGATGTGATAAATTCCTAGAAAATATTTTATGTGGAATTGGCAGTGATAATGAGAAACCGTGCCAGAAATCATTGAGTTGTTTTGAAGCTGTTGGTCAATAGGCTTCTGCCTTACCTTCAGACTACAAGAAGCACAATCCAGTGGCTCTAGGTTGGGAAGGTGATCCCTTTCCTTCTGCCAGGATTGTCCAGCTTCCGTCTAGTGTATCAAAAGAAATTTTCACTTCTTCAACATATTTGGTGTTTAACACTTCAGGTGACATATTAAACTTAATAATATTATACGTATGTGGAATAATTTCTATTACGTACCAGAAATGAATCTAAGATTGTGGGGGACCCAACATTTCACCGTTGTGTGGCATTGTAAATGGACCTATCAATCCTCTTCCTACATGCCCAACTAACAGTTTGCATTTCACTGTTAACCAACACCAGTGCCAAATACATTAATAACATTGCTACCAGTTGCAAAATAGAAAACCATAGTGTTACTACTATGAAGGTGAACTTCATTTAGAATTTGAGATTTGACGCTTGTGGCATTTGAGCAAAAAGAATGTTCTAACATGATCCTCTGCATGGTAAAAACACAAAGTAATTGTCGCAAAACCCATTAAATTCATGAAGGCTAAGCTGACTTAGGTATTCTAATTTATTGTTATTTCCAGGCTGTGTGAAGGTTAATGTCACATCCTGCAGGATGCAATTACAGGTTAAAACATAACACGTACTTACAGCCCCTGAAATCTGCACCCCTTTACTGTAAAATCATAAATTAACTTTTCTGCCAAACATAATATTTCATTTGAATGCTGAAAATATTCTGAGAGAAAATCCATAACCTCTAGGTAGTGATTCTCAAATGGAGTATGATCTTACAGACAGGAGTGGATTTTAATGTGGTCCCTGTGATACGGCTAGAGGCAGGTAAGCTATGCTTCCTGTCCAGCTCATGAAAGCAGTCAAAAGCTTGAAACATTTGGATGGGGTTGGGTTGCCATATCTGAGACAAGCTCCTTGAGTGGGCATACAGAGAACATGATGAATGCTCTTGCAATAAAACTGTCCAACTACCATTGAGGTCGTAGACACAAGAAATTACACATATGCTGGAAATCTTGAGCAACGCACACAACATAATAGAGGAACTCAGCAGATCAGGCAGCATCTATGTAGCAGAGATCACAGAGAGGGACTTCATCAGTCCTGATGAAGGATCTCAACCTGAAATGTGGACTATTTATTTCCCTCCGTAGATGCTGCCTGACTTGCTGAGTTCCCGCAGCATTTTGTATTTGTTGCTTCAGTTGAAGTCTGGTTTGGGGAAGTGCTGCTATTTGATGTGAACATGGGGGAGTCGGACATGAACAGGTAAATAATCCTGGCCCCACAAAATTCCTTAATCTACCAATCCTGTTTTTTTTTTACAGAGAGTTTCTAGAATTAATGTTTTAGGTGGTTCCATGGCCAATCACGTTTTTGTTTCAGCGATTGAAAATGCATCTGGGTTCTGTCGATGTTACACAATCCATATATGCATTGATTACTGGGGCTCCTCTGTCAGAAAATTTAAGAGGGAAGTGGCTGTGTCCAATATAAGACAATAAGACGTAGGAGCAGAATGAGGCCATTCAGCCCATTTAGTCTGCTCCACCATTCCATTGTGGCTGATCACCCCCCTACACCTGCCCTCTCGCCATATCCTTTGACGTCCTGACCAGTCAGGAAACTATCAACTTCCGCTTTAAGTGTACCCATGGACTTGGCCTCCAACGCAGTCTGTGGCAAAGCATTCCACAGATTCACTACTCTTTGGCTAAAATAATTCCTCCTTATCTTTGTTCTAAAAGGTCACCCCTCAATTTTGAGGCTGTGCCCTCTAGTTCTGGATACCCCACCAGAAGAAACATAATAGGAAATATGATAACAAGAAAAGGGCAGTGAGTTCTGCACTGAATACTGTGGCCACAGGAGATATTCAGAACGAGGGTCCCTGTGGCAAGTGACTTACCTTCTGATGTCACTGACCTTCATTTTTGTCGAACAATCAGTGACTGGTGGAGAGCGTGGGAGGAGGGAGTGATTATTTAAAACAATTAGTAGAAGCATTGGGACAAATAGAAACATAGAAAACCTACAGCACAATACAGGCCCTTCGGCCCACAAAGTTGTGCCGAACATGTTCCTACCTTAGAAATTACTAGGCTTACCTATAGCCCTCTATTTTTCTAAGCTCCATGTACCTATCCAAAAGTCTCTTAAAAGACCCTATTAGATCCGCCTTCACCATTGTTGCCAGCAGCCCATTCCATGCACTCGCCACTCTCTGAGTAAAAAAACTTACCCCTGACATCTCCACTGTACCTACTCCCCAGCCCCTTAAACCTGTATCCTCTTGTGGCAACAATTTCAGCCCTGGGAAAAAACCTCTGACTATCCATGTGATCAATGCCTCTCATCATCTTATACACTATGCAGGAACTGGTGCAAATTTTACTTGGAAAGACTTACTGCAAATTGTTTTCCCAGATCTAGTGTACTTGCAACCAACAGAAGCTTGTTTTGTTGAATATTTCTTCAATCAATTTGATTGGACCCTCAGTGAGTGAGTGAGACCTCCATCAGTCAGGGTCGACCATGTTTGTTGCATTCTAGCTGTCTAGGTACACAAGCCTGGGCTGTACGATAGGAAGAGCAAGCTGTAGCTCATGTAGCAAGCTTTCCCTCTCCATGCATCTGATGAACCGAAAGGAACGTCAGAGACCAATGTAGTTTGATACTAACAGTGTCGTAGGAGTTGCCAGTCAGTGTTGAACTCAATGTAGGACTACCTTAAGGACTTCAGTCTGGAATTTTCCCTTGGGGTTTCCCCATGAGTGAGTTTAACTGCAATCTAGCGGAGATTTGAGATCAGAATTTTCCTTCTCCTAGATGAGCTGCCAACCATGGCTGATGAGCCCCATCTGCCCTAAGGACCCTTAATGAAACTGTCTCTTAGTGCCAGATACAAGAAGAGAGCTTCCTGTTACCATGAGATGGGAATGTTTTTTTCTGCCTTGTACTTTTTCTTTTACAAAGCCTAACTGAATGGATAAATACTGCCCAAATGGATACCTTAAGTTTGATGAAAATATCTGTGACCTGTTGTTATTATATTACAGTTGCTTTCCATGCAAGTTACAGTGTAGAAACTGTACATACTAATTAAATTCTCATCACTCATTACTCAATAGCAAAAATGCAAGCCAGATTTTCCATCACATATTGGGAAACCTTTCTATCTTTGTACTGCCCCTGTGGTATCCTTGGTAGCATATATTGGTAAATAGAGCATAAGTCTCAAATGAAGCGAAAGCTAGTTATACATGTGCTTACGAAAACAGTGCACTCTATAAATCTGACCCACTGGTACGTGCTGCTAGTGGCTGTGGCTTGCTACCATCTCTAAGGTGTAAAATCAATGCTATCATTAATGGTGCTATCATTGATAATCACAGTGTTGGATGCAAAGTAATCCAATGGTAGAATTTCACCCAGCTCAGAGGGAAATGGGACCATATTAAGCTTTAGCAGTAGTGTTAAGTAGCACCCGCTATGTATTTGTACAACTTTTACAGAAACGGTGGCAATGTATTCTGAATGCTATTGTTGGAATTTGTAGCACAGGTTCTACAAACTGTTTTTCTAATAAATAGTCCTGTTCTTCTGTAATCATTCAGAGCTCATCCATTTTCTCTCTTTGCTCCTCAGCTGAAACTAAAATCTGTTTTAAATACTACCATGGTGTAAGTGGAGCACTGCGAGCCACCACCCCATGTATCACAGTAAAAAACACAGCTACTATGGTAAGTAGGGCACTGGCACATTGTTTTTATTGGCTTGGTCTAATACGAGTATATGTGGAAAATGGTTGGAGATCTACATCTTTTCAAATGGCAGCTTGACCAATTGGAAATGTTTTTATATTGCTAAGTTAAAGAGGGCTGAAGGTAATACAATAAGAGCACTAAATAAGTTTCTAGTAATTGCTATTTCTTCACTGTAAGAAAACATTGTACTCTGGGAGTGGTGGAGTGTTTATTGTTTTGGGAAAGGCTAAACTAGTGATGGGTTTATTATATGGTTTTGCCGATGACACCAAGATTGGGGGTGTAGTGGACAGTGAGGAAGGCTACATGGCCTGCAGAGGGATTTGCATCTGCTGGAAAAATGGGCTGTAAATGGCAGATGGAATTTAATGCAGGCAAGTACAAGGTTTTTCACTTCGGTAGGACCAACCAGGGTAGGTCTTACACAGTGAATGGCAGGGCACTGAGGAGTGTGATAGAACAAAGGAATCTGGGAATACAGGTCCATAATTCGTTGAAACTGGAGTCCCAGGTAGATGGGATCATAAGGAAAGCTTTTGACAAGTTGGCCTTCATTAATCAATGTATTAAGTACAGGAGATGGGATGTTATGTTGAGATTATATAAGGCATTGGTGAGGCCTAGTTTGGAGTATCGTGTGCAGTTTTGGTCACCTACCTACAGGAAAGATGTAAAGAAGTTTGAAAGAGTACAGAGAAAATTTACAAGGATGTTGCTGGGTCTGGAGGACCTGAGTTATAAAGGATGATTGAATAGGTTAGGACTGTAGTCCTTAGAACGTAGAAAATTGAGAGAAGATTTGATAGAGGTATACAAAATTATGAGTGGTATAGATAGAGTTAATGCAAGCAGGCTTTTTCCACTGAGGTGGTGTGGAGCTACAATCAGAGGTCATAGGTCAAGGGTCTAAGGTGAAAAATTTAATGGGGACATGAGGAAGTTCTTCCCTCAGAGGGTTGTGAGAGTGTGGAATGAGCTGCCAGCACAAGTGGTGCAACCAAGCTCGATTTCAACACTTAAGAGAAGTTTGGATAGGTATATGGATGATAGGGGTATGGTCCTGATGCAGGTCAATGGGAGTAGCCAGTTTAAATGATTTAGGCATGGACTAGATGGACCGAATGGTCTGTTCAGTGCTGTACTTTTCCATGACTCATTTACCTGTTTATGTAGCAATTAAGTCTTGAGTTTTGTTGACAGTACACAATAAACAAGCAGGGGTCAGTAAGGACAATGTGAAGGCACTGGAAAATTTTTTCTTTTATACTTGAAGTCCACAAGGCCTTACAGCAATCTTTTTTGGTAAGTTATTGGAAGGCACTGAGAGAGCTAGTGACCCGACATTTTTCTTCTACTCCCATCACTCTGTATCTTCACTCCAAGTATAATATGTCCGTCATTTTTGTTTGTTTTTTTTCCTCCAAAATCTAATGAATTGACATTGAATTATATTCTCTTGGACTGCAGGTTACCTGGAAGAAAAATCTAATTCTTTTCTTGAGCAAAAGGCCTATTTTGTAATGTTATAAGCCTAACCTTTGAGTATTCAGTAATTTTGGCAGAGGTTTCTGGGTGTGATTTTATTGCATGCTAATAACACAGGAAAAGAGCTTTGAAATATTAAATATGTGATTACCTTTATTCTGGCTTTCTTACAGTTATATAGATTGTTCAAAATCTTCCCTGAGGCTTATACAAAAATACACTGAGTTAATATTCGTTTCAATGACCTCACTGTAGATCAATGCATTTTAGACCACATAAGCCAGATTAAAATTTTTATTGGTCTTGGATGTTTTTAGTTCTATGGAAATGCTGTTTTATTTCCTTTGTAAGGTTGACCTCAAGTCCAGCTTTTAAGTGTAATATTTTATTGCTCCCATGTGCATGATCAAGGTAATCCATTTTTAATTTTGAACTAATTGACATGAACCTATTTTTTTTTCATTTTACAACAGGTCCTTAACTTGTAGGGGTAGGAGGAGGCCTCATGATCCTTTGGCTTACTGTGCCATTCAATATGTTTCTGGGTGATCATCATCTTCAATTCCACTTTCCTGCCTGATCTCATGTTTCTCAATTCCTCCTCAAATTCACTTCCACTGATTTCAGCCGTTAACTGTGCTTAGTGATTAAGCCTACACAGTCCCATGAAGTAAACAATTCCAAAGATTCACAACCCCTCTAATAAAAAATCTTCCTACCCTCAGTCCTCAATACCTGACTCTGTCTGAAGACTATGCTCTTGTTTCAGCAAAGGGAAACTCCTCTTAGGGTCCACTCTGTCAAGCTTTATCAGAACCTTTAATGTTTCCATTAGACCATATGGCATTTAAAAAAAAAATCTCCAGAGAATACATGTCTATTGTTTAACTCAGAACTTTATTCCTCACTTGACTCATTCCAGGTCTTTGTTGTATTGCATCTAGAGCAAGTATATCCTTCCTGCTGTAAATGGATCACAATATACTCAGTATTCCAGCTGTGGTTGCTCCAAATGTCTGTTTGATTGCAGTAGCACTTCCTTTATCTTGGTCTCCAGCCCCTTTGCATTAGAGGGCTTCAAGTAATTTGTCTTCCTAATTGCTTGCACCTGCAAAAGAGGACACCCATATCTGGTTAACACCAATCTTTACTAGCAGTTCTCATTTAAAATATATTCTACCGGTACTTATTATTTTAACCAAAGTGATTATCTTACATATTCAGCTATTTCCTATTTAATAGGCAAAACAAATCTAACCCAGCTAATGTCCAAACCATTGGCTCTCAATGAACAGCAACATGCTGGATGGCATCACTGACATTGATTATCAATTGGCACTTAAACTCCATTAATTGGCTTGTTCATGATTTGTTTACATTTCACATGAGGCCTCTTTACGCCCTTGATACAAATATGGTTAAATGAGAGTGGCAACTCTTTCTTACAAGGCAGAATTTGACTCTGTGTGGCATCAGGAGGAAAACCCATCAAAGTTTGGAACTATCCCTTGCATAAAGGGAGATTGTTACGGCAGATGAGACCAATCATCTCAGCACTGCAGCATCTCTGCAAAGGTTCATCAGAAGTGTATCCTATGCCCACCAGTCTTCCTATTCATAGGCAGTGACTCAGGGAAGATAGTCACTTACACTGAGTGTCACTTCTTTTAAAATGAAATGACTATACTGCACCACCTACCATAAGACTTTGATTGTTTTAATGGCAAAGAGGGCCAAGACAATTGGAGGCTAAACTCTGCTGCATCATTCTTGTATATGATGGTTTACATAAAGATGCTTGTTCATACTGTACAGTTGCATTAAGTGTATTGATTTGAGGTTTTTGTCTTTCATTATAATCATCTCCTTTTTAACCTGACAACACATCTTAGCCTCTCATTCTTTTTCAAGACACTCTATTCCTTTCTCCCCAGTATCTCCCATTAACTGCTATTTTTTGTCAAATACTCCACTCCTTGTGATAGTGGGTTTTACATTCTCATCATACCTTGCTGATAGCTTGTCATGAATTTACAACATAAATTATTCATGGTCATCTTGTACTTTCTCCCCAAGAATTTGGAGAAAAAATGCTGTTCATTTGGAAGTCTATTTCATCTTATTTCTTTGAGCTGACCACCAGTTCAAAGATGCTGAGGGCGAAGCATCAATATGGAGCAAGCAGGCAGGGTGGTCCCAGAGCAGAAATACATAGATAGTTTTTATCTAAACCACTTTTTTTAGGTTGACCAGGGAGATGTTACTGAGGCAGAGGGCTTGATCCATGATGCTTGGTGAGGAGGTAAATAGAAGAAAAAAAATATATAAATTGAGTTGCATTATTAAAGAAATGGAGCTTGTTGAAGTGATCCTCCAATCTGGGTTGGGTCTCACTGATGTAGATGGTTCCCATACTGAGAGCACCAGATTCAATGGATGATGCCGGTGGATTCACTTGTGAAGTGCCACCGTACCTGGAAGGACTGTTTAAGTCCCTGTATAGTGGTGAGGGATGAGCTGTAGGGCATAGCATGGTTGTAAATGGCAGGAGGGAGATCGGTAGGAAGGGACAAGTGGATGAATGTGATTTGGAGGAACATCTGTAGGTTTTATCCTTTTGTACTCCTTGGTGGGAATAAATATATATTTTGTCAGATTTTTGGAGGTGATATCATGTGGCTTTAGTAGATTAGCCTTAAGATGATCCAATTGCTTATGTCATTTACCGAATCACTCATCAACAGAAAGGGATGAGGTTTCTGAGTTTGATGTCATTGATATTCAAATTTTAGATCCCGTAGTTCAGTCAAATTGAATCTGACAATGAATAATTTGCAAAGTTTTATGTAGATTATTAAGCCGACTGGTGGTGTAGTGGCATCTGCACTAAATTTTGAAGCAAATGGTCCTGGGTTTGAACCAGGCCGGCTCCTTGCACGTTTTCCATCCGTACTGGATTGAGCAGCGAGTTGGCAACTTGGCCTCATAAAAAAAGCACAGACAAAAATGCTAAAGAAATACCAAGGTTGCTGCTCAATGCGCCACAAGGCGTGGAAAGGAACAATAACAATGTAGACTATTAGTGATTGTTAATAGAGTGATTAGGCATAGAATCACAAACTTATTTCCATAGAGTTGAAAACAAAATGCCTTGTAATGTAATCACCCATCCTAATGCCATCTACTGTTCAGAATTGCATTTACAAGGGTTCCTATTCTAATACTTATGTTATCAGCCAGGAATCAGTGCATTACCTGAGTAAATCTAATCATATATTAAAGTCTGATTCTGATTCTGATTCTGATATATAAAGATAATGAGATGATAGACTTTGTTTTAATTTTATGTTTTTTTTCCATTGCCAATGTAGACTAACCATAGTTGGTCTGCATTGAGAGTGATAGTTGGTAGGTTTGTTGACAGTAATCTGTAACGCAAGTTAAAATATATTGCCAAATATTTATTTGCAGACTGGAGTGGATGAATTGGGAGAAGGTGGACTGAATGACCAGAACAATCAAAGACTTGTTAGATTCACATTGTCAGGTAAGATGTATCCCTTTTACTAGGTGTATACACAGTTGGTAAAGATTGTTTGATAAACACAACCGGATTTATGAAATAAACTCTCAGATCAGTAGACTGAATTTTTGCAAGCTTATTTATCATTCTGCTTTTGATAGAAGCCAGTTTTTGCCTTGGCACATGTGCAGAATAAATGCATACCCAGTGAATACAATATCAAATACTTAATATGTTTCCGCTGTTATGGAAAAATAAGTTCAGTGTTGATACATCGAATTATTTTCCCGTCACATGTTATGATCTTCCCTGACTCTGAACCTGTTATGATAGAGGCAGCAGGTGGAACAATAATTGAGGTGTTAGTCTGTACTTTAATATTTTTATTTCAAAAGTAAACTTTTTCTGTAAAAATGCAAATAGGAAATGCAATGCAATCTTTACATTTTCTTTATATCAATTGTGCCATCAAATCAATACATTCATGATGTCTTTATGAAAATACATCATCTACTGAACCACTAAAACCACTCATGCCTTTTTAAATAATACACACACAAAGCTTTTGAGAGGCTGTTAAGCAGGCCTCAGCCTCTTGGTGCCCAAAGGCAGGAGTAATTTAGACAGCTGCCCTTCTCCACAGAGCCTTTCTGATGGGCTGCACCAAGCTTCAATGTGTCCCTCGGCACATACTCCTACAGCCTGGAATGTGTTAATCATCAGCATTCCTCTGCAGACATCTTGTTCTACAGGATAATCATTAAGTTTCAGGCAAACCAAAGTCCATCTTGCACTGAGTTGAAGATTCTCCAACAGCACTTGACTTGCGTCTTGGTATGCCTCCCTGGTAACAGCTGTATTTTATTTTGACATTTTGCTCCCATGTGAAACATGGCAACAGAGGATTAAGCTTAGCATTTCAGACTTCTGTGCTTCATCCACGTTCCACCCATAATGTAGTACCTCAAAAGATTTCTGCATTGCACGACCCAATGAATGTTCAATTGAAAATGTGGTTGGATGAATCCTTGCATTTCTGTAATAAAACTGCAGTTGGATGAAATACAAAGACCCTTTTACTATATTCAGTTAAAAGTTTCTGGCAGTGGCTGATGAAGACTCATGTGCAGGACAACACAGGGAAGCCAGACGTAAAGCCCAGCTCTTGAAGATCATTTAAGTAAACTCCTTTTCCACATATGGTACATTTCCATTGATTAAGTAGACATTGTTAAACAATTGTAATAATAATTACACAAGTCCCAAACCCATGTTGGATGGTTGTTGAAGAAGGCATATTGTCATTTCAATGAGGCTGCCTTGTTTTGCCATGAATTCTAGGATGTCTTTCTTAGGAATGGCACCATGACACGCCTCACCAGGTGGTGGCTGGACTGAACATGTTTGCAGGTGGATTTCTCAACATTCCATGTCAGAAAACATTGCCCACCAAGATATTGCCCATTAATCTAATTTCCTTCTCCTTCTATCATCACCTCTTTGTATCTTTCAAAGTCTTAAGCAGCCTTGTGATTTTAGTGATGCTTTATCATACAAATAGCCCTTATTGAATTTGAATCATGTACTGGCCGATGGACATTTGACTTACGGACACCTGCTCCCATAGTATTAAATTCAAATGTCCGATAAAAGCATATACATTTGTTCTTTAGAATGGTAAAACTGGTTTCCTCTCTCCCTCTATTTACATTGAGAAATTGTTCTTATCAGTCCTGTATGCTTTAATATCATTCATTACAAGACTGTAGAGGCATGCTGACCATATTGAATTATCTTTTATACATTTTCTGACCTACTGACAAAATCAGCTTAAGGACATCTGTAAAAATAGAATCTGTTAGTTACCTGAGAACAGCCCATAAGTGAAAATCTTGGCAAACAGGCATGCTCCCTCTCTGAACATATGGGAACATTATAGCATCAGCTAACTGTGTGCTGTGTAGTCATTTATCAGGAGAAAAGCTGGTACTTGCCTGGCACTGTGTATGTGTCTTTTGACCTGTATTCCAAGCAACCTCTCTGCTTGCAGCACAACTCAAGGGAACAGGTGGAGAAAGGTACAGAAATTGGAGCTGGGGTGCATTTGGGGGAAACAAAAACTGCTTCTGTTGTTCTGCTGGTAGATGGAGGATTAGGGCACATCAAATAGCAGTCTTGCAGACTAGCTGTAATTTCTTGCTCCCTTCCTATTCAAGGACAACCAGGGATTCATGAAATTGGTCATACTGTGCAGATGATAGTGAAGATGTGTTAGGGTCCTGCCATTCTAACATTTGCCTCCTTTACAGTAGAATAAGAAGAACAATATATGAACAATTTCAATCTGTTTAAGAACAGAAAATCCCCATGGTGTCCCAGGGGAGTTGTATAAAGTCCAACACTATAAAACAGGCTCTAAGCATTTGTAAACACTGCTGGGTCAAATGTCATTTATGTGATCTCTTGTCCTTCCAGATATGCGGGCTGTAGGGCTCAAGAAAGGGATGTTTTTCAACCCTGATCCATATCTAAAAATGGCCATTCAACCTGGGAAGAAGAGCACTTTCCCCACTTTTGCTCATCATGGACAAGAGAAGCGATCAACAATAGTGGCAAACACAACAAACCCTATTTGGCAAGGAGAGGTGAGATGTGCTGTCATCATGTCACTGAACAAATGCTTCTTGAATAAGCAGTGATAGAAAATATCGTTGCTTGAAAAGCTAAATTCACTTAATGATATTGTTTTACAGAAATACCATTTTGTGGCACTTCTCACAGATGTACTTGAAATCGACGTTAAAGACAAGTTTGCCAAGAGTCGGCCTATTATAAAGCGCTTCCTGGGTAAACTAACCATACCAGTACAGCGTCTGTTGGAGAGACATGCTATAGGGTAATATGTTATTAAACTTGAATAAGATCTTTGCTGTCAGTCCAATGCCTCTTTTTCCTTTTTTTCAGTGGTATGTATGAAAAATTATTTTTGTGACACTGACTTCACTTGTCACATGAAACATTGATAGTGGGTGTGTCATTGGACTTCATTGACAGCCTTCTATGAAATGAGCAGGATACATTAGGAAATCTTAAATCAAACAAGGATAATTTTGATCATTTACTTTGCTTTGTTTTTATTTAATGTAGGTTTCTTTTCTACTTTTTTTTTGTTTCACTCCTTTACTCCTTAAGGAAATGTTGAGCGAACTAGGGCTTGTTGACTGCCATCAACTGATCCAGGTTAGGCAATTTACTACACAACTCTTGATTAATCAAAGCTCACTCTTTATTGTCTCTGTGCTGATCTCAACATAACTAAGTTGACCTTGGGCCAACAACTTAAAACCTGACTTCTTCTGCTCCCTCTGTACCAGTGCTCCTGTAATGTTCAGTCAGGTTTGTGGGTCTGGCAAGTGATACAAAAAGCACTCTCTGTGAACAGGTATATTAATAATTTATTTACAAATGTTAAAAATTCGACCAAACATTCATGTTCCCCAAGTTACAGACACTACAAATCTGAATACTGAACAAACATACATACATTCAGCAAACGTAATTAGTTACAAGTGCACACAGAACAAACCTTCACAATGGTCTTGTCTTAAACAAAGGAAGGAGAGAGCAAGCCCCTTCCATGTGCTATTCTATATACCCAGGATATTTGAAACTGGACACCAGGCAGCTATCCAATGGGAAAAGCAGCTGTAGCTTCGAAACTGACCAATCACAACAGAAGCAACATTCGACAATCAGTATAAGGCACGCCCCTATAGGACACTCACTCAGACTGCTCCTCCAATTTATAACACTGAAGTAGGAGATCTCCATTGGACAAATGATTGATCCTTCTTCTCCCAATCCCTGACATGAGGGATTAGTTCAGAATCAGAATCAGGTTTATTATCACCGGCATGTGTCGTGAAATTTGTTAACTTAGCAGCAGCAGTTCAATGCAATACATAATATAGAAGAAAATAATAAATAAAGTAAATCAATTACAGTGTATGTGTATTGAATAGATTAAAAATCGTGCAAAAGACAGAAATAATATATATTTAAAAAAGTGAGGTAGTGTTCATGGGTCCAATGTCCGTTTAGGAATCGGATGGCAGAGGGGAAGAAACTGTTCCTGAATCACTGAGTGTGTGCCTTCAGGCTTCTGTACCTCCTACCTGATGGTAACAGTGAGAAAAGGGCATACCCTGGGTACTGGGGGTCCTTGATAATGGACACTGCCTTTCTGCGACATTGCTCCTTGAAGATATCCCGGGTACTTTGTAGGCTAGTACCCAAGATGGAGCTGACTAAATTTACAACCCTCTGCAGCTTCTTGCAGACCTGTGCAGTAGCCTCCCCCACACCCATACCAGACAGTGATGCAGCCTGTCAGATTCTTGCTGCTTTGCATTTGAAGCCCCTCATTCTTATACTCTTTCCTTTTCAGTTCAAATGTTGTGTTTCAGTCTTGTTGGCTCTGGCCTATCTGGCTAATGGGTGTCAAGCTAGCATCAATTTATTGCCTTTTACACAAATAACATCTTGTAATTAATGTCTCTTTGTTCTGAGTTAGAGCAGACCAGCTAGTTACTAGGCTTGGATGACTCAGGTCAGACATAGACTCTCCTCCTCATGAACTTGCATGTTCTATCGTACCAAAGAACACCTCACAAATAACTTCTTATTTGGAAATTATCTCCAGTTCAGCAGATTATCAGGAGTGTCATTTAAAGCATTTTGATACAGCTGGTCATGAGCAAAAACAGTTCACAAGGCAGCTCACAGAATGTAGGGTAGCTTCACAGAATGTCAGTCTCCATTCCTTCTACCACATTGGCAATGACAAAGACATTTCCACTCGGCTTGATTCATTCGAGTCTGCTGATTTCTTCTAAATTTTAATTCCTTCATAGCCAACAGGCTTTTTTCTTTGGCGTGAAGGAGGATGAAAGGCAACTTGATAGAGATGTATAAGATGTTAAAAGGCATAGATAGAGTTGACAACCTGTACCCTTTTCCCAGGTTGGTAATAGCTAATACCAGAGAACATGCTTTTAAAGTGAGTGGAGCAATGTTTAGAGAACATGTTTAGTGGTAGGTTTTTTGCACAGATAGTATTGGGGTGGATGGTGGTGGAAGCTGATACATTAGAGACATTTAACAGAGTCTTAGCCGTATGGATGAAAGGAAAATGGAGGGTTATGGGCTATGTAGGAGGGAAGTGTTAGATTGATCTTGGAGTTGGGTTTAATGGTCGGCACAAGATCATGCTGTACTGTTCTATTTTTCTGTTCAACTGCATTTCACCTTCCTTACAAGAGACGATCAGCATAGTGAATGACCATAAATGGGAAGGAATGACATTTTGAACACGTTATTGTAAGAAGGTTTTTGAACTTAATGGAAAATATACTGTTTGACTTATTAGATTGTCACCAGGGATAAAATAATTAATTGCAAAGAGATGCTTAAATAGTTTTTCCACTGGTGATTTATGACAATTTTTGACTGGTACCAAATTTTGCTTTCCAAAATTATTAGATGTGAACTCAGGTGTCAAATTAATTTGGCATTTGAAATGGAATGGATTATTTGCTGAGATTATGTGAAATACATGCCTTTTCTTCCTGTGATAATGAGTAAAATCTTTTGCCAACCAAGATCTTCTCCATTCTTCTGAAAACTATGTTTGCTAAAATTGCTTTTGGAGGCTTTAAAAATGTGCATTAAATGTTTTATATTAAAACTGGAGCAAATTATGAAAGTGACATACAGTATCCTATTGAGCTCAAGAATAAGGTGGTGCATTTTAGCAAAACCCATGGCTGTACATATATCAGTGAAAAAATTTATTAACAAAATAAGCCATTAATTTGGAACAATTACACTTCCATTGGCAAATTGTTATTCAAAACTTTGAGTAGACATTGAATGCTGCAAGTCATTGAGATGGTAAATCTCTTTTCCATGTTCCCTAGAAGTGAAGCAGCATCTGGCAAGTGGAAGGACTGGAGTATATCTGCTGCTGATTCTGATGCTTATAGTTTGCTGCTGTCCTTATCTATATTGTATTGTTAATTTTGTATCAACGTAAGTTAAGGAAAAAAACAGAATGTACATGAAGATCCCTTCCATTCTGCTTCTTCACCTAGTAGCAAAGGTTCCTATTTACCACAGAGCACCAGAATTTACCCAGATATGGACAACCTTTTGGTGCTCTTTAGCTTATCCAGCCAACTTGTCACTCTGTTACTGAACTTAAATGCATTTCTGGATCTAAACTTCACTTTTTTTTTAGGATTGTAAACATGAGGCATTTCCTCAGAGATCAGTTCCTTGGCATTTGCAGACTGTTTTTCTGCTTTCTCACAGCCTTGCTCAAGACTTCAGTGCCTTGTGTCTCAGTTACATGGGGGGGGGGTTAGATATCTTACCTGGTGTTTTCTCAGTACTGGACTACTGTGAATGGTTTGAGCACAAACCTCCACTACTTTGCATTGTACTTTTGGGCTGGTTTGTACTGTTTAACTTGCATTTGGTGTTGATAACTGCTTTGCGTAGTGGTTAGCGTAACATAATTACAGTGCCAGTGACCTGGGTTCCATTCCACCTTTGTCTGTAAGGAGTTTGTATGTTCTTGCAACCACGTGGGTTTCCTCTGCTAGCTCCGGTTTCCACCCACATTCCAAAGACTCACTGCTTGTTTGGTTACATGTCTAATTGAGTGGCATGGTCTTGTTGGGCTGGAAGGGCTTGTACCTTGCTGTATCTCTAAATAAATTGAGTAAAATAATGTATCTATTAATTGTCAAGTTTTCTAAAATCAAAATCCATGTCCTTGAAATCTGTCCTCAGCTTTTTCCAGCATTATTCATTGGAATACCTCATTTTCATGCTTTGAATTTTTTGATTTTCAGTTGGTTTTTCCTCAGCTCAATCTGTTCTGGTACAGATGCTGTCGGGACTGCTGAGTTCCTCCAGCATTTTGTGTGTATTGTTGTTCTGGGATTCCTGCTCTTTCGCTTTTTTGGTAAATGACTTGGATGAGGAAGTGGAACGGTGGGTTAGTAAGTTTGCAGATAAGAAAGATTGATGGAGTTGTGGAAAGTGTAAAAAGTTGCCATAGGTTACAATGGGACATCAATAGGATGCAGAGCTGGGCTGTGTACAGTGACACATTTTGGAAGGTCAGCTTTGAAGACAGAGTGCAGGGTCAATGGCAGGATCCTTAGCAGTGTGAAATAGAGGGATCTTGTGTTGCAGGTTCATAGATCCCTCAGTGTTGCCACACAAGTTGATAGGGTAGTTAAGAAGGCATGTGGGGTGTTGTCTTTCATTTGGTGATTGAGTTTGAGTCTTGGGGTAATGTTGCAGCTCCATACTGCAGCAGTAATGTTCTTCCTCCATACGGCTAAGAATCCTGCCATTAGCCCTGTACTCTGTGTTCAGCTCTGCATCCTATCGATGTCCCATTGTGGCCTACACTATCCGTGTGAAACGCTCTTTTACTGGGTGTCTCTAGAAACACAGCTCGTTAGCCCCTCACTGGACTCAGCGGTGAGAAAACACCTTTCTCGAATTCTATACGTCTAGGGTCGATATGACCTGAGTTCCACCAGACCGGGAGAGCCTGGATGTTTCGATCACTGAGCGAATACTGTGTAAGTGCTACCCACTTGCAATTACTAATCAGCAAGAAATAACAGATCGTACACTGCATTCAATTCTAAAGAAAATTTATTTACAAATTTCAACTTTATCGAACTATTAGTAGGAAAAAGAAAAGTAAAAAAATAAAAAGGGCCCATTACAGTTAACGCAGTCCAAATGAGTGCTTGAGCTGGAGCTCATCTTGAATTTGTCTTTAACTCTTGCACTGGACCCACAGTCTGTGTGAAAGCACACGCCACCTTCCTAATGTTGCTCGAAATCCATCTCGAACTAACAGGCTCCCACGGGAATATTGGTCCCTCCTCCTTGAAGCCATACACGTGCACAGAGCACCTTGTGCAACTGGGACGTCATCCTCAACCATCTTCCCTCCTGTCTGCTCCCAGCTCCCACCAAAAAGACCACGACCCACACCAGTGTCCGTCGTGAAAACCTCTCCGCTCAGCCTTCTCTAGAACCTTCTCCCAATTCTACCATCCTGATTGGGACATTACATTGTTAAGCATGGACATCACAACCCCTTATCTTTAGCACAAACCCAAACTGGCTGAAAGCAGAACAGACTGCTCTTACAGAACTGCTAAGTTGAAATACCTACAGCATGGCAGTAAAACATATGAACCGGGGCGTTACACACACTTGGAATATTGTGTTCAGTTCTGGTTGCCTCTCTATAGGAAAGGATGGAAGCTTTAGGGAGGGTTCTGAGGAGATTACCAGGATGCTGCCTGGATTGGAGAGCACGTTTTATGAGGAAATGTTGATTGAGCTCGGGCTTTTGTCTTTGAAGTGAAGTAGTTGAGAGTTGACTTAGCAGACATGTATAAAATGGTAAGAGGCATAGACCGAGAGGACCTCCAGAGACTTTACTAATGTGAAGGGCTATAATTTTAAACTGAATGGAGTAAAGTAAAGGGGGAAGTGGTACTGGCAGATAGATTAGGGACGGTTAAGAGATTCTTAGATAGGCGCATAGCTGAAAGAAAAATGGAGGGTTATTACATGGGAGGGAAAGGTCAGATTGATCTTAGAGAAGGTCAGCACAACATCATGGGTCAAGGGCCTGTGCTGTTCTGTGTTCTGATTCTGTATGTAGTATATCCATTTAGTGCAGGTGTGTATCTAGTGCTTTCTCCACCGATGCTGCCTCACCCGCTGAGTATTTTAACACTATAGTTTTCTGTTTTCATGGGTCTCTTTGAATGTTTACCTTGATCGTGATTACATTACTTATTTGTGTAAAGTTCATCTGCCCATCCTTAGATTCAACTGGCCCTATCAGCTATGCATCATCTAAAATCTAAACATTTGCATTGAGCTTCAGATAGTTGCTAATATAAATTAGAAATGAGAGAATTGTATGATCTGATCCCTACAGTACTGTCTTCAACATGATTCTCTCTTCAGCTGAGATATTGCTTGGTGTTTTGTTCCTTTGGTGTATTTAGAATTCAAAGTTGATTTTATTTTCCAAGTATTTATAAATTATACAACCTGGAGGTTCTTCTGCTTAACAGCCAGTCCCAAGATGAACGAGAGGGAGAGGGAGATCAAATGAAAAGAATAAAGCAAGCATCAGCAGTCTGTTGAAATTGAGTCTATAAACCAGATGCAGGGAGCAGCTGGAGTGAGCTCAGTCTCGGGCTTTTACTCAGAGGCCAGTTGCTACGCTCACAGCAGTCAGCATGACACGGCCTCAGTGCCGAGGAGAGTGAAAACGTTATGGAGCAGAACCAGCTCGACCCTTGCCTCCATTCCCAACACCTTGCCTTTTCAGTCCACCTGGCCCAGCATTTAAATTGTTTAAGCTCCGGTTCATCCTCCGAAATTGGGCCTGAGTCCCGGCCCCGCCACAACCACATTTTCTGGCCTGCCGCTTCCTGCCCGCACTCAACCATTCCAAATCGGTGTGGTGATTAGATGGATCAAACCTCGCTCCTGGCCGAGGTGGACGGACTCTGAAACAGCTTCACTTCAGCTTTTCTCCTCTCTGATTGCTCCAACTAGATCTCCAATTCCAATTCCGACTGTATCTTCTCCTGGAACATTTCTCGACCCCCTTTTGGCTCTGCCTCGCACTTGCATGCTTTGACCCTCTGATCAGTTTTGCCTTTGCTTGCCTCTTAATTGTTTGCAGTGATCATTTACCAAAATTTTCCATGTTAAAAAGTCTTATTAGTAATTTAGTGGAATTCCTTGCTGTGAGATCCACCAGTAAGCTGTCACTCTTGTTCAGTAGTGCCATCTTAAACCAGAAGCTTTTATTATTATTCATTTATAGATTTCAACCTCAATCCCTTTTGATTCATGCTTACTTAACAACCAATCACAGAGTACTTTGTAAAATGTGTGTTTGAAATAAGTTATACCAATCATAAGACATTCCATGGTGCATTTGACACATCACCTCCTTTAAGGAGTCAATGAGATTTATAAGGCAGGATTATCCCTGCTTTTGTTGCGGCACAGATAATCCCAAGCATCAACTTGTTGCATTATGTTTTCTTACATATTGATGCAAGGCTAATACCTTTGTCATCTTTTGCATTTTGCTTTATTTAGCTATAATTTGTCTTGGGAAAATGGAAAGCATGTTGGCCTGTTGCCACCAGTCATGTTCAATGGTTCCATCTAATATCAGAGAAAGTATAAAATATACAACCTGAAATCCTTACTCTCCACAGACATCCTCAAAACAGAAGAAAAAATCCCTAAAGAATGAGTAATGGGGAAAAACTTAAGAACCCCAAAGCCCCCACCCCCCCATGCACAACCAGCAACAAGCAGCATCATTCCTCCCCCCACTGATTCTAACAGGAAGCATCAGCACTCCCGTCACCCACCATGCAAACAACTGCAAAGCGCCAAAGAGAGGCCATGTTATACAGTACATCAAACACCAACTATTCATCCCAACAATTTGACATCCCCCCCCAGCTTACTCTCTCTCACTAACAAGAGAGAGACAAGCAGTTGCTGCTTTGAAGTTACAGACACAGTCTGAAGCATCACTTTTTATTTCGAGTTCCTCGACTCAAGAATGGGCAGCGAACTCTCATTCACCATCAAGAGAGAGCAATCATTTGACTGCTGCCTTGATGTTCTGGCTCCTGCTCCATTTCAGTTCACAACACTGACTAGAATTCGTGTTCACAGAGCAAGCCCTCTTCCTGAAGGCACCTAACTTCAAGCCGCAGCTGGAAATATTGAAAATGCGGCTGATCGGCGAGCTCCATGAACAGGAGTACACCACCATGTTGTTCAAAGTTCAAAGTAGATTTATTATCAAAGTACATTTATGTCACCATATATAGCCCTGAGATTCATTTTCTTGTGGCACGCTCAATAAGTCAAAACTATAGGAGGACTACACCAACTTGGGCATTCAAACTAGTGTGCAAAAGATACTAAACTGTGCAAATACAAAAGAAATAATAATATTAAATAAATAACCAAAAAATATCAAGAACAAGAGAAAAAGTGTCTTTGAAAATTAATCCTTAGGTTGTGGGAACATTTTAATTGTGGGCAAGTGAGGTTGAGTGAAGTTATCTCCTTTGGTTCGAGAGTCTGATGTTTGAAGGGTAGGAACTGTTCCTGAACCTGGTGGTGTGAGTCCAGAGAGGCCTGTACCATCTTCCTGATGACAGCAGTGAGAAGAGAGCATGACCAGGGTGGTGGGGTCCCTGATGATGGATGCTCTTTTACTGCAACAGTGCTCCATGTAAATGTGCTCAATGTTGGGGAGAGCTTTATGTATGATGGACTGGGCTGCATCCACTACTTTTTGTAGGATTTTCCATTCAGGGGCATTGGTGTTTCCATACCAGGCTGTGATCAGCCAGTCAGTTTTCTCTCCACTGCACATCTGTAGAAGTTTGTCAAAGTTTTAGATGTCATACTGAATCTTCACAAACTCCTAAGGAAGTAGAGGCACTGCCAAACTTTCTTCATAGTTTCAATTATGTGCTAGCTCAGGATAGGTCTTCGAAATGAAGGCACCGAGGAATTTAAAGTTGCTAACCCTTGCCACTTCTGATCCTCTCATGAGGATCAGCTTATGTCCTATGCTTTCCTTCTCCTGAAGGCAATAATCAGCTTTTTGGCCTTACTGACATTAGGTAAGAGGTTGTTGTACCTCATAAATTCTACCTAATATCATTCGGTATGGGAGGATAAAAGGCCTCGTTTGGTTGAGCCTTTTTGATTTTCATTTGCATTCATATGCATCTTAAGAATTCGTCGTGAATTATCTGAAATTAATTGGGATGTGTGGCTCATGTTTTCTCCACAGGTTAAGTCACCTTCCGAGTACTTTAAAAAAAAATTGTGTATTCTTTTCCCTTCGGCCTTCTTTGAATCTACCACATTCTTAAATTCATAAACTCGCACCCCATCACCTTGTTCCCCAGAAGAATTTGTAGAGGTTGCCTCATTTAATAATGAGTAAATGGTTAAGGAATTAAAATAATATTCGATATTCAATTATGTTTGCTTCTTCCAAGTCTAAAACACAGATTGTGCAGACGCTGGTTATCTTGAAAAACACATGTAAAATGCTGGGAAGCTCAGGAAGTCAGGCAGTATCTATGAAGGGAAATAAATAGTTGACAGTTATCAAAAATACACCTTGTATAACAATTTGCAACTTACTTTGATGCAATTACAATTGAATACACTTTCCATCAAATAAAAATGAGGTTGGAAGCTTGTTTTATTAAGGCTATTTTTGTTTTTACAATATATTATTTGTAAAAAAAAGTTCTAATGTGACCCAGTGATTTAGAGTCTGAGAACAAATCTATTGCATTCTGGTTGTATCTTCAAAGCACTGGGCTAGGATAATCCACAGAACATGCTGTTTTCAAGCTGCAGGGATTTCTGCAATCATGCTGCATCTTTTATTTCTGTTGTGTGACTTTCGGATATGTTATGAAGGCAATATGTATTCAGCGAATCTAGACAGCCTTTGTCATTAATTTCCTGTTCCCAAAAAGGTAGTAGGGAGGAGACAAGTAAATAAAAAGAAAGCCAGTTCACTTAAATGCTATTAGTACCAGAGGAGCTGTAAGAGCTCAGTGTGAATTCAATAATTGTTATAATTTAAGGGAAGCAAAAAAACTGATGGACAAATGAAGCTGAAATGCAGTGTTACAATTTCAAATCTCACTGCAGAGACTCTAGCATAAAATCCTGGGCTGATAACAAGATGGTCCTGAGAGAATGTGGGAGGTGCCACTTTTTTGGATTAAATCAAAGCTCAGGCTTCTCCTCCATGTGGATGTAAAAACACCTTTTTGATGAAACAGGGATGTTACCTCTAAATCTTGGCCAAAGAGAAAGCTGTTAATAGGATTGAAGCAGGTCACTTGGCTGTTATTGCATGTTGTTTGTGCACAGCAGCTCACTCAAAATGATGTTGCAATTGTGCACGACAACAGTGAAAACACCAGAAATATTTCATTGTTTGATCTGAGTGAGGCAAGAAAGGCAGTTCATTGCTCGTGTATTAATTTGAACAGATGTCTTTTGGACATTTAAAAATTTTCCGTGGATACATTCAAATGTTTCTGTGTTTAATACTGTTGAGAGATGAGAAGTGTGATCCTTTTTTGTTAAATTCAGTGAATATTGAAACACGCTACAAAAACAAAAGAGCAAGAGCCAGGCCGCGCCGGGCCAATCCTTACAGAATGACTGAGGAGAATTTTTCTGATGTCCTGTTGGCATGGTAGCGCTGGTCTTCCCATGAGATGCAGCAGCTACAAATGCTTAGTTGGCTGCAGGTCATGGAATGCTTTGATATTAGTTGCCAAATGTTCCTGATGGTCAGAGGGATTTGGGAACAGTTGGGGGGGAAAATTAATTAAACAATGCATTGTAGATAGCATTAATTAAAACATAAATGTTGAGCTGAAATAAGGAAAAGTGAACAAGTTACCTTTTCAAATGAGGTTCAGCTAAATGTACTGGGCATGGCTGGTGTAAAATTGAACGGCCAGCTACAAAGTGTATTTTACCCCAGTGGAACAACTCAGTGAATGGCCTTTGTACAGTGGTAAAGCCAGAGGTTGCATGTGGTGCTCTACTCTCCAGTGCATTCTGTACATCTGTACTGCCCGGCACAGACGGAGAAATGTGGGGCATCTCCAAGGACCTACTAGCTTGCCCATTAACAGAATCCAACCCATTAATCATAGGGATTTTTTTCTATGTGGTTGCCGATTTTTCAGGAAATGTATAAAAATGACTTTTCAGTTTCTATTGACAATTGAAAAATGCCACATCAAGATCGTTAGGTGCATTATATTTTAAATTTTGAGACATCTTGGTGTGATGCACTGGGAGCTTCCTTCTGCTCGGCACTTTATACTTCAGAGTATATTAATTATTCTTTACACTATGCCTCAAAGAGTTGAAGGATATTATATTTTCCCCAGATGAAATTTGTAACCTTGGAACCATTAGAATGATGAAATAATAAACAGTCATCATAGTAAACCAAATGAAGTGCTTTATATCAGTTTATTGTAAAAATATTAAATCTTTAACATCCTTGTCTTTAAAAGGCAAATCATATTGAGTCATTTCTTGTTTCAGGGACCAGACCGTAAGCTACAATCTGTGCAGGAGACTTCCAACTGATCATGTCAGCGGTCAGCTCCAATTCCGGGTGGAGCTCACATCATCTATTCATGAAGGTGAAGGAAACCTGCATCCAATCATAGTCATTTACTGTCATCTTTGATACCTGATTGATTCTTAATCCTCATGAGTCTGGTGAATTTCTTATTGATGTTGCTGCCATGACTGATTAAAATTGAGCCACATGGGTGGAGGCTGTAACTGGGAAATAAATACAAATGTCTTTATTCACACAGCAAACCTCCAGGAGTGAGAAAGAGTGAGTCCAGGAAATTCCAAAGGAATCTCACTCTCCTGATACAATGATTTATCTTCCAATATAAGATCATAAAGGATTAAAACTAAGCTACAATGAAGCTAATAAATGATTAATGATAGTTTCATTTGCTATGATCACCTACTTCACTTTAACATTTGGAATACTGTATAGTGAATTACAGATTTCCAATGGCAGCTCAATGTAACTAGTAGAACCCCTTTACATATCTTTTAACATACCCCTTTTCATTACTGGTGTCTGTTCCAAATGCCAAACACCCAAAACATAACCCGTTTGTTAAAGTTTTGAAGGAACTTTACCATAAATGTGCAACTAACCAGAAGATTGTGACAAAACAGATTGTCCTGAACTGTGCCTTGAGTCGTGGGGATACCCCTTTAACCCTGTGCTAATAGTAAGAACGTTCATCCTGTATTTCCCTATATAGTTTCATTGGAACAGTATACTCAGTAACTGGTTTCACTAGCCACAGAATATCAATTGGAAGTTAAATTATGTACAGGTTTTATTTCTATAAGACTGGTTCTCATTTAGTTAATCCATAATTATGGTATCCATAATTTCATAACTCCCAATTGATACCTAACAGTTATGCTATTAGTACTAGGCTAATCTCACAGTTCATGGATTCTTGAGTTCTTTATAATTTATCTTGATTCCTTGACTCTTGGGAAATTCCTTTATTTTGTAGTGTTGGTTATTATTTATTTATATTATGTTTATTATGGATTTTCCTTGGAAATTGGCAAGTGAGCCACACATCAGGATTTTTTAGCTTTGAAACCAATGTTGCACACCCCATTATTTTGCCTCTTTAATATGTAGGTTAAATAAGAAAAATGCAAATTGATTTTTCATGCATTTCCCTAAAACAGTACAAAATTTCCTCATTTCCAAAGGTACTATTTCCACTTGGTTATTCAGATTACAAAGCAAGATTCTTTGTCCCTTCAGCTTCATTACAATTTCCAACTTTTCACTCCTACTGAAACTGAAGGGACAAAGAATCTGGCAGATTGGCCCAATTAGATTAAAAACAAACAAAAATAAGAGCTGAAGATCTTCCCTGGAGTCTTGGTGAACTACAGTAAGTTCTATATAGAAACAGAAATTGCTGGAAGTACTCAGCGGGTTAGGCTACATCTCTGAACAGAAGAACAGCATTCAACGGTTTTGGTGTTTATTTTTCTTATTTGTGACTTTCAGTATCAACAGTTTTTAAAAAAATATAATTACACTTGCACACTGTAGTCAATGTGCTTGTCTTTGTTTGCTTTGGAGTCTTATTGTCATATCTCTTAAAGAAAATGTAACAACCATACTGTTTCTGAACAGAACCCGTTGACGGCATTCATTGCCGTTGTTGTTGATTTTCCTGAGAGTATCTTCTCAGGATCCAGAAAGTTGATGGTGCCAGCTGAAGTAGTCCTGAAATTGAGTTGTCAGGTTCTATGCAGCAATTGGGCCTCAAATAATGTGAGTGGGATGGGGGATGAAGCAAGGCCTGCCCATAAGACTTCAGTGGAAGTGCAACTGTTTGCAAATCTGTCTGTCAGAGATGCCACAGTTCATCAGTGGTTTAAATAGGGCAGGCAATCAGAAATATTTGAAAACATTAAAGAAAAGTAATTTAAAAAAAATAAACAAATAAAATGCTTAGCAATTTGAAATACTTAATAACAACCAAATGTAAATTACAATATGCAACGTATTTTGTTTCTTCCTTGGCACACAATTTGAATGTGCCTGCAGACTCTGCACAAGAGCTGGTGAATTTCAGCAAACTTTTTACATACTTGATAGATAGATAGATAGATACTTTATTCATCCCCATGGGGAAATTCAACTTTTTTCCAATGTCCCATACACTTGTTGTAGCAAAACTAATTACATACAATACTTAACTCAGTAAAAAAATATGATATACATCTAAATCACTATCTCAAAAAGCATTAATAATAGCTTTTAAAAAGTTCTTAAGTCCTGGCGGTAGAATTGTAAAGCCTAATGGCATTGGGGAGTATTGACCTCTTCATCCTGTCTGAGGAGCATTGCATCGATAGTAACCTGTCGCTGAAACTGCTTCTCTGTCTCTGGATGGTGCTATGTCGAGGATGTTCAGAGTTATCCATAATTGACCGTAGCCTACTCAGCGCCCTTTGCTCAGCTACCGATGTTAAACTCTCCAGTACTTTGCCCACGACAGAGCCCGCCTTCCTTACCAGCTTATTAAGACGTGAGGCGTCCCTCTTCTTAATGCTTCCTCCCCAACACGCCACCACAAAGAAGAGGGCGCTCTCCACAACTCACCTATAGAACATCTTCAGCATCTCACTACAGACATTGAATGACGCCAACCTTCTTAGGAAGTACAGTCGACTCTGTGCCTTCCTGCACAAGGCATCTGTGTTGGCAGTCCAGTCTAGCTTCTCGTCTAACTGTACTCCCAGATACTTGTAGGTCTTAACCTGCTCCACACATTCTCCATTAATGATCACTGGCTCCATATGAGGCCTAGATCTCCTAAAGTCCACCACCATCTCCTTGGTCTTGGTGATATTGAGACGCAGGTAGTTTGAGTTGCACCATATCACAAAGTCCTGTATCAGTTTCCTATACTCCTCCTCCTGTCCATTCCTGACACACCCCACTATGGCCGTGTCATCAGCGAACTTCTGCACATGGCAGGACTCCGAGTTATATTGGAAGTCTGATGTGTACAGGGTGAACAGGACTGGAGAGAGTACGGTTCCCTGCGGCGCCCCTGTGCTGCTGACCACCGTGTCAGACCTACAGTCTCCCAACCGCACATACTGAGGTCTATCTGTCAAGTAGTCCACTATCCAATCCACCATGTGAGAGTCTACTCCCATCTCCGTTAGTTTGTGCCTTAAGATCTTGGGCTGGATGGTGTTAAAGGCACTAGAGAAGTCAAGGAATGTAATCCTCACTGCACAACTGACCCCCTCTAGGTGAGAGAGTGATTTGTGCAGCAAATACGTGATAGCATCCTCCACTCCCACCTTCTCCTTATACGCAAACTGAAGAGGATCCGGGGCGTGCCTGGTTTGTGGCCTCAGATTCTGTATTATCAGCCGCTCCATGGTCTTCATCACGTGCGACGTCAAGGCAACAGGTCTGAAGTCATTCAACTCCTTTGGTTGTGGTTTCTTTGGTACCGGGACAATACAGGATGTTTTCCACTGTCTGGGTACTCTTCTCTGCTCCAGGCTCATGTTGAAGATGCGCTGTAGTGGTTCTCCCAGCTCAGTCGCACAGGCCCTCAGTAATCGTGGGGAAACTCCATCCGGTCCAGCCGCCTTGCTGGTACAGATCTTCCTCAGTTGACCTTCCACCTGTGCAGCCGTAATCCTGGGCGTGGGCAAGGTCTCCTGTGAGTGGCTATTTTCCTGTGAGGGAAGTAAGCCTGGTGTGGATTTCTGCGGTGAGGATGAGATTGAGCTGTCGAACCTGTTGAAGAAGTTGTTCAGCTGGTTCGCTTTCTCCACATCTCCACTTATGTTCGCCCCCCGCTTTGCACCGCATCCGGTGATGATCTTCATCCCATCCCACACCTCCTTCATGCTTTTTTTCTGCAGCTTTTGTTCTAGCTTCCTCCTATACTGCTCCTTTGCCCCCCTTATCTGTACTCTGAGTTCCTTCTGAACTCTTTTAAGCTCCAACTGATCACCATCTTTAAAGGCCCTCTTCTTCTGGTTTAGGAGGCCTTTGATGTGACTAGTGATCCAGGGCTTATTATTGGGATAGCAGCGAACAGTTCTAACAGGGACAACTGCATCCACACAAAAGTTAATATAGTCCGTTGTGCATTCAGCAGCAACTTGTAGCAACAAGGAGGCTATTTATCCCACCAGATCCATGATAGCTCCCAACGGAGCAATCCTATGTGTCTCATTCCTCCCTTCCTCATTTCTCTGTAGCCCTTCAGTTTTTTCTGCCTTACATGCCCATCAATTGCTCTTTCATTCTTTTATCGTTACCTTCACTAGCACATAATTTACTGCAGCCTTCCCAAATGTCAGCATGCCAGTGCACAAGTCTGAGATTTACTGCAACGTCAACAACTGTTGTAATAGCCCACAGAAAATACAGAACCAAGCAAGGTACCTACGTGATACATTACTTTTATAATCCTACAGTATGTGTCATAGTACCATGTAGGGCACCACGGTAGTGTAGTGGTTAGTGTCCGCTATTACAGCTCGGAGCATTGGAGTTTGGAGTTCAATTCTGGTGTCTTCTGTAAGAAATTTTGTACATTCTTCCTGTGAGCATGTGAGTTAACTCCAGGTGCTCTAATTTCCTCCCACAGGTCAAAGACATGCCTGTTTATAGGGCAATTGGTCATTGTAAATTGTCCTGTGATTAGGCTAGTTTTAAATAGGTGGTTTGCTTGGCAGCTCGTTAGGCTGGAAGGGCCTGTTGCGCACTGTAATATCTCTAAATAAAAATAAATAAATAAAATGTGGAAAGCAATTCTTAAAAACTTGAAGTTGATTGCTTAAGGTAATTCAGGTTATCCATATACTTATGAATAGAAAATGATTTTGAAATCATATAAGGAGAGATGTAAAAATATAGAAGGGTAAATAGTAAGCAGGAGGTACTTTAAGGAGGATGACCAAATGACTTGTCTTAAATTTTGTCTAAGAGTATCTTAAAGGAGATGGTGAGCTCAATGTTTGCAAATGGAGGTTAATTAAAATTAGTGTTTCACGTGGAAATAAGGTTAGTAGATCTGCTAACAGTAACAGACAAGTGAATAAAAATGTATCGGTAAGGTGTTGAATGTTCGATCTAGATGGTAAATTCTTTTTTTTAATAAACTTTTTTTATTGAGTTTTCAAATAATTACAGAAATAAAAGAAAATATATGAAAAAAAATATATATACCCTTCCCCCCTCCCCTTAACCCCTCCCCCCTAACACCCCTATAGAAAAAAGAAAGAAAGAAAAAAAAAGAGTGCCTGGATATCGGAAGATCCCCACATGCTCCATGGAGTTCGTAATAACTTTAGTATATATATTTATTTCTTTCCCCAAATAACCAATTATTTCATCTTCGGAGCACCTATATATTTAATCCTGTCTTTTGTAAATAAGGGTGCCAAATTTTCAAAGATGTTTCATATTTATCTCTTAAATTATAAGTAATTTTTTCAAATGGAATACAGCTATAAATTTCCTTCTTCCAACGATCTATACTTAAGTATGTATCCGATTTCCAAGTAACTGCAATAGCTTTTTTGGCTACTGCCAGTGCAATTTTTATAAATTCTTTCTGATACTTATTCAATTTGGGTTTCGGTTTTATCCCTTCAATATTGCCTAGCAAAAATAATATTGGATTATGTGGAAGTTGTGTTCCAATAAAACTCTTAAATTTGTCCAAAACGATTGAATTTTAGAACAAGACCAAGTAGAATGTAAAAAAGTACCGATTTCTTGGTTACATCGGAAACACTGATTGGATAAATTTGGGTTTAATTTATTTATTTTTTGTGGTGTAATATATAATTGATGTAAAAAATTATATTGCACTAATCTTAACTGGACATTTATTGTATTTGTCATACTATCAAGACATAGTCTTGACCAATTTGTTTCTTCAATTTTAATATTCAAGTCACTTTCCCATTTTTGTCTTGACTTATGGACTCCTTGTTTAATTGCCTGTTTTTGAATCAAGTTATACATACAAGAAATAAATTTTTTAATCTTTCCTTTTTGAATTAAAGTTTCTATTTCAGTAGATTTCGGCAATAACATTGTTTGACCTAATTTTTCTCTTAAATAAGCCCTTAGTTGGAAGTAACAAAAAAGAGTGTTGTTTGATACTTTATATTTATTCTTTAATTGATCAAATGACATTAATATACCTCCTTCAAAACAATCTCCTATATATCTAATACCTTTTTGAAACCAATTATATAAAAGTTGATTATCCATTGTAAAAGGAATAAGTCTATTTTGAATTAAAGATCTCTTTGCTAATAAAGATTTCTTTGTCTCATCATCAACATTTATCTTATTCCATAAGTCAATCAAATGTTTTAATATAGGAGATTCTTTCTTTTCCCGTATCCATTTAGATTCCCATTTCTGTATAAAATCTTCTGGTGTATTTTCTCCTATTTTATCTAGTTCTATTCTAATCCATGCCGGTCTATCTTTCCCAAAAAAAGATGCAATAAATCTAAGTTGATTTGCTTTATAATAATTCTTAACATTTGGAAGTTGTAACCCTCCTAGATCAAATTTCCACGTCAATTTTTCCAACGATATTCTTGACATCTTACCTTTCCAAAGAAACTTCCTCACATATTTGTTTAACTCTTGAAAAAACTTCTGGGGTAGTTGTATTGGTAGTGATTGAAATAAGTATTGTAGTCTAGGGAATATATTCATTTTTATGGTATTTACTCTACCTACTAATGTTATTGGTAATACCATCCATTTATCAAGATCTTCTTGAATTTTTTTTCAATAATGGTAAGTAATTTAATTTATATAAGTTCTTTATATCATTATCAACTCTTATACCTAAATATTTTATACCATTTGCCGGCCATCTAAATTGAGTTATTAATCGACATTGACTATAATCTCCTTTAGTAAGAGGTAAAATTTCACTTTTATCCCAATTTATTTTGTAACCTGATATTTTCCCATATTCTTCTAATCTATAGGATAATTTACGCAACGAGTGCATTGGGTTTGTTAAATAAAGCAGAACATCATCAACAAATAAGTTAATCTTGTATTCTTCCTGATTAACTCTGAAACCCTTAATATCTGGGTCCATTCTAATTAATTCAGCTAATGGTTCTATCGCCAACACGAATAAAGCAGGTGATAATGGACAACCTTGCCTAGTTGACCTTGTTAACTGAAATGGTGTTGAAATTTGACCATTTGTCACTATTTTAGCTTTGGGATTAGTATTTAAGGTTTTAATCCATTTTATAAAAGATACTCCTAATCCATATTTTTCCAATACCTTAAATAAAAAATCCCATTCCAATCTATCAAATGCTTTTTCTGCATCTAAAGCAACTGCCACACTCATTTCCTCCCTCTTTTGCGCCAAATGAATTATACTAAATAACCGAGTTACATTATCTGCCGATTGTCTATTTTTAATAAATCCTGTTTGATCCATATGTACTAATTTTGGTAAGTATTTAGATAATCTGTTAGATAAGATTGTTGCTGTTATTTTATAATCAGTGTTTAATAAAGAAATAGGTCTATATGATGCTGGCTTTAAAAGATCTCTATCTTTTTTTGGCAATACTATTAAAATAGCTGTCGAAAAAAATTCTGGAAGTTTATGCGTTCTTTCCGCTTGATGTATTAACTCCATAAAAGGAGGAATTAATAAATCTTTAAACTTTTTATAAAATTCAGGTGGAAAACCATCTTCTCCTGGAGATTTATTACTTTGAAGTGATCCTAGAGCTTCTTCGACCTCTTTCAATGTAAAAGGCATATCTAATCCCTTCTGTTCTTCCATATTTAATTTTGGAAGAGTTATTTGTGATAAAAACCTTTCTATCTTGACATTATCATTTTGTGATTCTGATTTATACAACTCAATAAAAATTCTTAAAAGTTTCATTAATTTCTAAAGGTTTATAAGTAATTTTATTTACTCTTGTTCGAATTGCATTTATTGTTTTAGAAGTCTGGTCTGTTTTTAACTGCCATGCAAGGACCTTATGTGATCTGTCACCTAGTTCATAATATCTCTGTTTAGTTCTCATAATTGCTTTTTCTGTTCGATATGTCTGGAGTGTATTATATTGTAACTTCTTATTAATAAGTTGTCTTCGTTTTTCTTCTGTCATATTTCTTTGAGATTCTTTTTCTAATTTTGTAATCTCTTTTTCCAATTGATCTATTTCTATCATATATTCCTTCTTAATTTTAGAAGTATAACTTATTATCTGACCTCTCAAATATGCCTTCATTGCTTCCCACAATATAAATTTATCATCAACTGAATGTGAATTTGTATCTAAAAAGAACTGAATCTGCTTTTTCATAAAATCACAAAAATCTTGACATTTTAGTAATATTGAATTAAATCTCCATCTATAAATTGATTCCTCTTTATCTATCATTATCATTGTCATTATCAAAGGAGAATGATCTGACAATATTCTCGCTTTATATTCCATATTTTTCACTCTATCTTGAATATTCGTTGATAATAGGAAAAAATCTATCCTTGAATATGTTTTATGACTATTTGAATAAAATGAATAATCTCTTTCTTTTGGATTAATTCTTCTCCATATATCAATCAAATTTAAGTCTTTCATCAATGATAGAGTTAATTTTACTACTTTTGATTTTGTGACAACCTTTGTTGATCTATCTAAAACTGGATGTAGACAAAAGTTAAAATCTCCACCTATTAATATTTTGTCATGTGCGTTAGCCAAATTCAAAAAGACCTCTTGTATAAATTTTACATCATTTTCATTTGGTGCATAAATATTCATAAGAGTCCATAGTTCTGAAAAAAATTGACAATGTATAATTACATATCTCCCTGCTGAATCAATTAATATGTTTTGTATTTTAATTGGTAAATTTTTATTAACCAAAATTGCAACTCCTCTTGCCTTTGAGTTAAATGAAGCTGCAATAACATTTCCAACCCAGTCTCTTTTTAATTTCTGATGTTCTATGTCTGTTAAATGTGTTTCTTGTAAAAAAAAAGCTATATCTGTTTTCATTTTTTTAATGTATGTTAAAATTCTTTTTCTTTTCTGGACCATTAAGCCCATTAACATTAAAACTTTAAAAATTCAGTAAATTAGTCATTATTTTTAATTATGTTACTCCAATCTATAATAATACCTAATCTTTCAACTTTCGTGGTATCTTGGGAAATCTTTAAAAAATTCTCCATGTTGCTATGTGTGTCCCCACCGATCATCCAGGCAGAAAGATAGAAGAAAAATAGAGTATAAAGAAAAAAACAAAATACCCCCCTACTAATGTTGTGAAAAAAAAGAACACAACATTACCCCCCTCTGTTGTACGGGTCATGGCGATCGCCATGATTACACATGTGAATCCTGCAGTAACCGATCCAAAGCTCCCCAGCCCCCCCGCAACATAAAAAAGTATATATATAAGAAGAAAAAAAAATATTATTCTCAATTAGTATTTCTGAAATTTTACTTTTCTCCCCTGTATCATCCTTAAATGTCCATCACTTCCATTCACTGTCTCTATCTTCATCTTTAATCCATTACGCTTGGAAGTCTCTATGTGTAATTAGCGAATAAATGGAAGTTTTTGTGTGAACTCCTCCGCTTCTTGATAATCGGTAAAAAATCTTCTTTTTCCCTCCTCCAAAAAAATTATCAGTGTTGCTGGGTGAGGCATTATAAATTTATAACCCTTTTCCCATAAGACTTTTTTCGCTGGGTTAAATTCCTTCTTTCTCTTCAAAAGGTTATAACTTATATCAGGATAAAAAAGAACTGCCTTCCCTGCTATCATCAATGGCCCGTTTCTCTTTTTGGCACTTTGGGCAGCTGCCTTCAGGATCTTTTCTTTGTCTTGGTATCTTAAGCAGTTTATCAAAATTGATCGTGGATTTTGATCAGCTTGAGGTCTTGACCTTAAGGCTCTATGAGCCCTTTCAATCTCAATTAGAGTTTCTCCTTCCATTTCCAATTTTTCAGGGATCCATTTTTGAAAAAAATTTATTGGATCTTCTCCTTCTATATCTTCTTTGAGTCCAACAATTTTAATATTGTTTCGTCTACTAAAATTTTCAAGCTTATCAATTTTTTCCATAAATTGTTTTCTTTCTGATGTCCAGGCAGTAATTTAATTTTCCATTTTATTCATTCTTTCAACCATATCTTCCATTGTAGTTTCCAGATCTATAATTCTCTTTTCCATTTTTTCCTGTCTTTTTGTCATTTTATCAAACATAATCTCCATATTTGTCATTTTTCTTTTGATTACTTTTAATGCGCCTAATTTACGCATTATTTGCTTCAAAGTCTTTTCTATATTTCCAGAAAAACTTTTACCTCTATCTTCATCTGATTTTTCCAGAGAATCTGACTCTCCCTCAGATTCACTTTGACTTTCGGTTTCAGTCGTAACTGGGATTTGTAGTTCTAGTTGCTCTCATTTGCGCATGCTCCTTCCTTCATGTTTGCGCAGTTCTCGTTGGTCTTTTTCTTTAGAAATGGTCGATGTTGCCACAATTTCCTGTTCTGTATCGCCAGAGGTGAAATGTACCTGAGCCCGCGGTTCTTTGGCAAAAGTGTGCCTTGATTCTGTTCCAACTTGCGTTGTCTTCACGGTAGTAGTTTTCTTCATCTTCTGTTTGTGACTTGAAACAATTTGGAGTAGTTTATAAGTAACTTTTAGAAAGTATTGACTAACTTTTCTTCACTTAAACATTAATTTATTGATTTTTTACGGGAGAGCTGGGTTCCAGCGTCTCGATCCTACGTCATCACGTGACGTTCGCCCTAGATGGTAATTTCAGGCCAGCTGGTGGGCTGTTGATGTGGCACAGAGGACAGAAGGCCAGCAATAACAGACTGGACTTCCATTCTTAGTACTATATTAATGGCCGTGTTCAAACGAGAATGCTCCAGTCTCAGGGTGGAGGATGGTCAGAAGTGGGTGTGCAGGTTGCTGAGATTACAGAGGGCTTTGCTTCATGTTCTGTCTCAGATTGACAACATGCGGAAGCGAGAGCAAGGATCGAGACAAGGTGAAAGGAAAGAACCAGGAGGCTTGGAGCATGTGGTACTTCTGAATGTTGCTTCTAAGGGGAAGGGGAAGATAAGAAAAATGGTCCCAGGTTAGGTCCTTCTACGACACAAGTGGTAACCGTGCAAAGATCCTGTGATGAACGGTGGTGCTTAAAGGACTGTATGTATGTATTTGAGCTGCTGGCCCACCTCAGTTAGCAGAGAACTCTCACGTTCTTTACTCTATTATGTGCACTTCCCTGTAGCAATAACTTGATATCAAGAGCTGGCTCCTCATCAACAAGATCCAACAGAACTGAGCCTTGCAACTAGACATGCACAAATGATCCACAGAAATGTTTTAAGAGACAGGACAGCCGCACGCATGGGCTATAAGCTATCTTTGCATATTTTTTGACATTCACCAACTTTGAGAAGTATTAGTCAATCATATTAATGAAATATTTAAAACTGCCAAGCATTTACAGATTTATTGAGGGTTATAAGTAATTAAACATCTAAAAATACAACAATACTTTAAAATAATTAACGTAACTAATTAAAATGCAAATTTCCTGAAACTTTCTCATCCCCTTTGGAGGGAATTCTGTCTACTGAACTGAATAGCACAGACTCAGTGAGCTGATTTCCTCATATGCCTGCTGTTTAACTGCAGGAATTTGATATTCTGCTGCAGGACTCAACAAAAAATCTTATTTTGGAACACTGTCAGAATGACAGCAGAAAGTTTGCATGAGTGGCTCTCAGAAGTGATTCAGATTTTCAGCCTGGCTTTTTTGTCAGCAAAGTTATCTTCTATTGAGCACAGCACAATGCTTTGTAGAACTGTCTCCCACAACTCCAGCAACCTGGGTTCAATCTTGACCCTGGGGTGCTTTCTGTACGGAATTAGCATTTTTTCCCCCTGACAGCATGGGATTCCTCTCAATGTTCCAGTTCCCTTCCACATTCTAAGGACGTGGATTGGTAGTTCCATTGGCCAATACAAATTGCCCTTGTTGTGCAGTTGAGAAATAGAATCTGGAAAAGCTGATGGAAAGCATGGGAAGTAAAAGGAATAAAGGGGATTAGTGTGGGTAAACTCAGTGTATAATGGTTGCTGAGGACACTGGGCTGAGGAGCCTGTTTTTGTGCTGGGTGGAACTGGTGTGAATTAGATTTTTGCAATAAATTGTTTGTCCTGTTGATTTATGTAAACAGTTCTTGTTGGCAACATTATGTGTAAAGATTTACTTCGTTTAATTCTTATTTAATTACCTGAATACCCTTTTATGGTAAATTTGTGAAAATAGAAGACTAGGAATAGCGCTGGTCTATTTTGATGTTAATTGAAGTCTGTTTTTGTGCTGCAAATTAAATATGTCTAGATGCTTCCCCTGAAACTCTGGGCACTTACCTCGGAGCCAATGGTGTAAATGGAGATTTGGGAAGTCCATCCGATGACGAAGATCTGCCAGATCCCTCAGTTTCAGCAGCACATCCTGGCCACATGCAAGTTTTTGTAAATGGACCTCTCCAAAAAGAAAGTACAGGCGCGCACCTTCTAAGTGCATCCAGCGAAATTGGACTTATGGACAGTGCATTTGCAGCACTCAGTGAACCTTCATTAACAAGACATTCAACCTTTCGCCAAGAATCGCTGAACGATTACCTCGATACGGTCTGTGGCAATGTGAGTATTAAACCAAGCTTCGCAGAAGCTCACCTGCATCAGGTTGGAGCCTCTCCCAAATTAAGAAGCAGTTTCCCTACAGACACTAGATTAAATGCAATGCTGCACATCGACTCAGATGAGGAAGACCACGACGTTCGTCCAGAGTTAGCTTGCGAGTTTCATGTAGCAGAGGAGAGTGATGAAAATGGCATACAATTTAAGTGTGCGTCTGAAAGAAATAAGCATTTGGACACTCAGCAGTACACTAATGGGGACCAGCATGGGTTTAGAAGGTCTTTTGACTCACAGATCGATCTGTCTGTAACTGAAGGGGCATCAACCTCGAGTGCAGTGCACCCACAATTATCAGACTCTCAGTGCAAAAATTTTGATGAGGCAGTGTGCAGCCTTTCTTCAGCAAGTCAGATTGTTGGGGAGGATGAGCAGGACAGTGGTGAGGGACAAAGCGGTGGTGACGTTACTGCTGCTGCATGTCAAGAAGATCAAGAGCTTCCTCGGACCGTAGTCGATCAGACGATTGATGCTGAAGGCAGTGCAGAGAGATTGCTCACACAAACAGAATCAGTAGATCGAACCTCGGAACCATCCCAAGTGTCCTCAGAGAATGAGCAAAGTGATGCCACCCGTACGGAGAGTGTCAGTGAGGCCAGCACCAGGCCGGAAGGAGAGAGTGATCTGGAAGGGGCTGACAGCTCGTGCAATGGAAGTGGCTACACTACAAGGGTATCTTCTTCCGTCGGAAGCACCACACGGTTTTCCTCCTTTGAAAGTGCCAGGTTCTCGGAAACTCCAGCATTCTCCTCTCAGGACGAGGAGGATGCTACCTGCCCAACTGACCTGGCAGCTGATGCTGCTGTAGAAGTCCAAGATTCTGATGGGAGCACAAATGTTCCGGCAACTGAAGAAACTACTGAAAACAACCAGGAGGCAACACAGCAGGTGCAAGAGCCCGTTACAATGGATGATTTACCTGCAGCATCCGAGACTGAGGAAATTTGGCAGAGGAGAAGTTTGCAGGTGGCAGCATCTGCAGTCAATGATCTGTCACAACAAGAAGAGGCCAATGTACCTCCTGCCACAACTCCAGAGGATGCAAGTGAAGCAGCAGCCGAGGCTGAAGGGGGTGATGTTCCAGGTAAGGAAAACAAATCTAGAATGTCATTATGAGGCGTCAAACAACAGAGTAAATTAATTACCTGTTGGAGAGGTTATCTTTTCTTGTAAAGGTCTAGACCAAAAAAAACCTTTTACCTGGACTTTGAAATTGAATGCTTATGTGATATGTGTTGCATTGTCGTTCGCATTTACATTAGTGGAATTGGTGATTAAAAGATTTTAAAATATTGGACTAATGTCATTGGAGCCAAATTTATGAAAGGCACTTTGTTACCACTTCTGCTATTGTTCAATATTCTTGGCCAGATTCTCCATCAAGCAGTCACCAACCTTTGAGGTCCCTACCCTCAGTGCGGCAAGATGTCACACGCTATCAGCGTATTGATGAACCGCTGCCACCAAGTGAGTCTATTAAATCTCCTCAGATTTGTGGCTTTTGTATGTTATTCCCACCTGACTTCTTGCCAATTAAGAAAATTGATGGAAAGCCTGCAGGAATGAAGTAAATTAGATTTCTGCCAAAGCCTCAGTGAACCTCTATGGAAATCTTGCCTGACATTGCGCTGATATTCCATGACCACTGTATAGAGTCATAGAAAAGTACAGCACAGAGAACAGGCCATTCAGCCCATCTAGATCGTGCCAAACCATTTAAACTGCCTACTCCCATTGACTTGCACCAGGACCATAGCCCTCCAGATCCCTACCATCCATGTACCTCTCCAAACTTCCCTTAAATGTTGAAATTGAGCGTGCATACACCACTTTTGCTGGCCACACTCTCTTGACCCTCTGAGTGAAGAAGTTTCCCCTCGTGTTCCCTTAAACTTTTCACCCTTAACCTATGACCTCTGGTTTGTAGTTCCACCAAACTCCAATTTGAAAAAGTCTGCTTACACTTACCCTGTCTATACCCCTCATAATTTTGAATACCTCTGACAAATCTTCGCTCAATCTTATACATTCCCAGGGATAAAGACCTAACCTATTCAATCTTTCCTTATAACTGAAGTCTTCCAGTTCTGACAATAACCAAATTTTGCCTTGCCAATGTCTTATATAACTTCAAAATAACATTCCATCTCCTATACTCAATACTTTGATTTATGAAGGCCAATGTGCCAAAAGCTTTCTTTATGATCCTATCTACCTGTGATGTCACTTACAATGATTTATGGACCTATATTCCCAGATCCTTTTGTTCTACTGCATTCCTCTGTGTTTTACTGTTTACTGTGTAAAACCTACCCTGGTTGTACTTCAGTAGGACCAAATTTTCACACTTGTCTGCATTAAGTTCCATCTGCCATTCTTCAGCCCATTTTTCCAGCTGATCCAGATCCTGCTGCAGTCCCTGATGGTCTTCCTTGCTGGCCACTGCACCCCCAATCTTGGCATCATCTGCAAATCAGTTAATTAAATTGTTATCCAGATCATTGATATCAATGACAAACAACAATGAACCCAGCACCGATCCCTGTAGCACTCCACTAGTCACAGGCCTCCTGTCAGAGAGGCAACCTTCTACTTCCACTCTCCGGCTTTTCCCACAAACCCAATGTCCAATTCAATTTACTACCTCATCTACAGCACATTACAAGCCCATCAGCCCACAATGTTGTGCCGACCATGTAACCCTCTCTAAAAGCTGCCTAGAATTTCCCTAACATGTAGCCCTCTGTTTTTCCTAAGCTCCATCTACCTATCTAAGAGGCTCTTAATAGACCCTATTGTATCCGCTTCCACCACCACCGCCGGCAGTGCATTCCACACACCCACCACTCTCTGTGAGAAAAACTTATCCCTGACTTCCCCTTGGTACCTATTTCCAAGTATCTTAAAACTATGCCCCCTTCTGTTAGCCATTTCAGACCTGGGAAAAAGCCTCTGGCTATCCACATGATCAATGCTTCTTGTCATCTTATGCACGTCTATATGGTCACTTCTCATCCTCCATTGCTCCAAGGAGAAAAGGCCAAGTTCACTCAACCTATTTTCATAAGGTACACCCTCCAATCCAGGCAACATCCCTGTAAATCTCCTCTGCACTCTCTAACCAATCTTCTTGACCAATTTCCTATGTGGGACCTTATCAAAAGCCTTGCTAAAATCCGTGTAGATAGCATCCACTTTCCTGGTAACTTCCTTGAAAAGCTCTGTAAGATTGGTTAGATATGAACTACCACTCACAAATCCATGCTGACTATCCCTAATCAGTCCAAGTCTATCCAAGTACTCCTTTCTAAAAAGTCTGCCTATTAAGCTATTTCATTCTTGTTCTGTTTTTAATTTTGGGAAATTATGAACCATTTCTATCACAGAATTGAGGGTTGGGAGGAATGACAACAGTCTCTAGGATTGGAAATGTGACCAAGTAGTGAAATTGGAAGTAAAATAGTTTTGAATGTTTATGTTTGCCACATTGTAAGTTATTTCTTAATCTCACTTCAAGTATTTGAAGCCCACTTTTACCAGTGGTTTCTTCACATATAATCAAGCTTAGGAAATACTAATTGCTGTGTGGAAGAAGGCCTTTCATCTCCTCAAGCCTTCACACAAGCAATCCAATCTGACTGTTCCTCTGGTCCTTTCTCTTTTGTTCTCTGAACTTTTCTCCCTCAAATATCCACTCTAGATAACTCAGATCATACTACTCATTAAGAGGATTGACACCAGATTATAGCCATATTCAGCAAGATAAAGCTTTTCTTTGCTCACTCCTGTTCCCCACCCGCACCAACTTAAACCTGTTTCATTTGGTTCTTAGCTCTTTTTTACACTCACTTCATCTGGACTCTTAGTGACCTTTGCTTCTTTCAAATCATATCACAATCTCCTTTCTTTCATGAAGAATGAAAATCCCAGTTCTTTAATCTTTCCATGTATCTAAAGCCCTACATACGAAATCATTTCTGCAAATGTGGCATCTTCATTACCTTCCCAATGATCAATGACCACAATCAATTATAAAATACAGATGAATCAGTGTTTAACAGTACTTCAACATAATCTTTTTGTCTGTGTTCTGTGTCTCTCTTTATAAAATCAAGAATTCAGTTAACATAAAATCAAAGAACAATACTGCATGGAAACAGATGCTATGGCCCAACTAATCCATGCTGACCACAGCGCCCGCCCAGCTAGTCTCAGTTTCCAGCATTTGGCCCATATCCCTCTAAGCTCCGCCCCTTCGTGTAACTTTTCAAGTGCTTATTTAATGATGCCATTGTAACTTCCTGAGCCATTTCTTTCTGGCAGATCATTCCATATTGTCACCACCCACTGTGTGAACATGTTGCTCCTCATGCCCCTTTTACATCTCTCCTAAATCTAAGCCTCCTAGTTTTGGACTGTCTTTCCCTGTTGCTATAAAACCTATCTGCACCCCACATAACATTATATATTTCTCTTAAGGTTGCCACTCATTCTCCTATGTTCCAAGCATGGCCAGCCTCTTCCTATCACTCAGGCTCTCTTGCCTGGCCACACCCTTGTAAATCTTCTCTGCACTCTTTTCAGCTGTCTTTTTCTAAATAACTGACACAATCTGTCCTGCCACCTTCAAATATTTGTATGCATGTCATTCCAGGTTTTGAGTTAATACTCTACATTTTATCCTTTGTTGCCTTTTCTCATTCTTCTTTCCAATTTTGGGCTGAAAATCACAGAAGTTGATGGATTTACCTTAAAGTTTTGAATGTGATAAAAGCCAGTTTGGAATTATAGTCTTCTTAACTACAGTTATAAGTTTTCTATTAGCAGCTTTAATGAAAGATGAAAGAAATACAGTATTAAATGTGTGGCATTAAAACCTTTAAAGTTGGACTAGCTAGGGTACAAATACTTTTACCAGCTCACTTGCTGCAGGATTAATTCTGCTGGTACAATATAATCTCCAAGAGTTTATTGTCCAGGGGAATTCTTTTTAAATGTGTAGTTGGCTCGGTTATTGAAATTTGCAAGCTAATTTTGGAAATCTGTTTTAGCATAATCTTAAATGTCAAAATGACTGTTGAAATTCTGTCTCTGTATTTGATTTTTGTTGTTCCACTGTACATCCCACCATAGATTGGGAAGCTCGCATTGACAGCCACGGACGCATTTTCTATGTGGACCATGTGAATAGGACAACCACTTGGCAAAGACCCACAACTCCTGCACGTCAGCAAATGGTTCAACGTTCGAATTCAATCCAACAGATGGAGCAGCTGAATAGAAGGTACTGGAATAAAATCTAAGTTCAAGTTTATTGCCATAGGCATACACACACAGGGTATAAGTGCATGAAAATTAGTTTTTGTTTTGCAGTAACAATGCAGTACATTACAAATGTGACAAGCATAAGTCAATATAAATTAACATGCATTATCCATAACTTACATGACAAAGCAATTGTGATGACATTAGTACAAGTTCAGAGAAAGGGAAAGAAATATATTTTGAGGTAGTGTTTGGGTTCAAGAACTTGATGAAAATGAGCGAGAAGCTATGCCACACATTTTGCCCTCCCATTGGTTAGTACAGTTGATTGAGATTAGAATCCACTGTCAGGCCGACTAGAAGTCAGCTAGCTTGGCTGATTCAGTTCTACCTGGAAATAGCCACTAAAGGTAAGTTTATAAAATTATGAACACTGGTGCAATGACATGTCAATACACTTAAACTGACGGTTGTGTTCATGCAGAACAACATTGAGCACACCAGTCGCCTCCATGAAATTTTGCATGAGATGCTTGAAATCAGTTAAAAATATTTGGTAGATTTATTTTGTTATGGTTTGAGTCTAAGTGCAACACTTCCTCATTGTGTTTTACATGGCCAGTGCTCAGTTTAAAGGATGTAGAACTGCATAGGATTCACATTGCTGTTGGTGTATTTGGCTCTTCTGCTCTGTATTCCAATCAATCCTCTTCCCACTTCATCTAATCTTAGCCAGTATGTCCTTCCTTTTATTTCACCATCCTGTACAAGTGTTCCCAAGCCGTTGCCTTCTCTACTCCATATGGCTGTGTCTACTCTACCCACAGCCTGCCTCAAAATGGGAAAACCTTGTGTTTATTTATCCTCTCATATTGCCTCATAAGTTTAGATTGATCATCCCTCATTTCTTCCAAGAAGCGTTGCAAAGTGCTCCAATTCCCACTCACATCCCGAAGATTTGGGACATAGGTCAGTGACTTAATTGGCCACTGTAAATTGCACACAGTGTTAGAATTTTGAGTGGATTTGATGGAATATTGGGAGAATTGGATTAATGTGGGATGATTATAAATGAGTGGTGAATGGTTGGTAGGGACTCAGTTGGCCTGTTTCCAAGTTCAAGATCAGTTTATTGTCATTCGGCCATACACATGTATACCGCAAAATGAAACATTCCTCCAGACCAAGGTGCACAACACAGTACATATAACTCACAAACATAACACATAAAATAATATCACAGATATATTAACAAATAATAACATGCAAGACCATGAGATGTTGGAGCAGAATTAGGCCATTCAGCCCATTAAGTCTGATCCACCATTCCATCAGGGTTGATTTATTATCCCTCAATTCCATTCTCCTGCCTTTTCTCAGTGACCTTTGATCCCTCACCACCCTGACTAGACTAGAGCCAATCAACCTTTGCTTTAACTATACTTAATGAGTTGGCCTCTTGTCACCTGTGGCAATGAATTCCATAGATTCTCTGGCAAAAGAAATTTCTTTTCATCTTTGTTCTAAATGGGCATCCCTTTTTTTCCCAAGCCTTTGCTTTCTAGATTCACCCACTATAGGATCCTCTCTACATCCACTCTATTTCGGCCTTTCGATATACGGTAGGTTTCAATGAGATTCCCCCCTCATTCTTCTAAATTCCAGCAAGGACAGCCCCAGACCATGAAACACTCTTCATACATTAACCCGTTCATTCCCAGAATCATTAATTGGGGGCCTCTGGACGACGTGGTTCGAAGGGCCGGAAAGGCCTATTCCATTCCCTATTTTAATAAATAAATAAATTTTATCATGAACCTCCTCTGGACCCTCTCCAATGCCAGCACATCTTTTCTTAGATAAGGGCCAAAAACAGCTTGCAATACTCCAGGTAAAGTCTGACTGATGCCTTATAAAGCTTCAGCATTATATCCTTGCTCTTGTATTCCAGTCCTCTCATAATGAATGCTAACATTGCATTTGCCTTCCTCACCACCAACTTAACCCGCAAGTTAACTTCTGGGGGATTCTGGACGAGGACTTCCGTGTTCATTTACACCTCTGAATTTTGAATTTTCTCTCCATCTAGAAAACAATCTACACTATATTCTTTCTACAAAAGACTATACACTTCCCTATCTGCCACTTCTTTGCCCATTCTCCCAATCTATTTAAGTCCTTCTGCAGACTTCCTCAAAGCTACCTGCCGCTCCACCTAGCTTCGTATCATTTGTAAACTTGGCCACAAAGCCATCAATTCTGCTATCCAAATCTTTGGCTTATAACCTGTAAAGAAGTGGTCCTAATACCGAGCCCTATAGAATACTACTAGTTACTGGCAGCTAATCAGAAAAGGCCCCTTTATTCCCGTTCTGTGCCTCCTGCCAGTCACTCAATCTTCTATCCATGCTAGTATATTTCCTGTAATATCATGGGCTCTAATCTTGTTAAGCAGCTTTATGTGCGGCACCTTGTCAAAAGCCTTCTGAAAATCCAAATAAACAACATCCACTAAATCTGTTTGTCTATTCTGCCTGTTATTTCCTCAAAGAATTTCAACTTTATACTTTATATAACCGGCAACCAGGAGATCTTGTCTGTTGTGGCGGACGGAGTGGAGGTGCTCGACGAAGCGGTCCCCCAATCTGCGTTGGGTCTCGCCGATGTAGAGGAGGCCGCACCTTCAACAGGACCCCACCACTAAGGACATATTTCCCTCTCTACCCCTCTCTGCTTTTCGCAGGGATCATTCCCACCGCGACTGCCTGGTCCACACGTCCCTCCCCACGGATCTCCCACCTGGTACTTATCCCTGCAAGCGTAAGTGCTACACCTGTCCCTACACCTCCTCTCTTACCACCATTCAGGGCCCCAAACAGTCCTTCCAGGTGAGGCAACACTTCACTTGTGAGTCTCTTGGGGTCATCTATTGCTCCCAGTGTGGCCTCCTCTACATCGGCGAGACCCGACATAGATTGGGGGACCACTTCATCGAGCACCTCCGCTCCGTCCGCCACAACAGACAGGATCTCCCAGTTGCCACTCACTTCAACTCTGCTTCACATTCCCATTCGGATATGTCCATACATGGCCTCCTCTACTGCCATGATGAGGCCAAACTCAGGTTGGAGGAGCAACACCTCATATACCGTCTGGGTAGTCTCCAGCCCCTTGGTATGAACATCAAATTCTCCAAATTCGGTAATTCCCTCCCTCTCCCTTCCCCCATCCCACTTTCACTCTGCCTCCTCTTCCAGCTGCCTATCACCTCTCTCATGATTCTGCCTTCTTCTACTACCCATAGTGCTTTCCCTTACTATCCTTCTTCACCTCTCCTGCCTATTCCCTCCCTGCTTCCCCTCCCCCACCCCTTGATCTTTCCTCTGATTGGTTTTTCACCTGGCACCTTCCCCCCCCCCCCCCACCTTCTTTATAGGGCCCCTGCCCCCTCCTTCTTTAGTCCTGACAAAGGGTCTCGGCCCAAAACGTTGACTGCTCCTTTCAACGGATGCTGCCCGACCTGCTGAGTTCCTCCAGCTTGTTTGTACGTGGTACTCAGCGTGACTGGAGCTAGAGATGTTTCTGCCAACACAGAGTGCCTGTGGCTTTTCTGTCAAGAAATCCAGGATCCAATTACAGAGAGAGGTGTTGAGATGGGTTCCCTTCTGTATCTGTCTCATGAACAGGCAAAATCCTATCAAATCCTGAAACCACAACTATGGAAAACCCCAGATATCTTCAGCCTTTGCAAACCTTCAAAGCTCTTTTCCACTCTTTTCCAGATATCAGAGTATTCGCCGGACGATGACAAATGAGAGGGCCGAAGACATGGGCCAGGCCAGTTGTTGTGCTGATGCAGGAGCAGGAGCTGAAAGCCATTTTGCTCATTTCAGTTCAGGTAAGGAGGCAGTCTATCTCCATTCATTAATACACGTTTCATGTAAATCATGGTTGGCAGAGGTCAGTATTCCATGTTTATGTGGAAATAATTGAGACTTATAACGGAATGAAATCTGTCAATATAGGGTAATGTAATGGGTGACAGATGACACACATTGTCTATAATAGGAAGTGTTCTACATAATGCACAAACACTGTCATCGAGTTGTTCCACTCACTTTAAGAGACAGTGTCTGATGTTAATGTAAGGTGACTGTTTGTATGGAAGTAAAGGGCCGCGGCTTTCGTTAAGCAGATAAAATGACTCTCGCATGTTGTATTTACAAAATCCTAAGTTGGTTTGAACAAGCTGAAGTCTAGTTCGCACTGTGAAAAATCACTCTGGACAATAGCAAATTTTACTATGTTGAAGCATCACTAAGTAGTTCTACTACAGCCGCAGTGGTGAGTCTACTAGAAGACCCACCTGAATGTGATAAATATGTCACTCTGAAAACTCTCCTATTACAGACTTTTAGACTGTCTGAGACTGTGTGTGCCAAACAGTTGCTCTCCTTGCCTGACCTGGGTGAGGCTAGGCCTTCAGAACTGACAGACCATTTGCTATCTCTCCTGGGCAATCACTATCCTTGTTTCATTTTTAAAGCACTCCTTATGCAACAAATAACTGATCAAGTTTACACAGCCCTCGCTAATACACATTTGGTGGACAACAGGGAGCTTGCTAAAATGGCTGGTAGTATCCTCTCAGTCAGACAGGGGTCCATCCTTCCTCCTCCTTTCCCTGTCTCAATAAACCCTGCCAACAGAGCCTCCAGCAGACTCACGTCTGCGGCTCCGAACCAGACAATGCTGGATCTGAGTTTTTACCACTCACACTTCAGCATGAGTGCCAAAATGTGCCGACTGCCTTGCAACTTTGACAGTGCCAGCACACCGGGTCATCGGAGGTCTGTGAGCACTGTGGGTTCTAGGGCTGTCGATTGTTCATTACAGGCACACTTTCAGGGTGACGCTCCCTGTGTGATAGGGGTGCTTGAGAGCATGCAGAGAGTGACGGACCCCTGCTGGAGGATGTCAACAGCAGCAGGGTCCGACTTATGGGACACAACATGTGATGCTCTGCTTTGGTGGACGATGCTACACATGGGAATTTGTCTCGACTAAAGCTGCTGGGCCTCTGCTTGGCGCAGATATCTTGAGCGTTAGAAGACTGTGAATAGCCCAAAAGAACTGTTGGCTTGTGGGTGTGAAGGACTTTGGGTTATTACCCTGTACCTCCAGTAAGTTCCACATGATGACTCAGTCTAGCACGTGCATCACCCCATGTGAATTCACTCGCCTGCTGGGTGAATTCCCAAACCTCATCAAGCCCAGATTTTCCACTACAGCCACAAAGCATGGGGTCGAGAAGCACATTTCCACATCTGGCTCGCCTATCCGTGCCCATATGCAGAGATTGGTCCCAGAAAAGCTGGCCAGTGCGAAGGCTGGCTTGATGAATTGGAAATGCTAGGCACTGTATGCAAGTTGAATAGCCCTTGCACTTCACCCCGCCACGTGGTTCCGCAGTCCAGTGGCGACAAGTACTGCTGCCTTCACAAGGCCACAACCCCCAGTCATTACCCAGTCCGGTACATTCCAGACTTTTTGACACATTTAGCTGAATAGATAATTTTTTTTAAAGTGGACTTAGTCAGGGACTCGGGTGCCTGTGTGCACTGAGGACATTCTGAAAACTGCTGTTATAACTCTGTTTGGCCTCTTTGCATTTCTGCATATGCTCGTTGGGCTGAAAAATGCAGCATAGACTTTCCAGCAACTAATGGACTCTGTGTTAAAAGAATTAGATTTTCTTTTTGTTCACTTGGATAACATACTTGTCACTAGTACATCCAAAACCGAATACTTATCGCATCTCTGCACACTTAAACCAACTGGCTAAATGCCAGTTCAGGTTGTCAGCTACTGTATTGACTTTCTCAGCCACTGCATCACCAGGGAAGATGCAACACCCTTGCTGTCAAAAGTCATTGCTATTGTGGACTTCCCACTGCCCCACACTACCATAGCACTGCAAGAGTTTTTAGGTGTGGTGAGTTTCTATCACTCTTTCATTCTGCGAGATGCTGAACTTGTGCTCCACTTGTACAGTGTCCTTAAAGGCAGTGCCCCTAATTGTATGCTTGAGGGTCAATGGATGTGACTAGAGCTCTTTTGAATGCAAACTTACTGGCGCACCCGCTCCCCGTCACTACTGACGCCTCAGACTATGCTGTGGGTGCTGTGCACGAGCAGTTAGTGGGAGGTGTGTGTCAGCCGGCAGCATTGCACCCTCCCTCCCCCACCCCCCCAGGAAGAAAGTACAACATGCTTGACTGCAAGCTTCTCAGTCTCTGCTGTCTGCCATTTTCATTGTCTGGAGACATTGAGTTGCCTGGGACTGTACTCGCTGGAATTCAGAAAAATGAGAGAAGATCTTATAAAAACATATAAAATTATGAAAGGGGTAGATAAGGTAGAGGCAGGAAAATTGTTTCCACTGGTAGGTGAAACTAGAACTAGAGGACATAGCCTTAAGATTCTGGGGAGTAGATTTAGGATGGAGATGAGGAGGAGCTGATTTTCCCAGAGAGTGGTCAATCTGTGGAATTCTCTGCCCAATGAGGCAATGGAGGCTACCTCAGTAAATATACTTAAGACAAGTTTGGATACATTTTTGCATAGTAGAGGAATTAAGGATTATGGGGAAAAGACAGTTGGGTGGAGATGAGTCGATGGCCAGATCAGCCATGATCTTATTGAATGGTGGAGCATGCTCGATGGGCCAGATGGCCGACTTCTGCTCCTATTTCTTATGTTCTTATGTCTAGTGGAGGGTTGGTGTTTCCCACGGTTTGTTGGCCAAAGCATCAGATTTTTGGTCTGCGCGGCCGCAACGCCACCTGACCTACATTTTGGAGTTCACAACTGACATACAGCACATTGACAGGAAAGATAATGCTGTGGTTGTTTGCCTCTGTTGGCCTGCCATCAGTACGAAATACATTGGGGTTGACTATGCCAGCATGGCAGCTAAACAGGCTACCAACCCAGAGAGCCTGCAAACTGGAGCCTTGCAGTTTTTGACTCCTTTCCTAGCCATCACATTATGGCTTCACAGAAAATAGTTGAAGTGTGTGTGGCATGGCCTCGGGCGGGATGTGTGAGCCTTTGTGGTGTGCCAGCAGGCGAAAATTAAGTGCCGTGTTCGGGCACCATCAACACCTTTTGAATTCCCCGACCTGGATGGACCTCTCTACCTGACCACCTGCCCCCCCCGCCCCCCCCCCCCCCGTGATTTCACGGCATCTTCTTTTCATGGTGAACTGTACCGCCAAGAGGCCAGAAGTTGTTCCCCCAGTGTTGATGATGGCTGCCGATATTGCTTGGGCGTTTATCAACCAAGTTCGTCACCCCATCTGATACTTCTTCCAACCACGGTCCCAAATTCTCATCAGGCCTTTGGGTCACAATGGCCCAGAACCTCAGGGTTAAATTGCATAACACCATGGTGTGTCACCTACAGTCCAGAAGCCTGTGCGAGTGGCTTCACCATTCCTTAAAGGCTGCACTGAGGATCTCTCTACCAGATGAGGGTTGGCGTGACCGTCTCCCATGTGTCCTGCTCGGGCTCAGAATGGCTCCAGAAGAAGACCTGCAGTTGGCATATGGGCAGCCACTACGGGTGCCGGGTGATTTTATTCCTGAAACCACAACTACCTGCTCGATGTTTCTGCAGCATTCCACCTTTCTCAGTAAACTCACTGCTTTTGCACCCACTCCTGCCTCCCATCGTGGCACACAGCACTCGGGTTCCAATTGACCTATGTTCCATCTTATTCATTTTTATCCACCATGATGTGTATCAACCCCCCACCACCACCTTAAGACCCCTTACGATAGTCTATCTGCATTTTGGAACGGGGTGAAAAAACTTCTATTGTAGATTGGAAGGGTAAACCTTCCAATCACCTTAAACTGGCCCACCAAAACCTGGATGGTTCCACTACCACCCCCCTACATCACAACATGACCATGTGCTCATCAGCGTACCCCTGGATGAGCTCCGATCAAGGCACATAGGACATGAGCCTGGTATGAGATTCAGGCAGACTCTCAATGTCAGTTTTGCTGAATTCTGGGGGTTGGGGGGATGGGCCTGTGTAGGGTAATGTAATGGGTGACAGATGACACATATTGTTCATCAAAAAGCACTTTCATTACGCCTTTATACTCAGCGCGCATCTTTAAGGTCTGGGGTGCAAAATCTTCCACAAAGCAAATGGTTGTATCCTGGAAAGAAAAAGAGCCTCTGCGACGTGCCTCCACAATCAGACTGTGTTTTACCTGGTATTGATGGAAACACAAGATTACTGGTCGCGGGCGGGAGACTCTGTGTGCCCGTTCGAGCTCAGGCGGGTTCGGAAGCAAATCTTTCCCGAATAACTCACAGAGAAACTCGGCGAAAAACTTCACGGTTGACCCCTTCTCAGTTGCCTCTGGTAATCCCAGAATTCTGATGTTGCAGTGTCTGCTGCGATTTTCGAGGTCCACCATTTTGGAAAGAAGTTTATTAGATTTTTCCTCTAAGCTGGAACAGAGAGTCTCCAAGTATCGAACACGACTTTCTAAAGCTTCAGAAGTCGAATCGATGCGAGATAAGTGTTCAGCATGTTTGTCCACTTTATCGTTGATCCGATCCAGTTTCTCTTCTAACTGTTTGAAAGCGGTTTTAAGTTCCTTTAAGATTTCGTCTCGGAGATTTTCAAGCGCCTCCATCGTCACGTCCGACAAGGTCATAGTTTCTTTTCTCCCGGATTTAGAACTCTTGCTAGACATTGTAGGTTAGATATATTCACAGGCAAGTAAGAGATACCGAAATAATTCCTAACTAAGCTTTAAAAAATGGAGACATTTAGTGCAAAGGTAGCGACAGTAACGGAACGAAAGTTCGGAGCAGCTAAACAATCGCCATCTTACCGGAAGTCCCACATATTGTTCATAATAGAAACTATTCCACGCAATTCACACTGTCATTGAGTTGTGTTCATTTTAAGAGACTGTGTCTGACATAATGATGTTAGTGTAAGGCAGCAGTTTTTGGATTGTTCATAATGGAAGTAAGGGGCTGTGGCTATTGTTAGGCATATAAAACAACTCTCCCATGTTTTACTGACAAAATCCTACAACAGCATGTATCTGACTCTTGGCATTATCTGTGCCCGAAACATCTGATAATAGTAGGAACACCAAGAACCGAAATTGTCTAGGCCAGTTTTCTTCATGGACCAAATCTGACTTTGAGTGTGTACCACTCTAATTCAGTCCACTTTTGATTCTCCATTTGTTTCTCAATTTTGCTATCTGATACACTGTGGATCCCATATTTCACCAAGATCCCAGATATCTTTAAGAAGTTAAAATAATTGACCATTTAAATCTAGTATCCTTGGTTAAAAATCAGATGCAAATCACTGGCTACTAGCAGCAGTTTACTCTGTTGATTAATGCATGAAGACAGCAGGATTTTTTCCCTTTGTAAATAAATAATTTGTATTAAAATATATCTGTAATGTATAGAGATGTTTTATTCTCATTTTAATGAAATATGTAAAATGCTTTTACTTATCAAGATATTTGAATTCATGTAGATGTGGAGATTCTATTTGTTTATGGAAAGTGGTCCTTGCTTCAGGCAGTCAACTGTCTGAGTTTGTTAACCTTCAAAAATTGCTGGAGAAATTCATTGATCTGCAGATTAAAGTAATTGGAAAATGTAACACCAAGCAATATGTGTTCTAGACAGCAATGGTTTATTGATCTATCCCAGTTCTTTAACTTCTGTTTGAGTGTCTGCCCTAGCTATGGGTGATCTTGATGCAGGCGTTTGATTTTTAGATTTTGTTACTTTATGTTTATATAATGCTGATGATTAAGTCCAAGTTTGAGTGCCCAGAGTTCTGAATTCTCATGAACCCTCAAATTTTCATTCGGCATGAGCCCCCAGATCCTCCATTGAGAGCATCCTGATTGACTGTATCACCGCCTGGTACGGGAACTGCACCAACCTTGACCGCTGGGCACTGCAGAGAGTGGTACGGGCAGCCCAGCGCATCTGTGGACATGAACTTCCCTTCATTGAGGATATCTACAGCAGTAGGTGCAGAAAGAAGGCCCAGAAGATCATTACGTCACCCCACCCATAAACTGTTTCAGCTGCTTCTGTCTGGAAACCAGTACCACAGCATTAAAGCCAGGACCAACAGGCTAGAGGGCAGCTTCTTTCTACAAGCTATTATACTTTTAAGTTCACGTGTCTGTACATTGTGACAGAGTCATGGCACAAATATTTTTACACCCACAAGTTGTGGGATGGATGTAAGAATTAAATAAATTCGATTCAAAAAATTCAGTTTAAACAAATAACATTACCAGGCAGGGATGATGGCAGAGCAGTAATGGCTGGAATTTCTAGAAGGACTTCACAAGACACAGGATATATACATACCAAAGAGGAAGAAGTATTCTAAAGGCAGGAGGACACAACCCGTGGCTAACTAGAGAAGTCAAAGCCACCGTAAAAGCAGAAGACAGGGTATATAATACAGCAACAATTAGTGGGAAGCTTTCAAATACCACCAAAAGGCAACTGAAAAAAGTCAATAAGAAGGTAAAGATGGAATATGAAAGTAAGCCAGTCAATAATATTAAAGAAGATACCAGGAGTTCCTTCAGATACATAAAGTGTAAAAGAGAGGTGAGAGTGGATATCGGACTACTGGAAAAACCATGCTGGAGAGGTAGTAATGGGGGACAAGGAAATGGAGGATGAATTGAGTAAGTATTTTGCATCAGTCTTCACTGTGGAAGACACTAGCAGTATGGTGTAAGTTCCAGGTGTCAGGGGTCATGAAGTGTGTGAAGTTACCATTACTAGGGAGAAGGTTCTTGAGAAACTGAAAGGTCTGGAAGTGGATAAGTCGCTTGGACCAGATGGTGTACATCCAAGGGTTTTGAAACAGATGACTAAAGAGATTGTGGAGGCAGTAGTAATGATCACTATTTTCTGGAAGACTGGAAAATTGCAAATGTCACTCCACTCTTCTAGAAGGGAGAGAGGCAGAAGAAAGGGCAGAAGAGAGAGGCAGGGAGAGAGCGTTTGTTGACTTCTATGCATCAAGTACCAAGCCGTGGCATCGCATGGAGGTGGGCTTCGGGACTCTTATTATGTGATTGTGATCTTGTGTGTGCTTACTGTGTGTGACTGTTGGTAATGTGTCTTTGCACAAATTACAAGCAGGATAGACACAGGAGCATTGGTTGATGTTGTGTATTTGGATTTTCAGAAGGCCTTTGACAAGGTGACACACATGAGGCTGCTTAACAAGGTATGAGCCCATGGTCTTACAGGGAAGATTCTAGCATGGATAATGCAGTGGCTGACTAGCAAGAGGCAAAGAGTGGAGCCTTTTTCTGGTTGGCTGCCGGTGACGAGTGGTGTTCCACAGGTCTCTATTGTGACTGATTGTTTTTACATTATATGTTAATGATTTTGATGACAGAATTGATGGCTTTCTTGCGAAGTTCGTAGATGATACGAAGATAGGTGGAGGGGCAGGTAGTTTTGAGGAAGTAGAGAGGCTACAGAAGCACTAAGACAGATTAGGAGAATGGGCAAAGAAGTGGCAGATGGAATCCAGTGTCGGGAAGTATAAGAAATGAAGAAATAAGAAGAAATGAAAGGGTTGACTATTTTCCAAGTGGAGAGAAAATACAAAAAACTGATCCACAAAGTGACTTGGGAGTCCTTGTGCAGGATTCCCTAAAGGTTAATTTGCAGGTTGAGTCTGTGGTGAGGAAGGCAAATGCAATGTTAGCATTCATTTCATGACTAGAATAAAAATTAAAGTTAAAGTACAGGCTCATCAGGCTGGTGCTTATGCCAGTTTCCGTGGCGTGTAGAATAAAAATGCAAGGATGTAACATTGAGACTTGATAAAACACTGGTGAAGCCTCCCTTGGAGTATTGTGAGCAGCTTTGGGTCCCTTATTTTAGAAAAGATGTGCTGAAAATGGAGAGGGTTCAAAGGAGGTTCACAAAAATGATTCCAGGTTTGAATGGCTTGTCATTTGAAGAGTGTTTGATATCTCTGGGCCTGTATTCACTGGAATTCGGAAGAATGAGAGGTGACCTCATTGAAATCTATCAAATGGTGAAAGGTCGTCATAGAGTGGATATGGAAAGGATGTTTCCTATGGTGGGAGAGTCTAAGACCAGAGGACACAACACAGCCTCAGAATAGAGGGGTGTTCTTTTAGAACAGAGGTGAGGAAGAATTTCTTTAAAAAGCGAGTGATGAATCTGTGGATTTCTTTGTCACAGGTAGCAGTGGAAGCCAAGTTTGATTGTATATTTAAGGCAGAGGTTGATAGCTTCTTGATTGGTCAGGGCATGAAGGGATACAGGGAGAAGATGGGAGATTGGAGCTGAGACAGAAAATGGATCACCCTGATGTAATGGTGCAGCAGACTCGAACAGGCAGATGCCCTAATTCTGTTCCTATGTCTTATGATCTTATTATTTTAAAAGAAAGAAAACTAATTTTAAAAACATTTAAAGTTCCTCTATAAAACTGCATTGTAGTTCTAGATCCAACGTTAAATTCAAGATGATGGCTTGGAAATTGTATTGCATGTCAAAATATTTGTTAAAGCAACACGTACAAACAAGCTGGATGAACTCAGCAGGTCGGGCAGCATCTGTTGAAATGAGCAGTCAACGTTTCGGGCCGAGACCCTTCGTCAGGACTGAAGAAGGAGGGGGCAGGGGCCTTATAAAGAAGGTGTGGGGAGGGTGGAAGGTGCCAGGTGAAAAACCAATCAGAGGAAAGATCAAGGGGTGGGGGAGGGAAAGCAGGGAGGGGATAGGCAGGAGAGGTGAAGAAGGAATCTAAGGGGAAAGCACTATGGGTAGTAGAAGAAGGCAGAATCAAGAGAGAGGTGATAGGCAGCTGGAAGAGGAGGCAGAGTGAAAGTGGGATGGGTGAAGGGAGAGGGAGGGAATTACCGGAATTTGGAGAATTCGATGTTCATACCAAGGGGCTGGAGACTACCCAGACGGTATATGAGGTGTAGCTCCTCCAACCTGAGTTTGGCCTCATCATGGCAGTAGAGGAGGCCATGTATGGACATATCCGAATGGGAATGTGAAGCAGAGTTGAAGTAGGTGGCAACTGGGAGATCCTGTCTGTTGTGGCAGATGGGAGTGGAGGTGCTTGACGAAGCGGTCCCCCAATCTGTGTCGGGTCTCGCCGATGGAGGCTGCACCGGGAGCAACGGATGCAATCGATGACCCCAACAGACTCACAAGTGAGGTGTTGCCTCACCTGGAAGGACTGTTTGGGGCCCTGAGTGGTGGTAAGAAAGGAGGTGTAGGGACAAGTGTAGCACTTGTGCTTACAGGGATAAGTACCAGGAGGGAGATCTGTGGGGAGGGACGTGTGGACCAGGCAGTTGCAGAGGGAACAATCCCTGCGAAAAGCAGAGAGGGGTAGAGAGGGAAAGATGTCCTTAGTGGTGGGGACCTGTTGAAGGTGGCGGAAGTTGCGGAGGATAATATGCTGGATCCGGAGGCTGGTTGGGTGGTAGGTGAGGACAAGGAGAGCACGATCCCTGTTGTGGTGACGGGAGGATGGGGTTTGTTAACGCAACACTGTGCTATGGCCTATGCACGTTGTTTGTGAAGTCCCAAGACTCCAATACTTCATTGTATGCATGTGCAATGTGCAGGGCTTTTCTGTGGCATTGTGGAGACTCGAGACCGTGAAACAAATTTAATGGAAGTGGATTGTTGGTGGGGGGGGGTGGTGGTGAGTAAAGAAGGGGAGGAGTGGGTAGTGTAGAAAATGATGTCTGGAGAATAATGATGTCTGGAGAGGAAATTTCTTGGTTAGGATGGGTAATTGTGAAGGCAGCTGCTTGAGTATGGGCTTTGGAGATGATTGATAATGGGTAAGCAATCAGAGAATGAAATATCTACGCAGTTTTTCTCCTCGCTGATGCTGCCTGACCTGTTGAACTCTTCAGCATTCTTTATTTCTGTAGCTGCAATTTTTGGGGAAAAATGTCTATTAATGTGGCTCAATGCCAAATATTCCTGCCCCAAAGTGCCTCAGTGCTTTAAAGAGTGATAGCAATAAATTGTTGTAAAGCACTATCTAAAGTAAGGGCTAAAAACTGCACTCTTACATCATAAACAGTTAACAAAATAACATTTAATATTGTGTGGTATAAAATAGTACATATTGGCCATCACTCAGTGAGAAGATGTCGATAAACTTAATTTGTTAGCAGTGATTGTTCGTGATAAGCATGCCAAATAGAGGTAATCGTCAACATGACTGTTGCTTTGTCTCGATAGATTTCAGGAGAGAACCTACATTTTCTCACTCTGCGACTCGCACCAGGATGAATTTGCTTCTGCAGTCTCCTCCTGTCAAATTCTTCACCAGCCCGGAATTCTTCACAGTGCTCCATTCCAATCCTGTAAGCGAATGATCCTGTTCTTTTATTCAGCTGAATGTCCTGATTTCTCTGAGAGCATGGGGAACTCCTGCTGCCCCAAGCTGCACTGCAGTGTGGTGTGCACGGGCACCTTGAGCCCAAGATGAGAGCATTTTGGAAGAATTAATTTAATCCTGAATTTTAGGCACAAGTGTCATGCTTGTTTAGCTGTTTTTTTTAAATTAAGTTAGCCCATCTATGCAACCAGAAGTTACCATGCATTCTAAGATAGTGAACATTTATGCTTTCAGAAAAGGTTATGTTAACAATATTACTTACCCACCTTATCTCCACCAGAGTTTAGAAAACAATAGATATTATGTATCAAATTGAGGATTAAAAACAATAAAATTAAAATGAATTAAAGATAGGTTTGTATCATAAAGTTTTTAAATAGCATAAACTGAACATAGCCATCAGTTACATCAGAACATCTGTCAAAGAAGAATAAGGATGTATTTAATTTGCTGCAATGATATGTACAAAACACTGGAAATTGGAGATATGGGGAAGGCCATGTGGTGGTGACAATTATTGAGCTGATGTATCCTCTCTCATTACCACTTACTATGGCTTGGCTTGTGTAGACTCTGCGATCTAGCCATATGAAAGTCAACATAAAAAGTAAACGAAGTATCCACTTCACGTGTATCTGGATTACTGTTAGTATTTAGAACACATGGAGTGGCAGAAAGTAGTACTGGAGAGTTGTTTATCAGATTGCTGGCCTGTGACCAGTGGTGTGCCATAGGGATTGGTGCTGGACCCCTATTTTTTTATCATCCATATTAATGATTTGGATGAGAACATAGGTGGCATGGTTAGTAATTCTGCAGATGACACGAAAATTGGTGGTAGAGCGGATGTTGAAGAAGGTTGTCTAAGGCTTCATAGGGACTTGGATCAACTAGGAAAGTGGACAGATGGAGTTTAGCTCTGACCGGTGTGAGGTGTATTTTTGTGAAGTTCAGGGCTGGACTTGCACAGTAAATGGCAGGGCCCTGGAGATTGTTGAAGAAAAGGGAGCTCTCAAGGTACAAGTTTGTTGTTCCCTGACAGTGGCAGAGTGGTGAAGAAGGCACATGACCTACCTGCCTTCATTTTTCAGGCCTCAGAGTACAGGAAATGGGCCTTGGTGTTATGGCTGTACAAGCCATTGGGAGATTGCATTTGAAGAATTTTATGTATTTCTGGTCTCTTCACTATCGGAAGGATGTCGAGCTGGAAAAGGTGCAGAAAAGCTTCACAAGGATGTTGCCAGGTTTGGAGGACTTGAGTTATAAGGAGAGGCTGGATCGACAGGGGCTGTTGTCCCTGGAGTGATGGAGGCTGAGGGATGACCTTGTAGAGGGCACAGGTTTGAGGTGAAAAGGGAAAGATTTAAATGGACCTGGGAGGGTGGGGGGGGGGAGACGTTTTACACACAGAGGATGGTGGGTATATGGCATGAGCACTTGAGGAAATAGTAGAGGTGGGCACGATGTTTAAAGGACATTTTAGACAGATACGTGGGTGGGAAATGTTTAGAAGGATATGGGCTAACTGCAGGAAAATACGACTAGCTCAGGTCGGTACCTGAGTCAGCATGGATTAATTGGTCCAAGGGGACTGTTTCCGTGCTGTATAATGTCATGGTAAATATTTGCAGCAAGTAATAGAGAAATTGCATGGGTAAATATGACATGCACTTCATTGCAGCAAATGCAAAATAAATCAAACAGATGGATGTAACAGGTGGGAAAGGAAAGGTACAATTATTTTATTTCAAAGAAACTTCTTGTGAGTGTCTGTATCTGATCATAATCCAGATATCCTGTGAATCATACTTTAAGATAGGTTGATTGAATCGGAAAGGGTTTGGGTAAAAGCCACATGAATGACTGAATCAAAATTTCAGGTGATGCTCAAAGTATTGAACTTAATTTCGTTGCAAACAGGAAATTTAAGAGAGGCTTATGAAATGTTGATTTATCTTAATCTGATTTAATAACCATTTTAAAGAACTTGAGCACTAAAGCAGCAACATGATGTAAAATTGGGGACTTTTTTATCTCAGAGATTATTGTTCATGCTTTATTGTTTATATTTTTAAAATGTGAGATGCTCGTGAGTGTGAGAGCTCAACACCTAACAGTGCAAGTGACCCAGGTTCAATTCCTGCCGCTACTTGTAAGGAGTTTATACGTTGTCCCTGTGACCAGGTGGGTTTCCTCCGGGTGCTCCAGTTTCCACACACAGTCCAAAGATGTGCTGGTTGGTGGGTTAATTGGTCACCATGTATTGTCCCGTGATTAGGCTAGAATTGGGCAGCGTGGCTCGAAAGGTCCTATTCTGCACTTTATCTCAATACATAAATAACATCAGGATTGAAAGGCATTAAACAAAGCCATGGCTAATCAAGCTGTTCATGGAAATCACAGTTTTAGTTATATCTGGTCAATGGGAAGTTGTCAAATGCAATCATTTTTAAAGGATCTCTTTGCAAATATTGGCACTATTTGAAAGTGCCTGAGCTATATATAACATTTTACATACACCAGTCATCATTTCCTTTAACTTTGTTTCTTATCAGCGTGCCTATCGAATGTTTTCGACCAACACATGTTTGAAACACATGGTCACCAAAGTAAGGCGAGATGCCCATAACTTTGAACGCTATCAGCACAATCGAGACCTGGTGGCATTCCTGAACTTATTTGCTAATAAACAGCTGGAGCTTCCGCGAGGCTGGGAGATGAAGCACGACCATCAGGGGAAGGTGAGTAGCATGGAGGAGAGAGCCCATTTCATGAACTTGATCGCAATGTCTGCTGACCACATCACTTAGTGAAACTTTTGGACCAAGCTCAAGTTTTCACAAAATTTTTATAAAAGATTCCAGTTTAGACTGAAGTATATAAAATAAGTAATTTTAGTCTGCCAGATTCGTAGCATGATTTCATAGCATTTCAATTGAGTTTTTAGAATTAATACATTTTACTCTTAAATTCATGCTCTGATTAGAAATCTTGGGGGTGATTCCTTCAGTTTCCTCTTGACAATCAAGTGATTAGTTCCTCATTAGATAGGTCGGGCTTGTTTTGTTCAGCAATGTTAAAAAGGATGGATCTTTACAAAAGAAAAGGTCAGCATGTCTTCTGAATCTGCTGGTCCCAGCAATAATACAGTTTTATAACCACAAAGCACACAGTCCTTTTGCACACGGTCTCATTAATATGCACAGAATTTCCTCCAGAGTTGGCGTATCAAGATGTAGGAGGGATAATTTAAGGTGAGAAAGAGAAGAGATTTATTAGGAACCTGAGGGGTTTCGTCCAGGTGGTGTTAAGTGTATGGAATGAACTGCCAGTGGAAGTGGTTGAGAAAGGTAGTTAACAGTATTTAAAAGGTACTTGGACGAACACATAGATAGGAAAGGTCTAGAAAGATGTGGTCCATACCTAGCTTAGATGGGAATCTTGGTTGTCAAGGATCAGATGGGCTGAAGGATTTGTTTCCATTCTGAATGTCTGTGACTTACCTTGAGGCAGAGTAACGCTCAAAGTGGTGGAGGGAAGAGGGTAAACTGGGTCAGACCTATCATCGCTCAATCTATCCGAATAATCTGAAGAAATTTGTGAGCAGTCGTTATACTACCAAGCATTCCTTTCATAAGACTTGTCCGTCCAAAAGCTGGTGGCTGCATCCCCCCCACCCATTCTAAAATTATTATTATTTGATTGCTGAGGTATCCTTGTGCAGCAGAAAATGTGTGGGATTGTGGCGACCCACTTCCTAGTGCACTCGAACCAGCTCACAAATAGCCAGCGCGCAGGCACAAAGGCCAGGTCCACAACAAAGGGAAAAAAGCCTGCGGGGGTTTGTGAGTATGTGTCCCTTAGAGCATCCGCGCCCGGGGAGGGCGGGATGAGGGAGGCTTTAAAGCAAGGCTGTGAAGTTCAAATAAAATCATCTTTAATTGCAGTTTACCGACTCCGTGTCGTTATTTTAGCACTGCGTGTAGCACACCGCTACAGGATTACTTAAAATCTATGCAGTTCAGTTTACGAAGTGGAATAAGGCAAGTTGATTTTATAACTAGCTGGCGGCTAACCTGACAGTTGTCATGAGTCCCATGTTAATGAGAACAGTCAGTTACCTTCTGTTATGTTATATCAAATGTTGGACATTTGACAAGGTGAGACCACACAGAATTTTAAATTAACCACTACATATTAACCATATTGTACAAATGTACTGGGTTTGTTTCCAATCTCAGAACTATTTTGTAGATGAGATAAATATTTGGCTTTAGTGAACAGGGAATAATGGACAAAGTTTGTTTAGACACCCGACATTGGTCAGTCATATTTAAAGGTGCACTTTCATTATCAAAGAAGTGTTTGTTTTCACAACTTTAAGTGACTAATTTGGAACTGTACACAATAGCATGCAGTCGCAAGCTCCTGATTTTATGTGTCCTTTTCCAGCCCTTTTTTGTTGATCACAATTCTCGCAGCACCACTTTCATAGACCCAAGGCTCCCTCTTCAGACTGCCAGGCCCTCAATTGCATTAGTTCATCGGCAACACTTACAAAGGCAGCGCAGCCACAGTGCTGGTGAGGTAAAGACCTACATTTTTGATTTGACTGTCCTTTATTGTGGTCAAAAACATGTCTCACTCACAAGTGTAGACCATCACTGAAATTACAGTAATGTGGTGCAATGTTATTTGGATATTGGGGAACTGATTATCTTGCATAAGAATATGAATTGATTCATATTAGGAAACTGTTTAGAGTTCTTTAAATCCTGTTTAACATTCTTTTTTTGTGTTTTGCTTATCAAGTGTCTATTTTAGGTTGAATCAATATATTTAATATGTATCTTTAAATAGGAGAAAATGCTTTTCAAGTGTTTGAAAATCAGTGTTTGTTTTGAAAACTAAATCTGGGACCACGTTGGAGTCTAAGTACACGGTGTTCAAAACCAGGTTATTTGTGTGATAGTTTTGTGTTTACAACCATGAATAACCTGTGTTTTCCTTGCTCCTGTTGTGTACAAACATTTTTTCCCATCAAAAGAGAGGTGAATGGAAGACAAATCAGGGCAAGTCATTCCTGATTATCCTCTTGTGGATCAGAGCAAGGAATCCTACTTTATTGCAAGAGCAAATGAAGTTCCCTGTAACTATACAGGGAATATTACATTCAGGTCTGATTTTTCTACCTCAGGCGGATGTAATTGTGACAGAGAGAGTGTATTGGAGATTCTTCAGATTGATTCCTGGGAAGGGGATGAGAGATATTAAGCACTCTGGCCCTTTATTCTCTTTAGTTTACAAGAGTGAGAGGTCATTTTATTGAAACAGAAAAATTTTAAAGGGCTTGACAGAATTCAGAGGTGGCATTTGCTCTGGCTTGTGGTATCTAGAACCAGGGGTCACAGCCTTGAGTAAAGGGTTAGCCATTTAGGTGTGAGCTGCAAGTATCTTTTTCTTAACCTGGGAGTTGTGAATATTTGGGATTCTCTCCCCAAGAGGATCAGCCTCTGAGTGATATTTGAAAGAGAAGTCAATAATTTCTATTGATATAAAATGAATCATGGTAAAAGAAGAGGAATAATTTTTAATATAGTAGAGCAAGCACAAAAGGCTGAGTGAGTTGTTTCTGTTTCTATTGCTTAATGTTCTTGTGGATCTTCTTCTTGGATCAAGAAGATCTCAGTGCCTGCAGAATCTTCTCAAGGGAGGGTGAACAGCCAGAGATCATTGTGCACATTTGCACCAATCATGTAGGTAGAAAGAGAAAGAAGTTCTGCGCAGTGAGTATACGGAATTAGGGAAAAGGCTGAATAGCAGGATATCCAAGGTAGTCATGTCTGGATTTCTGCCAATGCCGTGTGCTAGTCCAGCCAGGAATAGGATGATAGTACAGTTGAATGAATAACTGAGGAATAGGTGCAGAGGGCAGGGTTTCAGATTTCTGGATCATGGGTATCTCTTCTGGAGAAGATGAGACCTGCACAAAAAGGATGGGTTACAACTGAACCCAAGAGAGACCAATGTCCTTGAGGGCAAGTTTGCTAGAGCTGCTGGAGAGGATTTAAACTAATTTGGTAGGGAATGTGAACAGGAGTGATTGGGCAATTGGTATAGATGCAGTGTACAGTGAGACTGTGAGGAAGGACAGGCAGAAGTGATAGGGCAAAATTGCAGTGACTGGAATGAGTTGAAGTGTAACCTGGGGGCAAAATCGAACAGGGTGATGAATACAGGGCTGAAGGTGTTATATTTGAATGTACACAGTGTACAGAATAAGATAGATGACATCCTAATGCAGTTAGAGATTGGCGTTGTGGGCATCACTGAGTTGTGGCTGAAAGAAGGTCATAATTTGAAGCTTAACATCCAAGGACACACATTGTATTGAAAGGACAGTCAGTTAGGCAGAGGGGGTGGGGTGGCTCTGGTGGTTTAAAAATTGAAATCAGTATCTTAGAAAGAGGTGATATGGTATGGGAGAATGTAGAATCCTTGTGGGTAGCGTTAAGAAAGCGCAGAGGTAAAGGCTCTGATGGGAGTTAACATACAGGTTTCTGAACAGTAGCCAGGATGTGAGGTATAAATTAAAATGGGAAATAGAAAGGGCAAGTCAAAAAGGGTAATGTTGTGTTAATGTCATGGAGGATTTCAATATGCAAAATCAGGTTGATGATCAATCCCAAAAGAGGGAATTTGTCATATGCCTTTGAGTGGAAAATGATGCTGCTGAGGTGGTTGAGTCCTCCAGTGCAGGGGTTCCCAACCTGAGGTCCACAGACCCCTCGGTTAATGGTAGGGATCCATAGCATAAAAATGGTTGGGAACCCCTGCTCCAGGGGAAAGACAATTCTAGATTATGAACTAGATTTGATTAGGGAGACTAAGGTAAAGGAACCCTTAAGAGGCAGTGGTCGCAATAGGAATTCACCCTGCAGTTTGAGAGGGAGATGATAAAGTCATCAGTATTATAGTAAAAAGGGTATTACAGAGACATGAGGGAGGAGCTAGCCTGTTGATTGGAAGGGGACACTAGCAGGGATGACCAGAAAACAACAATGGCTGGAGATTCTGGGAGAAATTCAGAAGGCTCAGGATAGATATATCAAAAGATGAAGAAGTATTCTAAAGGAAGTATGAGGTGTAACCATGGCTGACAAGAGAAGTCAAATACAGCATAAAAGGAAAGGTTGAAGGCATATAATATAGCAAACATTAGTGGGAAGTTAGATAATTGGGAAACCAACAGAAGGCAGCTAAAAAGACATAAGAGAGAAAAGAGAACTATGAAGGTAAGCTAGCCAATAATATAAAAGAGGATTTCAAAAGTTTATTCAGGTACTTAAAGAGTGAAAAAGAGGCAAGAGTGGATATCAGATCACTGGAAAATAATGCTGGCGAGATAGTGCAGTAATAGGGAACAAAGAAATGGTGGACGAACTTAATGAGTATTTTGCATCATTCTTCAATGTAGAAGACACTAGCAGCATGCCAGGAATTGGAGACCATCTGAACAGAAGTGAGTGTGTTGCTATTACTAAGAAGGTGCCTGGGAAGCTGAAATATTTGAAGGTAGATAAATCATCTGGGCCAGATGGACTACACCCCAAGGTTCTAAAAGAGGTGGCTGAAGAGATTGTGGAGGCATTAGTAATGATCTTTCAAGAATCAATAGGTTCTGGAATGGTTCCAAGGACTGGAAGTTTGCAAATGTTACTCCACTCCTTAAGAAGGGAGAGGCAGAAGAAAATAAATTATAGGCCAGTTAGCCTGAAGTCACTGGTTGAAAAGATGGTGGAGTCCATTATTAAGGATGAGGTTTCAGGGTACTTGAAGGCACGTGATAAAATAGGCCAAAGTCAGCATGGCTTACTTAAGGGGAAATCTTGCCTGACAAATCTGTTGGAATTTTTTGAAGAAATAACTGGCAGAATAGGCAAGGGACAGTCAGAGGATGTTCTTTACTTGGATTTTCAGAAAGCGTTTGACAAGGTGCTGCATATGAAGCTGCTCAACAAGATATTACTGGTATTATTGGAAAGATAGCAGAATAGACAGAAGATTGGCTGACTGGCAGGAGGCAAAGAATGGGAATAAAGAGGTCTGTTTCTGGTTAGCTGCCTTGTGGTGTTCTGCAGGGGGCAGTTTTGGGACTGCTTCTTTTTACATTATATGTCAATGACTTGGATAATGGCATTGATGGCTTTGTGACCAAGTTTGTCAACAATATGAAGATGGGTAGAGGGCAGTTAGGTAGCGTTGAGGATGTAGGGAGTCTGCAGAAGGACTTGAGACACATTGAGATAATGGGCAAATAACTGGCAGATGGAATATGGAGTAGAGAAGTGTACAGTCGGCCCTCCTTATCCATGGATTCCACATGCGCGGATTCAACCAACCGCGGATCGGGAAAACCCAGAAGTTCTCTCTCCAGCACTCGTCGTTTGAGCATGTACAGACTATTTTTTCTTGTCATTATTCCCTAAGTACTACAGTACAACAATTATTTACATAGTATTTACATTGTATTAGGTATTATAAGTAATCTCAAAATGACTTAAAAGTACAGGCAGTCCCCGGGTTATGAATGAGTTCCATTCCTGAGTCCGTCTTTAAGTCGGATTTGAAGTCGGAACAGGTACATCCGGTATTATTTAGCATCAGTTAGTCAAACGTTTTTCTTAGTATATAGTACATATTTTACCTTTCTATGCATATAAAACACTTAAGAAGCATACGTATTTCAATAATTAAACCACTGCGTGGCTGAGTAATAATTTGTAGCTTTCAACGGAGCAGGGCCTTTCACATGCTCCATTCAAATTGTTCCGATCGTTGACCGACTGTAGTCTAACGCTTTTCCAATGACCGATGGCGTTTCACCTCTTTCCGATCGCTTTATTACTTCTACCTTATTTTCAATCATGATCGTGATTATTTTCGTGAACAGAAATACTGCGGATTCAGAGCTAAGCCGCCAGGTCCTAATGTCCACTGCACTGAGACATGTTAAATAAAGTCTGGGGTTCTGCTGGGTCTGAAAGACCACCGTACTAAGAGAGATTAAATAAGGGACTTGAGCATCCGTGTGTTTTGGTATCCATGGGGGGTCCCGGAACCAATGCCCCGCGGATAAGGAGGGCTGACTGTATAGTCATACACTTTGGTAGAAGAAATAAAGGCATAGAGTATTTTCTAAACTTGGAGAAAATTCGAAACTCAGAAGTGCAAAGGTCCTTGCGATTCATTGTGCAGAATTCACTAAAGGTTAACCTGCAGGTTGAGTCGATGGTAAGGAAGGCAAATGTAATGTTAGCATTCGTTTCTAGAGGACTAGAATATAAGAGCAAGGGTGTAATACTGAGGCTTTGGAAGGCATTGGTCAGACCACACTTGGAGAACTGTGAGCAGTTTTGCGTCTCTTATCTAAGAAATAATGTGCTGGCATTGGAGAGGGACCAGAGGAGGTTCACTAGAATGATTCTGGAAATGAAAGGTTAACGCATGAGGAGTGTTTGATGGCTTTGGGCCTGTCCTCACTGGAGTTTAGAAGAATTAAGGAAGATCTCATTGAATCCTATTGAATGTTGAAAGCCCTAGATAGAGTGGGTGTGGCGAGGATATTTTCTGTTGTGGGTGTTTAGCACCAGAGGGCACAGCCTCAAAATAGAGGGACGTCCCTTCAGAGCAGAGATGAGGAGGAATTTCTTTTGCCAGAGTAGTGAATCTGTGTTGGCGTGTGGCCTAGTGGATAAGGCATTGGTCTAGTGATATGCACGTCACTGGTTCGAGCCTCAGCTGAGGCAGCGTGTTGTGTCCTTGAGCAATGCACTTAACAACACATTGCTCTGCGACGACACCAGTTCCAAGCTGCTTGGGTCCTAGTGCCCTTCCCTTGGACAACATTGGTGGCATGGAGAGGGGAAGGCTTGCAGTTTGGGCAACTGCTGGTCTCCCATGCAACCCTGCCCAGGCCTGCACCCTGGAAAACCTTCCAAGGCACAAATCTATGGTCTCACGAGACTAACGGATGCCTATTAGTGAATCTGTGGAATTCGTTGCCACAGTCGGCTATGGAGGTCGTCATTGAGTATATTTAAAGAGGAGGGTGATAGTCGGGGCATCGAAGATTACGGGAAGAAGGCAGAGGAATGTGGTTGAGAGGGATAATGGGTCAGCCATGATGGAATGGAAGAGCCCATTCAGTGGGCTGAATGGCCTAATTCTGCTCCTATATCTCATGGCCTTTATTCTTTGTGGAAAAGGACATTTTAGAAAATGGAAGTGAAGTGGAATTGAGGTGAGGGTAGAGGTGGGGGGTTAGTCTATTGGAATCCTAAGTTTATTGCATTTAGCATGTAGAAATGAAAATTGATTCATCAGGTTAGTCAACCGTTGAAATAATAGTTAAAATATTGCCCATGAATATATCATTGCGTTTTGTATCCACTAAATGATTATTTCTGCTAGGTGGCAGATGATTCTCGCCATCCAGGGCCCCCAGTGATGCCCAGACCATCCAGTACATTTGGCACCATCAGTCGAAACCACAGTCAGGACCTGGTACCAGTTGGTAAGTCATCTCTTGTTACTTCATGCAGATATGTACAGCTGATGATTTGAAGGGCCATTGTGGGAATGAGCTTCAAACAATAAAATCCTGCTGCCTCCCAATACTTTCATTATGCTGTCTATTGAAGGGTAACAGATTTTGTTAATTCATTTTAAATATATTTTATGTCAACAAATACTTTACCCTGAAGATGTTCCAGTATTGTCCAGTCATGCCTCACATTGGCTTTCTTTGTCAGCAAATATTCATAGCATCAGCAAAAAGCATCATCCTCTGAACACAATTGAATACTGTAGTTATGTGGCATTTGCTTTACACTTTAGTCCTCTGCTTATCTGTTTCTGTGTTGCTTCTGCTTCCAGCCACAGGGTGGCAGTAAATCACCTAAGGGGTTCCAGCAGAGTGAACATTTACTTAAAATGTGTATCAAAGCACCTGGGCCAAGGAATTCTGATGTACATGGAACAGCTTCAGTATTTTCCATAACTATTTGGCGCATATTGTATTTGATTTTATTCAAACTGTTCATTTTACTTCATATATTTTCAGTAGGAATTAGGGACACATTTTGGTACATCCATCAGCTATTGACCCTATTTACATGAAGTTAATGATGTTGGTTTCTTCTGAGTAGTTTATGTTTCACGGATTCTTTTAAATCAAACAATTTAACAGTATCAAACTATTAATATTTTTTGAGACTCCTGATGTCTATTGAATCCATGTCATTTAATCTAGTCTGTTATATCTTGAATCACAATGAGCTTGCTAGGTGTTTCTTGGTTTGATTTCTTGCAAAGTGCTCACATAAGTACCTGTATTCTAAAATATTACCTGAGCATTTTCAAAAAAATTCTGAATTTGTTTACACTTTTTTTGTAATTAGTGAATAAGCCTAAAATATTCCTTTCACATAGTTCAACAATGCTGATTATTACTAGTTTCACTGGTTGCATTTTGGAGCAGCCTGCTCCAGAATCTTTGCTTGTCAGCAGGTACTTTGGTTTAATACCGAGCCAAAGTTTTTTGTGGTACTTTTATTCCATGAACCTATGCTTTTGAAGTAATCAGATTAGTCTTCTGTCACTGCATAACTTCATGTAACTGGGGTTATTCAGGAATGAACAAGAATAATTATTAATATACTGATTTTGGATGTCAGTAATTTTTTGTTATTATCTACCTGATTCAAGATTATTATTTGACTTATGTGGTGATGCAAAGACTTGTTCGATGTATTGCATTTTAATCTGTAAAGGCTGAGGCCTGCAGCTCAGAGTGGTGGGACAGGATTTTGCATTGGTTGGTGCCCCAGATACTGATCGAGAAATCGGGGAGACATTTTGTTGTGAAATTCATGTCTAGATTACGCAGAGGAACTTTCCTTTTCAAGCAGGCCTCCTCTCCCTTTTACCAAAGTGTATGGACAATAGATAGAAGTCAGATGGGAGAAGGGGTTCGGTCCATCATGACATTAATTTTCTTAACTTTGGTTAATGTATCTTCAAGCAACAAGTTCCAATAAAAGAGACAGATTTGGTTTTAAGTAGATGGTATGAATCTTTCTCTATATGTTGAGTCATTTCAATTGCTCCAATTTATAGATCAGTTCAGCATTCTCCATTTTATAATCCCTGACCTGATGAGATATTCTGTTGTTTTCAGCTTACAATGATAAAATTGTAGCATTTCTGCGTCAACCAAACATCTTTGAAATTCTTCAAGAGCGCCAACCAGACCTTATCAGGAATCACTCACTCAGGTAATCACATTGATTGTCCAAGTGATGGTGCTGGTTATGTGATGCTGTACATTTTTCTGGTACAGTTACCCCTCCAATATCTCAGCCCCTGCATCTGCCCTGCAGCCATGTGTAAGAAAGAGCGAATAAAACTGCTTTAAGCCCACTGAGCATTTTCTTTTCACAAAACACGGATTCTACTCGGTGCATTCCTTTTTTGATGAAAAAATACATATCCTTGTTACCTCATTAGCAATTTGTCCCTGATATGTTACTTAGCGTGGCATTTATGCTATGCCAGTGGCTGAGGACGCGTCATGCCCCACATAATTTCTAGTGATTTCAGTCTATACTAAACTACAATAACTTAATGATCTCACTTTGGTATAAAAGGTGTTAACCAAGCACACACAGATTACATAAATTGTGATTTGTTAACGAGAAATCTTGGAGAAAAATTCCTTTGAACCTTAACTTGTTTTGATGCTTTTATGCTCAGTCCTTTAATTCTGTGCACACTGTTAACTTAGTTGTTTCCCCAGAATTGAAATAAAAATCATACTTCCACTGAGGCATTTTCTTCACTGTGAAGGTTGACTACTTTTGCCTAAGTTATCCAGAACTTGACTTTATGAATCATTTCTATACTAACTTACTGAAATTTACGATGAACTGTCCTTGAGCTGCACCTCAGAGTAATGAATCAGAATCAGGAATCAGGTAATAACATCGTTGTAATGAACGGGTTGTATGGATGCTCCCAATTTACATTTCAAATATCCCCACCACATGATGGCACCATCAGTGTCAGCAGTAAATTGAAATGCTGCAAGAAAGCATCACTTTACCGTTCGTTGTGAGCTCAGCAGACTTTGCCAAATATTAAATTACCTTTTTTGGAAGAGCCGTAGCGACAATATTTATTGTTCGGTGCTGGCTGGCTGATGTGCAGCAATTCCTCCTGCCCCTCCGTAGGCAGGGTTACAATTGAGAGCTGGTATCTGGCCAACCAGTATGAATGTGTAATGTAGTAACTGTGGTGGTTAGACCGGGATGGCAAGCTCAATACTCCAACTCAGAGTAGCTTAACAAATAGTGTTTCAGGATGAAGGGGGCATGGACATAACTGACTTAGTTCAATCAAAAGTAAAGCTCCTTTTTAAGGAGTTTAGTAGTACAGAATTTAGCTTTTATGTTTGCAGTCTATGAAGTAAAATTAAACTACAGAAGTAACATAACAGTTTCACTTATTGATATTAGTGTGGGTGGCTGGAAAAATGTAGTGGAATGTTCTGCAATCGTTAGATTTAAGTAATAAATTAAGCAAATCTGAATCTATTTACATCACATGATATAAACTGTTCAATAAAAAGCCTTTTATTTTTGCCCTCTATAATCAATATTATCACTTATAAGGTAGACCACTACATTTTGTGGAATGGATGTGTATAACACGAAGATTTCCAGAGCAAGACTTAAGAAGTTCTATCCAGCAGCCTACTTGATTTTCTTCCACACAATCCCTTCTCTCCTTCACCACTTTTTCATCTCTCTCTCTCTCTCTCTCTCTCTCTCTTCTCTCCTTCATTCTTTCTCTCCCTCACTGCTCTTTCTACCTCCCTCTGTCTCTACTCCCTACTCAGTATATCCTTTACTCTCACCTCTCCCTTCCTTGTCCAACTCCCCCTTCTCTCTACTAACCCCTAGATCCCCATCTCTCTACTCCCTCCATCCCCATCCCCCAATGTCATTCTCTTCTCCTTTACCAGCATCCTGTCTCCTGCAATGCTGCTTCTTCCCTCTTCCCCTCCCTTGTGCTGGACCATCCAGTTTCTCCTCAGCACCAACTCCTCTCTGCCACCGTACCGTCTGGCGAGAATTGGGGTGGCTTTGTTTTGTTTAGCAGGGTGGGCTTGTGACACTTAACTCTGCACAAAACTATTCTGAATAGGTCTTTCAATTATAATTCATTTCTAGGCCTTCTGTTTCCAGAACCTCTGATTTCGGAGGGTTTTAGTTTGATACGTGGGTTTTGACCAAAGGAAAAAATAGCTGGAATCACTTAGCACTTTAGTGCAAGGGTGTCTGTTAGGTACATCAAAAATCAAACTTACAGAAATGAGCAAAAACAGCCAATATTTACAAAAAGATATCCACCAGAAAACACAGTAATAGCTCCATTCTATTTTTGTTCAATGTGAACTTCTGGCAGCCTCTATCTCTCCCTCACTGAGGGTGAAGAGCTTCTTTTTATTTGGCACTCACTTTCTTTAATTACCAACAAAGTTAACTTAAGACTAGACATGAATTAGAGTATGATGCACCCCATAATGTAGTTACAATCATATTACAAAATAAACAGAAATATCTACCTTAAATACAGTATACAAACAACATATACACATTTGCACATGCCCGTTACTAAAGAAATGGAATATTCCACCCTTTATGACGGGAAAGGCACCATAAAGCCAACCTAAGCGCATCAGCTCGATTTAGGACCCACAGTGAGAATATACCAGGGAAGACATTGAAGTGTGTTCACTCAGTGCAACGATAGCAGAATGACTGTGTGTGTGTGTGTGTGTGTGTGTGTGTGTGTGTGTGTGTGTGTGTGTGTGTGTGTGTGTGTGTGTGTGTGTGTGTGTGTGTGTGTGTGTGTGTGTGTGTGTGTGTGTAAGGAGTGTGTTTACCGAGTGCTGTCCATCACAGTTTTTAATAGCAGTATGGGCAATTTCAGATCCCCATTACTGAAATTGTATCTTTCTGTCAGACACTGGCTTCTATTTAATCTTTTGTTGCAGGCTCTGTTGTCTCTGACATGTTTCTGTGCCTTTAAATCTCCAACAAATCAGAGGTGCACAAGAATGCTCTGGTGCTTTTCTGATTCTCTGATGTCCTGCCTATCTGTGTTAACCTCCTCGCAGATGTATGTCTGAAATCAACAACCCTTGAGAGTTATGAATATGAATATGCCTCCTGTAATAATATGGGTGTGTTTGCATTGGGCTCTTGCATCAATCGTAGTCCTTCTGGGAGCCACTAGCCTGTTTTTCTCCTGATTTGTAAATAGAGAAGTCAGTAAAATATATACAGCAGTCTGGCCAAAGCTTCTTTGACATCATAACTTAAACTGTCACTGAAAAGAACAAGAGCAGCCAAAATCAAAGATAGTTAGATTAGATAGATCAGCTTTATTCATCGCATGTTCTGTAGATTGAAATGTACAGTGAAATTTGTTTGCTTCAATGACCAACAGGGTCTGATGATGTGCTTGGGGCTGCCCACGAGCATCATCAAGCTTCCAGTGCCAACATAGCGTGCCCAAACTTTATAACACTCACCCATAAGTCTTTAGAATGTGGGAGGAAACTAGAGAACCTGAGGAAACCCACACGGTCACAGGGAGAATGTACAAATTTCTTACAGAGAGTGGTGGGAATTGAACCTAGATCACTGCTGCTGTAAAGTATCACGCTAACTGCTACACTACTGTGTGCCCAACGAGCTTCCTTCCTCTCAGGTAGCATTGTGGGAACATCTTCACCAATGGCAGCGGTTCAAGGGTTAGCAATTAACCAGACACATTCACATTCCGTCAATGCATCTTCTGATAACGCATGTTTCGATGTTCAAAGTAAAATTTATTATCAGAGTACATACATGTCACCACATACAACCCTGAGATTCTTTTTCCTTTGGGCATACTCAGCAAATCTTTGGAACAGTAACTGTAAACAGGATCAATAAAAGAGCAAGAGCATAGAAGGCAACAAACTGTACAAATGCAAATATAAATAAATAGCAATAAATAACAAGAGCATGAAATAATGAGATAAAGAGTCATTTGAGTCCAGTGAAATCATTGGTTGTGGGAACACCAGAAATAGAATGAGTGTAATTATCCCCTCTTGTTCAAGAGCCTGATGGTTGAGGTGTAGTGACTATTCTTGAACCTGGTAGTGCGAGTCCTGAGGCATCTGTACCTTCTACAACAATGAGAAAAGAGCACTGCCTGGGTGGTGAAGATCTTTGATGATGCATGTTGCTTTTCTACGGCAATAGGGAGGTATTTTAAATTTAACATGATGTGAATTAACAACAAGGATGTAACTTACAAAATTAAAAATTTGGTCTAGTGCACAAGACACTGGGTTTTCTAGCTGGGTCCAGATTTTGCTGTTTTGTTGGATGATGATTTTGGTCATTTAGTGAATTCATCTTGTCATTTATTTATGTTCTTTGGTAGTTTGTGGAAAGTGATTATATTTAAAAGAATATAAGGTCTATGGAAAGTGACTATATTTTAATGAATGTAAGGGCTGATTATTTTACCTTAAATGCCAGACAGATTGAAAAGCTTATAGACTGTTTCCCAGCAGTGTTGCACAATTTCAGTTATTGTTTTAAGTTACTTTGCCTCTTGGAAATTATATTTGTCTTGCTTATTTAGTTATTGAATCCGATGTGGGAACAAGATTCTCAGCACTGCAGTATTAAAGTGGTATAAAAGATGGAGAAGATTTTGCTATTTTAGTATCATTTGTAATAACTACTTTTGCATTAGTTATGTATTCCCCTTAAATAATTTTCTAATCAAAATTTTCACATGGCATATAGTTTTATATATAGTGGGGAAATTGAGGATTATGAGGGAAAGGCGGATGAGTGGAGCGAAGCCACAGTCATGGTCAGCCATGATCTTATTGAATGGAGGAATGGATTCGATGGGCCAGGTGGCTTACTCCTGTTCCTAGTTCTTATGCTCTTATATTAGGACCATTTTATTCTCCGTAATTGTGTGTTTATTGACTTAATGCTTTAATTTTAATGTAATAAATACTTGCAATGCTCAGTGTCGTATTTTAAAACGGTGAAGAATCAGTCAAATAGCTTAATTAGAGTGTGGGTCACCTTTTCAATGCCATGAAATTAAATTAGAACCACTCAGTAAATCAGATAGTGAAGAGTTAACCTTTACTTTGGTGAACTCCTGCCAGAACTAGAAAAGTTCGAAGCCAAGTTTTAATGGGATGGCAAGGGACAGCAGAAATAGAAGTCTGTGATGAGGCACGAGGGAGAGGTGCAGGGCCATGAAACGCCTGAGAGGCAGAGATAGAGTACTTGAAAAATCTGGTCATGGTGTTCTGATATTTTGTGCTGGGGTTGTGGTCTATGGGATGTGGGGGCGGGGTGGGAAAGTGGGGGCATAGGAGATGGTGTCAGAGAAATGGCATACAGCCACACGAGCTGAAGGTCAGTCACTACACTCTTCTGTTTGATGACAAATTGGTGTGTCGCATATTCACAGTGTATTGGTTAAAGGAAGCAGTGCGGAATGGAAACAGTGATACAATGTTGGGATTTTGCAAGCTGTACGAGAGGGTAAGTGGTCAGGAATAGTTTCCCAGGTGGTTGGAAAGTATTATTTTAAGATGGAGGATCCTCCAGGAGGTGAAATCTCCTGCTGAGGAAGTGGAAGTGAAAGTAAGGACTTCTGAAGCTGAGCTCAGTGTTGTGTTGACGTCAAAGTTCATTGAAGTGGGGTTACATGGGGATGAAAATGAAAGGTGGAGGCAGGAGAGGGCACTGGAGTCAGCAAAAGGATATAACAAAAATATACAGTATATCATTGTCCATTTGTGTCCTTCCCAAAATCTAGCTTGAGGCTGTATGAATTCCAAATGAAGAGTCCCTCTTTGTAACTCCATTTATATCTGCAAATTTATTCTGATTCACATATTGGGAAATGAAACCTACATCAGTGAAAATATTATGAGTCAATTAAAAGAGAAGAATTTTTAATGACTGTGCTGAGAGAAGGTGGAACTTCATTTTTTAAGAGTAGAAACAGGCAATGTATTGTACAGGGCTAAAGTTTTAGGCACGTATATACAGCTAGGGTGTCTAAGACTTTTGCATGGTACTGTAGTAATTTTATGTATTGCACTGTACTGCCACAGGAAAAGAAACAATACATATGTGAATGGTGATGAACCTGATTCCAATATGGGTCTCTATTGTGGATGGAGAGACTCGGGGGGGGGGGGGGGGAAGGGGGAGCAGGGAGAATGGAAACATGGGTGAGAAGGGGGGAGGGAGTGGGAAACACCAGAGCATTCAGTTATGATCAGTAAATCGTTTGCCTGGTTTCTCAGGGTTGGGTGTGTCTGTACCCAAGCCAACCCCCCACCCTTGGCACTCCTTCTCTGCAGGAATCTTAACAAGCAGGCAAAAGTGTCCTTGGAGAAAAGTAAACAATCAGCCGAGGAACCATAACATTAAATCTTGTCTCTCTCTCTCTCATTTGCACTGGATGCCTCCCCCCTCTCTCTCTCAATAGCAGCACAACCAGTGTCCAAAAGCCAGTCTCATTCTCTCGAAATTTTAAAGTGATTGTCCACAGAAAATGTGAACCCTAGGCGCATACAATGCGCATACAGGCGCATGTTAAAAAAATTCTGTAAAGCAAAGATACTTCCAAAAGTAATGAAATGAGAACTTCCCAAATATCAAAAAATTACTATAAAGAGTGGTAATCAGTAAAAAAACAACACTGAATCAAATCAGTATTTGGAGTGACCACCCTTTGCCTTTAAAACTCCCTCAATTCCCTTAGCTACACATGTGCCGTTTTATAAAAAAATCGACTGGTAGGTTGTTCCTAGCATCTTGGAGAATTTGCCACAGTTCTGCAGATATTGGCTGTCTTGCTTCCTTCTGTCTCTCCAGGTAATCCCAGACAGCCTTGATGATGTTGAAATCAGTGCTCCGTGGAGGCTGTACCATCTGTTGCAAAACTTCTTACTCTTTTTGTAGCAGATAGTTCCTTATGACCTTGGCCATGTGTTTGGTGTGATTATCCTGCTGCAGAATGAAGTTGGGACCAACCACTCGTGTCCCTGATGGTACTGCATAATGGATGAGAATCTGCGTGTACTCCTCAGCTTTGAGGATTCTGACCAGATCAAAAACTCCATTTGCAGAAATGAAGCCCCAAGCCTGCAGGGAACCTCCGCTGTGCTTCATTCCAGCAGACACTCATCCATGTAACCCTCTCCTGCTCTTCTATGGACAAACTACCTTCTGCCTGAGCCAAGAATTTCAAACCTCTACTCATCAGTCCAGTGTATTTGCTGCCTTTGTTTGGCACCACAGACCTTGTGCTTTTGTGTATAGGTGTGTCTCTTAGCTTTGTTTCCATTTCCGAGGAATAGCTTTTTGGAACTCTTCCATGAAGACTACTTCGGACAAGATTTCTCCTGACTGTAGAGGGGTGTACTTGGGTTCCAATGGTTTCTGTGAGTTCAGAGTTGAGAGCAGTGCTAGAATTTTTCTGATTTAGAAGGGGCGTCAGTTTGATGTATCTCTTGTCTGCTACACTCATTTTCAGTGGCTGACCACTGTGTTTTTGGTCCTCAACCCTGCCTGTTTCTTTGTGCTTCTTCAGAAGAACTTGACACTCCTTGAAGGAGTTTGCTGTCACAGGAGTTTGCAAGGCTCGCTCTTGCTATGGTGTAAGAATTGATGATTTGAAGGTTAAACTGTGTTACCTGCCCCACCCTTACCTTTTAGTTTGGTTGTCCATTGCCCAGTTTGACTTTTTCTACACCACTTCTATTTCAGTTAATTAGTTTAGTTCACTCAATTTATTATACCACTGGTCATTAGCATCCCGTTTAATCATGCACTGGGTACACCCCTACAAAGTGATCATTTCTTAATTTGAAATGTGGTCTATTAGTTAACATGTTACTTTCTTTAACAAAATATAAACAATCCTCTGTAACATTAAATTCTTTGGAAAATGAATGTTTGGAAACCTAAAATTTGGTCTTTTCTACTGAGACACTAATGCAGAAGACAAAAAATAAACATCTAAAACAAAATTTATATTTAAAAAAATCTAGAGTGCCTAAGACTTTAGCGCAGTATGGTACAAAGTTGGATTTTTTTAAATTAGCGAATCCATCAAGCGATATGATTCAATCTGGAAAATTTCAGATTGTATTGTTGGTTTGGCAATAGGTAATAGAGATAGTGAATTAATGATGTGCTCATCTTATTTCTTTTTAAATTTATTTGTTTTAAAGTGTAAAGCATAGTTTTATTGGTAGTCTTGGATTTTTATTTCAGTTTTTTGTCTATAAGTGCCTTAAGACCCACAATACAAAGTGACCCAGTTCACTTTGTCCTCACATGTTAATGTCCTTTCCATGTTTTCAATGTGATGAGGTAAGTCTAATTCATGATTTGAAATACTCACCTGGCATGACATAATTCCACAAAAAGTATCATTGGCATGGGCAGAACTGCACATAGTGAACACGGACTCCTCTGTTTGGTATCTTACCAGCAAAACTACATGCATTGTCTTCCACAGCTGTGATTATGCTACATGCATTTGATATATAACTCAGACAGATTTGCACTATTGATAAATGAGATTTGCCCTGCTAAAATAATGGTAGCTTTGCAGAAATGGCAGTAAAAATTGGCTGTATATGTGTTTGCATAGTTTCTGCAGTTCAATTCATCCAGAACAAGTGAGTAATGGGAAAAGTGGGGATTATTTGTGTGGGTGCAACTGATACTGTCTTAAATAAAAGATGATAACCTATCAATATTGGTTGTCCTTTTTTTTAAAAAAAAACAAGTTTCCCAGTTTTGTAAATACTCTGCCACACCAATGCAAAATGAAGCAAGTTTACACCTAGTCACTGATTTGGATGGATGATTATAATTTTGTAGGAGTTTTGTCAGTGAGCTCATAAATCAGTTTTGCTGCCAGAAACGAGCTGCTGAAAGCAGGAAGGGCGTCAGTGAAAAGAAGCAGCGCAAAATTCTTCCATGACAGGAAGCCAATGCTGAAATGAGTGACTCTTAGACACACTAGTGTTGCATCCCGCCTGTATCAAACAGTGTTTGCAGCCTCATTTGTAATCACGACTGACCCTTACCTCATCTGTCCTGTGCTTGGTTGTTTGCATGATGTGTACTCTTTTGTATTCTGAGGATATTATTGGATTCTTTGGATATTTCCATAGGGACAAGATACAGTTCATCAGAAGCGAAGGGACGAGCGGACTTGGGCGATTATCCAGTGATGCAGATCTTGTTATGCTGTTAAGGTAAGTGCGGGTTATCAGTCCAGGATTATGCCAACAAAGGAACTTCTAACCGCTGTTGGAGAGCTCTCTGTCTAGAATCCTGCATCGTGTCGGACATTAACACAGGGGGGTGTTTTGTTGCCATCTGGATGCATGTATATGATGTCAGATTTAAAGACATAATTTCATGCCAAAAGACTCACTTCAAAGGTTCATTTGTTGTCAAAAGTATGCAACTTTGAAATTCTTCTTTTCTGGGTAGTCAAAAAAGAAAAGAAAGGCAGCACAATCATCCCGCCTCTCGCACAAAAGAATGAACAAAACAGGACAGGCACATCAACCCCCAAATCCTTCCTCTCGCACAAAAGAATGAACAAAACAGAACAGGCACATCAACCCCCAAATCCCCCTCCCTGCACAAAAAAAGGAGAAAGATCGGGCGAAATACACAGAATATAAAAAAAACTATAAGACTGGGAAAAAAACCTATAGACCAAGTCCATATCCAAAACACAGAAAACTTGAATACCATTCTCCAGGCTTTCTCTTCTCTAATAGCAGAGCGATCAAAAGGCAGGCAGATGATGCTCACCTTCTGCATTTGCCTCGATGTTTCAATCTCCCTCATTGCTTTTGATACTTTACAAGTCAGTGAATGATGGAACCGAATGAAGAGATGATGGGCAGGTGGGGGAAGGGGAAGGTAGTGGTGGAGGCTGGAAGATGAGGTAATGGGGAAAGCTGTGATCATGTTTGTGCGTGGTCCTGGGATACAGTGAGTAGAGCTACTGGCACAGCAACTTAGTTCAATCCTGACCTCTGGTGCTATGTGTAAGGAGTTTGTAGATTATCCCTGTGACTGTGTAGGTTTTCAGATGCTTTAGTGTCCTCCAACATCCCAAAGGTGTTCAAGTCAAGTCAAGTCACTTTTATTGTTATTTTGACCATAACTGCTATATACAGTACATAGTAAAAATGAGACGACGTTTTTTGGGACCATGGTGTTACATGACACAGTACAAAAGCTAGACAGAACTACATAAAAAACAACACAGAGAAAAAAAAACAACAACTACTACAGACCTACCCAGGACTGCATAAAGTGCACAAAACAGTGCAGGCATTACAATAAATAATAAACAGGACAATAGGGCAGTAAGGTGTCAGTCCAGGCTGGGTATTGAGGAGTCTGATAGTTTGGGGGAAGAAACTGTTACATAGTCTGGTCATGAGAGCCCAAATGCTTCGGTGCCTTTTCCCAGACGGCAGGAGGGAGAAGAGTTTGTATGAGGGGTGCGTGGGGTCCTTCATAATGCTGCTTGCTTTGTGGATGCAGCGTGTAGTGTAAATATCTGTGATGGTGGGAGGAGAGACCCCGATGATCTTCTCAGCTGACCTCACTATCCTCTGCAGGGTCTTGCGATCCAAGATGGTGCAATTTCCGCACCAGGCAGTGATGCAGCTGCTCAGGATGCTCTCAATACAACCCCTGTAGAATGTGGTGAGGATGGGGGGGTGGGAGATGGACTTTCCTCAGCCTTCGCAGAAAGCAGAGGCGCTGCTGGGCTTTCTTTGCTATGGAGCTGGTGTTGAGGGACCAGGTGAGATTTGTCACAGTGGTAGATAAATTGTAACTGTGTAGATGAGAGAATCTGGAGAGTTGAAGTGAATAAGGAAAGAAATTTTTAAAAAACGGTACTGATGTTTTTTTGCAGACTCTTGCTGTCAGCATGATCCTGATAGGCAAAAGATAGACTTCAACATTGAGTTGAAAGAAAAATTGTTATGGGGAAAATAGCCTCAGGATGATTGTATTTTGATAGCATGAATTGAAGTATATACAGGGTCTATTTAGAGCCTGCCTGTTCATATTGGAGTGCTGCCCAAAAAAGGAATAAAATAGTGAAACAGGACAACACTTGCATTGAGTTATTGAAACAGTTGATTCAGACAGTTAACCATGGGCAGTATGGTGTTCATTCACTTAGATTTTGGCATTTGTTGACTTCACCGCCTATTGTATCTCTATTTGTGAATTGTTTAATAAAAGTTCAGATTATTTTCTCTGTAAAATATTTCAAATATGTCCAATTGTTCAGAGTAAATAGTGTAACATGACCAATGTAGTTTTGTATTTTACTTTTGAGTTTACTTCAATCACTGTGGCAACTATTGATTGGAACAAAGAACTTATAATCTGAAGGAACATTGATTTCCTGCCTACTATCTACATCCGTTGATGGACCTCTCACCCTGTTAGCAAAATAGCAGACGTGTACAAAAATAGACAAAAAGGTTCTTTGACCAGAAGTTCCTATAGTGAAAAATTCATTTGACTTTTTTTTTGTGGTTATTATAAGGAGTTTCTAGCAAATTTAAGACACAGGAGCAAAATTAGGCCATTGAGGTTTTTTTTCTATGCAAGTTATATACACTGACCAAAAATGGGGTAGAAGTAAACTTTCTTTGGGTTCCTGTTTATTGTGGTGTGGAGGGTAATGAAAAAGCTAAAAAATCACTCAAATTGTTTATAATAGATCCCTCTAAACAGAGCAGAAGTCAAAAGCATTATAAAACATGTATTGAGGACATAAAACTATTATCTAAAAATAGATCACGAAAACATGTTATACCTTTTGTTTTCCATAATACAAAGGCTTGATCCATATAAGAGGGTCAAAAAAAAAGTTAAATATAATAGGGCTTGATAAGATAAACTTATTCAAGCCAAAAAATTTACGAAATTGAAACCATATTCGCAATGTATGTTTAACTATGGGATTAGTTATTTGTTTATTCAATTTAGATAAAGAAAAAGGAAGTGAAGATCCTAGAATTGAAAACAATGAAAAGTCTTGTACAGATTTACATTCCAAGTTTACCCATTGTGGGCAAGATGCTATAATCGATTCTTGTGTCCAAAATATTAAATATGGAATATTGACTGCCCAATAGTAAAATCTCAGGTTTGGCAAAGCCAAACCATCCTCCTTCTTAGGCTTCTGTAAATATTTAATAAGTATTTACAGCTATCTAATAAATATAATTTACCTAAAACTCCTTAGATATTTGCAAGTTAGAAATCTCTTGAATAATATGTTGGTCTTTTCCGAAATTATGTCCAATGGACATTACGGAAATTTTTTTAGCTCTGAATCCTTGCCAGAAGGGTTTAGTAGCCACCATTTATAACATGATCATGAAAATACAGCCAGAAGTATCAGAAAAAATTAAGAAGGAATGGGAAAAAGAACTTCATTGTCTTATACCCACTGAGCAGTGGGAGAAGATTTTACAATTAGTCAATTCCTCTTCTATTTCTGCTAAACATGCCCTAATACAATTTAAGGTTGTACATAGGGCTCACGTGTCCAAGGATAAACTTGCTCAATTTTACTCTTATGTTAATCTAACCTGTGACAGATGTTATTCTGAAGTAGCTTCATTGACCCACATGTTTTGGTCTTGCCCTTGTTTGCAAAATTATTGGAAAGATACTTTCGGTATTATTTCAACAGTTCTGAATATCAAATTGCAACCGCAACCTATTACTGCAATTTTCGGTTTACCAATGGTGGATAATATTTGTTTATCCCCCTCAGCTCGACGGATGATTGCATTTGTTACATTAATGGCTAGAAGATCTATCATATTGAACTGGAAAGAAATTAATCCTCCAACTATATTTCAGTGGTTTTCTCAAACTATCTCTCGTTTGAGCTTAGAAAAAATTAGAAGTGTTGTCTTTGATTCTTCAGTTAAATTTGAAGAAACTTGGAGACCATTTATCCAACATTTTCATATCAGTTCAACTGACTTTTCCTAAACCCTGCTTCTATTATCCTTAATTATTTGGATGGAGGTGTGGAGTTATTGATGCTACTGTGTATATTTGACATAATGCAATGGCCCATGTTGGTTAAGTATTTTTTTCTTTTCTTCTTTTTTGGGGATTTTTTTTCTTCTTATTTACTCCCTTTTTTTGTAATTACTATGAGTTTGGGAGGTTATTATATATGGATTATCATCTATATGAATGTATACTTAACCTGTTAATTATGTACTTTCAAACTCTCTGTATTCATGTTTCATTTATGTTTGTTTAAAATTAATTAAAAGATTTAAAAAGGAAGAAAGAAAACATGTATTGAGGAGACATGGCAGAAGCACTGGGGTGAGAGTGAAACAGGGAGACAACTGTACAAAATACATAGGCAAGTCACATACAGAAGAATATCAAGTAGACATAGAGTCGATGCCATATACAGGTATTGATTATAACTGAGGTTTCGATGACAAACTCCACCACCTTCATGAAGGAGGCAGAGTTTGGCATACAAACGTTGATTATAATCGATACCTGTACCCAGCTGGAAGCCTGAGAAGAGCTAAAACCAAAAGTGCCTGAAAAACTCCAGGTCTGGAAATCTGTGGCGAGAGTTGAAATCAGAAAGAAAAATCATTATTGAAAAATCATCAGAGCCCCATATTAATATTTTAATATGTAAAATATTCTGATGCAGTTGTAAAAACTATACAAAGGGAATGCATATCTTTAAAAGTAATGATGTGTACATTGTCATCTCTCCTATTTAGCTTGTTTGAAGATGAGATTATGTCCTACGTGCCACCTCATGCCTTACTTCACCCCAGTTATTGCCAGTCTCCACGGGGATCCCCTGCATCATCACCTCAGAATTCCCCAGGTAAATGCAAGATAACCTAACCATATATCAACAAAAGTAATGAAGTCTGGTGCAAGATGTAAATATGAGCAATCCTCTCTTCGGCACAAAGTAATAACATAGTTTCTGTAGAGAAATTTATCAGCCATGCTGATTAGCTGGTATGTTTGATTGTAAAGCCATTCTTAATTAAAGAAAGATGTTGAAAAATTCATAGGGGGAAATGATCAAATAGAAGTAAAGGTGTAAAGGATCCAGAAGGAAAAGTTAGAAAGCGTGAATTAAATTACAAATCTTGGAATTGAACAATAAGGAATCCCAATTGCCAAGAGATTTTGGCCTGTAAATATTTTATTATCTGTGACAGTGCCATTATTATTGATTTATCAAGATGAATTTTTAATTAAAAAGAGTGGGGAAAATAATAGTATTATAGTCAACTTGAGGAAGGATTAAAGAATTTACTGAAATGTGAGAACTTTCCAACTTTGGATATTTCTGTGAAATGATTTGAATAGTGAGTGCACAGGGCTTCACTTGTTGATTGCACATGTTTTCTTTCATAATTAAAGACTAGATTCAGCCATTTGCAGTTCCTCTAACAATGAAGGTGGTCTGAACATTTGCAGAGAGTATTGCACTGTGAAATGTTTTGGCAATAAAATATGAAATGTTGATTTTTTTATCAGCTACCATTTGTTTTGAGTAAGATATCCAAAGCTTTCTTATCAGGAGATACAAAAAGCTAGTCAGTTGCTGTGATACCCATTCGGTGAACTTCTAACTCGCTTACCTTGGATTAAGAGCATAAAAGTGCTGGAAATAAAGATCATTAGCCTTAAACATTATCTCTGTTATTCTCTCTATAATTACTGCATGACCTGCAGAGTACTTCCAGCATTTTCTGTTTTTATTTCCGATTTCTTGAATTTATACTTGGAATTTTTCTGAATTATTTCATTCATTATTGGTTCTGGAAGAGAATATAGCATAAAGACCAGAAGAATTTACTGTATTTCCAGCTTATGCCTTTGCAGTGCAAGACTCTGGTGATTCCTTTCATCAACTTGATAGCAAAAAAAAAATAGATTCAGCATAGACCCAACAATATGAGAAAATTAACCCAATAACTTTTTCCTGTTAAACCATCTTCCAAGCTAATTTTTACACTTTCAAATTGGCAAGTGAATGGAAACATTCCTGTTGTGCGCAGTAGCACAGTGGACTAGAGCACAAAGGAATAGAGGGGGACTAGGCTACAAGGCCTTTCAAGCCTGCCCTGTCCTGCCCATTCAGTATGACTATAGCTGATTAATGCTGAACTCAACTCAACATGCCAGTTCATCATAGCCCCCAATTCCTCAATCATTCAAATATTTATCTATAAATGATCTGCTTCCAACACCATTGGAGGACAGAAAAGGCCTGAGATTCACTACCTATTGATAGAAGAATTTCCAGTGGCCCTCAGTTATAAAAGACTGGCCTGTTCTTATCTCCTTGCTTCATGGAGTATTCTTTGGAGTCAAGCCAGAGATAGAACAGAAAATACATAGTTCCCATTTAATTCAGCATCTAAAAGAGAAAGATGGGTTAATTTTTTTGAAATTGAATCCTTTATCAATACTATAGTGAAGTGATTGATTTAGTTGCTTACAAATCTTAGAATTTATATAAAGCTGACTGGGACATGCAACAGCAGCATCAATTGTTGAACTTTTTGCTACACGTCAGTAATTTCAAATCTTGTGATGTCTTGACATGGGGTTGATGAGGGTATTTTGAGCTGAGTTTAAACACATTTTCCTTTTTTTTTACAGGTACCCAGCGAGCCAATGCCCGAGCTCCAGCCCCTTACAAGAGGGACTTCGAAGCTAAACTCAGAAACTTCTACAGAAAGCTTGAAAATAAAGGCTATGGACAAGGACCAGGGAAATTAAAGTGAGTTAATTACAGGGCTAAAATTACGACAGCATTGCATCGAGGTGTGAATGTTGGGGAATTAATAGAAATGTCTGTAATTTTATGAACTTGACACAATGTTTTTGACCAGTGATTCTTGTGCTGTGTGAATGTTATTCTGTTGTTTTATGTGTATCAGAAAGTATTTGTCAACAGCAATGAATATAAGAAACCACATTCTTTAGATTTGAAGAAGATTCTATTTTCCCTTTCTCACCCATTTGTTCTGCATAGTATTGAATCATCCTGAGATGGTGGGTTTATATTACACCTCTTTAAAAAACAATCCATCCAGGATAGTGCAGTATAATCTGTCCAAAGGTGTTTACCATCTCCAGAACACAAGAAGTAAATAGCTTGGGGTTCAAGATATTGACTGAGTGCTTATTTACTTTCACATTTGAGACGAAATTAAGATTTGTATGGCTTGTTCTAGTATTGCTCGTTTTCAAAAGTAAACACCATTTTTTTTAATAATAAAGGTTGATCATCAGAAGGGATCACTTGCTTGAAGATGCATTCAATCAAATTATGGGCTGTTCCAGGAAAGACCTTCAAAGAAATAAACTCTATGTTACATTTGTTGGGGAGGAAGGGTGAGTATGTAGACAAATTATCATAACGTTGTTATTGTTATGTTTAATATCGGATGTGTTAGGATTTAATAAATGGAATCTATTTCATTCGCATTTGCTCCCATATTGCTTTGTATATTTGTACGGAAGATGATCAATAATGATTAGAACTTCATTACCTAGCATATCAGTACTATGGAAGTGTAATAAGATTTCTGATTTCTGTTCAGTTTGTTCCATTGTCCACCTCATATCTCATTGAATCCGACTGAATATTGAAAGGCTTGGATAGAGTCAATGTGGAAAGGATGTTTCCTAAAATAGGGGGGAGAGGTGCGGCACTAGGACTAGAATGCACAGCTTCAGAATAAAGGTACATCCCTCTAGAACAGATGAGGAGAAAATTCCTTAGCCAGCAGGTGATGAATCTGAGGAATTCATTGCCACAGATGGCTGTGGAGGCCAAGCCATTGGGTATATTTAAAGCGGAGATTGATAAGTTCTTGATTAGTAAGGGCATCAAACATTACAGAAAGAAGGCAGGAGAATGACAGGGATAATAAATCAGCCATAATTTAATGGCAGAGCAGACTCAATGAGCTGAATGGCCTAATTCCGGTTCTATGCCTTACAGACATGTGATTCCTATAATTACTGGAAAGCAAGCCATCATTTGTACCTTTCCTAGCCCGAGGTCCTGTTTGTCAGGCCATGGAATTTGCATGCCGAAAGGCAGAAAGCCTGAAGTAGTGCTCTATTCTGAGGTCTGTCACAGGAAGAGATTATTTGGTGAACAGTGGAAAAGATTCATAGAGACTCAAAAGACTCTGAAGAGACTCTGAAGCAAGAGACAAAGCGGTGAGGGAATCCGCTAACAGAGCAGCATTTGTGAGGGAGATAGAAGTGCTGACATTTTGGGTTGAGGATGCATTCAAAGCTTGCTTGGAAAAAAATGCAGCAGTCTCACTGTCTCTTGAATCCTCTGGCTCATGTCTACTCAAAATGGCAAGGCAACATTCAGGATGGCACTGAGAACTCGGAGTCCATTTATCGCAAGCACCCAGAAACCCTGCATAAACTGTGGAAGGAGCACATCTCCTCACACACCACCCACTTCCTTGCCCTGTCAGGCTCCTGTGTGAAAAGAGTCAACTGCTCCCTTATCGATCTCATCAGTCATCTCAGAACTTGGACAAATTCATCCGTGATCCTGAGGGACTTTCAAAAAGACGCAGTAGATTAAACTTGTCTGACTGTAAATAATATTGACAGCGTGTACTTATGTAGTGCTTCTAATGTCATAAACAGCCCAAGGCACTATGTAGAAGTGTTATCAAACAAAATTTAACATTCTGTCACCAGAAAATAAAATAGCAAATGAAAAATGATTGGACATGGAGATAATTTTAAGAAGCATCTCCAGGCAGAAATAGGAGATAGAAATTCAGGGAGAAAATTTCATAACTGGGGCTCTGGCAACTAGAGGCAAAGCTGCAGGTAGTCAAGTGATTAGTGCCGCGGATGTTCAAGTAGCTAGAATTGGAAACCACAGATAATGTGGAGGACTGTACAGAGTTATGAAAGGGAAAAACCATATGAGACACTTGACAACCAGGATGAGCAGTTTAAAATCAAGGTATTACTCATCTGGAGCCTAGTGTGGGTCAGTGAGCAGAGGACGTCAGAATCAGGTTTATTAGCATACATTATGGCATATATTGTTTTGTGACAGTAGTACAGTGAAAGACATAAAAATCACTAAGTTACAATAATAAACAGAGGAATAGTGACCATACAGAAATCTGATGGCAGAGGAGAAGAAAATATTCCAAAAGCATTGAATTTCCTTCAGGGTCCTGTCCCTCCTCCCTGATGGTAGTAATGAGAAAAGGGCATGTTCTAGATGATAAGGCCCTTAATGATGCCATCTTGAGATGCAGATCTTTTGAAGATGTCATGATTAGTGATCAGGAGTTAATGCAAACAAACTGACAGGCAGCACTGTTTTGATTGACTTAAAAGTTTACTGAGGATAATAATGAAGAAAGCAGGCCAGGAACGACTTGAAATAATCAAGATAAGGGGTTACAAGGAAATTTGAATTCATCTGCATCATTTGAACAGAAGCAGGAGAGTTGCTGGCCAGTTCTGTGGAGCTGGACTGAAGTTATTAGTGAATATATGAATGTGACCTAAAGCTCATTGACAATAGTCAAAATACAAGGCAAAATTTGCAGATAGTTTGGGTCAATGCCTCACTGTTACCAGAGAAATGGAATCAGTGGCTAAGGAACAGCTTCTGAGGCAGGACTCACTCTAGTTAGTATTGCTAATCATTATAGTGAACTACAGACTCTAGTTATAATTCAGATCATGTACCTGTAGATCAGCATAATGAATACACATGATTAGTGCAAATTGTGATTTCAGTGCTGGATAAAACCTTTCAGCTGTCACCTTCTGTAATAAGTAAATGGCTTCTGAAAGAGAAATTAGAAAAATAATTACTTGCATTTATGTGGTACCTTTTCTTGTTATCGAGTCTTTGCAAAGCATTTTAAACAATGAAATAATTTTTAACACACTGACTGTATAGTAAGTAGGGAATTCAAACAGCCATTCTCTATTATAATACTGCAAATAGCAGGGAGGTAATTTTGGTAATGTTAATTGAAGGAGCATTGTCAGCGCAGACACTCAGCAAGATTTCACCCCTCATTGAATAGTGCCTTGGCATCTTTAATTTGCACCAAACAAGCAAATTAAACCTCAAATTTAATGTCTTCGACAAAGAATGGTGATTCTAATAGCTCTGCTTTAGCATTGCACTGCAGTTTTTGCCTTGACCATTCTAATTGTGAAACTGAAATAACTTGAAAGCTATAGTTAACCATCCTTCCTACCCTTTATAATAAGATATTGCGAGCAGTTGTTTCTCATCAGGAACTTTTAAATGAGTTTTCATCACCTCTCTCATAAAACTAACCTTTGACCCTCTAGCTTTTAAAACTAGTGCCTATCTTCATTATTTTTTCCTAACTTTTCAATGCATTGGATCCCTCAAGCTAAAGCAACTTTTCTAGCACTCCTCCTTTGAATCCTTCCTTTGGTTCCCACTATTGCTGAGTAACCAAAACTCCATTAATCAAAATGATTTATAATATATGACATTCTGTGTCATTGTTATGTATTGTAATTTATCTAACAATGCCCCCCCCCCCAAACTTTACATGACTGACCATAGGATCATTCATGCAGTGGGTCTTGATCATAATCCTCTGGTTGTTATCTATTCAGTCACGCACAGGGGATCATGGCAATGACTTTTGTTCCCAAAATACTGTCCTTGTTCCACAAGGATTTATCTGCTTCTCTCCAATTTCTCATCAATATTCTGTCCTATGTCTATACTGCCACCTATTTCTTGTTTGCTAACATCTCTCTTGACCTCTCCGTTGTTTGAAAGTTATCAGAATGCTTATCCGAGGAAGGAATGCTGGATGAGTAAAACTCTGCTTGAACTGGTGTTGGGAAGGTTGAAACCATTGTATTAGTCTCTATCAGGAACCTTTATTTATTCAAACACTCATCTGCTCTGTGAAAATCTCAGATCATAAATCCATGCCTATTTCTGCCTTTGTAATATTAACCAATAATCTGCCTCAGTTTATCTGGTAAAACGTTCAATAACCATTGTTGTTAAGCATTGATTTGACATTTTCCAAACCCTGCCAGGTTCCTCATTTCATTTCAGTAAATTAGAGGTCATCTAAATGTGTACTGCCATCCTGTCCCACTTTATTCCTGCTGATTTCCAATGGACCCATGTGGCATGTTTCAGTTTAAAACACCCGGATCCCTCCAGGGCCTTCTTCCTGTCTACTAACCCTCTAACCTCATGGTACCTGTGCTCCTCCAATTCCAGTTTCTGGATTAGACCCAATTTTAATTTCCACACCATTGACAGCAGTGACTTCAGCTGCCAAAGCTCTGAGCTCTAGAATTCCCTCATTAATCCTCTCTGTCAGCATCACTGTCCACCTGTAAGATCTGATATAAAAACCAATTCCTTTGACCATCTCTTTAGTTATCTCCTGACATGAATGGAAGAAAAAAATTGCATTTTACTCTCAGTGCTTTGGGTGGTTTAATATTTATTAATTTATAAATCTAACTGTTTCTTGTTAAAACTATTTTCTTTAAAATGTGACAAATGTCAAGCTTAAAATCTTTTAAAGGTGATGTATTTTCATTGAGATAAGCATCTTGTTTTTAAAGTGAATGAATGATTGGCGTCTAATATCATTGAATGCATGAACTATGATGTCCTAAGCTGCTTCCTATTAGTTGCTGCATTTCTTAATTGAGCATTGAATTTGTTAAATAGATACTGCATGGAAACAGGCCCCTCAGTCTACTGAATTCATGCTAACCAATAAACATGCCTTTAACACTGATTCTCCCCAAATGCGGTCCAATCAGCTCCCCTCCAATAAGATTCCAGTCACTCACCTGTACACCTGGGGTACATTATGATGACAAATAACCGGCCAAACCATCCATTTTGAGATGTGGGAGAAACCAGCACTGCCAGAGAAAATGCTTGGGAAATCTGCATACTCCATATATAGACTGCACAGACTCGGGTTTGAACCTGTCTCACTGAAGCTGTTAGGCAGCAGCTTTGCAAGCCATCTCGCTACTTATTTAGCAATGTTATTGAGTTACTGTGGTTAAACCCAGACCCTTACTGTGTCAGCATTGCAATAACAGCAGTGAAATTGTGGGAAGGGTTAGACCAAGCAAGAATGAATACTGTACAATAATGAGCTTTCCCCAATAATTTCCCATGGTTACTATAAATAATTAATTAGAGAATACATTGATATGAGGAATAATAAATTGCTTGTTGACATGAACAATAATGCAACACAGAGGAAAGCATCAGATAGTATGAAGATAATTACTTAAGGTACCTATGTGTCGAGGCAATCACTGGTGAATCTTTCTTTCAGGTTGGATTACAGTGGCCCCTCGCGGGAGTTCTTTTTTCTTGTTTCCAGAGAACTCTTCAATCCATATTATGGCTTGTTTGAATATTCTGCTAATGATACTTACACTGTGCAAATCAGCCCGATGTCTGCTTTTGTAGACAATCATCATGAATGGTAAGTACTTCTTTCCAGATTTGTGTAAATGTTTTTGTAAAATTGAAGCTAAATTGAAAAATAATTTGATACAATTAATATAACAGAAGCGGAATCTGGAGAAAAATTAAAATATTATTAAGAATTATGAGTTCTATGTTCTGTGTTCTAATACATTGCACGTGGCTGATATCTGGAATGTGCTGCCAGAGGATCTGATGGAATCAGACATATAAGAGACATTTAGACAGGCTAGGCATAGAAGGAATGCAGGAAACAGTAGATCTGAAATCTGGAGCAACACACAAAATGCTGGAGAAAGTCAGCAGGTCTTTCAGCAGCTCTGAAAGGCCATGCACAGTCAACATTTCAGGTCCAGATGAATTTTCAACTGTGCATTTCTATCCATTGAATCTGCCTGATCTGCTGACTTCCTCCAGTTTTTTTATGTTAATGCAATGGTCCAAATGTAGGAAAATGAGATTAGTATGAAAGGGCACAAAGCTCAGCATGAATTTGATGGGATGCAGGGCCTGTTCCTGTGCTGTATGGTTCTTCTGTGACTCTGATTAAAGTTATTTGGGGGAAGTAAATTATTTACCAAAACAGAATAAGGCTAATCTAAAATGTTCCATTTATTTTCCAAATTATTTAAGCTTGTAATCTCTAGAGTCTGGCTCACAAATGTACTCTTCAAGATCAGGGAACCAAGATACTCTGACATCCATTTTAAAATTAATTGTTGGTGATAAGAGCTCTCTTTGATGTTTTATTTTAATCTGGAAAGCTGAAATGAAAATAAATTGTGCAAAAGAAAAGATAATGTACATGGAGAATTAATGTCTGTAGATGGCAAGGCATTGACTTATACTGTGCTCTACTATCCTCAATGATAGAGTTTCGTATTTTAAATCTGTAAATTAGTTGTGAATCTAGCTATCGAGACTCTGTGGAAGTCTGCCTCAAAGCTAAGCTGGAAGTAACATTGTGACGCAGCAGCGGGCAGTCAGCCATTTTGGACAATGTATGATCTGCCCTAGTTTAACAAAATCAGAGGGCATCGGCTTGGTGGAAGCTTTGTCAGCTTTTCCACCATTGTGGAAGCTTGATGCACAGCCACTAGAGATGCCACTGCAGAAAATTATGTGTTTGTATTATACTGGCTAGAGTGGCACAGATGTGACTAGAACTGGTTGGTAGGAACTACCAAAATAAATATCCTAAAGAAGCTGTACAAAAGGAAACAATCTGGTTACTGGAAACTAACCTGCCTCTGGTTGTCTTTGCCAGAGTCTGAGAATACCACACTGATTCCTGATGTTAGAGATTTATTTTTCTCTCACTTGGCCTTACAGTGTTGGCAAAAGTGGCTAACAAGTATTAACATTCCTGAAGCTTATTGAATCTTTATTCTCTCATTGTCCTGCTGTCTTTTCCATACTCATTGGTTCATGCTCCCTTTGCATAGTGATGCTGTAATGTAACCTGCTTGATTTTATAGTTGGAATTGCCAATTATGCAAATTAGCTCAGACCAGAGAATTAAGTATTTTTCACATGGAAGTTTCATGTAGATCTTAAAGCAAATTAGAACTGATTTATACCTGAGGACCAAAATTAGCATTCTAAATTATGGAAATAACAGTAAGGCCCAAGAGATTTTAATAAGGTAATTTGATAAAAGATATTTACAATGGCAAGAGATTCAGTAATTTGGCATTAATGTACATTGCCAAAGGAACACGAAGAAAGTCTATTCATATTCTCTTTTAATGAAAGGACTATAAGAATCCATTGTAGTGCTTAAAGATTAAATGGATACACTGTGGATTCTGGTTAATTGGGACATATTGGGACAAGTACATTTTGGCCCAATTAAGCCTCTACCCTAATTAGATGGAATTTCATGAAAATACTTAAACCCTAACAAATTGTATATTTAAATGGAATACAGAACAGATTAGAACATTACTAATACTACTACAGTACTATAAAGCTGCATATTATTCCTAATGCTCATCAAAGTGTTTTTATTGACTGTAAATGAACAAAATCAGCACAGACAGCTAGTGCAGATTGTATTCATTGCCTTCCTGCATGAAGAAGTGTTGTAATTCAACAATAAATTTCCTGGCAACCTGTGTAGTCACGAGTACAAGATTAGATCTGTCACCTTCATTAATTTCCTTGTCTTCATATTTCCCACCTTGGTGTTTTGATACATTGCTTTCAATGATTGCATCCTCCAAATCTTGCTTTTCATTGTAACATTCAAGGTGATTGTTGATACCTTCAAATTCTTTGTCATTCCTAACTTGTTGAAATAGTGAAATAATCTCATCAGCATTGTCTTTCTTGTCATGTGCTTTCTTGAATTTAACTTGGTGCGTACATTGTTGGCATGTGGCCAAGTGGTTAAGGCGTTGGTCTAGCGATCTGAAGGTCGCTAGTTCGAGCCTCAGCTGAGTTATGTCCTTGAGCAAGGCACTTAACCACACATTGCTCTGCAAGCTGTATCGGCTCTTGCCCTTCCCTTGGACAACATTGGTGGCGTGGAGAGGGGAAACTTGCAGCATGGGCAACTGGCAGTCTCCCATACAACCCTGCCCAGGCCTGCACCCTGGAAACTTTCCAAGGCGCAAATCCATGGTCTCTCCAGACTAATGGATGCCTATTATTTCCATCGAGACAACCAACCATATATTGCTTTAAAATCTTCGTGACCCACCTTCTCAGCTAGCTGCCTAACTTGTTTTTTTAACACGCACTCCTTGTCCAGTTACAGTGGAAGACCATTGATTGAGAGCCTCTTCAACATCTGGAACCTTAACTTCATGCTTTAATTTTTGGGATTCTCTCTGTTGCACCTTGTGTAATTCCATTTTTCTTGCGGTCTATCCTGCTTGACGTATCAAGCATGCAATTGTCAATTTTGGCATTAATTAAAAACTATTCACTCTAAGCACAGTATGGTGTCTAACAGCCACCCAGGTGCATGCAACTGATGTTAGTTATAAACTGTTCAGCAACTGTCTCCTGTCTCACAAACAAGAGAAAATCTGCAGATGCTGGAAATCCGAGCAACGTACACAAAATGCTGGAGGAACTCAGCAGGCCAGGCAGGAAAAGAATACAGTCGATATTTCAGGCCGCAACCCGTCAGCAAGACTGGAGAAAAAGCCGGGAAAATGTATGCAGCAAATTAAATTTATGAAAGCACATGGCAAGAAAGACAATGCTTGTGAAATGATTTCACTACTTCACAAGTTAGGAACTACAAAGAATTTTTTCCTCCAGTCCTGCTGAAGGGTTTTGGCCTGAAATGACCTGTGCGTACTCTTTTCCTAGATGCTGTCTGGCCTGCTGAGTTCCTCCAGCATTTTGTGTGTGTTGCTCGTCTCCTGTCTCAGTTAGATCTTATGGTCCAATTAACCATATTCTTATGTATTGTTTGGAAGTATAACACTAACACGCACGCGCGCATGCGCGCGCGCACACACACACACGCACACACACACACGCACACACACGCACACGCACACGCACGCACACGCACACACACACACACACACACACACACACACACACACACACACACACACACACACACACACACACACACACACACACACACGCCACTTTATTAGGTACCTTCTGTACCTAATAAGGTGGCCACTGTGTGTATATTCATGGTGGTCTTCTGCTAAACATATCCACTTCAAGGTTCAACGTTGTGCATTCAGAGATACTCTGCACACTACAGCTATAATGTGTGGTTATCTGAGTCACTGTTGTCATTGTCAGCTTGAACCAGTCTGGCCATTCTCCCCAGACCTCCCTCATTAACCAGGCGTTTTCACCCACAGAACTGCTGCTCTCTGGATAGTTTTTGTTTCTCGGAACATTCTCTGTAAACTCTAGAGACTGTTGTGTATGAAAATCGCAGGACATCAGTTTCTGAAATACTCAAACCACCCTGTCTGGCATGAACAACCATTTCAAGGACAACGTAATTTAAATCACACTTTTTCTCCATTCTAATATTTGGTCTGAACAACAACTGATCGTCTTAATCATGTCTGAATGCATTTATGCATTGAGTTGCTGCCATATGATCAAATACTTGCATTAATAGTGGCCACTGAGTGCATAAGTATGAAAAGATTAGAATATCGGAGAACTCATTGAACAATAGTATACTGTTGTCTTATTTATGAGCAATAAAATCTGTATGTTAAACATTTGGGCTTTCAGCACATACATTCAAGAATGCACAATTAAAGGCCTGCTTTCTTATAATTGAAAGAGTTTGTTCATTCTAATTGTTCAATAAAAATGCTGCAGTGCTTCAAGACAAATCAATGACCACCAGATGGCACCTTAACACTACAGTAATGTATTTCTCTTAAATCGAAAGATATTCAGGGAGGGGCAACAGCCTTTTGCAAACTGCAGAAAATGTTTGGTGTCATATTCTGCAGTTCCCTATGTTTCTAATTGTCTTTGTAAGAACCAGAAACTTAGGTGATGATGGTAAAATTATTTAAAATCAGATATTCTGATTGTTTGAAATCCCATGCTGGAATCCCAATGGAATACCAGGCAATCAAATTTTTAGGGAATTAGAGAATTCTTTTTTGTTCCTTGGATTGGATTTTTACATTTTCATGTCTTAAGTTTAAAAAAAAAAGAGGAATTTTCAGTTCTAAAAGAGAACTATGTGGACAGGAAAGGAATGGAGGGTTATGGGCTGAGTGCGGGTCAGTGGGACTAGGTGAGAGTAAGCGTTTGGCACGGACTAGAAGGGCCAAGGTGGCCTGTTTCCGTGCTGTAATTGTTATATGGTTATATGGTTATGTATTGCTAACAGACAAAAGATCTGCAACTGTTTTAAAACTCATAATTAGAGTCACCTATCCAAACTTCTCTTAAAGTTTGCATGCACCACTTGCGCTGGCAGCTCCTTCCATGCGTTCTCAACCCTCTGAGTGAAGAAGTTTCCCCTTAAACATTTTACCTTTCACCCTTAACCCATGACCTCTGGTTGTCCTACCCAGCCTTAGCGGATAAAGCCTGCTTGTAATTATCCAATGATCCAGTTGTAATTGCAGTGATCCTATGACATCAACAAGAACTGACAGTTCTTCAAGTTCTTTATTTCTAAGCATGTAGTTAAACATACCAGTGAATGTCTTAATTGAACCACTCTTAAGTTCCTTAGAAATGACAAATCTGAAATCATAGTATTGTTGCCATATTTTGAGGCAACACTTTCAGAGGTTAATTTTATTATCAAAGTATGCATACAAAACACAACTCTGAGATTTGCCTTATCCAGATAGCCATAAAATGCAGACAGCCATGGAAATAGTTGAAAGAAAGACATCAATTCCACACACACCAAAAAGAGAGAGGCAAAAATTCGCAAGCTCCAAACCCCCAGCCCCTCCCTCACACAAAACTAACAGATCACCCGTAATGAGAAACAACAGCAAGAACCTCGAGCCCCAAACCCCCACTCTGCCAATCGGCAACAAGAAAGAAAGGGTGAGAGCACAATAAACAGAACTGAAAGAGCCCAACAGGAACCACAGCCCTATCCATAAATCGCAGAATCTTGATAACATTGTCCGAAAGCATCGGGACCCAGAGGCCCCTCCAAAGGCAGCGGGTCGAACCCAGTGGTCCCTTCAAGAACTGTTCACTCTGCTTTGTATTTGCCTCAAAGTTTCAGTCTTCCTTGACGCCTTAATCGGCAAGCAATGCAGTCAATCATGGCCCTTCATTTCATCTCAGAGTTCCTCCTCGTGGTAACTCGTGCCATCTTTTCTCTCCTTGAGTTTCCTTGCTAGTTCACTTGAGTAGAGTGCGAGCTCACTTGATTGAACTACAGACTGTAAGTCACAGTTTCAAAAGCAAACTTATGATAAAAATAATAAGTGTAAGATGAAATAATTGACTATTTGGAAGATGTTGACCAGTCACTTCCAGACAGTTTCATCATAGTTTGCAACAGTAGCTGATTTTTTTTTTTGTCAGTGATACAATTATTCTTTTCAAGATTCAAAACTGGTTGCATTTGCAATAGCAACAGGGTCAAAAGCTTTCAATTCTCTTAACTCATGGTCAGGAAATTTATCATCCAAGTGATTACATACGTTGAATGAATTGAATAGTAGGCACAGCATCTACGAGAGAACTTATAGATGCAAGCAGATCTTTCACTTTGTCACTCCAATAAACAGTTTCACCAAGATACTGACTGTAATTAGTTAATTTTTACTTTTGCATACCATAGTGCTTCAATTATTCTAACAGTGTTATGCAAGGAATTTACAAAGAGATGCCAGATATTCTAGAACGTTGTTGCAGACAGTTAATGCTACACAATATTGTGGATTTATCAAAATCTTCAGGCAGTAGTTGCTGATTGGATCGTTACATTTATTAACTTGCTCTTTGCAATACTAGATCAAAGCTTTGAAATTCTTTGTTAAAGCAATAACAGCAAAATCTCTTGACAGCCTTTTACTTTGTTTATTTATCTAAGTGATACAACGTTGCATTCTGTGACATAGGTAATTCTTGCTTTCCTTTTTTAACTCACAACCTGCTGAACATTGAATACACCGTTTATAACAGTGTTTCTATATGCTGTATAATTGTTACTTTTTTCCATGTTGCTCAGACAGATGCCTTATTTCTCATCAAAGAATTGCTGCCACATCATTTTTCTTTCTAAGTTAACATTTGCTCTAACATAAACATCACCATCTTTTGAATATCAAGATTGTTGTTGATATATTTTAATTGTTTCAACCATAGTGATACTGTCACATACAGTTAGTTTCAAAATGCTCACAAACACAGTCTTATAGGAAGATTCATTTTCCAGCTGAAACTTAAAATACAAAATTTACATTTTCTGTGCAGAAATGTCTGTACTTTTGTCAGCAATTAGTGCACAGAAAGCAAAGTTCCAAAATTCTTCCATTATGTGTTTCTGAAGCTGATTCAAACACAGTTCTTGCTGTGCCAACTCTCAGGTATATTTACATATTTGGTCACGTGCATGAATTTCTTGCACAGCATGCATAGAAGAAGTAAATCTTTAGATTTACTCAGGTAATGCACTGATTCTTGGCTGATAACATGAGTATTAGAATAGAGACCTTTTGCAAATGCAATTCTGAACACTAGATGGCATTAGGATGGGTGATTACATTACAAGGCATTTTGTTTTCATCTCTATGGAAATAAGTTTGTGAATCTATGCCTAATCACTCTATAACAACCACTAATAATCTACATTGTTGTTGTTCCTTTCCACACCTTGTGGCGCATTGAACAGCAACCTTGGCTTTTCTTTAGCATTTTTATCTGTTTTTTTTAATGAGGCCGAGTTGCTAACTCGGTGCTCAATCCAGTACGGTTGGAAAGCGTGCAAGGAGCCGGCCGGATTTGAACCCAGGTCCATTTGCCTCGAAGTTAGGTGTTCATGCCAGTACACCACCAGCTGATAATTTGTGTGTGTTACTCTGGATTCTGTCATCTGCCAGATCTCTGTGTTCCATCTAATTCTTGATGGAAATCATTGCTTTGATACTGTCAAGACCTGGCCACATGCTCACAGCAAGTTGTCTCTTTGGTCATGTTACCCTCATCATGGTGATCTACAACATTACAGGGCTTCATGTTACCTCACTAAATGTTCTGTCATCTCTAACCACCTCTTACAATGCACTGTATATCAGCTGCCTGTCATCACCTTTGAAGCTTCTGTCTACAAACAATGGTCCATTTCCAGCATCAATGTTGGAGCACCAGTCTGCCTTCTCTTACTTTTGGTCCTCAAGCATTAAATCAGCATGTAAGAATAGTCAAAATGGGTATTGTGCACAGTTAGTTTCAGCTGTGATTTCGTAATAGCCAGATGGAGTGTGGTGACAGATAAATCACTTCTTTGCTGCAAAGCATCTGCTAGCTTCACATGTTTGCATTACAAGTTTTGAAAGTGTTATTACTCAGCAGTATGTCCCACTTTAAGTTGTGTACTGTTTTATGTTACCAAAATGGATCATGCAAATCCATCACGTTACAAAGCTAACGGCTCATCATGTATTCTGAAGGTGCTATTATAATTTAACCATAAGCTTGTTCGATAAAAGCTTGTAGGAGGTGTCAAAACAGTAACTTTCGAAACACTTGAGCATGAGTTTCAATCATTTTAATAATAAAATGAGCAAATTGAGTGGAATACTTTTAAAGGAGAGGAAGTTAGAGTTCATTAGGGATAAAATCCCAATTTATAGGCTATAAGCATGGCTGTTTTAGATATACAGCTTGTTTCTTATGTAGCTGGTGCAATGGCCTATTGCTGGTTTGTAAGTAAGCTCTCTCTCTGAAGTACATTTTAACAAAACTTAGCTATCATCTAGACTTGCACATTTTAAAACCAACTTAAACTCTGCTCTTTACTGTTTTAGGTTTAGGTTCAGTGGTCGAATCCTTGGCCTCGCTCTCATCCATCAGTACCTGCTTGACGCCTTTTTCACCAGACCATTTTACAAAGGTCTTCTTAGAATGTAAGTATTTTTGCTATGAGAAGGAAATATTAACTAATGTAGGCATTGCAGTAATATTTAAAACTATCATTTTTTAATAATCTTACACACCATCTGCTTAGTGTCATTATAAGTGGTGACTTTAGGTATCTACCTATTGCAAGAATCAATTTTGTTGTTGTTGTCTTTGTCACGTTTGTTGAACAACAAAAACATGTTGATGTTCTTGTTTTACTAAAGGAAGCTGTCACATTTTTATTGACCTTGTATGCTCATTTGTTAAAGTTTCCTGTTTACAGTATTATTGACAATGTAAGATTTATCATTGTCACATTGATTCTGACAGAATTTGTCAGGTGAATAGAAATGGGAAAACTAAGAAGCCAGGAAGGAAATTTTGATTCTGAACACACCCAGATTCTGGTCCTTCATTCTCCACCATTTGAATGTATCCCAAGTCCTGATCAGACCCTCCTGATGAAGGGTTTCGGCCCGAAACGTTGTCACTACCTCCTCCCATAGATGCTGTCTGGCCTGCTGAGTTCTGCCAGCATTTTGTGTTTGTATTTATTTCCAGCATCTGCAGATTCACTCGTGTTGTCTGCGACCTCACTCTCCACTTTTAGTTCCTGCATGGCCGCCATCACCAAAATTGTCTGTGTTATCCTCCTTTAAAACTGGTGGCCAGGTCTAACAAATTCATTGTTGTTTACTTCAAGGTCTGGATTTTTTCCACATAATTTCATCATACAAGCATTTCCCTAGGTCCCAGCAAAGGTTGTTCCTTGGAGCTCTCTGTAGCCTGAACTCTTCATTCATTAGTTTGGGAGAGGATGATGGAAATGGCTGTGATTGGAGAGCAAGCCGCCACAAGCTGGCCTCACCATCTCAGTGAGTGAATGAGTGATCTGCTGGCTCTCAATGGTCCCTCAGTGTTGCAGCTCAGTGGATGAGTGTGGGGTGGTGGGACAGGGTGGTGCTTGGGGAGCGAAGGCACATAGAAATATCCCATTCCTGCTTGGCAGAAGATGCAGCCTTGCAATAGCCAGCTAATCTCTCCATCTAATCCATTGGTCACCAAAACACTTGTTCTAATATGCAAGTTGGGCATTCATAACCTAGCGAGGACCTGTACACTGATTTTTTTGTTTTTGTTTTCATGTTTTTCACTTGAGAAACCTTGAAAACTATTTACAGGATATTTTCTAATGACCCTTGGGCCCTTCTGTATATCTTCAAGACTGACTTCACCTTCCTCCAAGCACCTCTTTGTTGCTCAATGGGAAATTTAGCAGATGAATGACTTCTGATTGTCTGAAATGAAAGAGAGGATTGGCAGCCGGGTTGGCTGCTTCTTCATAGGGTTGTTCACCGAGCCTGGAGGTTAGGTCGCAAGCATTAATGTTTGATCACCAATCGAGGTGACATCCTGGCAGAAACACAAAAGAAATCAAGAGAATTCTTAGAAGCTTGGTTCTCAATGGAAAACTCTATTAACAAGCATATTGAGCTGGACGCATTTTCCAAACCTATGCATTTGTGGGGTGAGGACAGAGGGGTGAGCTGCAGATGCCCAAGGAACCATCAGTCTCAAAGACTAATAACCGGGGCCAGGGGCCAGTGGCGATAACTCAGCTATCTGGTTGGCTGGGGTCCAGCGGAGATCAGCGGGCCGGGCGACAGCCAAACAATCAGAACATTGAGTCGGACCGTGTGTGCACTCAGCAGAAACAACACTCAACTGTGCCCTGATGGTATCACTTTGATTGGTGACGAAACGCTTGCAACCTAACCTTCAGGCTTGGCAAGCAACTCTACAAACAAACTTCTGATTGGTTTTGTCTGTGTGAGGCCAGTACTAGTGCTGCCATGTTTTGGGCTTTATGACCAAAAGTAATATTTCTATAGGGATTCTCACATGTAACTGGCAAAGAAAAACTTTGTAGGTCCACATCTGTCATAAGAATGTTTTGCATTAGAATCCAGAGAGGAGTTATGAAAACCATTGAAATACTGTGGAAGCATGTCAAAGGTTGCATAGGTTGGTTAAATTATGTTACAGGTTCGCCCGTAGCATCTTAGCAGTTCAATGTTGTGTGATGATCAGCAGGACTGCATTTAATTCTGCTGGTTCATGGGATAAAACTTGTTCATTTGTTTCAGTGTTCATAAGCATTTTAGCCTCCATTTTTCTGAAGTAAATTTACTTGGAGTCATTCTGCTAAATCAACATTATTGCCAGATTTGCATGATCCCTTTTAACTTAGTGAGGTAGATTTAGTCCTTTTTAATGGTAAGTGATTTATCAAGAATATTTGCTTCATCTTAATCCTTTGTATTGGTTTAGTGTTTATTTTATCATTCTAGAACCAACAGATAATACTTCATTGGGTTTGTTTACCAGGTAACCCAAGGCAGGGTTTTAATTTTTTAATCAAATATAAATTATTTGAAATGTGGCCTTTCATGATTCTTGCTCCATATAATGAGCGGAAATTTATATCTATAAATTTTTAAGCACCCTTTTTGAAATGATTGAGTGGTACCTGAGCTAATCGCAGACACTTGTGTCTGAGTTGGCAGGATTCCAGTGCCAACTCTCAGCAGTGCCCAGGCTGCATCATGTTGTACTTAAGGAACTCAAGTGACCTCTTTGCAGAAATAACAAGGATGAGATGCTGGTATCACAGCTGATGGTGTCTTTCTAAACAGACTTATTAGAATTATGCATAAGAAAGTGCTGCACAGGAGCAAGTACTTTGGCACACCATATCTACACCATCATCATGTACCTAGCTATACCAATCCCATTTAGCAACATTGTCTGTTATGCCCTTTAACAGTAGGAAATTCAATAATAACAATGTCAAGGAAAGATACTTCTGCTCCTTGTTGGAGAGGTCAATAGCTACACATCGTTAACTCTTCTCAGAGTACTGTATGCAGGCTCTTCACAAACTGAGGATGTAGTTGGGACAGAACACTGCACAATCAAAACATCGAAGATTTGACCTGAAGATCTGATATGTTATGTAACACACATAAAATGCTGGAGGAACAAAGAAGGTGAGGCAGTATTTATGGAGGGGAATAAACAGTCAACATTTCGGGCTGAGACCCTTCACCAGGACTGGAAAGGAATGGGGCAGAAGGTGGAATAAGAAGGTAAGGAGAGGTTGGAGAAGAGGAGCAAGAGTATAAACTGGCAGGAGATATGTGAGACCAGATGAGGGAAAAGGTGGGTGGGTAGAGGAGGAGGGAATGATGTATAACTACTCCTTATTCTGGCTTCTGCCCCCTTCCTTAACAGTACTGATGAAGGGGTTTGGTTTGAAATGCTGACTGTTTATTGCCCTTGATACAATAGATGCTGCCTGACTTGCTGAGTTCCTTGTTTGTGTTGTTTCAGATTTCTAGCATCAAGAGAATTTCTTGTGTCTTGGTGTGTTAGGCAAGGGGGAAGCTCCAGAACCCACTTCCTACTCATCTTTTGATGAGAATGAGACATGTTTTTCCTCAGTGCCTATCATTGTACAATGAGGTTTTGATGACAGAGCCAATGAAATATTGGCAAAGACAGGACATTCACACCCCACCTTTGGAACTGAACTATTTGTCCACATTTGGACTAATTCCAGGAGCTGAAAAATCCAGGTACAGTCCTGATGAACCCAAACAGAGAACTGCTGAGCAGACTACCCAACACTGCTGTGATTGATAGAAGAATGAAGAGGCAATATTCAACTCATTTGGACTGATCTTGCTGTTTATTGGCATGATACATTTGCTCCATTTTCCATTTTGTTGTTGATATTTGAATTGTGGATTACCACTTTCTTAGATTCACATTAATGATGACCTGTGGTGATGCTAAAATGTCTAATCCATGCATTGTTTTGGCTGACGATGGCTGTAAGGCTTTGGGGTTAAAAGAAGAGTAAGCAGATTTATTTTAAATCATGGAGGATTCTGAGAGTATAAATAAAGGAAAACTGTTTTGGTGACAGAGGGTGTAAATTTTGGAAAATTGGAAAAAGAAGTAACCTGATAAATGTTCTTTAATAGTTGGTGTTATGATCTAAAGTGACCCCATCACCCCACCAAATGTCAATAGAAGGAGACAACACAGAGAAAGTGATATAAGTGTAAGTACTGTTGACCCTCCTTATCCGCGAGAGATTAGTTCCGGGACCCCCTGTAGATACCAAAAAACGCAGATGCTCAAGTCCCTTATTTAACCTGTCTCAGTACGGTGCTCTTTAGGACCCAGCGGAACCCCGGACCTTATTTAACCTGTCTTTAGGACCCGGCGTAGCTCTGAATCTGCAGTGTTTCTGTTCACGAAAATAATCACGATCACGATTGAAAATAAAGTGGAAGTAATAAAGTGATCAGAAAGAGGTGAAACGCCATCGGTCATTGGAAAAGCGTTAGGCTACAGTCGGTCAACGATCGGAACAATTTTAATGGAGCACATGAAAGGCCCTGCACCGATGAAAGCTACAAATTATTACTAAGCAACACAGTGGTTTAATTATTGAAATACATACATTTCTTAAGTGGTTTAAATGTGTAGAAAGGTAAAATATATACTATATACTAAGACAAACATTTGACTAACTGACGCTAAATAATACCGGATATACCTGTTCCGACTTTAAATCCGACTTAAAGATGTACTCAGGAACGGAATGCGTTCATAACCCGGGGACTGCCTGTACTTTTAAATCATCTCTAGATTACTTATAATACCTAATACAATGTAAATGCTATATAAATAGTTGTTACACTGTATTGTTTAGGGAATAATCACAAGGAAAAAAAGTCTGTACATGCTCAAACAATGAGTGCTGGAGAGAGAACTTCCGGATTTTCCCGATCCGCAGTTGGTTGAATCCGCGCATGCGGAACCCGCGGATAAGGACGGCTGACTGTATTACTAAATGCTTGATTTTAAACAGAGGGCTTAATTTTAACTTTCTATGAAAGGCAAAGTTTTAAACCTGGACATGTGTAGCACTTAAAATTTAACTTGTTCATAATCAATAAATGGGGGGGAAAAAGATGTAGAGAATCATAAGTGATGCACAATATTGCTTTATTATTTTTAATTGGGTTGGACTCTGGATTTTTACAAACTCTGAGTGTTGCAGAAGCAATCAAAACTGAAGCCCATGATCAATTGGTACTTCATTAACAAACAGCCTTAACTTCTCCAACATTGATTTCACCTCTGGATGAGATATATATAAACCAGTACATCAGCATTGTAATTTTTTTGCCTCTTAAGTTAGAAGATTGTGAGGTGAGCCCTTAATTTAGACTGGTACTCAAATACAATCCTAAAATAATGTATCAGAGATTCTATCTTTCAAATATTATAATATTGCTCTCTTGTACCTTTTTAATATGGGGAAACAAATAGAAGAGCTCTTTTATATTTTAAAAATAACTAATTTGTTCAAATGGTTGCAATGATCATCATAATCAAATGACGTAGACGATCATGATCTCATGGCAATGATTGTTCTTGGCAAATTTTTCTGCAGAAGTGGTTTGCTATTGCCTTCTTCTGGGCAGTGCATTTTCAAGATGGTGCATTCTCCAGCCATTATGAATACTCTTCAGAGATTGTCTGCCTGGCGTCAGTGGTTGCACAACCAGGGCTTGTGATGTGCATCAGTTGCTCATACGACCATTCACCACCTGCTCCATCGGCTTCACGTGATGCTGATCTGGGGGCTGAGTAGGTGCTACACCTTTCCCAAGGGGGACCTGCAGGCTAGCGGAAGGAAGGAACACCTTGCAGCTCCTTTGGTAGAGACGTAATTCACCCTGCCACCCAATGACTGCAGAAGAGAAGATGGAAAGAAGGGTTATTTTCCTGCAGTGACATCCATTTTCAGAATCAATCAATCATTTATTTTATCATGCCTGTCAACTTCCCATTGATTTACCCAGCTGACAGTTTGTCATACGGTCAATGAATAACAGCCATGACAACAGCAGACAAATTTTGTTTGGAAGTTAATGAATTGAACTTAATCTCCTACAAGGTTCTATCTGCATCTCTTAATAATGTTTGCAAAGAAGAGATTTATGTATGGTTCTGTCTTAGCATGTCAATACCATTTTTTAAAAATAAATAATTGTAAAACATTTTGGGGAATTGCCGTTTGACTTTTAAAAAAAACCTATAATTTGTGAGGTGATATATCTCCAGCACAAAGCTGTGCTGACTATTTTAATAATTCCTTGTCTTTCCAAATGCATATAGATCCTGTTGGAAGCCTCTCTTAGCAGTGACAGGGCTGCATCATGTTGTATTTAAGGAACTCAAGTGACCTCTGCAGAAATAACAAGGATGAGATGCTGGTATCACAGCTGATGGTGTCTTTCTAAACAGACTTATTAGAATTATGCATAAGAAAGTGCTGCACAGGAGCAAGTACTTTGGCACACCATATCTACACCATCATCATGTACCTAGCTATACCAATCCCATTTAGCAACATTGTCTGCTATGCTCTTTAACTGTAGGAAATTCAATAACAATGTCAACGAAAGATACTTCTGCTCTTTGTTGGAGAGGTCAATATCTACACATTGTTAACACTTTTCAGAGTACTGTATGCAGGCTCTTCACAAACTGAGGATGTAGTTGGAACAGAACATTGCACAATCAAAACATCGAAGATTTGACCTGAAGATCTCCTGATCTGTTATGTAACACACATAAAATGCTGGAGGAACAAAGAAGATAAGGCAGTATTTATGGAGGGAAGTAAGCAGTCAACATTTCGTGCTGAGACCCTTCACCAGGACTGGAAAGGAATTGGGGCAGTAGGCGGAATAAGAAGGTAGGGAGAGGTTGGAGAAGAGGGGGCAAGAGTATAAGCTGGCAGGGGATATGTGAGACCAGATGAGGGAAAAGGTGGGTGGGTGGAGGAGGAGGGAATGATGTTTAACTACTCCTTATTCTGGCTTCTGCCCACTTCCTTAACAATACTGATGAAGGGGTTTGGTTTGAAATGCTGACTGTTTATTGCCCTTGATACAATAGATGCTGCCTGACTTACTGAGTTCCTCGTTTGTGTTGTTTCAGATTTCTAGCATCAAGAGAATTTCCTGTGTCTTGGTGTGTTAGGCAAGGGGGAAGCTCCAGAACCCACTTCCTACTCATCTTTTGATGAGAATGAGACATGTTTTTCCTCAGTGCCTATCATTGTACAATGAGGTTTTGATGACAGAGCCAATGAAATATTGGCAAAGACAGGACATTCACACCCCACCTTTGGAACTGGACTATTTGTCCACATTTGGACTAATTCCAGGAGCTGAAAAATCCAGGTACAGTCCTGATGAACCCAAACAGGGAACTGCTGAGCATATTACTGTTTGTTTTATGGCAAGACAATAGACAATAGGTGCAGGAGTAGCAGCACTACCATTCAATGTGATCATGGCTGATCATCCACAATTAGTACCCCGTTCCTGCCTTCTCCCCATATCCCTTGACTCCGCTATCTTTAAGAGCTCTATCTATCTAAGACTACCCATCACTTTGCTGTGATTGATAGGAGAATGAAGAGGTAATATTCAACTCATTTGGACCGAACTTGCCTCTTATCGGCATGATACATTTGCTCCATTTTCCATTTTGTTGTTGATATTTGAATTGTGGATTACCCCTTTCTTAGATTCACATAGATTGAACAGAATTTGCTGATGACCTGTGGTGATGCTAAGATGTCTAATCCATGCATTGTTTTGGCTGACGATAGCTGTAAGGCTTCGGGGGTAAAAGAAGATTAAGCAGATTTATTTCCAATCATGGAGGATTCTGAGAGTATAAATAATGGAAAATTGTTTTGGTGACAGAGGGTGTAAATTTTGGAAAATTGGAAAAAGAAGTAACCTGATAAATGTTCTTTAAAAGTTGGTGCTATGATCTAAAGTGACCCCACCACTGCACGAAATGGCAGTAAAAGGAGACAACACAGAGAAAATGGATAAATGCTTAAGTATTTCTAAATGCTTGATTTTAAACGGAGGACTTAATTTTAACCTTCCATGAAAGGCAAAGTTTTAAACCTGGACATGTTTGGTAAATAAAGTTTAACTTGTTCATAATCAATGAATGGGGAAAAAGATGTAGAGAATTATAAGTGATGCACGATATTACTTTATTAATTTTTTTTAAATTGCATTGGACTATGGATTTTTACAACCTCTGAGTGTTGCAGAAGCAATCAAAACTGAAGCCCATGATCAATTGGTACTTCATTAACAAACAGCCTTAACTTCAACAACATTGATTTCAACTCTGGATGAGATATATATAAACCAGTACATCAGCATTGTAATTTTCTTGCCTCTTAAGTTAGAAGATTGTGAGGTGAGCCCTAATTTAGACTGGTACTCAAGAACAATCCTAAAATAATGTATCAGAGATTCTGTCTTTCAAATATTATAATATTGCTCTCTTGTACCTTTTTAATATGGGGAAACATAGAAGAGTTCTTTTATATTTTAAAAATAACTAATTTGTTCAAATGGTTGCAGTGATCATCATCATCGAATGACGTAGACGATCATGGTCTCATGGCAATGATTGTTCTTGGCAAATTTTTCTGCAGAAGTGGTTTGCTATTGCCTTCTTCTGGGCAGTGCATTTTCAAGATGGTGCATTCTCCAGCCATTATGAATACTCTTCAGAGATTGTCTGCCTGGCGTCAGTGGTTGCACAACCAGGGCTTGTGATGTGCATCAGTTGCTCATACGACCATTCACCACCTGCTCCATCGGCTTCACGTGATGCTGATCTGGGGGCTGAGTAGGTGCTACACCTTTCCCAAGGGGGACCTGCAGGCTAGCGGAAGGAAGGAACACCTTGCAGCTCCTTTGGTAGAGACGTAATTCACCCTGCCACCCAATGACTGCAGAAGAGAAGATGGAAAGAAGGGTTATTTTCCTGCAGTGACATCCATTTTCAGAATCAATCAATCATTTATTTTATCATGCCTGTCAACTTCCCATTGATTTACCCAGCTGACAGTTTGTCATACAGTCAATGAATAGCAGCCATGACAACAGCGGACAAATTTTGTTTGGAAGTTAATGAATTGAACTTAATCTCCTACAAGGTTCTATCTGCATCTCTTAATAATGTTTGCAAAGAAGAGATTTATGTATGATTCTGTCTTAGCATATCAATACCATGGTTATTTTATAAATAATTGTTAAACCTTTTGGGGCATTGCAGTTTGAATTTTAAAAAAACCCTGAAATTTGTGAGGTGATATTTCTCATGCACAAAGCAGTGCTGACTATTTTAATCATTCCTTGCCTTTCCAAATGCACATAGATCGTGTTGGAATCCCCTCCTGTAAATTTCCCACCATTGACATTAGGCTCACTGGCCTGTAGTTCCCTGGTTTGTCTTTGTAGCTTTTCTTAAATAAAGGTGCAACACTAGCTACCCTCTAGTACTTTACGTGTGGCTAATGAAGATGTGAAAATCTTTAACAAGAGAAAATCTGCATATGCTGGAAATCCAGTCTGATGAAGGGTCTTGGCATGAAATGTCAACTGTTTACTCTTTCCCATAGATGTTGCCTGGCCTGCTGAGTTCCTCCAGCATTTTGTGTATAAAAATCTTTCATCATAGCACCAGCAACTTCTTCCCTTGCTTCCCACAAAATCCTGAGATACATTTGGTCAGGTCCCAGAGATTTACCCATCTTTATGTGCCTCAGGGCTCTCAAAACAACCAATGTCAGGGTTTCAAGACATCAGTATATTCTTCCCTGAATTCGTTAGCTTCCATGGTAAATGCAGATGGAAGGTATTCATTTAAGGCCTCGCCTATCCCTGTGCTCCACACACAGAATGCCATACTGATCCTGAATGAGATCTATTCTCTATCTAGTTATCTTTTTGATTTTAATATAGAATTGTTTAGCATTCTCTGTTGTCTGCCAAGGATATTGCATGTCCCCTTCTTTTCCCCTCCTGATAACCTTTTCAAGTATCTATCTTTCTATCTATCTATCTATCTAAGTCTGCTCTTATGTTTGTTATACTCAAGGGATTCACATGATCTCAGTGGCCTGTACTTGACAAAACCTTTAAGGACAAGGGTTCCTTAGTCCTGCCAGCCTTACCCTTCACTCTGCCAGGAACATATTGATGCTGAACTCTTCCTATCTCACTTTTAGAAGCCTTCTACTATCCCTTAACCTGATAAAACCATCACTATTTATAAATGAGCAAAGACGAGAAAATCTGCAGATGCTGGAAATTCAAACAACAACACACACAAAGTGCTGGTGGAACACAGCAGGCCAGGCAGCATCTATAAGGAGAAGCGCTGTCGACGTTTTGGGCCGAGAGCCTTCATCAGGACATTTTTATATTTATATTTTATAAATATTTATATTTAAATATAAATATAATATTTATATTTATAAATTATATAGCTTTGCGTACAGGGAGCATTATTTTCAAGTTTGCTGATAATACTGAACACATCAGGGGCCCCCACCAGCCAGGTTATACTCTCCTCTCACTGCTGCCATCAGGATGAAGGTACAGGAGCCTGAGCAGTCACACCACCAGATTCAGGAACAGTTGTTGCACATCAGGCATGTGAACCAAAGGGGATAACTTAACTCAATTTCGCTTGTCTCATTGTTGAAATGTTCCCACAACCTATGGACTCACTTTCAAGGACTCTTCATCTCATGTTCTTGATATTTATTGTTTATTTATTACTTCTTTTTTGTATTTGCAGAGTTGGTTGTCTTTTGCACACTAGCTGAATGCCCAAGTTGGTTCCATCTTTTATTGATTCTGTGGTGGCTATTATTCTGTTATGGATTTGTATGCCCGCAAGAGTATGAATCTCAGGGTTATATATGGTGACATATATGTACTTCGATAATAAATTAACTTTGAACTTTAAATATAGTAGATAATGATGAGGGTAGCTTTAGCCTTCAAGATGACAGATAGGATGAAATAAACAGAAGCAATCAATTTGGAGCTCACAGGGAGAAACCATGCATTTATATGTGCAATAAGTAGCGCAATTTTTAATAAGTATTAATTTTGCAGCAAGATCTAGGTGGTAATTTGTGTGTACAGTATATCGATATTATTGGTTGGGTGTATATATGCACCTTGTAGATACTCGTGATAGTGTGTGTGTGTGTGTGTGTGTGTGTGTGTGTGTGTGTGTGTGTGTGTGTGTGTGTGTGTGTGTGTGTGTGTGTGTGTGTGTGTGTGTGTGTGTGTGTGTGTGTGTGTGTGTGTGTGTGTGTGTGTGTGTGTGTGTGTGTGTGTGTGAGAAAATAAAGTAAAATTAAAAGGTTATACCAAATGGGTTAAGCATCATTTGGCATTAAATTTCAGTAAAGGTGTAAAGGCTTTAAAAAATAAGTATTACCAGGATATTACCAAAGTTGAGATCCAAGAAAGTCAAGGAATTAATATGAGAGAATATTTCAAAATGCTGTGAGCTTTGATAGAGCAGATTAGGAATGGACTTTCCCTCTGATAATTGGGCCTGTAACCAGACAACATAGAAATAGACCCTTTGACTCATCACATCCAAGCCAATAATGAGGCACTCAACTGTGCTAAGATAATTTTCCCTCTTGCAATATCATCTAACCCCCACTTCACTCCCATCATCCATCCACCTCCTGTAACCCATCACAGAAGGAGCAATTTACAATGACCAATTCATTGACCAATCAGCAGGTATGGAAGTAAACCAGACCACCCAGGGGAAAGCCAAGTGGTCATGGGAAATATGCAGACTGTATACAGGCATCACTGCAAGTCAGAATTGAACAATATTTTTTTCAGAGCTGGTGAGATTTGAAATCGTCTTGCTGAAAATGGAGTGTGTTGATTTCATGCATAATATTAAGAGTTTCAGATGAAAAGCTTGCCACATTATAGAGAAAATGCAAGCTTAAATACTCCACCAAATTATGGGGAAATACTGATTTCTGTAATTTCTATTCGGTTGCCTCCAGTTTAATTGTTATGAAGAATGTGCTTCTTCAAAAGCGAGACTAGATTTTGCCTTGTGTGGTTTGTGTGTGTTTTTGTACTTCAAATTAAGCTGGCTTTTCCATTTCATTGCCATTTTTAATCTTAAAGAGACAATGATTGTTGCTGAAGTAAGGATCTGGTGATATCGTTACAAGATGGAATTGATTTGAGGGGTTGGGACTCTATAACTTAGTTTCATGGAAACGGAAATAGACTTTTAACCACTTGAGCCTGCTTGCTGAATAAATCATATTGAGAGTGATTCTATCTCATCTCCATTTAATAACTGTTACTTTATCGTTTAGTATTCTCTAAGTCAATTTTGAGGCTGAACTAGCTGTTCAAGCACTTTTGATGTAGCAACAACTTTCCTCTATTTATTCCAATCTTTTGTCTTCCTTGTACAGTCTCATTGTTATTGCCTGACAGAAAAATTGGATGTTAGTCTTTAAAAATATAGTGGTCCGGGGGAGAAAAATTTCGCTTTTCTGTCATCTTTCATATTAAGGGGGAAGCAAGCCTTGATTTCAGGTCTATATAGAGGAGCTATAGTGTAATGATTTTGCTCCTTTGTTCTGAATCCCAATAATTAATCCTTCAGTTATCCTGAAGGGTCTAGATACTCAGTTACATATTGAGATTATTTTAAAATACCATATGAAAATTGAGTCAGTGGATTTTTGAGCATCAGTCTGCAATCCAAGACTGGAAAACACAGAGATGGTGTTTGTGGCTTGACCACCGTGCTGGCCTTAAGGAAAAAAATCTAAATTTAAGTGTCTCTCCTTGACCATACATGCTGTTAGATGTCTGCTACTGAAAGCAGCCAGTAAATCTTCAGTGATTGAGTAATGTCTCTGCAGTCAAATTAAGGCTACTGCCTTTCTTTGGGTGGCGCCTGCCCCAGATATCAGAGTTTGCACTCGTCTTTTTGAAGTAAAGGTATTTGCTTCCATCTTTAGTTGTCATTCCTGCTTTGAGTTTTCAAGATTCAAGATTGTTTATTTAAGTTCTTCAATATACAAGTGTAAAGGAAAATAAAATGATTGTTACTGAACCTATGCAGCATAAAAAAAAACACAATAAGCGTAACAAAGATGATAAAGATAAATATAATAGCGATCATATAAAACAATGTACAAGTAACTGAGTATGGTCGTACATACAAAAGATTAGCTTATATACACAGACTATTTTATGTTCATTAAGTAGCGCTAGGTGATTGGGTTTCTGTACAAAAAGTGACTCTGACAAGAAATAAAGTAGCTGTTGGCAAGAGGAACTCTTCTAGGTAGCAACAGGGTGTCTGGAAACAGAGTAGGACAATGGCTGCCAGTGTGGTTATGAGGTGTGGAATGTAAATGTAGAGAGACAGTACTTTGAGAAGCCCAATATTTGAAGTGGTTATTTCCTACTGAGGAATAACCCCTTAAAGATTCCCGTCATGCAGAAGAGTTTGTCTCCTAGCAGGATTCTTAAAATTATTCCTGATTATTAGTCACAACCACACTGAGGCTACAAGAATCACTTAATGTAACTTACTTCCCTCGAGCAAATAGATCCACTAATGTCAGAAATTATAACTGTTCTTGGAAGAGAGAAGATGACCAATAGAATAAAATGCTAAGATAGGAAAATCTGTTATGTTCTTCAAATCTACACATTAGAATTGAAATCATTAACATATACTGCACTGCTGACATTTGATATATTATTTACATGACATGAGTGAATTGACTCTATTTGTTTCATTCGAATAAATTTGTACTCTTGGTCATTGTCAGTGATGCTGATTGCTAAGATTTATTCCCAGTTCATGATATGACAGTGTGACTCTTGATCCCTCAGGTGAGGATAAACCACAACCAATTCAGCCTCTCAGTAGACTGTTCAACATTATACACAGTGGACCATAAAGAGAGAAAATGCCATTATTATTAACATCCTCTTGAGGCATTGTCTCAGTGCAGTGAATGGGAATTAATTGCAACCCCACCTTCACATTTCATGCCCTGTTGACATTCTGTTGGTTCTTTTTTGTGTGTGGGACACATAAACCATGATAGCTTAAAATAATTGATTCTTTTGATACATGAGTTACAAAAATTACTGTCAAGCACTGAAACAAAAGTACTGGCAAAGCACCAAAATATACATGCAACTCAGCATTTAGTTTGGAAAGCATGGCCATAAAACACTATCCAGCACGTCAAGTAGTTGGCCAGATAATGTTGGATGTTACCGATTTGATTGCCATTTATCATTGGGTATAAGTCAAAGATTGAGGTTTTGAATTGTGCTATTGTGTTTTGAAAGGAGAAATGGATGAGAAAAATATACAGTAAATGGCACGAGCCTTGGGAGCATTGATGTACAGAGGGATCTGGATTGGAAGTCCATAGCTCCCCGAAAGCAGCAGCACAAGAGAATAGGTGGTAAAGAAGGCATTCTTACCTTCATTAGTTGAAGCACTAAGTCTAAAGTCAGGAAGTCATATTGCAACTATAGGAGATTTTAGTTAGGACAAATTTAAAGTATTGAGTTCATTTCTGGTCACTACATTGTAGGAAAGTATATAGAGGTTTGAATAGGTTGCAAAAGAGATTTATCAGGATGTTGGCTGGATTAGAGGGTGTTAACTAGGAGAGGTTGGACAAATTTGAATGTCCAGAGACTGAGGGGTAATATCTGATAGATGTATATAAAGTAATGGGAGGCATAGATAGAGCCTCCTATAGTTCTATGTTCCATTGACTACACAGGAACAAAAGGAGTAGGCTGCCTGCCCCAGCACTCAGTATAATCATGGCTAATTTATGCTGGCCTCCACTACTCTTCCGTGACAGTTCCCCGTAACCTTAAAATATTTTATCTATCTCTATTTTAAGTATATCTATTGAACTGGTCTCCTCCATCGTTTCCAGAATTCTAGAGGTTCGCCATCTTCTCTGAGAGAAGAAAACTTCAGGCATCTCAAATGGCAGACTTGTTATTTTACAACTATGTCACCCTGTTTGTGAGTCTCTGACTAGTGAAAACATCCTAGCAAGTACCCTGTCACACCCCATTAGGATCTTGTATGTTTCTGTGCAGTCACCGCTTGTCCTTCTAAACCCCAAGAAGTATGGCTATTGACAGCCAGCCTTTCCAATTTAAAAGTAGCAAATCCGAATTGTGGATTACACCTGACATTTACTTGTCTGACTTCTCTATTGACTGAGTAAATACTTTTTTTTCTCTCTCTCATCATTCCTCACCATTCAGTCATTAGATTGCCTGTCACTGGTCTTTTGTACTTGTCCTCATTTTATTTAATTCACAGTAATTTCTGTTATAGTTAATTTTTATCTCTTAATTTCCTTTCACATTTATACACATTTTAAATTATTTGCTACCTTTGTACTGTGTATTTCATGTCAACTAAGCTGGAAACAAAATCACTGTCTTTTCAAAGTTTGTCGTTGCTTGTTTGTTTCAGTTTTAAACTGCTTCAATGTTTTGGCCAATAAATTTAAATATACCAAGCACACTTTTGTAGAACCCATTAAATAAACATTTACAAGTGAATGTAGACATCTTCAGCAAATGCAGACATCTACATGCTGTGGTTGAATATAAATGTAGATTTTTCAAAACAAATCATGAAGATGCTATTTTTTCTGTATTTTAAACATGGAATTTCTATTACTTTCAGATGAGTGACACACTGGAGCATTTTTGTCCTGTCTTTCAGTTCTGTTAAATTCCTCTGCTTAACTCAGGTGAAATAATGACTAAAAAAAAAGAAATTTTTGACACAGAAATTTCAATAGGAATGGTAGGTCTGGTCAGATGAATAATAACGTGTTTAATAAGAGGGAATTGAATAAAAATCATTTTTGAAGATAAGATTTTTCAATAGGTCGGTGTGAACAATTTGTGGAAATTTATTCTGGAACAATGAACCAGTTGTGTCAATAACTATATCACTCTTCACTCTGTTTCACCTGATCTCAGAGAATGAAAAATGATAATGTGGTAGCAGACAAGACTATCATTATAATCAACTGCTTCATCAAATAATACTTAATGCTGCTTCAATTATTTTAAATCTATTTATAGCATAGGTATTGTAGAAGTGTAAAATATGTTTTAATTAGTTTAATTTTCATGACTTGAGGCTCATTTCTTCAAATGAAACACAGATTGACTAATAATCTAAGTATGATCTCACACGTTTTCCGTATGCCTTTTTTGTAATGAGAAATTCTTAATAATTGTGACACAGAAGGAGACTGTCAGGCCAGCAGAGCAATCCTATCGCCTCCTTTCCCCCATCACCCCCAGCCCTACCCGACCCCTGGTTCCCTGCAGCCGTGCAACTTATACTCTGTCAAATGCTTATCAACTTTCCTTTTGATTCTTTCACTGTTATACACATATACACATACGTATATGTGTGTGTATGTGTATGTATATATATATGTGTGTGTGTGTGTATGTGTATATATATATAAAGGTCAAGGTCAAGTCAAGGTCTATGCAGTCGAGGCACCTGCAATAGATTAAATGGAGAATAAATACAAAGGAATCCTAAAGTATCAGCAGTTCAGGCAGCATAAATCATACAAATACATCAAAACAATACGAGATTAAATAATGAAAATGCTCAGAATCTGTTTCACTTAAAAAATGCAGTGTATTTTCCATAAAGTGGGTATTTTGCCCAATTAGTTCCCTTAGCCTATGTCCAAACACAAGGTTCTTGTTTTAGTCCCACTGTTAGTCTACTACAAACGTCTGCAAGAAAACATATCTTAAGGTAGCATATAGTGACATTTATATATTTTGATAATAAATTTACTTTGAATCTTGTCCCTGCAATAATGACCAGTGGCCACCGTTATGCTTGATTAGCTTCTGAATCTGGAGAATGAGTAGAAGTTCATTACCCAGTGACCTCCTCTGCAAGTGAGAGCATGTCAAAGCCAGCGAAGGCTGTCAAGATGAATATACGGTACTTTTAAAGCCAACAGCAGAATAATGGCTGCTTTAAGATTGTCCAAAGGCCTGTTAGCATCACTAGACAGAGCAATGATAAAACAATAGCTTTTGAGTATGATAATTCCACATTTAATATGAGAACAGTTTTTCTACCAATTATATTAAAATCAAAGTCAAGTTTATTGTCATATGTAAAAGTACAAGTATGAAAAGGTGTAATGAGAAACTTATTTGCCAACATATAGACTAATGAAAAAACCAAAAGTGGAAGTTGATAGGTTCCTGATTGGTTGGGGCAACAAGGGATACGGTGAGAGGGCAGGTGTATGGGTTTGAATAGGATCCGGGATCAGCCATGATGAAATGGCAGTGCAGACTCGATGGGCTGAATAGCCTAATTCTGCTCCTATGTTTTATGGCCTTTTGTGTATGATAATTCCATGTTTAATTTCCATGTTTAACATGTTTAAACCACGATTTATATTATTAAAGTCAAAGTTAAGTTTATTGTTATATGTATGAGAAGATGCAATGAAAAACTTATTTGCCTCATCATGACATGAATTGTGTAAGTAGCATTCACAAGAAGAACATAAATTAGTAATAGATTATACACCATTTTTACAAGAAAAACACTATTAGAGTAAAAGAAGTCCATTTTAGTGCAGAATGGTCAAATTGTTAAGTGTTGCAGATGAGTTACTGAATGGTCACTGTGAGCTCCAGCCCTCCCTATTGCTAAACCCCCTGCCCTCAACTGGTGACCTTGCAGCAACTCAGGGCTGATGCTGTGTTTGTTCAGGGAGAGTGGCGTGGCTGCTTGGAGATACGGGGTTCTGAGCCACACAGGCCATTGTTGGCAGCAGACAACACCTAGATTCTACAGTCTCTCTCATCAGATCTGTCGCAGCAGATTAATGCTACCACCTTCACTCCTTTTTGTTTAGCTGCACATCTCTGTACAGTCCAGAGGTTTGTGTTTGCTACCCACCGCCATCTGGGTCAGCTACGAAACCAAAGTCCCCAGCAATAGCTCACACTTGCTGCACTGACCCTAACTCTATATCTTAGCGCTTAAGTGACTGCTGCACTCACACAAGCCCATGGACAATCTGCCCTTGTGTTCAATGCTGTGGGAGTGTCAGTGGAGGGCAAGGGATCACCAGGCTCCCAGTACAGTCGCATACAGACCAAGCAGATGTTTTAGTGTACGGGTTTGTAGCTGTAGGTGTTTGGATTGACAGGCCAAGACTGTTGTAGTGAATCAGTTCTCTGTGGAACAGTACTAATGGGGTACCAGTGTGGTTCATTCTTCTTATTTTGCCAACAGTACAAGTATCCATTTTGACTGTCTCCTTTGAAGATTCAAGAAAAACCATCTTTGAAAGCTAAAAATTGATTATGTCATTAGAGAAAGACAAAAACTGGCATAAAGCAGACTTAAACATTTTATTAATTTCATAAAACCCTAACATACATTTAGCCTAATAAACATTTGATCTCATGACATCATACGCCTGTAAGCAGGTAGCAAGTATGACTGGGTTAACAGCAGTCTAATGAACTGCAATACACTCCGTGAGGAAATCTGATGGCGGAAGGGAAGAAGCTGTTCCTAAAGTATTGACTGTGGGTCTTGTACCTCATCCTGATGGTAGTAATATGAAAAGGGCATGCCCCAGAAGGTGATGGTCTTTAGTGATGGAGTTTCCCAGATGATAATCCTCTGCAGCCTCTTGTGATTCTGTGTATTGGAGGCTCCATACCAGTCATATGTGATGCCCCAGTCAGAATGTATCTATAGAAAACAGCAACAGTTTTTGTTGACATACCAAATCTCCTCAAACTGCTAATGAAGCATAGCCGCTATACCTCTATCATGACTGCATCAAAATATTGGGCCTGAGAAGTTCTGAGATGTTGGTGCTCAGGAACTTGAAACTGCTCATCCTTTCCACTGCTACCCCCTTGACTGAGGACTTGTTCCCCCGACTTCTTTTTCCTGAAGTCCATAATTGGTTCCTTCGTCTTTCGGCTGTTGAGGTCGAGGTTGTTGTGACACCACTCAACTAGCAGATCATTCTCAGTCCTATGTTCCTCCTCCTTATCATCTGAGATTCTACCAACAGTTGTGTGATCGGCAAATTTATAGATCACATTTGACCTATGCTTAGCTACACAGTCACGACTGCAGAGGAGGTAGAGCAGTAGGCAAAGCATGCATCTTTAAGGTGTGCCAGTGTTGATGGTCAGTAAGGAGCAGAATTGATTACTGAACTGAACAGCTTGTGGTCTGTGAGGATCCAGTTGCAGAGTGAAGTGCAGATGACCAGGTTTTGAAGCGTGGTAATTAGTATTGAGGGAATAATGGTATTGAATACTGAGTTATAATCAGAATCAGGTTTATTATCACTGACACATGTCATGAAATTTATTGTTCTGTGGCAGCAGTATAGTGCAAGACATAAAAAATCACCATAAATTATAATAAATAAATACCTACATAGTGTGAAATAAAATTAGTGAGGTAGTGTTCATGAGATCATGCACTATTCAGAAAGCAGACAGAAGGGAAGAAGATCTCCCTAAAAGGTTGGGTTTGTGTCCTCAGGCTCCTGTATCTCTTCTGTGATGGTAGGAATGAGAAGAGGCATGTCCTGGATGGTAAGGGTCCTTAATGATGGATGTTAAATTTTTGAGGCACTGCCTTTTGAAGATGTTCTTAATGATGGGGGTGGTGGATTGTGGTCGTCACAGAGCTGGTTGAGTTTACAGCCCTCTGCAGCCTCTTCCAATTTAATCAATAAACTGTAGCCTAATGTATGTCTTGGGATTGTCTAGGTGTTCCAAAGCAGATTGCATTTGCTGTAGACTTGTCACAGTGGGTCCAGGTCCTTGTTCCAGCAGGAGGTAATTCTGGTCATTAGCAAACTGTCAAAAGTGCTTCATGGTCATAGGTGTGGGTGCTACTGGGCGATCGTCATTGTGGCAGCTCACACTGCTCATCTTGGGCACTGGAGTGAGTGCTGCCATTTTGAATCAGGTGGGAACCTCAGACTGCTCCACTCCACAGGATCGTTGCACCAGTCGTGTGGAAGGAGTGGGATGTAGTGAGGTACATTTAGGTAGAAATGAACCTGATCAGTATCAGAACTGACTACAGATTCTGAGATGTTATTGATCAATACATTTAAAACAGCATAGGAACAGGCCTACTGAACTAATCTTTTCTGCCTACATGTCCATATCCCTCTATCCTTTGCAGATCTAAGAGCCACTCAAATGCCTCTGTCACATTTGCCTCCATGACCAACTCTGACAGAGCATTCCGCTCTGTGTTGTCCTACGCATCTCATCTGAACTTATTCCTCTCACTTGAAATGCATGCCTTACTAGTGTCCTCCTAGACCATAAGACATAGGAGCAGAATAAGGCCATTCAGCCCATTGAGTCTGCTGCATCATTCCATCATGGCTGATCCTGGATCCCACTCAATCCCATACACTTGCCTATTTGTCATATCCTTTGATGCCCTGACCGATCGGGAAACTATAAAACTTCTGCCTTAAGTATACTCACGGACTTGGTCTCCCCTGAATCTGTGCAGAGTATTCCACAGATTCACTGTTCTCTGGCTAAAAAAAATACCTCAATACTTCTGTTCTAAAGGGTCTTCTAGTTCTGGATACACCCACCATAGGAAGTATCCTCACCTGTTGTGTTTTTTTTACAACACTTAGCAGAAGTTTAGAGGGAAGAAGGGCACATGTAAGTGTAACAAACAGATCTGACTGTAGTAAGATTGATGGAAGAGATCGTAGTGCTTGTCATGTGATGTGGGACAGTCTGAAACCTACCATCCACCAAGTTATGTGTGTTTCTCAATGACCTGCAGCAAAAACAATATTATCATTGTCACTATTATACCAAGAGACCAAACCTGGTCTTCTGGAAGCAGTACTAGACATTGGGTATGAACTTAATGAAATTGCTTCTCGGGGATGTTTACACTCTAACCATGATCAAATGTAGGCAAAATGGAAAGCTAATCGGTGCTGCAACTATTACATCAGAAGGCTGAGGCTCTCCAAGATGAATTTAAACATAATGGCCTACAACCAAGCAATTAACAAGGGGTCAGGCTCCTTGAAATTTTAATCTTTAATCATGTTGGAAACCAGGTCATGAGAACAACAAACAAACTAGTCTCCACGCAAGATTCCACTCAGGCTTGTGCAAAGGAATCCCAGTAAAATTGATCAATGAAGCTCAAGGGAGATTTCCTTGTGGATTTTTTCTCAGTCCAAGCATTTTCAACTGTGCCATCAGTAACTTTTCCTTGTTATGAGATCAAAAGGAAGCCTTCACTAATGTTTAGTGGTCATTTCTAATTCAATATAGTTCATTATATATTATGTTTCATACACACTCATATATTTCTTTATATATTTCATTCTGATTTTGAGTAGATTTGGTTTGTCACCTAAAACACTCAAAAACCTCTATGGATGTACTGTGGAGAGCATTCTGACAGGCTGCATCACTGTCTGCTGTGGGGGTGGGGGGGTCTACCACACAGAATTGAAAAAAGCTACAGAAAGTTTTAAAGTTAGTCAGCTCTATCATAGGTACTAGCTCTGCAGTATACAAGGCATTTTCAAGGAGCAGTGCCTTAGAAAGGTGGCATCCATTACTCAGGACCCCCATCACCCAGGACATGCCCTCTTCTTTTTGTTACCATCAGGAAAGAGATACAGAAGCCTGAAGGAACACTCGGCAATTCAGGAACAGTTTCTTTCTCTCTGCCATCCGGTTCCTAAATGCAAATTGAAATCATGAACACAGCCTCACTTTTTTATTATTTCTGTTTTTGCAGTATTTTTAATGTCACTATATAATAATTTATTTACTTTTTTTTCTGTATTATCATGTATTGCATTGTACTACCGCTGCTAATTTAACAAATTTCACAACACATGCTGGTGATATTAAATCTGCTTCTGAAACTGAAACTGCACCTGCCAGCCTCAGGCAGATCCTATACAGCATGCATGATAGTGTGATAAGCGAAAGTCAACATTTTCAGCCACTAAGTACAACACAATTACAGTGCTGAGAATGAAAGAGACACTTCTATCTTCCTTTGAGCTTCTGTGATGTCCCTGCCACTGATTTCACTGCCATTAACACCTGGGGCACATCACTGGTCAGGACAAGTTGCAACAACACTAAAGCAAAAAGACAATAATGCTTGGGTTCTTTGGATTGTGCAGCCTTTCTGACCTCTGAAAACTTATCCAACATTTTTAAAATCAGAGTCAGGAGTGTAATGGAGTCATTGTCACTCACCCTGAATGGGTAAAGTGGTAACTATACTTGAAAATAATAGTTTATTGATCAAGATCTACTCTGCCTGTAAATGATTGCAACAGAAAGAGCTTTTCACATTTATTGCAGGGAGAATCCCATCTAAGCAGCAAATTCGCAATAACAGCAATTCTTGGGCTACTTTAGCTTTGGGGCTTGTTGAGATTTTGTGACATCAAAATGGGAAAGCAAACAGAAACAAATGCTTATTACTGCATTGTTCAATGACTAATGAAAGTATTAAACTGTATTTCACTTTAGGTGTTATATCTTCCAGCTTGTCTCTTATTTTACTTCTAGGTCACCCAAACAACATCTGCCAAAACAATGGTTTCAGTGGTATTGGAAATAATTTGTACTTGATGTATTCCATGAAATTATAGCAGCATTTGGAAAATGGGCTCAGAATTTAAATCTGTTGCAACGTGCTGCTTTGACTCCAGTATGGTATTTAGGTCTGCATTGTGTGGCATGCTGGGTGCCATTGGTGAGAGTGAAGTCGTGCATAGAGCACGCCTGCTGATTGTGCTGGGTTGGTAGATCATTACGCATGACAAAGCTGTATTGCTTCAATTTTAATATTAAGTTTATACCACCTCTTGACCTCACACAGCTGAACCTAAGTATTTAAAGAGATCACCAACTAGCTTCATGCTGCTTGCTTGGTGACTTTTAGCTTTGGCTATAATTTTATAAGTATTTGGAAGCTCTTGCCCTTCATTAAAGTTGCTGAAGACTACATGAATAATGAGCAGGTACCAATGGACATCGTTCTGACTTTAAAGTTTTATGTTTTATGATGGCACTGGTGAAGCACAGTGACAGCTTGCTGATAGCAAACAAAACTATACATTTCTGTATTAATCACACTTTTTCCTGGGATGCAATCTCTGCAATGAAAAGACTGTAACTTCCCTTTCGAAGTTGAGCTTTTGAACTGCCTGTATGACCTGTCATTTTTTGCGGTGTGAACGGAGGTTTTGAAATGTGCAAGAATGTTGTGTTGTGGTGGGTACAGGCCAAACTGAGGCAGTAGGGCCTGAACCCGAGAGTGGGCAATGAACAACGTTTGGCTACTACTGGAGTGAACTTGGAGGTGATTTGATGAGGCAAGGTGAGTGGAGATGAGACAGAGCCAAGATGACTGGGCCTGGTCCCAGGCCCGGGTCTGAGAGTGCGAATGATCTAAGCTGATTTAAGCACTACGTCAGATTGAAAAGGTCAGGGTGTCAGGGCCAGAGGCGAGGGATGAGCCAGTGTCCAGCTCGCTGCTCTGTGAGCTTTACTCATCTCTGCACTGAACTGAGGCTATGGTCTGCAACTGACAGGCTGCTCGGTCTTCTGCAGGGATGACTGGCTTAATGGCTGTGGACTCCTTTTATGAACTTCAGTCCTGAATGTTATTTGCTTATTTTTGTTGTTTGAACATTTTTTTCTGCACAATGGATGTTTGTCTTTTTTTAATGGGTTCTGTTGGGTTTCTTTGTTTAGTGGCTGCCTGTAGGGAGACGGATCTCAAGGCTGTCTATAGTATACATACTTTGATTATAAATGTACCTTGAATTTTTGTACAAATCAGATGCTCCCAGATGTTGTCCACTTTATAATATGGTATGATTCAGAGAATGAGCAGATGTCATCCAGAAATATGATAAGCTCCTGGAGATGGGCTTCCTACATGATGCCGTATCCACTGGGGTGTGTTCAGGAAGTGACCCTCCAGCTTAATTTTAGCTTGGGACACAGTATTTGCACTTTATTAAGAAGAACATCATGATATTTATCTTCTGCTACATCCAAAGCAGGAAAAGACCCACAATGAAAATGATGGTTGAGATGATGATGGTTGTAAACTATGTACAATGATTTTCTTCCAAAATGGAGCTTGCAAAATCTTCTGGTTTTCCCTCCATTGTTACAATAAGAAAGGTTGCCTGTGTTCTTTATTCGCAGAGAGAGATACTACATTTCACCAGAGAACCATCAGCCAAGCAGGCATTTACAGGATTGTTGCCAGGTCTGAAGGACCTGAGTTATAAGGAAAGATTGAATAGGTTAGGACTGTATTCTTTAGAACATAGAAGATTGAGAGGGGATTTGATAGAAGTATACAAAATTATGAGGGGTATAGATAGGGCAAATGTAAGCAAGCAAGCTTTTGCCACTGAGGTCGGGTGGGACTACAACCAGAAGTCATGGGTTAAGGGTGAAAAGGTAAAAAGTTTAAGGGGAACATGAGGGAAAACTTCTTCACTCAGAGGGTCGTGAGTGTGGAAGGGGCTGCCAGCATGTAGTGCATGCGAGCTTGATTTCAACACTTAAGAGAAGTTTGGTGGTACATGGATAGTAGGGATATGGAGGACTATGGTCCCAGTGCAGATTGATGGGAATAAACAGTTTAAATTGTCTTTGGCATGGACTAGATGGGCTGAAAGGCCTGTTTCTGTGCAGTACCCTTATGACTCTAAGTGTTGTATGTGAATTGTGTGTCAAACTTAGCAACAGTTGCAATAAGGCTGTAAGGGATGGGGGGGGGGTTTGTAAGGGATTATCTGATTTACATTTACTAACATGTTATTGATTGGAGTTATTTCAGAACTATGAATTGGAAGGCTTAAAGCAAAGAGTTCAGCCTGGGATGCATATGAACTTGGGTGATTGAAACATGCTTGAAGTCTTTGGGAAGGAAGGCAGTTTGGAGGTAGGATAAGCAGTAGTTTGCAAGGACTAGAGAATCATGATAGGCTCTCATGATTTGAAGAAGAGTGGTTTGGTACCTGAGGTGAGGGAACAGTGTAAATAAAGTTGATCCTTGAATAATGTTTTTATTTAATTGGGGAGCTTTTCTACAGATTTGTCAATTGACGGCCTAGAAATGTATGTATTCAGAGAATTATAGTCAGTATCCCGGAACGTAACTTTTTCAACCCGTGTATGTTCCATCCCACCAGGAGGACAGATTCACCAGGGTTAGCAGCATGGTGGTAAGTATTCTAAAAGGAATAAGGAGGCATATTTTTATTTGAATCATAACAAGAAAGTTACCTCTAAGGTTTCAGGTGGTTTTATATGTGTAAGGCTTTAATATTTGAAATTCTACTTGTACAATATCTCTTTACAAATTCTTGTTGCAGAAAATCCTTTAAAATCAAACGATGGGTCTGTGTGAAACATAACTGTTATATTTGGAAGCTTTAGAATATTGTAACTTTTTTTTCTTTGATATTTTCAGAATAAATATGCCTGGGCTGGTTAGCAATGAGGTAATTGAAGCAACTATGGCAACACTCTTCCTGGTTGTGTTTTCTTATTAGATCTTGTGATCTTAGTGATCTGGAATATTTGGATGAAGAATTTCACCAGAGTCTGCAGTGGATGAAAGATAATGATATCAGTGATATCTTAGACTTAACATTTACTGTGAATGAAGAAGTCTTTGGTCAGGTGGGTGGATCAGTGAGGCTTCTATATAATCGTTTTGAATACCAGTGACATTGAAATGTATGATGGCATTTTTGCTAGGTGGGTGAAATTAATAGCTCATTAAGAGAAAAAATAAATGTTATTACCTGCAAGGTGAATTGCTGATTTTTATTTTGTATCCCTAATTTATTTTGTATTCCTAATTTATTTTCTTCTTTTGTACATGGAGCTTATATAATTTCTCTAGTTGACTATCTCTGCTATATCTTTGTGGTATATCTTTTCCACAACTCTAATTTTTTTTTACCCTTACTTTCTAATAATAATGAATGTGCTCTGACATTTAATTCCTTCAACATGTAGTTTGCCTGAAACAATCTCTTCTGCAATTAATTTCTTCCTTTTCATTCTATTTTAATCTGGTTGACAACTTTGTCCTCGTGGAATGCCACATTATTGAGATGCATGTTCTGAAACACCAGCTACCTCATAACTTAGATGTGGAAATTTAGTTGAGAATGATATTAAGTTAAAACAAAGCTAGAATTTTCTTAACATTGGGATTTCAGAAGTTTCATACCATATAAAAAATGTGTCAACTTAAAATTCAGTCAATATATGAATTGCCAAAAATAAGACAAATATTTAAATTAAATCTGGATTGTATTTGTTTATAATGTTCACAATTGTGATTAATTTTTGATCTAACATATGAGACCAGTGCCAAGGAAATAAGAATACAAAGTATCATTCTTAAAGTAAACTGTTGATGGCACTGTTTAAACTGCTCCTTGCTATCCAAATAAATTCTACCCATTGCAACTCACTGTTGAACCATTTATTTTATGCTTAAGTTATAAAAATAAAATTTGTAGTCTAAACATGCCTTGTTTACCATTATAGTAAACCTCATATTCTGCTCTTTTAGCTTTATTGTCTGTAGTTTTCAGTATCAGAAACTACAATTACAATCATAAACCTGTCACAATTACAAGATATAATTTTAATCTCACTATCTAAAATATAAAAAGCTGATGAGCCAAACAAATAGTTTCATCAAATATAAATAGCTTTATCTACTCTTTTTGGGATTTGTAAGTAACAGCCTAATAGCCCAAACCTTTATAATTAATTCCTTGTAACATGTTCATTGGATTATAGCAATGGTAATCAGACAATTTTGGTCTGCAAAATTCTGTGCATAGTAGTTAAACAGTATTGGTTAGCAAAATTCAGTTGTTCAGTTGATGCCTTCAGTCAGAAAAACCTTGTATGTTCATGACTTATTGCTATGAATGCTTTATATGTGCTACTGTCTATTTTTAGAACTGTTAAACACTATTTTAGATTTGAATTGAACTGAAATTTTATTGTTCTAAGGGTGGAAATTATTGAATTTTGTTTTGGAGTAGATTACAGAGAGAGAACTGAAACCAGGTGGAGCAAACATTCCTGTTGTAGAAAAAAATAAAAAGGAATACATTGAAAAGATGGTAAAATGGCGTATTGAGAGAGGTGTTGTGCAACAAACAGAGAGCTTAGTCCGAGGCTTCTATGAGGTAAGTACACTTCGGAACTTAAAAGATTTTTTGTAGATTTTATTATATTATTGTTATACAGTGGGTTGTATTCAGTATTCAGTGAAATCATGTTTGCTACCTTTAAATATTTGGTGTTAAAACATGGGAGAGTTTTCCTAACTGCTGTCCTATTTTCCAAAATGAGAAGATTCTTAAGAATCAGAGGAAATGGAGAAAGTAGGAATTTGTGTTTCATAGTTAGATATTATTGCTAATTATTTTCCATGTTAAAATTTAATATGAGCAGTTACTTCTAATAAAACCAAAATCATCCTTGATAATAAAATATAATCAAAATAAACCTGATGGGTTGCAAATAATCTGCTTTATGTTCACTCTATTTCTGGACAAATTAAAACTCATTGATTCCTGATATTATAAAGCAAGCTCTCACTATTATCTTGAGAAAATGTTCATTTGTTAATTGGTGTTAAGTACAGTTGTTCAATGATAATTACTTGTTCCAGGTGGTGGATGCTCGGCTTGTATCTGTGTTTGATGCAAGGGAATTAGAATTAGTGATCGCAGGTACTGCAGAAATTGATTTAAGTGATTGGAGGAACAATACGGAGTACAGGGGAGGTGAGATTATTTGAATTTAATTAAACACAGTAATGGCTTAATATTTGGATACACCATCTAGTAAATATTCATTTATTTTTCCAAAGGATACCATGATAACCACATTGTGATCAGATGGTTTTGGGCTGCGGTGGAAAGATTCAACAATGAGCAGAGACTAAGATTACTGCAGGTATAAAAAAAATCAATTACTCTAAACACCATCATAGGCATCTGTGTTACCCACTTATGCTACTAACAACTTTTATTCCTTTTTTAGTTTGTCACAGGTACCTCAAGTATACCCTATGAAGGTTTTGCATCACTACGTGGCAGCAACGGACCACGGAGATTTTGTATTGAAAAGTGGGGCAAAATCACTTCACTTCCAAGGTAGGGCCAAGATAAACTGGGAGGTGATGGGTGTAAAAGGTAAAGGGCTGGAGAAGGAGGAATCCAATTGGAGAGGAGAGTGGACCATGGGGGAAGCGGAAGGAGCAGAGGCACTATGGGGAGGTGGTAAGCAGGTGAGGAGAGGAGAAGAGATACGGATGGGGGCAGAGTGGGTAACTGAAGAGGGGAGAGGGGTGAAAATGTAGAAGTTTGAGAAATTGATGTTCATGTCATCAGGTTGGAGGCTACCCAACCTGGGATATGAAGTGTTGCTCCTCCAACCTGAGAAACCTCATCAAGGCAGTAGAGGAGGCCATTGGCTGACATGTCAGCATGGAAATGGGGATTGGAATTAAAATGGCTGGCCATCGGGAAATCGTGCTTTTTATGGATGGAATGCATGTGCTCAACAATGCGGTTTCCCAATCTACTTCAGGTTTCACCAATGTAGAGGACCAATGTTGTCTCACCTGAAAAGATTAATTGGGGCCCTGAATGGAGGTGAGGGGGGAGATGAATGGGCAGTTACAGCATTTCTTCTGCTTGTAGGGATAAGTGCTAGGAGGGAGATCAATGGAGAGGGATGAATGGACAAGGGAATCATAGAGGAAGTGATCCTAGCAGAAAGTGGAAAGTGGGGGGAATGTAAAGACAAAGGGGAAGGGGCTTTTCCCCTCTTCCATTCCAGCCCTAATGAGGGGTCTCAGCCCAAATGTTATCAGTTTATTTGTTTCCGTAGCCTGATCTGCTGAGTTCCTCCAGCATTTTGTGTGTGTTGCTCAGGATTTCCAGCAGCTGTACAATCTGTTGTGTTTAACATTTCTTATTCATCACTGCTGTAGAATGACAATGACAATAATACAAGATATAAATTGGTTTGTTTTGTTACAGGGTAGTACAGATCAAGTCTTTTGATTGCACTATATCTTGAACTATTTTAATAGATATTGCATTATATTCTGAAGTGAGTCAAGGGGCTGAGTGACTTCACCCTTGTTGAAAAAAAGGTTCTTGCATTTTTCATTTGCTTTTACTGATGCGCTTTCTAAAATCATTTCTCACCTTTTGATATTGTAACTGAAATAAGACACTTCTTGCTTGGGGGAAGTCAGAGGTGAGTATATTGTCACGTGTACGTGTGTGCACAGTTGCAGTAAAAAAAACTTACTTGCAACAGCATCACAGGCACACAGAATCATATAAGTAATATTCACAAGGCAAGCATACAGGCAGTCCCCGGGTTATGTACGAGTTCCGTTCCTGAGTCCGTCTTTAAGTCGGACGTACGTAAGTCAGAGCAAGTACATCCGGTATTATTTAGCGTCAGTTAGTCAAACATTTGTCTTGGTATATAGTATTTATTTTGCCTTTCTATGCATATAAAACACTTAAGGAACGTATGTATTCCAATAATTAAAGCACTGCGTTGCTCAGTAATAATCGTAGCTTTCATCGGGGCAGGACCTTTCACATGCTCCATTATTCTTATTTTATCCGTTATCCTTTAAAATTGTTCCGATCGTTGACCAACTGTAGCCTAACGCTTTTCCAATGACCGATGGTGTTTCACCTCTTTCCAAACGCTTTATTATTTCCACTTTATTTTCAATCTCGATCGCTTCCCGTCAATGAAACAGAAACACTGTGGGCAGCGGGTCCCGAGGTCCGCTGGGTCCTAAGGACCACCGCACTGAATTCCCCGGGTCCACACTGAGACAGGTTAAATGGGACAAGTGGGGCTTGTGCTGTGTTTGGGTATTTGATCCTCCACAATATTCCGTGTGGGAATTTAAACTGGAGGTGGTAGTTTTTTTTGTGAGGTCGAGTTGCGAGCTCGACATCAACCCGGCATGGATGGTACGGGAGTCACTGGATCGACATCAACCCGGCACAGGAGTGGTTTGTCACTAAATCAAACTCGGGAACCTCCGTTCTCCAGCCCAGTGCTGATCTCACTGCGCCACCAGCCGACCAAAACGGGGAGTGGTGGGGTTAGGGTGAATCTTACTAAGAAAAATTTAAGCCAAATACAAAGTTAAACACTCAACACAGTGTCAATGGCAACGACTTAAAATGGCGGACGGCGTCACGATCCGACTAAAAATGGTGGACAGCGTTCTCCTTCCTCAGTTCGTAAGTATGAGTTGTCTGTAAGTCGGGCATTCGTAACTCGGGGACTACCTGTATTTAAATGTAAGTGAGATCTGATGTTTACAAGAAAAAGTACAATTAAAATCAAAAGTTCATTTTAATGATCAAAATGGACATCGTATCCAAATGCTTGAAGGAAAGCAAATGTTTTTTTCTTTCTTTCATTCTTTTCTTCATTCTTTATTTATCTGTCTTTCTATTTATTTAGAGATACAGCACAGAACAGGCCAATGAACTGCACCCCACCACCCCCAGCAACCCATCTGTTTAATACTAGCTTTATCACAGGCCAATTTATGCTGAGCAGTTAACTTTACTAACTGGTGTATTTTTACACTGGGAGGAAAATACAGATTCTGTACGGATGGGGCCAGAATTGAACTCTGAACTCCAGAATGCCCTGAGCTGTAATAACGTCGCCATAACCACTACACCACCATGGGGCCTATGGAGTGGGTCTTCATGCTTCGTCCTGACGAAGGGTCTCGACCCGAAACGTTGACTGCTCCTTTCAACGGATGCTGCCCGACCTGCTGAGTTCATCCAGCTTTTTTGTACATCTTGATTTGACCACAGCATCTGCAGTGTACTTTGTGCATACTAACTGCATGATGGTAGTTCTGAGAGGATTGGTTGGGTTATGTTCTTTATGTGAGATGTGGGAACTCTCCAGGCTCCCTGGTAGCTACATCTGCATGAAGTACATCAAGCTGAAGCTCCTTGAGAGAGTATTAAGGAACCAGAGCTGCAGCTGGATGACCTTTGACGCGTATGGAAGAATGCCAGGGTCAGAGATGTCTTGTATCAGGTACATATTCTAAAAGGGAAGGGTCAACAGCCAAAAGTCCTGGTACATATTGGTGCTTATGACGTAGGTGGGAAAAGGGATGAGGTCCTGAAGGGAGAATATGGGGAGTTTCGTTAAAAAGCTGAAAAGCAGCATGGCAAAGGTAGTAATTTCTTGATTGCTGCCTATGCCACACACCAGTAAGGGTAAGCGTAGATGAGTGCATGGCTGAGGAACTGACTGTAAAGGGCAGGGTTTCAGATTTCTGGATTATTGGGATCTCTTCTGGGGAAGGTATGCCCTATACAAAAAGTACGGGTTACACTTGAACTTGAGGGACACCAATATCCTTGCAAGCAATTTTGCAAGTGCTGCTGGGGAGGGTTTAAAATAATTTTGGCAGGGGATGGGAATTAGTGTGACAGGGCTGAGGATGGGGCAATTGTTATACAGTAGATGCCGTATCAGGAAGGACAGGCAGATGGTAGGGCAAAATTGCAGTCAGTGGGATGAGTTGAAGAGTAACATGGGGGCAAAATCAAAAAGGATGATGAATACAGGACTGAAGATGTTACATTTGAATGCACTCAGTATACGGAATAAGGTAGATGATCTTGTAGCACAGTTAGAGATTGACAGGTATGGCATTGTGGGCATCACTATGTCGTGGCTGAAAGAAGTTCATAATTGGGAGCTTAACATCCAAGGATACACATTGTATCGAAAGGAGAGGCAGGTAGGTAGAGGATGTGGTGTGGCTTTGTTGGTTAAAAATGAAATAAAAGTCTTAGAAAGAGATGACATAGGGTCAGAAGATGCAGAATCCTTGTGGGTCAAATTAAAAAGACCCTGATGGAAGTTATAGACAGGACCCCGAATAGTAGTCAGGAGGTGGGGTACAAATTATAACGGGAGTTAGAAAAGGCACTTAAAAAGGGTAAAGTTACGATAGTCATGGGGGATTTCAATATGCAGGGAGATTGGTACAATCAGGTTGGCACTGGATCCCAAAAGATGAAATTTGTAGAATGCCTACAAGATGACTTTTTAGAGCAGCTTGCAGTTGAGCCCACTAAGGGAAAGGTGGATTGGGTGTTATGTAATGAAACAGATTTGATTAAGGAGCTGAAGGTAAAGAAACTCTTAGGAGGCAGTGATCGTAATCTGATAGAATGGAAAGGGACACTAGCAGGAATGATGGCAGAAGAGCAATGACTGGAGTTCCTCAGAATAATTGGAAAGCACAGGATAGATGCATCTCAAATAATAAGAATTCTAAAGGGAGGATGATGCAAACGTGGCTGATAGGGAAGTCACAGACAAATAAAATCAAAAGAGAGGGCATATAATATAGCAAAAAATAACTGGAAGTTTGAGGATTGGGAAGCTTTTAAAAACCAACAGAAGGCAACTAAAAACTCATAAGGAGAGAAAAGATGAAATATGAAGGTAAGCTAGTCAATAATATAAAAGGAAGTTTTTTCAGATATATACAGAGTAAAAGAGAGGTGAGGATATATATTGGACTACTGGAAAATGATGCTGGAGAGGTAGTAATGTGGGACAAAGAAATGTCAGACAAGCTTAATAACAGGTCACCGTGGAAGACATTAGTGGTATGCCAGAACTTTGAGAGTGTAGTTGCTATTCCTAAGGAGAAGGTGCTCGAGAAGCTGAAAGGTCTCAAGGTAGGTAAGTCACTTGGACCAGATGGACTGCACCCCAGGATTCTGAAAGAGGTAGCTGAAGAGATTGTGGAGGCATTTAGAATCACTGGATTCTATAATGGTTCTGGGGTACTCAAAAGCAGCAAATGTTATTCCACTCTTTAAGAAGGAAAGGAGGCAGAAAAAAGGAAATTACAAACCAGTATGCCTTACTTCATTGGTAGAGAAGATGTTGAAGTCCATTGTTAAGGATGATGTTACAAGGTACATGGAAGCACATGATAAAGTACCGGTAGGCCAAAGTCAGTAAGGTTCCCCTCGGGGAAATCTTGTCTGACAAATTTGTTGTAATTCTTTGAGGAAATAATAGGTAGGAATAGACAAAGGAGTCAGTGAATGATGTTTACTTAGAGTTTCAGAAGGTCTTTGATAAGGTGCCACACGTGAGGCTACTTAACAAGATAAGTATTGTAGGAAATATAATAGACAATACAGAGTAGGTGCAGGAGTTGGCCATTCAGCCCTTCTAGCCAGCACCGCCATTCACTGTGATCATGGCTGATTGTACACAATCAGTAGCCCGTTCCTGCCCTCTCCCCATATCCCTTGACCCCGCTATCTATAAGAGCTCTATCTAACTCTCTCTTGAATGCATCCAGAGACTTGGCCTCCACTGCCTTCTGGGGCAGAGCATTCCACATAACCACCACTCTCTGGGTGAAAAAGTTTTTCCGCATCTCTGTTCTAAATGGCCTACCCCTTATTCTTAAACTGTGGCCTCTAGTTTTGGACTCACCCATCAGTGGGAACATGCTTCCTGTCTCCAGTGTGTCCAATCCCTTAATAATCTTATATGTTTCAATCAGATCCCCTTTCATCCTTCTAAATTCCAGTGTATACAAGCCCAGTCACTCCAATCTTTCAACATATGACAGTCCTGCCATTCCGTGAATTAACCTTGTGAACCTACGCTGCACTCCCTCAATAGCAAGAATGTCCTTCCTCAAATTTGGAGACCAAAACTGTACACAATACTCTAGGTGGGGTCTCAGCAGGGCCCTGTACAGCTGCAGAAGGACCTCTTTACTCCTATACTCAATTCCTCTTGTTATAAAAGCCAGCATGCCATTAGCTTTCTTCACTGCCTGCTGTACCTGCATGCTTGCTTTCATTGACTGATGTACAAGAACACCTAGATCTCGTTGTACATCCTCTTTTCCTCACTGGACTCCATTTAGATAGTAATCTGCCTTCCTGTTCTTGCCACCAAAGTGGATAACCTCACATTTATCCACATTAAACTGCATCTACCATACATTTGCCCACTCACCCAACCTGTCCAAGTCACCCTGCATTCTCATAACATCCTCCTGACATTTCACACTGCCACCCAGCTTTGTGTCATCAGCAAATTTGCTAATGTTATTTTTAATCCCTTCATCTAAATCATTAATGTATATCGTAAACAGCTGCGGTCCCAGCACCGAACCTTGCGGTACCCCACTGGTCACAGCCTGCCATTCCGAAAGGGACCCGTTAATCACAACTCTTTGTTTCCTGTCAGCCAGCCAATTTCAATCCATGTCAGTACTCTGCCCCCAATACCATGTGCCCTAATTTTGCCCACTAATCTCCTATGTGGGACTTTATCAAAAGCTTTCTGGAAGTCCAGGTACACTACATCCACTGGCTCTCCCTTGTCCATTTTCATAGTTACATCCTCAAAAAACTCCAGAAGATTAGTCAAGCATGATTTTCCCTTCATAAATCCATGCTGACTCGGACTGATCCTTCTACTGCTATCCAAATGTGTCGTAATTTCCTCTTTTATAATTGACTCCAGCATCTTTCCCACCACTGACGTCAGGCTAACCGGCCTATAATTCCCTGTTTTCTCTCTCCCTCCTTTCTTGAAAAGTGGGACAACATTAGCCACCCTCCAATCAGCAGGAACTGTTCCTGAATCTATAGAACATTGGAAAATGATTACCAATGCATCCACGATTTCTAGAGCCACCTCTTTAAGTACCCTGGGATGCAGACCATCAGGTCCCGGGGACTTATCAGCCTTCAGACTCAACAGTCTATCCAACACCGTTTCTTGCCTAATATAAATTTCCTTCAGTTCATCCTTTACCCTAGTTCCTTTATCCTATACTAGCATGGATAGAGGATTGACTGGTGTTTTCTGGTTGGCTGCCAGTGACTATGGTGTTCTGTAAGGTTTGGTGTTGGGACCACTTCTTTTCACGTTAAATGTTAATGATTTGGATGATGGAATTGATGTTTTGTGGCCACGTTTGCAAACCATACAAATACAAGTGTAGTGGCAGGTAGTGTTGAGGAAGCAGGGAGTCTGCAGAAGGATGTGGACAGATTGGGAGAATGGGCAAAGAAGTGGCAGATGGAATATCATGTAGGGAAGAATATAGTCATGCACATTGGTCGAAGGAATAAAGGCATAGACTATTTTCTAAACAAGAAGAAAATTTAAAAATCAGAGGTCAAAGGGACTTGGGAGTCACTGTGAAGGGTTCCATAAAGGTTAACTTGTAGGTTGATTCAGTGGTAAGAAAGGCAAATACAAGGTTAGCATTTATTTCAAGAGAACTAGAATATAAAAGCAAGGATGTAATGCTGAGGAATTAAAAGGGATTCATCAAACTGCACTTGCAATATTGTGAACAGTTTTAGGCCCTTATCTAAGAAAAGATGTGCTGGCTTTGGAGAGGAACCAGGGGAGGTTCTCAAGAATGATTCTGGGAGTGAACAGGTTAACTTATGAGGAGTGTTTGACTCTGGACCTGTCCTTGCTGGAATTTAGAAGAATGGTGGGGGAGAGGGGGATCTCATTGAAACCTAATGAATATTGAAAGATCCAGATAGAGTAGGACAGCATGTGTCCTATAGTAGGGGAGTCGAGGATCAGAGTACGCAGCCTCAAGATAGAGGGACATTTATTTAGAAGAGATGAGGAATCTCCTTAGCCAGAGAGTGGTGAGTCCAGAATTCATTGCCACAGATGGCTGTGGAGGCTGTCATTGGATATATTTAAAGTGGAGTTTCACAAATTCTTGATTAGTCAGGGCATCAAAGGATACAGGGAAAAGACAGGAAAATGAGAGGGATAATAAATCAGCCGTGATGGAATGGTGGTGCCTACTCGATAGGCCAAATGGCCTAATTCTGTTCCTATGTCTTATGGTCTTAAGGTGGCATGGCCCAGATTTTGGGGGATCTATGATAATGGATTTTGCCGCCTTAAGGCAGCGCTTCCTGTAGGCTATTCTGGCATCATGATATCTCCTCGGGGTTGTTCTTTCAAACAGGAGGGCCCTAAATTCTGGAATTCTAATCTTAGTGTCTGCACTTTTCTTTCTTCCTCTTTCTGGAATATAATTGAACTGACATCAGTACAGAATGAGGCCTTCACAAGATGTGAATTTTGCTTTGCTCTCACTGAAAGAAGCCTGCCTTTGGATTCCAGTGCTGGAAACAGACTTCAAATAAGTGTACATTAAGTTTAAAATGAAATTTGTACTAATAACAACCCTCTCTATGCCAGACAACCCGCCTCTCCTGGAAGTTCTGGGTGTCTCCTGCATATTGATAGCGGCTCCCTGACGCCCGCAAATTATATACAATATCCCGGAAATCGATTTTTTTTTGAGAGGGAGAGGAAGACTGAGAGGGAGCATCCTGATTGGTCTCTCATCGTGCTAAGTAGACCTATCAGTTTTCTCTGTGGGCGGGCTTTACTGTCGACCTCAAAAATAATGACAGTGTTGCTCGTGACACTGTTTTCAACAGTGACTTTTCTATTGCCCATGGTGGGTTAAAATGTAAAAGACATGTTAAGGTGAGTTTAACAGGTGTCGTTCATTCACTAGCATAGCTAACATTATTTAAACTAGCTGGCTAGCTGCTAAGGAACTACTCTATTGATGTCCTATGTGATGCCAAACTCCCTGTAGACTTGCTTAAAGTTGTAATAGAACAAAAAAAGTAACTCCATGGTAATATAATATAAGAACACATTTTAATGTCACATTTTCTGCATATACCCAACTTGGTTTACAGATTAGACAAAATCACTAAACAAAGTATCACATACACCCTTGGAGGTCGACCAGGGGCGGGGGCGGGGGCGCTACCTCGCTGAAATGAGTTTTTGCAGGGTGGGATGTCTGCTATGCTACCATCTCCATTCTAAACAAAAGTGCCCATATCATAATTGATTGTGAATCAACCCTACTGCTCTTACCAATCAGATGATTACATCATAATTCTACCCCTCTTGAAGCCCTAATTGATTTTCCTTGCATCACTCCTACAAGGCCTCAAGCTTTGAGGTCTTTAAGTGATAGGATTATGCTGCATCATGCCCTCTTAATTACCCTGCTGTCAAGCAATAACTGGTGTTGATGATTGAAGTTATTGATGGGTCCAAGACTACTTTATCTTTTTTGTTTGGGAGAAGAAGCAGGGTTAGGATTAAATTTGATAACTGATTATATCGCCACTAGCAACACAGCTATTGGTGAATGGGGAGAAAACTGTGATTACCATGAGAGCTGATATACAAAATGGAATGTCATACTCTATGGGCAAGTCTGTGATTTTATTGAACCCAGGAGTAAGGAAAGCATTTTTTTTGTATAGAACATTTTATGTACTTGATACATCCCAGAGTATTTCAATGAAATGTTTTGAAATGTTGGTCAAGATTATAATTTTGGGACATAAAATAGTCAATATGTTCATGCCAGGTCTTGTAAACAGCACAGAGAGAGACCCTAGGTTTAGCTTCGTTAGTGGGTTTAGATGAGGTGATAAATGATGACTGGGACAAAGGTGGAACATCTTGGTTGTCCCTTAACTGGTGTCATGCGATCTTTGATATTAGATTAAACTGGCAGACAATGCCTTGAGTCCTACACAGAGCTGCATCCTACACCACAGAACTGCGTTGGTATTAGAACATTGAAAAATGAAGTGTGTAGTGGAGACCATAAATTCATTGCCTTTCATTCAGCAAATAATGGCACTTAGTGTACTCTTACATATTCTTTTGTAAGTGTCTTAAGTAAGGAGCCAAAGGATGAGCATCAAATCCCTAAACACCTAAATGAGGCAGTGTTGCCAACTATGTTAAATCCCATATGTCTTATTTGAATATTGAAATTACTTAAGCATATCCTGCTGGAGGAAATTACGTAGACATGAGTCAGTCCTTTCCCCTCTCCTGGCACATTCCCTCCTCTCCAACTAATTTTAGAGCTAAAACAAAAGAAAATATGCAGATGCTGGAAATTCGAGCAACACACTCAAAATGCTGGAAGAACTCAGCAGACCAGGTAGCATCCATGGGAAAAAAGTACAGTCAGTGTTTGGGGCCAAGTCCTGCCAAAGGGTCTTGGCCTGAAACGTCAACCGTACTTTTTTCCGTAGATGCTGCCTGGCCTGCTGAGTTCCTGCAGCATTTTGTGTGTGTTATTTTTAGAGCTAACTTCTTTTCTCTAGGGAGGGTTGAGTATTCCTCATATCCTTCACAAGGACAAAATAATTTCATTCAGTTAAGCCTAAAGGATGCCCAACTTTAAATATACTATACGATTTATATAAGTACATGCATATAGAAAGTTAAAAAGTAGAATTGCATTGAATAAGGATGGATTCCAAATTATCACAGTTTACTGTAATGAAAATGTTTAAATCCCATGTGAATTTTCCTGAAAAAACATTGCCAAAATGAAAGCACACAGATTTATTTTTATTTGTTAGTATTTAACCTAATGCCCAATAAATTTCACATGGTGAATGTGACATGACTGTATTTCAACATCATGAATTCAAAATTTTCTTGGACATTCTGCAAGTCTATGGAAAAAAGGAATAATTAAACAAATGAATTATTTATGTTGAAATACTTAAAATATACTTTAACTGAAGCTACAAGGTATTTTAAACATTTCTTCCTTACTGTCTTTACACTATGGAGAACACTTCCTGATCATTCAACTTTGCTGTGAAACAGTAGTTCCATGGAAACATGTAGAAAAACTGTTAATCCAGCAAATGGACTTATCCAAATTCTTGGATGTTGTTTCAATTAATGCAGCAATACACTTTAATTCACTTTTTAGATGTTATGAGGCACAGCAGTATAATAAATTTCTCAGGAACTCAGTAAACTTACAAGAAAGCAGATGATTTTCAAAGCGGTGTGGGAATCAGGCCCCTAATAAATTGGAAGGCAGTGGAGCAACCAGGAATGTGGTGAGTTGGAAGACAGTGCACGAACTGGGGTCCCAGTGAGTTGGAAGGCAGCAAGGCAAGCAGAAACCTGGTTTGTTAGCAGGCAAAGTGAGAACTGTGGGCCTAGTATGTTGGAAGACAGTGGGAACTGAGGGCACAGTGACTTGGATGGCACCATTGGAATATGGGAAACAATATCCAGTGAACCAAATGCCAAACCATTGGGATTTGTGGACAATCGGATAGAGGATGATGAGAGTTTTACTGTTTTAATAAATATTTTATACATTTATTTTCAAAGGCTTTTATATCCTTCCTAGAATGCAGTGACCAGAATTGAATACAGTACTCCATTTGTGGCTAAGCTAAAGTTCCACAAAAATTCAGCACAAGTTCCTGAGTTTTGTCTGCTATGCCCCTATTTATAATTGCCAAAAATAGAATTCTGTTGTTAATATTTCTTGATTTAGAATATTTTACCAAATTTGTGTAGTATTGTAAATAATAAAATTAACATTTCTTCTGTCAGCATATTGACAGTAATTCATCCTAAAGAGAAAATTATAATGTACTAGTCTGAATTTATGATAGTATTATTTAAGCAATTTGATGGCAGAGTGTATTGACATGATTAATCAATTAAAATTAAAATGTTGAGTACATGAGAACATTAATTGGTTGTATACATAGACTGATATTGATGCAAAAAAATCTAGTCACTTAATTTTAATTTGAATTGTAATTTTAAAATAATCTGCTACTTAAACAACCATTACATCTCTGTAGCTTCTTGTCAGTTTCATTTGTAATCTGCTGATTCAATTTTCTCATTTTAAGATGATTGGCATATGCAATATTGTAGCTAGCTAGTGAATAACATCTCTTTAGCATAAGTCACACAGTTCCTCATAGTCTTAACATAATTTATTCCTCTACACCAAACTTAGTGAGAGATTTTAAGGATTATAATGCTTTCTTTGCATTGTTTGTGCTTCTTTCAGTTTGAAAATGTGGAGCTTCACGTTTATCATGTAACCTAGTTTGCAAATGATAATATTCCTGAATGCATCAATAACTAGTGTGTGGATCTAGCAGCAGAGCATCTTGGAATATTTTGGTAATCTTGTGCTCTATCCCTGGACTTTTCATTGAAAGTGGGAATATTTGGTAAGCCACTGAACCAAGCGGCTAGATATACTTCATAACTGGCCCTCAGCTTTCTGACAGCCATAGCTGGTTTATCAAACTCTGGCCGTCCATTTGAACAAGGTCATTGACCTTCATTTAAAAGGAAATATGTTCAATTTTTTTATTTATTTCTATTAAGAGTACCTTGATGTTGTTTTAAATAAATTAATTTCTTAATTATTAATAATTTTGATCTTAAAACAATCACAATCCGTGAGGCTATAGGCCAAGGTTTGCTGGGAAGAAAAATGAATAAAGTGTTCATCCTAATAATACACAAATAGAAATCCAGGAGGTTATGGAATAAAGGAGATGTGTCACGAGTTCTGATTCTAATCACTGAATCAAAGCTGAAAGAAGATTATAGCTGGGAGCTTAATGTCCAAGAATACACATTGTAACAAGAGGACAGGCAAGAAGGCAGAGGGGGCAACGTTGCTCTGTTGGTAAAAAATGAAATCAAATCATTAGAAGGAGGTGACATAGGATCAGAAGCTGTTGAATTATTGTGGGTAGAGCTAAGGAACTGCAAGAGCAGAAAAAAAACCTTGATGGGAGTTGTATACAGGTCCCCAAACAGTAGTAAGGATGTGGTCTACAAATTAAAATGGGAGATACAAAATGCATGCTAAAAGGGCAATGTTACAATAGTCATTGGGGATTTGAATATGCAGGTAGATTGGGAAAATCAGGTTGTTGCTGAATTCCAGGAGGGGGAATTACAGTGCCTACAAGATGGTTGTTTAGGGAAGCTCGTGGTTAAGCCCACTAAGGGATCTGCTTTTCTGGATTGGATGTTGTGCAAAGAACCAGAATTGATTTGTGAACTTAAGGTAAAAGAACCCTTAGGGGCAAGTGATCATAGTGATTCAATTCACCTTGAAAGTCAGATGTATCATTATTACAGTGGAGTAAATGGAATTAGAGGCATGAGAGAGGAGTTGGCCAGAATTGATTGGAAAGAACACTAGGAGGGATGATGGTAGAGCAGAAATGGCTGGAATTTCTGGAAGAACTCAAAAGGCACAGAATATGTACATCCCAAAGAGGAAGAAGTATTCTAAAGGCAAGAGGACACAACCGTGACTAACAAGAGAAGTCAAAGCCAACATAAAAGCCGAAGAGAGGGCACATAATTGAGCAAAAATTAGTGGAAATTTAGAAGATTTAGAAACCTTTATAAAACAACAGAAGACAACTATAAAAAGTCATTAAGAAGGTAAAGATGGAATACAAAAGTAAGCTAGCCAACAATATTAAAGAGGATACCAGAAGTTTCTTCAGATATATTAAGTATAAAAGAGGTGAGAGTGGATATCAGACTGCTGGAAAACAATTCTGGAGAAATAGTAATGGAGGACAACGAAATAGTGGATGAACTGAATAAGAATTGTGCATTAGTCTTCACTGTGGAAGATAATAGCAGAATGGTGGAAGTTCCAGGTGTCAGGGGTCGTGTAGTCTGTGAAGTGTTATGACCTCGGCCCCCTCCTTTGTGAGAATCGCAAGAGCCCTAGTCAAGGGGGGGTCAACTGACCCAGGAGGGGGAGAGACGTGCTGAATAGACACAGGAAATGGGAGAGAGAGAGAGAGACGTGCGGAAGACCACGTTCTCCCGAGAAGCAGAATAAAGGCGATATTGACTATTGTCTCATGAAGACCACGTGAAAAGCCCTCGGGCAAAGTGGGCTGGTTGAGAGAGAGATCGCATCACCTGCAACCTGATTGACACCTGCGATCCCGTGAAGAAGTATAAAGGAGGGTCTGAGGGGGGGACAACCCTCAGACGCACCCAGGAGACACCAAGGAAGCACGATACCGATTCCCGTGGGAGCGGGAAGGCATTTTGAAGGAAGCCACGTGCGTTAGATTCCAAATTTTGAATCTGTGGCTAGAACCAACGGAAGACTGCTTTTAACTAACAACGGGGAAGCCTGCTCCCCTGATTCCAAGGATTTGCTCTGTAAAGACAACGGGCAAGTGTTTATCCTTTCTCAACCATCTCTCTCTCTCCACAACGTGAAACCCCAGCGTGAGTGACTCTTTATATTTCAATTGGACTCAGTATTATCCCCTAGACAACTATAGAGCTTATTTCTGATTGATTATTATTACACCGGTGTTTTAGATTGAGTTTTGACGATGTATATGATCTGAATGTTTTGTTTTAACCATCTGTTTGTGCCCCTTTTTGAATAAAACGTTTGAAAATAGTAGCATCCGACTCAGCTGATCCCGCTATCTTTGCTGGTAAGTTACCTGGTTACGAGGTTACGTAACAGAAGTTACCATTACTAGAGAGAAGGTTCTTGGGAAACTGAAAAGTCTGAAGGTAGATAAGTCAGCTGGACCAAATGGTGTACACCCCAGGGTTCTAAAAGAGATAGATGAAGAGATTGTGGAGGCATTAGTAATGATCTTTCAAGAATTACTAGATTCTGGAAGACTGGAAAATTGCAAATGTCTCTGCACTCCAAGAAGAGATGCAGAGAGAAGGAAACTATAGGCCAGTTAGTCTGACCTCAGTGGTTGGTAAAATGTTGGACGTGGTTTTAGGCTACTTGGAAGCACGTGATAAAATAGGCTATAGTCAGCATGGTTTCCTCAAGGGAAAATCTTGCCTGACAAATCAGTTAGAATTCTTTGAAGAAATAACAAGCAGGATAGACAAAGGAGAATTGTTTGAAGTTGTGTACTTCAATTTTCAGAAGGCCCTTGACAAGATGACACACATGAGCTATGGTATTACATGGTACTACAGGAACAATTCTAGCGTGGATAAAACGGTGACTGATTGGCAAGAGGTGAACAGCGGGAATAAAGGGAGGCTTTTCTGTTTGGCTGCCGGTAACTAGTGGCATTCCACAGTGGTCCGTGTTGGGACTGATTCTGCTTGCGTTATATGTCAATGATTTGGAAGATGGAATTGATGGCTTTGTTGCAAAGCTTGCATACAATATGAAGATAAGTGGATGGGCAAGTAGTTTTGAGGATGTAGAGAAGCTACAGAGGACTTAAACAGAGTAAAAAAAATGGGCAAAGAAATGGCATCTGGAATACAGTGTCAGGAAATGTATGGTCGTGCACTTTGGTAGAAGAAATGAAAGGGAAGACTGTTTTCTAAATGGAGAGGAATACAAAAGACTGAGTTTCAAAGGGACTAGGGAGTCCATGTGCAGGATTCCCTAAAGGTTTATTTAGTGGTTGAGCCTATGTGTTGAGCCATTTGGTTGAAGTATGACTACTGGTGAGCCATGCGTTACAACAGGTCAAGTTATGAAAATACACCCTTTCAGAACTCACAAATCACTACCAAAAATATCTCAGATACAGAACAAAAAAATGTCAATTTTAACTTTATTTTCAGCTTGCATTCTCAATGCATGCATAGATTATGCAATTTTGTACTACAGGAAATAGTGAATTGGATTGTTTACTGGAAACGCAAACCAACACCCCCAATACAGGATTTGCTTGAAAAAAAAGCAATATGCATGCATCAGTCCAAGCAGTAAATTTGAACATTGTAAAATTTCTAAATGAAGAGAAGATACAAAAAAAACTGAGGTGCAAAGGGACTTGGGAGACCATGTGCAGGATTCCTTAAAGGTAATTTGCAGGTTGAGCCTGTGTTGAGGGAGGCAAATGTGATGTTAGCATTTACTTCAAGAGGACTAGAATATAAAAGCAAGGATCTAATGCTGAGACTTTATAAAGCACTGGTGAGCCCACCTTGGAGTATTGTGAGCAGTTTTGGGCCCTTTATCTTTGAAAAGATGTGCTGAAATTAAAGAGGGTTCAACGGGGGTTGATAAAAATGATTCCAGGATTGGATGGCTTATCATATGAAGAGCATTTGATGGCTCTGGGCCTGTTTTTACTGGTATTCAGAAGAATAAGGCTGATCTCATTGAAACCTATTGAATAATTAAAGATGTTGATCGAGTGGATGTGGAGAGGATGTTTCCTATGGTGGGAGAATCTAAGACCAGAGGATACAGCCCTAGAATAGAAGGGTGGCCTTTTAGAATGGAGATGAAGAAGAATTTTTTTAGTCAGTGAGTGGTGAATCTGTGGAATTCTTGGCCACATGCAGTTGTGGAGGCTAAGTCTATGTATATTTAAGGCAGAGGTTGATAGAGTCTTGGTTGGTCGGGGGATGAAGGGATACGGGGAGAAGACAGGAGACTGGGTGTGAGAGGAAAATTGGGTCAGCCATGACAGCATGGCGGAGCAGACTCAATGGGCTGAATGGCCTAATTCTGCTCCTATATCTTATGGTCTTTATAAACTAAAAACAATATGCAATGACCCTCTGTTTTCATTGCCTTTTTGGTTAGAAGTTTCTTTTCATTGTAAATTTTGGGTTGTCAATTTATGTTGTAGTATTCCTTATGAATGATGGCATTTATGAACTTATCAAGAACTGATGTTAAAAATTAACAAAAAGGAACAATAAAGCTAAATTCTCACTCCTGTAGGCTGTAAGTTGATTAAGGGTTTTAATACATTTTATCTTTAGTACATTTTAGCTGGAATTTTGTACTGGTCTTATCACCCATACTCTTAACGCTGAAAGGCAAAGGATTTTGGAATACTTGGTGTTTGGAATAATACCACTCATACAACTGCAAATTAGGTAATAGGGCTTTCAAAATGTAACATTTTAGAATAAATTTGATGCGTGTTTTGAAACAGGGCATTGTAACATTAAAATTATAGTATGTTTGTGAGCAGAAAGGTGACTTTGAGGCTATGGCTCATAAGATCTTCAACTCTGATATATCCAATCTGTCATGTCTAGTTTTGATTACAATTCATTACTGTGATTAGTGCAATTGTATTAATATAAACAGCGATTTCTAGTAATGGAAGAAGATGCACCTAATGGACCTAAGATCCCTTTTAGTCATCTAGAATTTCTTATGTTCCATGAAATTAGTGCAATGTTTCACCAAGTGTTCCACTTTTCATAGTTGTAATGGAGCGGAACACTTGTTCTAATACATTGTGTTTGCAACATTTTCACCTTTTGCTCACTAATCCTGCTGTGCACAAGAACCAGTTCAGCATATCCCAATTCAAACTGGGTTACACACTTTTTTCTGCTTCAACTCACTTCACTTTGTCTCTTTTTCAGTTGAAGTTATATAAGACGTTGGTGAGGCCTAACTTGGAGTACTGTATGCAGTTCTGGTCAGCTACTTACAAGAAAGATGTAAACAAGGTTGAAAGAGTGCAGAGAAAATTTACAAGGGTGTTGCCAGGTTTGGAGGACCTGAGTTATAAGAGAAGATAGGACTGTGTTCTTTAGAATGTAAAAGATTGAAAGGAGATTTGATAGAGGTATACAACATTATGAGGGGTATAGATAGGGTAAATGCAAGCAGGCTTTTTCCCCTGAGGTTTATGGGACTACAACCAAAGGTCATGGGTAAAGGGTGAAAGGTGAGAAGTTTAAGGAGAACATGAGAGGAAATTTCTTCCCTCAGAGGGTTGGGCAGAGTATGGAATGAATTGCCAGCACTAGTGGTACATGCAAGCTTGATTTCAATGTTTAAGAGAAGATTGGATAGGTTGGATAGATTGGACATGGATAGTCGGATATGGTCCCAGTGCAGGTCAAAAGGAGTAGGCAGTTTAAATGTTTTTGGCATGAACTAGATGGGTCAATGGGCCTTTTTCTGTGCTGTACTTCTCTATGACTCTAAACCAGTGCAACCAATTCTCATAAAAGAGCATTACATCTTTGACTGTTTAGTGGCAAGGACTTGAATGTAGTACTTTGTGGAGTTTAACAAGAGCCTTAGAGCATAACTTCTTTTCTCTGCAGTGAATGATACCCAAGTTGTTTTTTTAAAACTGGATCCACCAGTTTTACATATATGAATCCCTACAATCTTATCATCTGTCTTGTTTTAAGGAGCCAAATTAGTGCTACAGTAGACAGTTGTCTCACTGCTCTGGCAATCTGGATTGATTCTGATCTCTTGGTATGGAATTTGCATATTCTTTGTGTGATCATATAGGTTTCCCCCAGGTGCTTTGTGGTATAGATGGAGTTTAGTAGAACTGTTGTTCAGGTTCCCTATTGTAGGCTTATTCAGAATGTCAGGAGTTAATGAATCCAGGGAAACTTTACTGTGTAGATACAGAATTGGCTTACCCATAGAAAACAGAGGGTGGCAGTAGATGGATTATATTCTACCTGTAGATCGTTGACCAATGGTGTTCCATGGGAATCTGTTCTGGGGCTCCTGCTCTTTGTAATTTTTATAAATAACTTTGATGTGAAAGTGGAAGGGTAGATTAGTAAGTTTGTAGATGGCACAAAGGTTTATGGAGATGTAGATAGTTGTAGGTTGCAACAGAATGCAGAAGTGGCAGATGGAGTTCAATCCAGAAAAGTGTTGTGGATGGTGTTTAAATCCAAGGTTCTTTTAGAAGTCAAGAACAAGGTGTGAAACTTGTTGCTTCACAAATGTTTTATAATGAGTTGATAAAAAAGAACAGAAACAGAACACTGATAGGGTTAGGGTCTTATTACATGAAGTACGGAGGGTCTAAGGATGGTTCCTAGCTTAAGACTGTTACTTTTATACGCAAAAGTAAATTCCATAGATAACAATAATCCAGATAGAGAATACTTCTTTAATACTGTTGTAAAATTGACCAATGAGAAAATACTAGCCACTTGATGAAGAAAGAAAGCAGTTCAAAATTATACTTTTTATCTCCTTTAGAGGTATATTAAACTGTTATGTATATAAAGGCTAGTGAAAATGCAAGTAAATAATTGATTGTTAAATTACAATGAAAATGACAATTAAAATTAAACAGTCAAATTCAACAATCTCCCCTTTGATCTAAATTACACGTTTAGAATCATTACGTCTGAAAATTCAGAGGCAGAAAATTTGTGGTATCTACATAACATAAAATTATCAAAAACTACATAGGTTATGAAATATCAATATGTATTCTTCAAAGTATTCATAAGATTATGTCATGGTTAGGCATATTAATAGGCACACTTACGTGACTTTGAACTATTCTATTAATGATCGCCTTTCAGCGAGTAAAAAAGATGTAAATTTTGAAAAGGTGTATGAATAATGTGACTCCCAGTATTGAGTAATTCCAGCTTCCAAGACTTGAATGAATCCAATCAAAGAAAACCTATCTATCAGGTTGATGAATTTTAGCAGCTTGTTGACGAATATGTTCAGCCAAATTAGTTATGTCTTCAAACTTGTCAGGTATGTAAATATAACACTCCTTGCCTACAACTGCAACTGTTCCTCCCTTAACTGCTAAGAGAAGATCTAATACCATAGAAGAACCATGACGAATATTTTTGTTGCCTTCAGCAGTGTCATTGCTTGTTCTTTCTAAGGCTGCAGCAATGTTTCTCATCTCCTTGCAGCACCATAAAATAGGGATAAAATTTTTGCAGAATTACCTTCTGAAATGTCTCTTTTACTTTTAGACTAGGAAGGCAAAGGTAAAGTGTGTGTATGTCTCATAGCAGGAAAAACATAACCTAAATAACAAGACCTTAACCAATTACTTGGAAGAGAGGTGCAGGCTCTTTTTCTGCACATAAAATATGTATTGTTCCATGAATCTAGACCATTTCTTCAGGCTTGATAGAAATTTGTTGAATTGTAATATTATTGTGATCATCAGTGAAAATTCCAGAGCCATTACTCCATTTAGGACAATGTAGAGTGTAATAGTAGGGAAAATTGGTAAAAGTGTAACAATAACAAATAATATTAGAATAAATTTCATTTTCTCCAGTATTTGTCAACTTGCTTTGCTTGAAGTCTTCTAACTGGTTGGTGATTTGCTCACTGTAACCCGGCAACATGGGCAAGGTGACAGAGATTAATAGTGCATTAACCACACCGGTTATTGTCCTCATCAGATACCACTTTAACTTGCTTACAGTGGCTGTCCAGTATCCACTTACTTTTATCTTCTACTTTCACTGCTGAGCTTGTAATTAACAGCACTTGATAAAGACCTTCCCATCTAGGTCCCAATGGTTCATTGTGTGGTTTCTTAATCAAGAGCCACTCACCGGGTATCAGGGTGTGTCCTCCTCCTGCTGGGTCTTCCCAAGTGGCAGAAACCTGTTGAGAAACAAACTATACAACTTGGGTTGATTTCACACAATAGTTAACCAAACTGTCTGCCATAATTTGTACATCAGCTTCTCTGAGATTGAGGGCTACTGGCAGTGAGATAGGATGTCCTGTTACCACCTCAAATGGACTTAGTTTTCTTGTTCGGGGTTGTTCAGATGCTACATAAGACCATAGGAAGAGCCATAGGCCATGGTATGCCTTCCTCATGATACTTAGACAATTGTTTTCATTCATTTGTTCAACTTGTCTTTATAGCTTCAGGTGATGTGGACAATGAAATGACCTTCCAATATTCATCAGTTGACATAATTCCTGGCAAACACTCCCATTGAAATGTGTTCCTTGGTCCGAGTCAATGTGATATGGCAATCCCCATCTAGGGATGTAGTCCTCAATCAGACTTTTTCTTTGTGTGTAGCAATGGCTTTCCTTGTTGGAAAAGCTTCCACCCATCTTGAAAACTTGTCCACCATTTACAGTATGTTTGAGTATCCTTGAAACTTTGGTAAAGAAGTGTAGTTCACTTGTGAATGTAAAAATGGACCAGGTGGGGCAGGAGCACTTAATTGTGGCAGCTGTTCTGCTGCTCCGGGATTCATTTACTGGCATGTCAGGCATCTTTCAAACGTTTGTTGAACTTGTACTCTGAACTTTAAATTCCACCACCATTGGGAAAATCTCTCGGTCATCTTTTGCACTCCATTGTGCTCTGTGGGATATGGCAGACAAGGAAGCAGCATAGTTGGGACTACTAGTCTATGACTAGTGTCGTATCTCCATACTCCATCACTTTTTAACTTACCATCATCCTGTGTCCAGACCACTTTTTCTGTGGAGAGCATTGGAATTTGCATCTCTCAGATATCTTGTATGTTCATCTGTGATACAGAGTTGAACTTCATTTCCATAATTCCAGTTGTTCACTGCAAATGTTCTTGGTATTTCATTTACTCCTTCCCATGCTGCCTTTTTTTTGGCAATGTCATCTGCAAATGCATTTGCATGGCTTTCCATTGTAATCGTTTTGGAGTAATCTTTACATTTTAATACAGAAACCTCTGACAGGCAGTTGTATGACATCCATAAGTTCTTGTACTAGGCATCCATTCTTGATTGGGGTACCTACAGCCATAAGAAATTCTCCTTGTCTCCATAAGTTTCCAAAATCATGACCAACTCCAAAAGCATTAATAATCAGTGTAGATATTAGCTGATCTTCCTTCTGCTAACTTGCGGGCTGCAGTCAAAGCTTTCAATTCTGCCTGTTGTACAAAGGTACAAGAGCCATGCTTCCTAATGACAGCATTTCAATTCCCGAAACAACCATTCAAATTCCTTTCTCAATCATAGAGGAGCCATCAACGTATAGAATCAGATCTTTCGCAGAGTAATAACCACAGGACACTGGCGATCTCCATGTTCTTGATTTAGGATACTCATTAACATAAGAGTAAATGACTTGCCTGTATCAAGGATTCTTAATGCAGATGCAGTACAAAATGTCACCTTTAAATTTTGAAATGCTTTCAGTTGTTCTTCATTAGGAGTCATTGGATCATCTGACCACTTGATGTCCTTCAGCAGATTGTTGAGTGGTTGAGCAATAGTTGATGGATCTGCCACTAGCTTGGCAATACATTGATTAATAATGGTTTTATCTTCAGTCCTGTGTGTCTTCACTCCATTGGTCTTTAATGGAGCAAGCTGTCATTCTCACTTGAGCTCCTATGGGTTGCTGTAGAGTCCATGTCATGTCCATCCTGTAATTCCTCAGAGTTCAGATGGTGTCACCATCTTGGAGGCTGTAATTCTCCAGTGTTTGGATGATGACACTGTATAGGGAGACTGTTCGATGTGAGCTGTAATTCTTTGGGCAGAGCTTCAGAACTAGGTGTTTCCCAGGGCACTAGCAATAGCGTCACTAGTGGGACAGCCCTCTTGAAGTCACAACTGCACTTTTCGATTTTTGTTTTAGTTCACCTTGAAACTCATACATCAATTGAAATACTATGTTCTTTCACTCAGTTATTTCAAAGATTTGCTCTTTAGACTTTTTACTGTCTTTATCATGCAGTCTTTGTAGTTTATTGCAAGTTTCACATTTCTTTCGATTAGTAAAAGACTTTACTCATCCTGTTAACTCTTTCAATCACTCACACATTCAATTAAACTGACCATGTAGTATTATCTCTAAATAAGTAACAGCTGTTTTCTTGAACGATACTTGCTTTCTTGTTCTTGTGTTGATATTTTCTTTCAGAATTTTTGATTAATTTTATCCAATGGGTTGTTTCATTCAGTTAAGAGTTCTTAGTAAGTTTCATAAGTTTGTAATTCATGCGTACTTTTATCACTTTAACCAACATCTTGAAATATTAATAGATTGTAACCCAATAGCAAATAGATTGTTCCAGTAACCATATAAATTGTGACACATAGATTACAGCCAAATAGATTGTTCGGCCACTATTCACAAGTACCAAAATAGATTGTTGTGTGACCAAAATAGATTGTAACCAGCAACACACACAAAATACTGGAGGAACTCAGCAGGCCAGGCAACATCTATGGAAAAAGTACAGTTGACATTTTGGACCAAGACCCTTTGGCAGGACTCGGCCCAAAACTTCAACTGTACACTTTTCCATAGATGTTGCCTGGCCTGCTGAGTTCCTCCAGCATTTTGTGTGTGCTGCTTGGATTTCCAACATCTGTAGATTTTCTCTTGTTTGTGAATAGATCATAACCGAATAGGTTAGGACCAAGTTGATTGCAACCAATATGTCCACAGAGATGGGGAGACTTACACTCCATCTGGCAGAAAAAAACAGGATCTCCCATTGGCCACCTATTTTAATTCCACACCAATTCCATTCTAGTATGTCTATCCGTGGCCTCCTCCACTGTTGTGAAGAGGCCACACTCAGGTTGGAAGAACAATACCTTATATTCATCCTTGCCTGCCCATCGCCTCCCTCTGGTGCTTCTCCCCTCTTTTCTTTCTTCCATGGCCTTTTGTCCTCTCCTATTAGACTTACCATTTCCCCAGCCATCTTTCACCAATCAGCTTCACTCTTTACTTCACCCTTCACCCTCCTGGCTTCACCTATCACCTTCTGTTCCTTCCTCCCATTTTGCCCCCATCTTTTTACTCCAACTCATCTTTTTTCTCCAGGCCTGCTGAAGGGTCTTGGCCAGAAATGTTGACTGTACTCTTTTCCATAGATGCTGCTTGGCCTGCTGAGTTCCTCCAGCATTTTGTGTGTGTTACAATATTTCCACAGCTGTTTCTCTTTTGAATAGCGATGTTAGAGTCCTCAATCCTGATTGCCATGCGATATTTCAAGCCAGATCTTCTTTTCTGAACTTCTCTCAGACAGCAGAAGATCAGAAGTTCTTACTCTTTCTGTTGCATGTGAAAAATCCCTCTTTTTTTTCTTTGTGTAACAAATTTTAAACTCTGGAATATCCTGTTGATTACGTCAGCATAGTTAGATTCTGGTGTTTAAATCCAAGGGTCTTTGAAAAGTCGAGAGCGAGGCATAAAGCTTATTGCTCCACATTCGTTTTTATCAAGAGTTGATAGAGCAGAGAGAACAGGAAAGAACAGTGACAGTGGTCTTACTATGTGAAGAAGAGAAAATCTAAAGATAGTGCCTAGCATTAAACAGCTACTTTTATATCAAAAAGATAAGAAAATTCCATAGATAACAATAATCCAATTAGAAAATACTTACTTAATACTGTGGTAAAATTGACCAATTAGAAAATACTAGCCACTTAATGAAAGAACAAAGAAGCTTCAGAATTATAGTTTGTATAAGCACTAGAGGCACATTAAACTGTTATGTATATAAAGGCTACTTAAAATACAAACAGGTAATTGTTATCAGATAATTTTGAGTATTATACTGCTATTATACTTTAAATGTAATGCCCTTCAGGTCAATCTGAAGTCATTGGATGGATCTATGTAAATAGTCTTTGATTCCTTTTAAAAATATTTTTTCTTCAATACTTGAATATTTAGTGGCTTAGTTTATCTAGATTTCACATTAGTTCCAAGGGGATATTAGTACTTACAATAACAGAATCAGATTATGTGAACCAGATAAAATTATTCCTTTTAACCTTGTTTCCAGAGATGCTCTTATGATAGGATTTAGTATTGTTTTATTTAGCATTGTTGGACAGTAATCTATATTTGTTTTACAGGGCTCATACCTGTTTCAATCGGTTAGATCTCCCTCCATACCCATCCTTCTCAATGTTGTACGAAAAGATGTTGACAGCTGTGGAAGAGACGAGCACTTTTGGACTGGAGTAACAAGATGTTTTGAAATATAAGCACACTTCCTTGACTTCTCTCATGGACCTGCTTGAAATGAAGGAAGTGATTGAATTTGCAGACTCACTTTAGATATGGATTAACAAAGAATTGATTTTAGCTTTACTAGACCTAGTGAAGAGAGAGCCTACATTATAGAAGATGAAGATTATTGAATCCAGATAATTATGGTACACATTCTCCTGAATTATTGTGTGTCTTTTCTGAGAAATAAAGGGATGAAACTAAAACTCTTACATACAGTATCTTACTATTACTACTGCTGTTGAGTATAAAGTGACTATTTTTTGTGAAGAAAAGCATTTAAATGACAAAGACTTATATAGAAGTGAGTTAATGCTTCTCTGAATAACTGATGATCCTTTGAAAGTGAATGATTTTTTATGCGATTTACTTCAATCCCTGTTTTGAAGTGGTTTTTTTTTAAACTGCGATATGCCTATACCGTCCAAATAAGACAATGTACTTGTTAATAAAATATTTGTCTTCATATAACTGTTATTGCATGGTATACAATTGAAAAATATGGAAAATACAATTCTAGCTCCATTGTCAGTCCGGCATACTAAACCCATCATTTATGAAATTTAGTTTTATTTAATCTTTTAATAGATTCTGTACAAGTGTTGTATGATCTTTTAATTATCAAAACTGGGCATCAGGGAGATGTCTAGCAGTGAACACTGTCTGCTTATTCTAATCAAAGTTGTTTAGTTGAACTGCTCCAGGGAATTTGGAAAACCTGATTTTTTTTATTTATACATAAGTTTTCAAAAACAAGTCTTTTTTAAAAAAATAATTGCACTGGACATACCAAAGTAAGAAAGAATAAATTATTCTGTTCACATAAGTTGGGTGCATGGTAATAATATGCAGAATTATCAAAGCCAATTTTCAGATATTTTACTGTATTGTGAGGACTGTATAAACAAATGTCTTAGCTTTCAAAAACATTTTCTCCCAACGTAAAATAACTTCACAGCAGTAGATCAGGAATCTGTTCTATGTAAAATAAAAACATTTTATAAATGGAATTCAAGCTACTTTGAAACAGAGTATTTAAAAGTATATAAGTGAGGAGAGTTTGTTTTACATGAAGAGACTTGTGTATTATATGGTACGCCATTAACAATGAACTTGCATGATTACTTAATTATAGAGCTCAAATGAAACTTTACTGATGCAAAAATACTCTGTTTTCTGGTACTTAATGTGTACGTAAAACTTCCAGGTTTTTGTCATTATTAGCATCTGGAAATAATGCATGCAATTAACTTGTGCTGCAACAGATCAACAGTGCTCAAATTGATTCAAAAATAAAATATTTAACCTTCAGCAGCTCAGTCTATATGCATTACACTGATGTGAGGAAGAATTGGTTTCAGCCTAAAAGAATATAATAAAATTGTTTTAAATTTACATTGTTTGTCGCATTGTGTGAAAACAAACTTGATTAAATTCAATTCCTGCTCTCTTTGGATCTGAATTTTTGGATCTCTGAATTGATATTGCTCCATATTATTGCACATAGTATTGCAATGGACCATTATGGCAATGGTGAAGCAGTTCAAATTTTAATTTCAGTGATGCATCTTTTAAGAATTCCTTGCCAATATATAAAACTCAGTAATTGTTTTTCTTATCCACTAAGCTATTCATTGACACTGGTGGAGACAATGGGGGTGGTGCTGAAATATTACATAATAAAATCATGTAAAAAGACTTTGTGGAAACCGTTTTTTCATGAAAATACAGCATTTCACTCTGGACACAGCATTAGGACTGACATTTCTGGTACTCATTCACCAGTTTTATATGGTGTCGAATATTATATTTTGTTTGTTATTTCAGTTCATATGTGCTATAATCATATACAACCAATGGAAATAATGTCAGTCACATTTTCAAGATCACAAATCTCACATTTTAAATCAGTTTATTGGAATTACGCAGAAATTTGTACACAGTTGCTCTTTGAATATACTGAAAATACTTATTGTTGTCAACTATGATTTAATGAAAATGTTTTTAATGTACCAAAATATGAATTACTTTGCTTTATTTTCATAATGTATATATATTTTATTTGAAACCATGCTGTCTCATTTAAAATTAATTGAAAATAAAAATTCCTAGAAACACGAATGAATGGAAGGTTGTCTTTACTACAAGCTAGAACTGTTACATTAAATATCAGCTTCTAGCTACATTCTCATCAATTTATATTATGATTATCCACTGATAATTTTTATCCAAACACAAACTTATAGAATATGCTTTCATTCATTTACCCTGATAGCTTTTATAATGCAGGATGATACGGTAGGTGGGTGAGGTACCAGAAGGGCTGAAAGGACAAGACAGGGAACCCTCAGTGGGTTCTGAAAGACTTTTGGAAAGGTATTTATTGATAAGAAATAGTCAGCATGGATTTGTGTGCAGGAATTGTTTCATGAATTTGATTGTTTTATTGAAGAAAAGACCGAGTAGATTGCCAACTGCAAGGAGGTGGATGTTCCCTCCATGGACTTTAGCAAAACATTTGATGAGACCACTCCGATTGGTTTGGTCACATTGGATCAATGATGCCCTAGCCAATTGTATACAAAATTAGCTTGGTGGTTGGAGGTATAGCATTGTAGTGGAATATTGTTTTTCTGGTTGGAGGCTTGTGACCAGTGCTATGCATCTGGGTCAATGCTAGATCCTTTCCCATCCAAACTATTAATATGAAATGACAATCTATGTGGCAATGGTTGGTCATTTGCAAATGACATCAAAATTGATAGTATATTGGACAGTGAGGAAGACTGTCAAAGGTTACAAATAGATCAACTTGAAAAAAGTGCAAACTCACACTTATGCAAGTAGCAGGATATGCAGTGAATGGCAGAGTCCTGGAGAGTTTTGCAAAATAGAGGCCTAGGGGGTACAAGAGTATAGTTCCCTGAATGTGGTAACACAATTAGACAGGATGGTAAATAAGGCTTCTGGCCTACTTGTTTTCATTGATCAGACACTGAGTATAATAGTCACTATGTCCTTAAGGGTTCCTTTACCCTAAATCAAATCTAGGTCATTACATAACATCCAAATCAGATTTGCTGTTCTCCTAGTGGGCCCAACCACAAACTGCTCTAAAAGGCTACATCATAGGATTCTACAAATTTCCTTTCTTGTGACCCTGCACCAACCTGAGTTTCCCAATCTAGATACACATTAAAATCCCCCATGATTATCACAACATTGCCCTTCTTAAATTACTTTTCTATCTCCTGTTGTAATTTGCAGCCCACATCCTGGATAATGTTTGGACCAAGGAGTGTGTATTTAGGATACAAGGACTTCCCTTTAGAACAGGAGTTCCCAACTTGTGATTCATGAATCAACTTGAGATTCATAGATCTATTGGTCCATGGCATAAAAAGGATTGGGAATTCCTGCTTTAGAATAAATATGAAGAGGAATTTCTTTAGCCAGAGGGTGGTAAATCTTTGGAATTCATTGCCACAGTTGACTGTAGAGGCCAAGTCATTGGTATATTTTAAGTGGAGGCTGACAGGTTCTTGATTAGTAAGGGCATCAAATGTTTGGAGGAGAAGCAGAAGAATAAGGTTGAGAAGGATAATAAATCAGCCATGATGGAATGGTGGAGCAGACTTGATGTGCTGAACGATTGTTGGCCACGCAACATTAGTTGGGTCACAGCTTGAATGCTTGTACAGTGTTGGTTACTGATCACAGGAAAGAATGGTTTGATATTTGGTTTGGAGGGGGAAATTGAATTGATCTGTATAAAATTGAATGGTCTCAGCAGAGTCAAAAGGAAGAACTTGATTCCTTTAGCAGAAAGAACAGAAATGAGAGGGCATACAGTATTGTGCAAAATGTCTTAGGTTTTTATTTATTTATATAAAAACTAGGGTGCCTAAGACTTTTGCATCATACTATAATTATGTATTGCACTATACTTCTGCTGGGAAAAAAACAAATTTAATGACATATGTGAGTGATGATAAACCTGATTCTGATATGGTCTGTCTATTGTGGACTGAGAATGGGAATGGTGTAGGGCAGGGGTATCAAACTCATTTTAGGTCATGGGCCGGATTGAGTAAAATGCAGCTTCATGCGGGCCGGATCAGTCGGACGCGTGCGAATGCAGCTTTCGTTGCCTCCGTTTTTTCAGCCTGCTCTCATGTGTCTCAGTCTCTGCTATAACTACAAAGTGTTTCACTTTACAAATTCCGTTTCTTATGAGGAAGACTGTCGAATAAACACTAAAAACCCTGAAAACCTGGTACCTGAATAAACTCAGCATTAGCCATATCATACGCCATAGGCGCTTCGATTACTGGGGCCAGCTTTAATAGTAATTAGATATTATCTCGCGGGCCAAAGATAATTCCACCTCGGGCCGGATTTGGCCCGCGGGCCTTGAGTTTGACATATATGGTGTAGGGAGAGGGGAGGGAGCAGGAAGCACCAGAGACATTCTGTCTGAATCAATAAACCAATAGTTTGTAATCAAGTGACCTTGTCTGGTGTCTCAGGGCTGGGTGTGTCTGCACCTGTGCCAACCCCCCTCCCCCCAGCACTAATCCTCTGCCACCTGTTTCACATCTCTCCTGTGGGACTCACCCTCGCCATTCCCAATATCTTTTGCTCCCACCAGATTTACAAACTCGATCTCTGCTCCACGTTGTCAAATGCAGTACTGTGCAAAAGTCTTAGGCACCCTAGGCTAAATAGATGTGCCTAAGACCTTTTGCACAACAAAGTTATCAGCAGCATTTTCACCCCTATTCAGAAGCGACTAGAATCCACTACTTGAAGGGGTGATAGAGGCTGAAGCCATCTTTAAATTTTAAAAAAAAGTACTTGCGTGTTTACTTTGAATTGAGTAAAAGAACAAGTTATGATAAATCTTAATAAAGTATTGTTTTGGCCACATTTGGAGTATAGTACTTAGTTTTGGACACATTTTACAAAAGAAATGAAAAATACACAGATGTCAAAATTATTCCAAGGCAAAGGACTTCAGTTACAAAAATGGACCAGAGAATGGACCAGAATGTTCTCCTTAGAAAAGAGGTAGTTGGGAGGGCACCTGACAAGTATTTAGTTAAAGCTATGATAGATGAAAACAGAGTTATAGAAAGAATAAATAGAGAGAAACTTCCTGTTAGTGGAAGGGATAGAAATCAAAGGACATAGAATGAAGCCAATTGGCAGAAGAACCAAAAGTGAAATGAAAACAAAGTGTTTTAATTCTGTTATTAGGAATACATTCCCAGTATAAGGGAAGAAGTGGGTGAGTTGAGGGGGATGTGTAACAGATTCATTTGTGGCATTCAAAAGGAACTGGATATACTTGAAGAGAAAAAAAATGCAGTTACAAGGGGAGAAGAGGGAAGTGAAACTAGCTGGTTTGCTCTTGCGTACAGCTGGCACAGACCTGACGGACTAAATGGCTTCCTTCCACATTGTAATTCTTCTGTGATTCAGTGGAGTATAAATTTTATAGTCACAAATGTATCAAAGTTCCATCTCAATCAAAACACATCACCTCAGGAATGAGTTATAAATTCTCAGCTCAATGAAAATCATGCTGCTACTGCTCAGAAGGCATGCCAGTAAGTATGAGTTTCACTTTTATTTAGATGTTTCCAGTAAATCTGAAAAAGATGCATCTTTGTTAAAAACTGTAGATAAAAATAAAAACAAGGACTAAAGTTAAATTTGGTAGATGAGAAAATTTCCAGTATTAAAGAGATTTTCAGAACAAATATTCAAACTATTTTTAAACCCTTAACACTTCAATGACTTACTATTCCTGAATCTCTATACTTAACCTTAGATATTAAAATAAGTTGCATCTTCAGAGCATAATGCTGGGCAGAGTTGAAATGAAAATGCATAATGTTAAATAGTAGTGGAAGGGAATTTTTTCACAACTGGTGGGTATGGGATGATGAGATCATTCACATGAAAATAATAAAGAACTCCAGGCTCAGTTACTCAACTGGTTGGGAAAAATATTGCAGTGTATTGGGCACTGTAAGGTGAGAAATTTGATTGGTGAGACATAACAGATAAATTAAATTAGAAAACTTCCAGTTCCTGCTTTGTTTTTATTTAGTCTCTTTTAGTATAACCCAGAAATACAAGTTCCTGAAAGCACAAGTATTGAAACAAACTTTCTTCAGCATTTCCCCAGAAAGTGCCAGTCATTAGTGATTTTAAGTGGCATGGTTTTAACTCAGTAAATCCCAATGGGGGTAGTAATGTGCCCTAAGGGGGCATTAGGGGAAACAGAAGTCAACTGGGAGCATTCAGGTTTCCTGGGGGGTGGTAAGCGGTTCCCTAACTTGAGGCATGAGACCTGACTGACCATTAGTAAAACAAGCACTTCCAAAAAAAGAGGATGAAGCACTGGAACATAGGAAGAGCCATACTCTGCAGGCTGTGAGCACTCATCATCACAATGCGTCTGAAACTCAGCAATCTAATCCGACCTTACCAACTAAACAGACATTATTCGGGATGCATAAATTAGCAGACAGGGCGTCCAACAGTTCAACCTTCACTCACAGCACGGAACAAATTCACGCAAGTTAACAGCTGGTAAGTCAAGTACACCCTCTCAACTTTCTCTACAGATCTACGGAAAACAGGTCGTGCAATGATACGGCACTGGCCAGAACCAAACAGTGAAATAGAGCCAATCAGTGAACCTGCTGACCCTCAGGATTCCTCATGTGGTGTTTAAAGAGATTCTCTTTTGTAAAAAGTTAAAAACAAATACAAACAGAGAATCAATCTACAATGAGCTCATAATGTATATTAAGGATAAAAGTATTCTGATTAGGAACATGATTTCTTGTGCAACAGATGGAGCAGCGTATATGGCAGGTCACCATGCTGGTTTAGTGGTATTTATGAAGAGAAAAATTCCAAGTCTGTTTGCAATCCTTTCTGTAATTCATCGTCAATATCTACCAGCCAGAAATCTCAGCCAGTGACTTTTTTTCAAGCATGATTTTTGTAATATCTGCTATCAACAAAATTAAAGCTTATCCATTAATAGCAGAATATTTTGCCAGTTATGCAAGGTAACAATGAAGAGTTTGTATGCTTGCTTCTTCACACTGAGGTGCATTGGCTGTCAAAAGGTTGCTATTTAAAATGTTCCTTTTGACACTGTTTCAATTTTTGCTCAAAGTCAACAAGAGCTTGGGAAACAGGATTGAACTTCTACATTGAAATTTGCATTTCTAGCCAATCTGTATGTCAAAACAAACATTCTAAATATGAAACTGCAGGGTGAGAATTTCAATTTAATCCAGGCAAAAATTACAGTGACCACTTTATTTAGAAAATTGGAAATATGTAAGCAAAACATTGGGAGAAGAATGTTCTCACAGTTTCATTGCGTGGAAAGTTTGGCACTCTCTTTTACAGATGGTGATTTCCAAGAGTACTGCTAACACCTGCAGTCAATGAAGAAGGATTTTCAGAATCTGGAAATTCTGGACTGGGTAACTAACCCATTTCTTTGCAAGATGGAAGAACAGGAACAGAGCTTGCAAGAAGAACTGATCAAAATTCAGAATGATAAAGAAACAATAAAGTTGGCTTTTGTAGAATGTGGTTACACTGTCATATGTAGTTTCCTGGTCTTTGAAGAAGAGCCAAACTGCTGTTCATTGCATTTCCATCCTCCTACTCCGTTGAAACAGGCTTCAGTGCAGTGAACCACATACTCACAAAAAACAGAAATTGCTTGGCGAATGTTACGCGTGAGGACTTAAGGTTTTTGCTGTCACAACTTGAACCAAATATTTCAACTCTTGCTAAAAACCATAAAGCTCAAGGATCAAGTTGATATTGAAGCTGCTGTACATACACAGGTACTGTGTGAGCTAGGTTTAAAGACAAATAAGAATTTAAAACAGAATCATTTTTCTCATGTTACTATATGGTAGACATGTTTTTATACTATGGAGATGCAGAAACAACATTGTGCCTAACACTTGGATGGAGCTTAGGAGGTCAATGGCGCCTAATGGCGACTCCTTTGCTTGCATCTTTAGAAGCAGCTCTATTTCTATCTTTGATATCTCTTCTTTTCCTTCTCAGGGTTCTTTTGAAGACCCTGACCTGGAGTTACATGCTGACTTCGGTTCTTTGCAGAAATGGGACCTGCTCTCAGGGCCTCATAACTGGCCGCTTTTCAATATGCCAAGGATATGGCCTGGAAGACTAGCGCCCCTTTGTGGCTCTGGAGGCAGGCAGATTCAAGGTTAGTGCTGACGTCATGGGAGATGGAAGACTGAAAGCAGGGAGCTGGCTGCTGGCTGTATGCCCAGAGTCCCAAGTTCTTTGGGCACAAAGCTCGGAAAAGTGACGCAACAGACTTTTAACACCATAAATTGGCAAGTTCTTTTGTTATGTCTCCCCTCTCACTGTGAAATGGGGACACCTCTTTTTCCTTTATTAGGGAGGGAGAGAGCTTGTGGTATGTCAAATACTGGGTGAACAAGTAGTCTTTGGGACATTTCAAGTCTGTGTGTTTATTGATGCTTTGGTGCACGCTTGAGAGCTCGATGAGGGTGCTGATGCTTTTTTTGCTGGTGGGGGAGGGGGCTGTTGCTTTGCTGCTACTTATGCGTGGGAGGGGGAGCTGGGGGAGCCTTGGGGTTTTATTCATTCATTCATTCTTTGGGGCACTCCTCTGTTTTTGTGGATGTTTGTGAAGAAGAAGAAGAATTTCATGATGTATATTGTATACATTTCTCTGACATTAAATGTACCTATTGAAACCTATTGGCAATTATGAAGGTGCTTTAGTCAGGTGTTGGCAAGTATAGAGTGCTTTGGGGGGGGGGATTGGGCTAAAAATGGATGGGAAATACTGTTTTAGCTGCTTCAGGCATCTAGGTATATGAATTAAACTACATTACAATTAAGCTTTTTGTTTAGTAGCGTATTATTTTGGAAAAATGTGGTATACTGTGTATGGAAGAAAATCTGTATTTTAAGTACTGTGTTTTGAAATTTCAAGGTGTTGAATTTCTGCACAAAGGGTCATTTGTAAATACATATTAAGGAGAATTAAATATCAAAGAGTTCATCTTAGCAAGAGTTGACACACTTGATTAGCTGTAATTCAAATACCACACAGCCTGGATAATCACATGACCAGGAAGCATATGTATAAAGGGGAACTTATAGAAGCAGATCATATTTTGAACTAGATAGACAAGATAGAGACAGGAAAGTTGTTTCCACTGGTAGGTGAGACTAGAGTTAACAAATATAGCCTCAAGATTTGGGCAGGAGGTGGGGGTTAGATTTAGAATAGAGATGAGGAGAAAGGATTTTCCTGGAGAGCAATGAATCTGTGGAATTTCCACCTCTAAACTTCGTGGAGGCTACCTCATAAAATACATTTAAAACACAGATAGATTTTTGCAAAGCAGGGGTATTACAGGTTACGAGGAAAGGCAGAGAAGTCAAGCTGAGTCCACAATCCGATCAGCTATGATCTTATTGAATAGCAGAGCAGGCTCGGCAGGCCAAGTGGCCTACTCCTGCCCCTACTTCTTATGTTCCTATGTTATTATGTTCAATGTTTGTAGATGATTTTAAGAGTCAAGATTCCGGTATTGAGGTTACAAGATTCCATGAGAGGATACAATGATAAAATTAAAAGTTGAATGGCATATGAAATTGTACATAATGGTGTGTGAAGTAAAACAGTTGGTCAGAAGATTGAGAATCAGTGGTCTACTCAACATATAGATTATCAAACAAGAAACCTGGATACTTGCACTAACAATCCTTAGTACACTTTCAAATCCCACCATGACAGTTGTGCAATTTAATTTCAATTAATAATCTGTAATGTTTTCAAAACCTAGACCATTTTGTAATGCAAGTAATAAAGCCCATGTGATTCACTTGAATTTACTTTGTGCTGCTAGGTACAATGTAAGAAGACAGAGTAGGTGCAGAATGCAGAATTAAGACTGGCAACTAAAAGAGAGGGAGTTGGATGAATTGCTAAAACTGGCAACAAAAGCTCAGAACTGAATTGAGATGTTCTGCAAAGTGATCACTCAATCTAAATGTTTCCTCTAATATATGAGACTACATTGTCAGCACTGTATGCAATACTGTACTATATATTGGTTGCAGTACAAGCAAACTTGCTTTTCATGAATGTACATTCAGTAGCAACTTTATTAGATACATCCTGCAGTTAATAAAGTTTTAAGTGATTGTATGTTCATGGTCTTCTGCTGCTGTAGTCCATCCACTTCAAGGTCTGATGTGTTGTGCATTCAGAAATGATCTTCTACACACCGTTGTTGTAAGGTGTGGTTATTTGAGTTACTGTCACTTTCTTGTCAGCTTGAACCAGCCTGTTCATTCTCCTCTGACCTCCACATTAACACATTTTCACCCACAGAACTGCTGCTCACTTTTTGTTTTAATCACACCAATCTCTGTAAACTCTGTTGTGCGTGAAAATCCAAGCAGTTTCTGAGATAAGCAAATAGTCCCAACTGGCATCAACGTTCATTCCATAGTCAAAGTCACGTAGATCACACTTTTTCCTGCGTTCTAATGTTTGACCTGAGTAACAACTAAACCACTTGACCACATCTGCTTGCTTTTATGCATTGAAATGATTGGCTAATTAGCCATTTGCATTAACAAGCAGGTGTACCTAATAAAGAGGCCACTGAGTGTATAGCACCTGGTTTTGGTCAAAAGGAAATGGTTGAATCTCTTGCAGCTGCATAAGCACGTTACTATGACTAGAAGACCACCATAATATTTTCAAGGATACACTAGGCCCCTTTAACACTGCTTTTCGCTCTGCAAGATTTTTTACAAGATTATTGCAGAGAATAGTGGTGATTCAAGACTATTGTTCTCAACTATGAACCAACTGTTGAACCCTGTGCCAACCTATTGAAATTCTCAGTCAAGCATCTGCCAGAAGGTGAAAAATCCATATTTTAAAAAAAACAAAATTTCTCCAATTAGGGTGAGTATAGCTAGATACTGGTGACCTCTACAGCCAACCTCTTAACAAGACAGCAACCATGTCAAAATTTACAAGTATTTCTGATTCAGAACTCGTAAGATTGTGACAAAAAGCCAACTTGCTGTCTTGCTCCTGTTCTTACATTTTTAAAAGAACTTTTTAAAATAGTGTTTTCAATTTTTTTAGGACCATTAACACATCTCTTGAAACTGGAGTTTCTTCAGATGCCTTCAAAACTACAGTCAAACCCCTACTAAAAAAATCTTGATAGTAAGGTACCAGCTAACTACAGGCTTGTATCAAATTTTCCTTTCCTGGGCAAGATTCTTGAGCAAGTCATTTTCAGCCAACTCAACGACTTTCTGAATGAGAACAATATTCTCAAAAAGTTTTAGTCAAGTTTTAGTCAAGTTTCAAAGCAAACCACAGCACAGAGATGCCTTTTACCAAAATTGTCAGTGCTTAGGCTCATCACCGATGCCAATAGAGTCTTAGTTCTAATTCTTCTAGATCTAAATGCTGGCTTCAAAGCAGAACACAGCTTTAATATCACTGACGTTTGTCGCTGGACAGTCAGCGCTGACCGTGTCGCCCGAGTCTGAGCCTGCACACTGCAGCAATTTCCATGCCTCAGATTTTGAATCTGAATTTTTCCTCAGTAGCACTCATTTCTTTCCTTCAGCAGCTCATGGCATTGAACACGCCTCAAGGGCCCACCCTCTTCCCTCCCGGCGAGCGGGAAAAAACTTTCGGCAGCGGGCAGTTCTTGCGAAGGGTCTCCGACAGCGGCCAACCTGCTGAGTGTTTCTAGCATTTTACGCGTGTTTTAAATTTCGGGCGGCCGGACGGCCGGCCTGGCCGCTTGCCCGCGCAGGCGGGGCAGGGGAAAACCGTTGCATCGAGAGCAGGGGAAGTGGCGGGTGGTGCGCCTGCGCGCCGGATCGCCCCGTGCCGTCCGGTAGAGCTCGAGCGCTGATGGCCCGTGAGCGGAGGACCGGCTCTTCCGCGCGTGTAGAGGAGGGTCGCTTCTAAACTTTGAAAGGCGGTGGCTGCGGGCAACTTCTCTCCCCCTCTCCCCACACACACACATCGGACTTTGAAGTTGGAGCCCGGGTCAGGGAAAAGTTGGAGCGGCCGCCAGCATGTGTGAGAATCGGTGTAAGCGGATGGTGGACAGGGGCAAGCGGCCCGTCCTGTTCGATCACATCCAGACCGCTTTCGCCACCGCCTCCTTCTACGACAACTACCTGGTGACACAGAAGGAGCTGGGCAGGTAAGTGACGTTACTTTTTAGGGACAAGTGTCACGAAATAAACTAACTGTTTTGGCGAATCTTGCCGTCTGTGCCCGTCGCTGCCAGCCTGTACTTTTCGAGGGCTTTATCGATGAAATTATTTGGTGGTGAATGCTTGGCTGGCCTGCTGGCAAGTAAATACTGGGCTTGGTCGTCTCGGTGTGAGTCGTGAATTATGTAGGTAAGTGGGCTGTCATTTAGTGCCTTTCACATTAACGCGCCCCCGAGAAGTCTTTCTGGTGGGAATCGTGCAAGATGATCTGGCACTCCATTTAAGACCCGTGGTGTCATTCTCTATTGATTTAGCCTGTTGCTAGTCTTTGGGTGTTCGGCTGTATGCTGGGAAAGTCCAGTTCTTGATATTAACTATTCGGGGACTTTGGAGTGTGAGGTAACAGCTTCCTGAATCATCAGAACTAGAAGGGAAGGTTGCCTGTGGGGAGTAAACATTGGCATGCAGTCATCTGGATGTGTTGGCAGTTGACGTGCAGATTGCTTGAAGGTGTTGGAAAGATGGTTGATTTGTTGGCCTTAATTGGTTGAAGTACAAGAATGTTGAAGTTAAACTACACTTCTAGGGAGCTTTTTATGTGAAACAATAAAATTTGACTATCTGAAGAAAACTTACTCATCTGTTTTCTCTGGACCCATCACTTTTGGGACTTTTATAAACTAATGAATCTTGGATTTTTTAGGATGTAATTTCTTGAACCTTTTAGTTGCTCTACAGTGACTTCTATGAAGGATGGTAGTATATATTCTTTAATGTTTTGACCTTTTCCTTGTTTCTTGTTATTGACTATTTCTGAGGGATCATGTTCACTTTTGTTTAGTTCCCTCCTCATTTTATATACTTAGAGTTCTTGCAGTTACTTATTCTTCATTGTTTATTGCAACTTTTTTTAGTCATTTGATTCACAAGGTACTTTTAGCTGTTGCATCTACAGCTATTTAATACGATGTTGCAAGCCTTTCAATTTACCAATCTTAGTTGGCTGGGCCGCTTACACTGCCAGTTGGCTGTATTATAATTTGACAACATTCTTCCACTGTTTCAGAATAATCTTGGAATACTTCATCTATTCACTTGTTATATCTAGAATTAATTGCTCCACTGCAATTCATTTGGTCACATTACAGTAGATAATATTCAAAACTTTGCTGTTCACTTACCCCAAGTCCCATTTATCACATCTCTCCTCCCATATCTCTCTTGTCCAAATAACCAAGATAGCTGCAATTTTGTTACTCAATTACTCCATTGTCACTCGTTGTGAATTTCCCCTTCTGAACCATCTTGTTCCTTTTAGTTACTCTGGTAAACCCACCTGCTTATTTGAGTTGATATTCTGTTTTGTGGAATATTCTGTGAAGTGATATGGGATATTTCACAATGTGAAAGTTGGTGTCACACTTCTAGTCATCTCATATTTGCAGCAAAATTAAATGGAGAGTGATTGATTCAGAAGTTCAGCTTCACATCAAGAACAGATTTTAAGTGATGAACTTATTTGATGATCTAAACATTTTGCAATAGCATAAAAAGTTGAAAGATGTATCGGTCTCATTTATGATTTTGCACTTTATTATTTACGTGCACTGTACTTTTCAATTTTTTAATCTATTATGTTTTTCTTTATTCCAGCACAATATGCTGTGTGATGATTTGATCAGTATAAGCAGTGTCCAAGCCAAGCTTTACACTGCATCATGGTGCATGTGACAATAATAAACAAATACCAATAAAGTTGGGCAAGAGAAGTTTAAAGTTTTACTGTCTGAGAAAGATTTTTGGATATTTTAGTTGTTGCTTTTAAATATTGACCACTCCCACTTTAATTTTGGTAAAATTGAATATTGAGTAGATTAACCAAATGGGATAGTACTGGAAAATAAATATGATTATATATCAACTCAATTCTATTATTCCACCATTCTTAATATAGTTTAAATTATTCTGTAGCAAGTTTTATTTTAAACCTTTAGTTCTTGATGTAAAATATCTGAGTTTAAAAATTCCAAACTCTGTAAAAGTAGATTTCCCACTTGTTAAGAGATGAAGAGAAGTCATTTGCATTGGTTCAAAATGAGGAAGCAGAACTGGAAATGTTAATTATAGACATATATGACAAAAGACATTTCTTACCCTTTTGAGAGAGCTTTGAAATAAACATCTTCATCTAATAATGTGATTGAGATAGTTTCTTTGCCAATCATCTTACTATCAGTTTAATACAGTTTTCCAAACATTGAACTTCCTTTGATGTGATGTATTTGAATTTATATAATCTTACATCTGTCCCACAACATGAAGGAATAAAAATTTTTGTTTATGACTCTGTCGCAATGTATAGACATGTGAATTTATAAGTCAAATGGCTTGTAGAAGAAGCTGTTTCTGTTGGTCCTGGCTTTAATGCTGCAGTACTGTGTACCAGACGGAAGCAGCTAAAATAGTTTATGGTTGTGGTGACTGGTGTCCCTGATGATCTTCCAGGCCTTCTTTAGTGGAGAGAAATTCACATCCACAGATGCACTGGACTGTCCGTACCACCCTCTGTAGTGCCCAGCAATCAAGGTTGGTGCAGTTCCCATACCAGGCAGTGATACAGCCAGTCAGGATGCTCTCAATGGTGCCCCGTAGAAGGTCTTGAGGATTTGGAGGCTCATGCCAAACTTCTTCAGTTGCCTGAGGTGGAAGAGATGCTTGTTGTGCATTTTTTTGCCGTACAGTCCAGGTGAAATCGTGGGTGATGTATATACCAAGGAACTTGAAACTACTCGCCCTGTCAACTGCAGCCCCTTTGATGTTGATGTGGGCGAGCATGTCACCCCATTCTTCCTGTAATCCATGATCAGCTCTTTTGTTTATTTTGGACATTGAAGGAGCGATTGTTATCTTGGCACTATTGTGTCAGGGTGTAAGCTGTATGTCACTGCTAGAAATAAGGTTGGTCAGTGTTTGCCATCTGCAAATTTGATCAGATTGGAGCTGTGTGTGGCAGCACAGTCATGGGTACAAAGGGAGTAGAGGAGGGGACTCAGGATACAAATCTGGACGGCACCTGTGTTTAGGGTCAGTGGGGGAGAGGTGAGGAGGCCCATCCTTACCACTTGTTGACCATTTTTAATCTAATTGTTTCACTTCAGTTTAAAGCAAACTTCTTTCTCAGAGTTGGGTATGATAAATGAAGCTTAAGAAGTGCAAAAGGAACATTGATTTTTATATCAGAAGATTTTACAACTAGGTGTTTAAGACCAATTGCATATTTACCTCGTTCAATTGTGACCGTTTGTTTTTGCAGAGGCAAATTTGCTGTAGTGAGAAAATGTGTGGAGAAAGCAACTGGGAAAGAATATGCAGCTAAGTTTCTGAAGAAGAGGCGTCGTGGCCTGGATTGCAAATCTGATATCATTCATGAAATTGCTGTACTTGAAATGGCCAAGTCGAGTCCACATGTTATAGACCTGTATGAAGTATATGAAACGAATAACGATATCATCCTCGTATTAGAATAGTAAGTATTCTACTTGTCTTTTGCTGAAGCACAAATATAAAAGTCAATAAAACTATACACATCACAAAGGGTCTCAGCCCAAAACGTCAACTGTAATTCTTCTTATAGATGCTGCCTAGCCTGCTACGTTCCACCAGCATTTTGTGTGTGTTGCTTGAATTTCCAGCATCTGCAGATTTCCTCATGTTCACATCACCATTAGATTTGCTAAAAGAATATTAAGTATATGTAAAACTACCCACTTTAAACCTATTGCAGAATTTGGAATGGGGAATTTAATGCAATGTGTTAGGGAACTGAGAGGAACACAGGTCAGTGGTAAAGAGAAAGGTTGAGTGGCTTTTATTTTCTCTCCTTGTGTTGACTGTTTGTTAAGGTGTAATATGACTTTTTTATTGTGTGGAATGGACTGGGCAGCAAAATTAAGGTGTGTGGAATTAACGTGACAGTGGCAAAATGGATTCACATTTTGTGGGGAAAAATAAGGAGTTGATAGATGGCTATGGAGAGGAAGTCACAACTAATTTGCAGGAGGCAGGTAGCTGGGTGACTGTCAAAAGAGGGAAAGGGAATTGGCAGACTGCGCAGGGTCTACCTGTTCCGCAATAAGTATATCACTTCAGATACCGTTGGTGTGGATGACTAATCACTAGAAAGCCGCAGTGACTGGTTCTCTGACATGAGTCTGACTCTGTGGTTCAGAAGGGAAAGGGTAAGAAGAGGAAGGCAGTAGTGACAGGGGATTCGATAGAGGATCAGACAGGAGATTCCATAGACATGAAAGAAACTCTTGGATGGTATGTTGCCTCCTAGGTGCTAGAGTCAGGGGCATCTCAGATCAGGTCTGCAGCATTCATAAGAGGGTGTGATGAGTAGCCAGTAATTTGGCACAGATTGGTACCAAAGGCATAGGCAGGAAAAAGGATGAGGACCTACAGAGAGAATATAGGAAGCTAGGTAGGAAGCATGTCTATTTTAATGCAAGAACGATCATGAACAAAGGTTCATGACTTAGAGCATGGATCAATATGTGGACCTACGAAGTAATGGTCACTAGAGGCTTGGCTGTTACAAGGGCAGAGATGGCTGCTGGATGTTCCAGGGTTTAAATGGTTCATAAGGAAAAAGAAGAATGGTAAAAGGTGGGAGCAGTTGGCATGACTGCAGGAAGGGACAAAGTTGTGGAAGGATTATCTGCTGAGTCAGTGTGGGTAAAGTCAGAAATGGGAAAGGAGCAAGAATTCTTGGAAGTATGCTATTGAATCCCCAGAAGCAACAGACACTGAGGAGCAGATCAGGAGGCAGACTTTGGAAAGGTGTAAAACTAATAGTTATTTTGTATGGGTGACTTCAGCTTCCCTCATATTGATTGGTACCTCCTTAGTGCGAAAGGTTTAGAAGGAGCAGAATTTGTTAGGTGTGTCCAGGAAGGATTCCTGACACAATATGTGGACAGACAGACTAAAGGAGAGGCCATGGTGGATATAGTACTAGCCAATGAATTTGGTCAGGTGACAGATCTCTCAGTGGGTGATCATTTTAGACAGATTGACCACAACTCCCTGACTGTAACATGGCCTTGGACAGGAGATCCTTAATGAATACTTTGCTTCAGTATTTACTGATGAAGGGGAACCTGCCGAATGTGAGTCCGCATAGAGCAGCCTCATATGCTGAAGTATCTTGAAGATAAGAAAGCAAATGTGCTGGAACTTTTGAAAAATATTAGGATGGATAAGTCCCTGATGCCAGTTGGATAAACTCCGAGTTACTACAGGAAGTGAGGGGAGAGATTGTTGTGCTTATGACGATGATCTTTACAGACTCACTTGCCACAGAAGTAGTACCATAAGATTGGAGGGCAGCAAATGTTATTCTTTTGTTTAAGAAAGAAAGCAGGCATAACACTGGGAATTAGGGACCTGTGAGTCTTACTTCAATGGTTGGCAAACTGTTGGAGAGGATACTTAAAGATAGGGTTTATGATATTTGAAAAAATATAGTCTGATTTGAGATAGTCAGTTTGGCATTGTGAGCAGCAGGTCGTGCCTCATGAACCTGATTAAATTCTTCAAGGACACGATGAAACAAATTGATGAAGATAGAGTAGTGCGTGTTGTATATATGGATTTTAGTAAGGCATTTGATAAGTTGCCTCATTCAGATAATCAGGAGGCATGGGATCCAATGAAACTTGGTTATATGGTTTCAGAATTGGCTTTCCCACATAAGCCAGAAGAGCATATTCTGCCTGGAAGTCAGTCACCAGTGGTGTTCTGCAGTGATCTGTGTGGAAGTAGAAGGGTGGGTTGGTATGGTTGCAGATGACACTAAGTTTAATGGTGTTGTGGATAGTGTAGATGTTTTTTATAGGTTACAATTGATAAGATGCAGAGCTGGGCTGAGAAGTCGCTGATGGAGTTCGATATGAAAAAAGTGAAGTGATACACTTTGGAACATCAAGCGTGAATGCAGAATAGAGATTGATGACAGCATTCTTAGCAGTGCGAAGGGTCTTGGGGTCCACGTTCATAGATCCCTCAGAATTGCTGCACAAGTTGATAGAATGGTTAAGAACATGTATGATGTTTGGTCAGGAGATTGAGTTCAAGAGCTGCAAGTTAATGTTGTAGCTCTATGTAACTGTGGTTAGACCACACTTGGAGTATTGTGTTTAGTTCTGGTCGCCTCATTATCAGAAGGATTTTGAAGCTTTAGAGACTGTGTAGAGGAGATTTTCCAGGAAGCTGCCTGGATTAAGGGATATGTCTTATGTGGAAAGGTTGGGCTTTTCTCTTTAGAATGTGGAAGGATGATTTTTTTTTAGAAATGTAGAAGATGATGAGTGGCATAGATCGAGTGGATAGCCAGTGCCCTTTTCCCAGGGTGGCAATGGAATATGAGAGAGCATAATTTTAAGGTAATCAGAAGAAAGTCAGAGGTAGACTTTTTTAAAAACTCAGACTGTAAGTGCATGGAATGCATTGCAGGGCTGGTGGTAGAGGCAGATATATTAGGAACATTTAGGAGACTCTTAGGCACATGGATGAAAGTAAAGTGGAGGGCTTTGTGAGAAGGAAGGGTTAGATTGATCTTGAGTAGGTTAAATGGTTGACACAACATCATGGGCCAAAGAGCCTGTACTGTGCTATATTTTATGTTAAAGTAGTCGTGAATGGTTAGTTACTTTTCAGACTGAATGCAAGTTGGCCAAAATTTCCCCCAGGTTTTTAATGATACTGAGATGGGTGGACGAAGGCATCTCAAAATTAGCAGACAATGTGACACTTGAATATTAATATATTGTAGTGTCAAACTTCAAGAGTACGTGCATTTCTACAAAGGTTAAGAGAAGCTGATGATAAGGCAATGAATTCTGAAATACTGGGTTTTAGAAGCATTGGGGAAAAGCAACGTGTGCGACATTGTTCTGTTTTAAACTGTGCAGAAGCAATGAGGGGTTTCATACACAACTCCAGGTAAATGGTCAAAGGACATTTATCAAAGCTATTTTAATCACACAAATGACTGCACTTAGTATAATTTTTAAAAAGTTGTGCTAATTTTTTAAATCATATGTAATATTTGCTAGAAATCTATATGCTTCTTGGTGTCATACCTAATGAATGACAATGAGACCTTGTGAAAGTGATGAAGTTATGTTAAAAGATTGGCAAACTTAGTGTTGCTGACCTTTCACTATAAAAATAATTTGAATTGTTTTATTGTTATTAGTAAACCATATCCATTGAGATCTTCAGTGACCAGAATTGTCTTGATTTGCCAAATAAAAATTACATTGTTACAATTCTCTCTTCCAGTGCTGCTGGAGGGGAAATCTTTAATCTTTGTGCAGCTGACCGAGATGAAGCTCCCACAGAAAAGGAAGTGATCAGGCTTCTTCAGCAGATTCTTGAAGGAGTAGCTTTTCTCCACCAGAACAATATTGTACATCTAGACTTAAAGGTAGGATATAATATTTTTTGATGCGAGGTCTTATTCTGGAAAATGTGCTTTGATTGTAGCATTGGCAACCAATTTCCTAGTGAAAGCATTTTCAAAAGATGTTTAATGCTTCAAGACCTTTGAAGATGTACAAGTATTGTTGTGTATTTTGTTTCCATTATATCTATGCTTGTCGGAAGGATCTGTTTAAAAATATTCACTATCGATAAGTGGCGTCTTTTTGATATTTTGCTATTATTATGTTTACATTTGCTTTAATTTTAGTGGTTTTTCATAAAGGTTAGTTGTGCAGAAAAGGATGATAGCGTAGGAGGAATACCACTAAAATTCTTTAAAAAAAAAATCTGGCATCCGGTTGTTTAGATATCCTGAATGCGTGGCATCTGGTTCTCATGTTAGTCTGAATTAGAGCAGGAAGTCTAGGTGGAAGCAGGTTATATGGTCAGAGCTGTAGATCTAGACTGTGAGTCAGGTGTGTGGCTGTTAGAGCTGGAGTTGGAATCCAGAACTCCGGGGATCAGAAACACCGAGAGCTGGAGTCTGGAATGCTTGTCCATTTCCTGCTCTGTTGAAACATATATGGGTCAACCACCTCAAATCTGGCAGTCAGTAATCTGGTTCCACCGCTGGTTTGGACATAATTTTTGCCAGCCTAATTTAACATTTCTTTTGTTGCCGTGCCGCCATTAGCAGGATCAGCTGTTGGTGTGGTCTTTAAAATCAGCAAGTCGTTCCTCTTTGTTGTTCTGCATTTATTTTTATCCTGTGCTTATCTAGCCTCAGTCATGTCTTCATTGAATAAAGGAAGTGCTTCTTGTAGTCTAAAATGCAAACTCCATATGTTATCTACACAAGGTAAGGTGGAAGTTCTGAAAAACTCGATAGTGGTGTACCTGTGAAAAGCATATGCGACTTGTATAACAGTGGCTCTTCCACAGGTTATGATATAAAGAAACAGAGAAAAGTTACTCTAGTTCTTTGCTGACAGTGAACCAAAAAATTAGATGCGCAGATGGAAAACAACTAGATAAAGTGGTTTAAACTCTGCATTAGTGAACTTGCTGAGCTGTCAGGAGACAGTGAAAGAACAAGTGAAATTATTTCATGAAGACTTAGGACTGGATTGTGATTATGATTACAATAAAGGGTGGCTTCAGCATTTCAAGCAGCAGCATAGCATAAAATTTCGTGCAGTGTGTGGTGAAAAACAGTCAGCAGACAAAGAAACAGCTGCTGAGTTTTTGTGGATGAGTTTGCCAAGTCAGTTTCTGATGAAAATAAAGTGCCAAGTAGGCTACAATGTGGACGAAACTGCTTTGTTTTGGCGTTGTACTCCAAAACAAGCACTGACCTCAGAGGATGCAGAATCGCCAACCTGTTATAAAGCATCAAAAGGTTGTGTTATTGTTTTGGGTTGCTCTAATGCTGCAGGACTAAATCATTAGTCTTCAACAAAAGTTTACATCCCAGAGCTTTCAAAGATATCACGCAGTTTCCAGTAATTTACTATGCCAGCAAAAAAGGATGGTTTGTAACTGATATTATATTGGAATGGTTTGAACATTACTTTGTTCTGGAAGCAAGAGCTCATTGCAACTTTGTTAGTCTGGACAACAATGGTAAGGTAATGCTGATTTTAGATAACTGCTTTGTGCATCCAAAAGCAGAACTCTTAGTAAAGAATATTGTTTATGGTACCTACATGCCGCCTAACTATGTCATTAATTCACCCTCTGGACAATGACATATTATGCTCTTTGAAGACTAAATATTGCTCCATTTATGAAACGGCTACTGAGTGAAGTTGACTCTGGCAGACCAGTAGAGGAATTTGTGAAAGAATTGCTTTCATTTGTTGTTTCATTTTTCTTTATTATCCAAGGGTGAGGTGATCATCAAGTAGGTTAGAGGTGTTTATTTAATCCTAACCTAACCACCTGTGATTTGGCAAAATCACTAATCTGGTACTGCACAGGTCCCAATTATTCTGGATTTGTGGTGGTCAACCTCTATTACTGTGCAACATACATTGAGTAGTGACTTTATTAGGTATTTCCTATATCTAATAAAATGGCCACTGAGTGTATGCTCGTGGTTTTCTTCTGCAGTAGTCCATTCACTTCAAAGTTCGACATATTGTACATTCAGATCTGCACACCACTGTTGTAATGTGTGATTATTTGAGCTACTGTCACCTTCTTGTCAGCTTGAACCAGTCTGGCTGGCCATTCTCCTCTGACCTCTCTCATTAACAAGATGTTTTTGCTCACAGAGCTGCTGCTCACAGGATGTTTTTTGTTTGTTGTGCCATTCTCTGTAAACTCTAAAGACTGGTGTGTGTGAAAGTCCTAGATCAGCAGTTTCTGGGATACTCAAGACACCCCAGTAAGTACAGACAATCATTCCATGGTCAAAGTCACATTTCTTCCCCATTCTGATGTTTGATCTGCAACAACACCTGAACCTCTTGACCACGTTTACATGGTTTTATGCATTAAGTTTCTGCTACATGATTCACTGATTAGCTATTTGCATTAATGAGCAGATGTACCTTATAAAGTGGCCACTGAGTGTATATGTAAAATTAAAGTGGATTTGGGTATTAGTAGGAATGATATCCAAGTAGTCCGTAAAGTCTGTTGGTCTGGCAACTGTGAAGCTGTAAGGATGCTGGGTTCTTACAGTAAGTAAGTAATATAAAATGATGTCTGTAGATCAAGAGGATTTTGTTTTGAGGCATTAATAAATTCTGTTTATTTAGACAAAAGCTGGTTATTTAGGCAAGGTTACCTAATTTACAAAGAATGCTAAATTCTTTTTTGCCCTATTACTTTTGGCATCGTGGGTTAAATGTATTCCTTGTTGACATAATTATTGGGTTGTATTTGCATGTGTAATAATTGTAAATCAAAATGAGTAACTGGTAAACTTGATCAGAATCATTCATGTAATTTAGAGGTATGTCATTGTGCACTGTTGCTGATTAAATATAAGTAACTGTTGGGTATGGGTAACAGACCTCTAAAATAGATTACTCTAACATATATTGCTAAAATGTTTAATATAACCATATAACAATTACAGCACGGAAACAGGCCATCTCGGCCCTTCTAGTCTGTGCCGAATGCTTACTCTCACCTAGTCCCACCAACCTTCACTCAGCCCATAACCCTCCATTCCTTTCCTGTCCATATACCTATCCAATTTTTTTTAAATGACAATATCGAACCTGCCTCTACCACTTCTACTGGAAGCTCGTTCCACACAGCTACCACTCTCTGAGTAAAGAAGTTCCCCCTTGTGTTACCCCTAAACTTTTGCCCCCAACTCTCAACTCATGTCCTCTTGTTTGAATCTCCCCTACTCTCAATGGAAAAAGCCTATCTATGTCAACTCTTATCTATCCCCCTCATAATTTTTATCAAGTCCCCCCTCAACCTTCTACGCTCCAACAAATAAAGATCTATCTTGTTCAACCTTTCTCTGTAACTTAGGTGCTGAAACCCAGGTAACATTCTAGTAAATCTCTGTACTCTCTCTTGTTGACATCTTTCCTATAATTCGGTGACCAGAACTGTACACAATACTCCAAATTTGGCCTTACTAATGCCTTGTACAATTTTAGCATTACATTCCAATTCCTATACTCAATGCTCTGATTTATAAAGGACGGCATACCAAAAGCTTTCTTCACCACCCTATCCACATGAGATACCACCTTCAGGGAACTATGCACCATTATTCCTAGATCACTCTGTTCTACTGCATTCCTCAATGCTCTACCATTTACCATGTATGTCCTATTTTGATTAGTCCTACCAAAATGTAGCACCTCACACTTAGCAGCATTAAACTCCATCTGCCATCTTTCAGCCCACTCTTCTAACTAGCCTAAATCTCTCTGCAAGCTTTGAAAACCTACTTCATTATCCACAGCGCCACCTATCTTGGTATCATCTGCATACTTACTAATCCAATTTACCACCCCAACATCCAGATCATTAATGTGTATGACAAACAACATTGGACCCAGTACAGATCCCTGAGGCACACCACTAGTCACCGGCCTCTAACCTGACAAACAGTTATCCACCATTACTCTCTGGCATCTCCCATTCAGCCACTGTTGAATCTATTTTACTACTTCAATATTAATAACTAACGATTGAACCTTCCTAACTAACCTTCCGTGCAGAACCTTGTCAAAGCCTTACTGAAGTCCATATAGACAACATCCACTGCTTTACCCTTGTCAACTTTCCTAGTAACCTCTTCAAAAAATTCAATAAGATTTGTCAAACATGACCTTCCACGCACAAATCCATGTTGACTGTTCCTAATCAGACCCTGTCTATCCAAATAATTATATATACCATCTTTAAAAATACTTTACATTAGTTTACCCACCACTGACATCAAACTGACAGGTCTATAATTGCTAGGTTTACTCTTAGAACCCTTTTTAAACAATGGAACCACATGAGCAATATGCCAATTCTCCGGCACCATCCCCGTTTCTAATGACATTTGAAATATTTCTGTGAGGGCCCTTGCTATTTCTACACTAACTTCCCTCAAGGTCCTAGGGAATATCCTGTCAGGACCCAGAGACTTATCCACTTTTATATTCTTTTAAAGCGCCAGTACTTCCTCTTCTTTAATCATCATAGTTTCCATAACTACCCTACTTGTTTCCCTTACCTTACACAATTCAATATCCAGGTTAGAAATAATTATGTGTTTCTAACCTGGATTTTTAAATTCTTTACCAAGCCACTTAAACAAGGCTGTTACTCTGTTATGACTTTGTATAATTGAGAATGTTTCACAATTTTTCAACACTGTGTAGGATATATTAGGATATCATCATATTTTCAGGCAATGTCCAGGTGTGCAAGGATTAACAATTCTTGTGAGTCTTCTTGCTGGATATTTTTATTCTCCACTCTTGATGTCTTTGCATCTATATTCAAAACTGTTTTAAATGTGTTTGCAACAGTGATCTTTATCAAAACTTCTATAATGTAAGAACATGAGATCCTTTGGTAGTTTACTGAATATTCTTACTTGAACAATGGATTGTAAGGAAAGGAAATTGAAGGACCTGTGTATAAAAACTTGTATGGCATTTCTTTAAAGTACTCTGAATGCTGGATGGCAGTTTGCCATCGAAACATAACAAATGGAGTGGATGCTAGTTTTATGAACTTGCTACTAAATGTCCAGAAAGTAGTTTCTTTTGTCTTGCTTGTTTTGATTTATATGCTTGGACTTAGCATTTCAGCTAAGGATAATTGGATGATTTCACAAGCCTCAGGTTATGAAGCCTCTAAATTTGAAGTGAGAAGCTTTATGGTGGTGATGTGACCTTTTAATGCAATGTTATTTAGCTCTTCTATCTATTATTAAATAGGAATCAAATTTATTATCACTGACTTGCTTGATGTGAAATTTTACTGGGAATCTTACAAATGTGTACAAAAATATAGGTGGTGGGGTAGAGATGTGTCTCTACCAAAAGTTCTCCCACCTTTCACTAGCTTGCAGGTCACACTTGGGAAAGGTGTAGTACTTGCTTAGCCCCCTGATCAGGGTCATATGAAGCTATGGGAGCAGGTGGTGGATGGTCATATGAGCAGCTGGTATGTATGACAAGTCCTGGTTATGTGACAACTGATACCAGGGAGACAATCTCTGAAGAATATTGATAATGGCTGGGATCATCCGTCTAGTAAAGACACTGCCCAGAAGAAGACAATGGCAAACTACTTTTGTAGAAAGATATGCCAAGAACTAACATGATCGTGGAGACCACGATCATCCACGTCATGTGGTACAGCACATAAAGAAAGCAAGTTGTATAGTACAAGTAAACCTCTCTGATATGTGGTTTATAATTTGGCACATGTTCATAAGTTAATATGAAGCATCAAAATAGTAAAATGTTAATTTTGTTTTTCATATACAGCCACAGAATATCTTGCTAACTAGCTCATCGCCATTGGGTGATATAAAGATAGTAGACTTTGGTTTGTCGAGAAGAATTGGAAGTGTTGGTGAATTAAGAGAAATCACAGGAACACCAGAGTACATTGGTAAGTTTTTTAAAATGTTTTTTTGTGTATCACTTTAAGATGTATTGAACCAATTCTTTCCTCTTAGTGGGGTGTGCAGGTGCCCACTTTGAACTAAAGTGTTGCAGTGCTATATCCAGTCTGCATATTCTTTTGAGTATGGCTCCCTGCTACACTTAAAAATTTATTTCCAAGAGTGCATATTTGATTACATTTTTAATATTCTTTTGTGGGTCGCAGGCATTGCTGGCAGGAACGTTATTCATTGACCAGTCCTGATTGCCTTTGCGCCACCCTCTGAAGGAACTCCAAAGCTGCTTATGGTGTTCCAGGATTTTAACCCACCATGTTGAAAGATTATTTATATTCCCAAGAAACAATGGCATGCATATTTGATGGGGAGTGGGAGGTATCTTGCAGATGGTTTGGCCATATATGCTTAATGCCCTTGTGAGTCTGCTGACTTGAGTTGCTGTTGAGAAATCCTTGGCTGTATGCAATTATGTCAGTAGTGGAGGTCTAATCATTTAAACTTCCAGGTGAATGCAGATAGCATCTGTGTACCATTCATATTAAGCTCCCTAAGTGAGGTTGAAAGTGTAATTTAGTATATCCCATGCTTGTCAATGATGAAATACATTCAAGGAATTGAGTGATATCACCACAGAATAACCAGCTTCTGTCTGATTCAAATATTTCTGACCAATACAGATCCCAAGGTTAAATGAAGGTAGAAAGTGATTCAGCAATATTTCACCTAAATTCACATGAAGCTAATTAGATTCCATCTTGGTTGGAGATGGTTATTCTCTAGTCCATTTATTAAATCAAGTCTCAATTTTGCCAAGGTCTTGCTGCATGTGGTATTCATTTGTTGAATTATAGGCTGAAATTAGCTCGACAGTTGTCAGCAAATATTCAGCTTTTGACATTAATGGAGGAAGGGCATTGATCAAGTTGCTAGAGATGGCTAGGTATAAGATAGTTGGGCTCAGTCCCCGGGGGGCTCTTATAACTAGACCATTTTCTTCCAAAGAATTGAAAGCTTCTGGTAGAAAACATTAATGCCACAATCAACCTGTCTTAATCTTTGAATAGCAAACACGAGGAAATCTGCAGATGCTGGAAATTTGAACAACACACACAAAATGTTGGTGGAACACAGCAGGCCAGGCAGCATCTATAGGGAGAAGAGCTATCGACATTTCGGGCCGGGACCCTTCCACCAGCATTTTGTGTGTGTTAATCTTTGAATGGTCACTTGGACAGCATATATTCAAATGTGGTCAAAATACAGGTAACCTAGAAAATGCTACCTTTTTGTAAACTGAAATTGTTTAAAGCTCTTCTGGGTATAATATCATGAATAAAATTTATTGCTATCCAAACACTGAAAAAGAGAATAGAAGGTTATTGTCATTGCTCAAGACAACAAGATTGCAGTGCTACTCCAGTCCGTGAAAACAGATGTTCCAATGCATGTGGTACACCTTAATAATTTAAAAAAAAACCCATATTCACATACAGCAAGTGACTTCAATAGTCCATAACATTCAAAGGCCATTGGCAAGCCAGGGTGTAGCATTATTCAGTTGCACAACAACCCTCAGGAAGATGCTGTTATTCAGTCTTGCTGTCTTGTATCTGTTTCTCCTACTAGATGTCAGGAAATTGAATAGAGAGCATCTGGGATGGCATGGGTCTTTAATGTGTTGTAGGCATTGAGAGTTGTAGATTGTCTCCGGCTTTGGTAGTTGAGTTCCAGTGATGTGCTGAGCCATCCTAATCACCCACTGGAGTGCTTTGTGATCTGTCTTGTTGCGGCGTGAGACCACATTTCATTCCATATGTCATCATCGCACATCAACAAAAGTTGGCTAGCAATTTTTGGGGCAAATTAGTTGTCCTTAAACACCACAGGAAGTATAGTCCGGTATGGTTCATATTTCAAATATTGTAACCAAAAACCAAATTTGTTGTGTTGCTTTTTTATACAATCCTTTTTTTAATTCGCTATCTTCAGCAGTGAAAACTGTCATAGAATTTATGGTGTTATTCTTGCAAAAAAGATTTTGATGTAACTTGTTACGTTCCCCAGTAACCGGGTGACTTGTCAGCAAAGATAGATGGGTCCGCTGAAGCCTGATACTACTATTTGCAAACGTTTTTATTTATAAAGGGGCACAAACGCATGGTTAATACAAAACATTCAGATCATGTACGTCGTCACAACTCAATCTAAAGCACAGGTATAGTAATAATCAATCAGAAATAAGCTCTATCGTTGTCTAAGGGTAATGTAGATATATATTGTTTGCTGGATATCTAAAAGTCTTTGTGGTCACTGCAGTTCCACCAGCTGCCGTTGTCGTGGTGTCGCGTTGGTGCACTTTTGTTAGAAAGAGAGAGAGAGAATGAAACATTTACCCGACAGGTTTTCCAACCTGTAGGAGGTAGTCGGAAGTCTCGTTGGGGAATGGACTCTCATCTGTGGCTTCCCCTGTAGCTAGGCCGTTCTTCCGTGGTGAGGTCGCCAATCCTAGGCAAGGAAAAGACGCACACGAACCCCACCACCGGCTGTCGCTCTCAAAACGCTGTCGCAGGAATTCTCGCGCATCTTCTGGTGCGTCTGGCGCCCCGCCTCGGCAGCCCACCTTTTATCTGGACTGGCAGGGTTGTAGATGTCCATCAGGGTGGGGGGGCGAGGCAATCCTTCCCCCATCACCCACCTCACATTGCCCTGAGATTTTGCACGTAGGCCAGTTCCTTATCCCACAAAGGTGTCTCCCAAGACAATGGCTATGTCCGAGGTTTTTGTCTTGTTGAGCGACCAGCCCACTTTGCCCGAGGGCTTTACACGTGGTCTTCATGAGACAATAGTCAAAGAGTCGCTTTATTCTGCTTCCCGGGGGAACGTGGTCTTCAGCATGTCTCCCTCTCTCTCTTGGGTCATTTGACCCCCCCTTGACTAGGGCTCTTGTGAATCTCACAAAGGAGGGGGCTGGGGTCATAACAGATGTAAATGACAAGTACTATTTTCTCTTCTTCAAGTTAGTGGTAAGATACTAAAATACTGCAGGGTTGAAATGAATGTGTTCTGATGCAGGGTCATTAACCTGAAACGTAATTCAGTTTCCTTTCACAGGTGCTATCTGATATAGAGAGTATTTCCAACACTCTTTGTTTTTACTTTAGATTTCCAGCTTCTGCAATTCTGGTTTTCTAATTAATATCCTCTAGATTTGGAAATACCTCCTTCAGAGAGTATGTTTTTCCTTAATTAAGCTGAGGTAATGAATCTTGTGTATCTGTTTCAAATATCTAGTCACTGGTGGTGCTGAGAAGATAGAAGCAAACACAGTTTGAACTATCCCAGCAACAAACTAGCATTGGTGTATTGGATGGTTTTATTTTGCTAATCTTTTTTGTTCTGAATCCTTGAGATGCAGTGATTTTGCAGTTTGCTGATTTATGTCAGCAAACCTGTTCATTGTAGGAGTCTCGGGGCTTCATAAACCCCTTTACTGCTTCTCTTGCCAGCAGATCACCACTTTTCTTAGCCATTGCTGTCTAAGCAAAAATTCCTCTTTGCTGTCCCTATTTAACATTGCAGCAGCAACTAGCACTCAAAGCTAGAGAAGAATTGATCTTTTGAGGCATCTTATATTGAGACATTAAACTATTTTTAATGAAAAGAGGGTTAAAACAAACTTCTATCAATGGGATATTTATATAAAGAGAAGATTTTTTTTTCTGATTTTGACTTTGTTTTCTAAACCATTTTATAACCTGCTCATAAACTTCTTTTTCTTTGGCAGCCCCTGAAATCTTGAGCTATGAACCAATCTCTACAGAAACAGACATGTGGTACGTTACTAGTAACATGGGGTAAATTGTTTGCCTTGTATTCAAAAAAGAAGTGAGCTAAATTTAATGTATGGTAAATGTCTGCACTTATAGCTGTCCAAGCCAAAAAATGGCAGACATTTCAGTATCACTAACCTCAAGTGATCTCTTGAAGGTCCAATATTGACATCAGTTCTTCCATTTCTAAACTTTTGCCTCCACACTGGCATGGAACTATAACTTGAAAGTCATTAGTGCTTGAATTTAAGAGTGCTGTTTGTTTACCACTCAGATTTTCTGAAGAATTAACTGTTCAGTATATCTTGCCTTTCATTTATTTTATTGTTTACTTGTAACTGTAAGACCATTAAGATATAGGAACAGAATTAGACCATTTTGGCCCATCAAATCTGCTCAGCCATTTCATCATGGCTGATCCATTTTCCTTCTCAGCCCCAGTCTCCTGCCTTCTCCCTATATCCCTTCATGCTCGGACTAGTCAAGAATCTATCAACTTCTGCCTTAAATTTACCCTATCTCTTGGCCTCCACAGCCGCCTGTGGCAATGACTTTCACAGATTCAGCACTCTCTGGCTAAAGAAACTCCTGCTCATCTCTGTTCTAAAAGGACACCCCTCTATTCTGAGGCTGTGCCCTCTGGTCTTAGACTTGCCCACCATAGGAAGCATCCTCTCCACATCCAGTCTATCGACACCTTTCAACAATTGATAGGTTTCAATGAGGTCACCTCTCATTCTTCTAAATTACAGTGAATACAGGCCCAGAGCCATCATACGCTCTTCATATGACAAGCCATTCAATCCCGGAATAACTTTTGTGAACCCCCTTTTAACCCTCTCCAATGTCAGCATATTCTTTCTTAGAAAAGGGGACCAGAACTGCTCACAATACTCAAAGTGAAACATCACCATTGCTTTATAAAGCCTTGCTTTTATATTCTAGTCCTCTCGAAATGAATGCTACATCACATTTGCCTTCTCACTACAGACTCAACCTGCAAATTAACCTTTAGTGAATCCTACACAAAGACTCCCAAGACCTGTGGCATCTCAGATTTTTGAATTTTCTCTCCATTTAAAAAATAGTCAACCCCCTTATTTCTTCTACCATACTGCATGGCCATACACTTCCTGACGCTGTATTCCATCTGTCATTTATTTGCCTATTTTTCTGATCTGTCTCTCTAGTTCCTCAAAGCTACCTGCTCCTCCTTCTCCTATCTTTGTATCATCTGCAAACTTGGCCTCAAAGCAATCAATTCCATCATCCAAGTCATTGACATATTATGTAAAAATAAGTGGTCTGAACACAGACATCTCCGGAACATCACTAGTCACTGTCAGCCAAAATCCATGCTGGTATCTTTCCTGTAATACCATGGTCTCTTAATTTGTTAAGCAACCTCATGTGTGGCACCTTATCAAAAGCCTTCTGAAAATCCACCAATTCTCCTTTGTGTATCCTGCTTGTTATTTCTTCAATGAAGTCCAACAGATTTGTCAGGTAAGATTTTTTCTTAAGGAAATTTTGCTGACTATGGCTTATTTTATCATGTGCCTCCATGTACCCTGAAACCACATCCTTAACAATTGACTCCAACATCTTCCTAACATTGAGGTCAGACTAACTGGCCTGTAATTTCCTTTCTTCTGCCTCTCCTTTCTTGAAGAGTAGGGTGACATTTGCAACTTTCAATTTCTCCAGAACCATGCCGGAATCTAGTGTTTCTTGTTTTGTGTATGTTCTATTTAATAAGAAGCTTGATAGCTCTGTTTTTAAATGTGCGTAGAGAGCCTACCAAAGATTTTTGTTTCCTAAAAGTTCTGCTAGTTTCCTTGCAGGATTGATGAGTTTTTACCATTTTCAATCTTTGTTAATAATAATCAGTGATTCATCAAGCCTTTGATAGGTTACATAAATGTTCAAAATAATAGTGAGCAAATAGTCTGAAGCAAATGCTGTAAATCCAGCCATCATTCCCTGACATGCAGAATGTCCAACAAGTTTGTAGTTATGACTATGCAACAGCCCCTAGTTAATTTATTTGGAGAACTGATTTTTATTAAACCTTAATTGAACATTTGTTCATTAATGTATTTGCTCATCTAGCATTGTAATGTAAGATAGTACAGGTCAATAAACAAATATACTGTCTCTGTTTAAAACTGGAAGCAATTATTTTGAAGTTCTTTTAATTGTGGCATTTCAGTGAGATGTCAATACCAGGAGTTAAACAATGCATAAAATTTCAGTTTGCATTAAGATGGGCCATAAATGGCTGTGGATTCTGATTGATGAACATTCTCTTATGATTTACAGGAGCATAGGAGTGTTGGTATACATGATGCTGACAGGGGAGTCACCATTTCAGGGCAAAGATAAACAAGAAACTTACCTTAATATCTCGCAAGTTAATGTTGATTATTCGGATAAAATATTTGAAGGCATCTCCAAAACTGCAATTGAATTTATTCAACAGCTTCTAGTCAAGAAACCTGAGTGAGTATGTAATTTGAATAAAGGAAGTGGTCAATTATTTTGGTTTCTTTTTCCCTAGCAAAACTAACTTTTTAATTTAAACACTTTAACAACCTTCATAAAGGAATATTAGCATTGAATCGCTGTTTTGTTTCATTTATTAAATCACATTAAATGTTCCATCATGAACTGCATTTCAAGTGGTACCATTAGTGAGAGAGAACATTTTTGTGGAAGAGTTTAAATTTCACTTAGGACATCTTTTGCCACTTACAGATTTTCAGGAAACTGAGAATGTTATATTTTGGCATTAGTACTATTTTGTTGCATTTTAGCTTTCTAGAATCTGTAGGTTTTTCTGCTTTTCAATGTTTTCTTACCAAAAGTTCATGCTTTACTGTTTGGTGTCTATAGGAAAGGTACATTTTCTAATAATAGTTCCTTTTGATTTTATGCTTGATTTTTTTTTGATAATACTCAGCTAAATCTGTAGAAGGGTAGTTGAATTATGTGAATACTAGGATTTAATAGAAATAATGTATAGTGTACAGCAGGACAGCATCTGCAGGAATAATCTAAACCTATGGAACAGTGAGGAATTACATGTTCTGAGTTTCTGAGAAGGTGAGGGTGGATACTGGTCCTAGAGAACACCAAAATTAAATCATATGGATTTGAGATAGAGGTTAAATGGTGGCATTTGAAAGCAAGGATCTTCTGGTTGTGCCTGGCAAAATTTGGAGGTCAGTTCTTGTTACAGGTGAGCATTTCATCACTGAGATATGTTCTAGTGAGGAAGAGAGGGGGAACACTAGGGATACATTTTGTGAGTCATTGTTTATGACAGAACATTACTTAGAAATAAAAGTACAACTTGAGATTTTCTGGGAGCATCACAAATGTATTGGTATTGGGAGATGTGTATATCTAGATATGGAATTTTGAGTTTCAAAGGATCAAGAAACCTGTGGAGACAGCATTGGATGTAATGAGTGTTGGTAACTTTGGAGATTTGGAAGTGGATCGAGGCTATTCTAGAGTTAATGGTAGTTAGTGAAAGTTTGCATCTGGGGGGGGGGGAAGAATTGAAAGCAGAATCTCGGGTGAGAGTTATTGGTTCGCTTTCAGTATAGAGTCTACATTTACCTGACTAAGAATTTCCTAACCAACATACAGAAAATGCTGGAGGAACTCAGCAGGACAGGAAGCTTCTATAGAAATAGATACGCAGTCGACATTTCAGGCTGATACCTTTCTTCAGGACTGTGAAAGAAGGGGGAAGATGCCAGAATAAAAATGTGGGGGAGGAGAAAGATACTAGCTGGAAGGTGATATGTGAAGCCAAGTGGGTAGGAAAGGTCAAGGGGTGGAGGAGGAAGAACCTGATAGGAGAGGAGAGTGGACCATAGGAGTAAGGTAAGGAGAGAGGATCCAGGGGGAAGTAACAGGCAGGTGAGAAGAAGTAGAAAGTCAGAGTGGAGAATAGAGGAATGATTTCCTTTCTTTTTTCATTCTATTTAATTCTGCATTAATTGGAATTGTTGATTTTCATTTTGGGAGGAGGGTTGTGGTGACATTTTTTTTATCCCTATCTGAATAAAAGATTGAATCTTCTTGATCGTCTTATAAGATATATATCCTTTGTTATGCCTGAAGATACTTCTAAGCAAATGATACCTTTTGATTACTAGCAGGTTTCTATCTAATCAGTGATGGGTTGTTCAGTTGTATTCCTCTTGCCTACTTAAGCTAGGTTAAGTATTTGCATTGCAATTTTGCCAGTCATGCAACCAGGTGTTCTCACTTGCATTTCTCATTGAACTGTGATCACGATTCAGTTTGCCAGAATTTCTGAATTTAAAGTCAATTTCAAAGTAAATGTATTATCAAAGTAAATATATGTCACCATATACAACCCTGAGATTTGTGGTCTTGCAGGCATACTTAATCTATAGAATAATAAAAATAACAAAATCAGTGAAAGACTGCCCAGCTTGGACGTTCAACCAGAGTGTAGAAGATAACAAACTGCAAATACAAAAAGAAAGAAATAATAATAATAGATTAATATCGAAAACATGAGACGAAGAATCCTTGAAAGTAAATCCATTGCTTATGGGAACGGTTCAATGATGGGGTAAGTGAAGTTGAGTGAAGTTATCCCCTTTGGTTCAAGAGCCTGATGGTTGAGGGTTAATATCTGTTCCTGATCCTGGTTGTGTGAGTCCTGAGGCTCCTGTGCCATCTTCCAGATGCAGCAGTGAGAGGAGAGCATACCCAGGGTGATGGGGGTCCCTAATGAATGGATGCTGCTTTCCTACAACAGGGTTTCATGTAGATGTGCTTAATGGTAGTGAGGGCTTTACTCGTGATGGACTGGGCCATATACACTACTTTTTTTTAGGATTTTCCATTCGAGGGCATTTGTGTTTCCATACCGGGCTATGATGCAGCCAGTCAATATCCTCACCGCTACATATCTATAGAAGTTTGTCAAAGATTCAAATATCATGCTGAACCTCCACAAACTCTGGAAGTAAAGGTACTGCCGTGCTTTCTTCTTGATTGCACTTGTGTGCTTGGCCCAGGAGAAACCCTCTGAAATAATAACACACAGCAGTTTTAAGTTGCTGACCCTCTGTTTCTGTTCTCCATTGAGGACTGGGTCATGGACCTCTGGTTTCTTCTCTTGAAGTCAGTATTAAGCTCCTTGGTTTTGCTGATATCGAGGAAGAGGTTATTGTTATGGCACCATCAGCCAAATTTTCGATCTCCCTCCTATATGTTGATTATCACCACCTTTGATTCAGCCTACGACAGTGGTGTCATTAGCAAACTTGAATATGGCATTGGAGCAGTGCTTAGCCACGCAGTCATAAGCATAAACGGAGTAGAGCAGGGGTCAAGCACCCAACCTTGTGGTGTGCAGATGGAGATCGTGGAGAAGATGTTGTTGCCAATCAGAACTTACTGGATTCTACAAGTGAGGAAATCGAGGATCCAATTACATGAGGTGGTATTGAGACCAAGGTCTTGGAGCTTATTGATTGTTTTTGAGGGGATGATGGTATTGAATGTTGAGCTGTAGTTGGTAAAGAGCATCTTGATGTATGCATCTTTGCTGTTGCGATGTGAAGAGCCAGGATTGAGTGAAAATCGAATTAGATGGCATCTGCTGTGGATCTGTTGCTCTTGTAGGCAAATTGGAGTGGATCTCCCAATGAAGTGTTTCGGCCCAAAACGTCGTCACTACCTCCTCCCATAGATACTGTCTGGCCTGCTGAGTTCTGCCAGCATTTTGCGTTTTTTATTTATTTCCAGCATCTGCAGATTCACTCGTAGAGTGGATCTAAGTTGCTTCTTAGGCAGGAGTTGATATGTTTCATCACCAGCCTCTCAAAACACCTCTTCACTGTGGACTTAGGTGGTACTGCATGAGAGTTATTGAGGTAGGTCACCATGTTTTTCTTGGGTGATTTGAAGCTAGCTTGAAGCAGATGGGTACCTCAGACTGCTGAAGTGAAAGATTAAAGTTCTCAGTGAACATTCCAGCACTGGGTCTTTAGTACTTCGTACCTCATCTGGGCTGGATGCTTTTTGTGGGTTTGGCTTCCTGAAGGCTTCTTGCACATCAGCCACAGAGACTGTTATTGTAGGATCATTGGGGGCTGTGGGAGTTTATGATGGTTCCTCCATGTTTTGAGGGTCAAAGCAAGAATAGAAGACATTAAGCTCATCTGGAAGTGAAGCCCTGCCACAACTGTTGAGCATCCTTCTTTGATTCTAGTTTCATCTGGAATTGCTACTTTGCCCATGAGATAGCTTTCTGGAGATCGTACCTGGACCTCTTGTAACTTCCTTGGTCACCAGACTTGAATGTATCTGATCTGGCTCTCAGCAGATTGTGGATCTCGTGATTCATTTAGGGTTTCTGATTGAGGAACACTGAATGATTCTGTGGGGACACACTCGTCTACATCTGTTTTACTAAAATCTGTTACAGCCATGGTGTATTCATTCAGACCTACAGAAGAGTTCTTGAACACAGCCCAGTCCTCTGACTTGAAGAAATTCCATAGCTGCTCCTGTGCTCACCTCTTTGTTATCCTAATCTCTGGAGCTTTTCTCTTTAGCCTCTGACTCTCTGCAGGTAGTAGAAGGATAGCCAAGTGATCCAATTTACTAAAATGCAGTCTGAGCATAGAACAGTAGGTGTTCTTTACCTTAGTATAGCAGTGGTCTAGTGTGTTGGGACCTGTGGTGCTGCATGTTTTATGCTGATGGTAATTGGGCAGGGTTTTCTTCAAACAAACCTAGTTGAAGTCCCCAACTATGATTTGAATTGCATCATGGTGGACTTTTTCTTGTTTGGAGACAGCATCATGTAGAATCTCAAGTGCTTGATTATGGTGAGCTGCCGGTGGTATGTAAATTGTGGTCAGGATTATGGAGTACTAGAACTATGGAGTAATTATGGATTATGGAGTAATTTACCCTTGGGTAAATAGAACGAACAGTATTTGACTGTTGGGTGCTTAAGATTGTGGGGACCATAAGTTCGACAAAAACACTGCATCGGAGCGCTGCTGAGAGTTTATCATGAAACACACACAGTGCCTTTTCCCTTTTCTGAATCAGCAGTTAGTAAATTGAATCATTTAGTAAATTGGTTTGTCCGCTGAGTTTCTCTCAGACATAGAATACAACAGTCCCTCATTACCCTCTGATACAACAATCTTGCCCTGAGGCCCTCAATTTTGTTATTTGCTAACAAGATGCTGGGTAAAGAGGCCTCATCCCTCTGCATTTCAGCCTGGCTTGATGTTCCTTTTTTCTGCCTCACTTCCAGCCATGGCGATGAACCTTTGTGTGCTTATAGGTGCCATATCTTCTGGTCTGCTGAGACCTTCAGATGATCATGAAATCTGTAGATCATTAAGTTGATTTAAAAGTACATTGGTTCGAGGGAGAGTACATGCCGCAGATTGCAGTGAGTAATTCGAAAGTGGGATACTTAAAAGTATATTTAGAAGCATTGTCCGCAGCTCACAGAACATTGGTGTGGTTCACCTGTGCCATCATGACAAATTCGACAACATACAGCGTAAGGACATAAGATCATTAAATGGGAATGGTCTATTGGTCTATTAATGATCATTAATGGAGAATGTGTGGAGCAGGTTAAGACCTACAAGTATCTGGGAGTACAGTTAGACGAGAAGCTAGACTGGACTGCCAACACAGATGCCTTGTGCAGGAAGGCACAGAGTCGACTGTACTTCCTAAGAAGGTTGGCGTCATTCAATGTCTGCAGTGAGATGCTGAAGATGTTCTATAGGTCAGTTGTGGAGAGCGTGATGTGTGGTGGCGTGTTGGGGAGGCAGCATTAAGAAGAGGGACGCCTCATGTCTTAATAAGCTGGTAAGGAAGACGGGCTCTGTCGTGGGCAAAGTACTGGAGAGTATAACATCGGTAGCTGAGCGAAGGGCGCTGAGTAGGCTACGGTCAATTATGGAAAACCCTGAACATACTCTACATAGCACCATCCAGAGACAGAGAAGCAGTTTCAGCGACAGGTTGCTATCGATGCAATGCTCCTCAGACAGGATGAAGAGGTCAATACTCCCCAATGCCATTAGGCTTTACAATTCAACCGCCAGGAGTAAGATATGTTAAGGTGCCGGGGTTGATATTATTTAATGTATTTAAGTAAACTACTTAAGAACTTTTTAAAAGCTATTATTAATGCTTTTTGAGAGAGTGATTTAGATGCATATCATATTTTTACTGAGTTAAGTATTGTATGTAATTAGTTTTGCTACAACAAGTGTATGGGACATTGGAAAAAATGTTGAATTTCCCCATGGGGATGAATAAAGTATCTATCTATCTATCTATTCAGCCCCTTGAGACTGCAATAGGATCCTCCATTATTGCTGGATTATCTTTATGACTTGTGGAGGATGTAACAAGGAAGTTGGATTTCCTCTCTTTAAAAAAAAGTCATCTGTAGTATTTCAAACCAATTCATCCAGTTCATCTTCCTTAGAGTTGCTCCTTTTTTTTGGTTATATATACTTATTGCTCAAGATAAATAAGTGGTTCTGGTTTGAGGAGATGCATTTATACAATTCAAAGAAATTACATTGTTACCATTATGTTAAACCTCTGACAATTTAAAGGAATTGTGTTTATTTTCAGTTCAGTTTGTGAATTTGGTGGATTATTTGTTTTTTAAAGCATAGGAAAAGTACCCAACTACAGGTTAAGTAATCTGTGTAATCAATGTAGAGTTGTGCTTTTAAAAATCATTTATATTGCTAATTACTTTATTTAACTAGTTTAGTTAATTAATCTGCCCTGGAATTGCTCAACTAGTTTAAGGTGTATATGTAAAATAGTTTATTTTTAACATAACCCTGAAAGCTACTCAAGGTGAATTTATAATTTCTGCATACTAAAGATACTAATTAATAAATAACAACATTCTGTTTATCTTGAAGGTACCGAACAAGTGCTGAAGCATGTCTTTTTCATCCTTGGCTGCAAACAGAGGAGATGATGAATAACCCTATACCAGAAATTGCACCATGTGTTTCACTGCTGGGGATGCAGTCCATTAAGTCTTCAGAGGAGAAGAATCCTATTCGATCACCCACGTTTGGGTCAGGCAGACATTTGAACAAAGAAAATATTTCTGAAGAATCATCAATTGTTCCCAAACGCTTCCGGTTTGATGATTCATACAAAAATTGTCATGATATTACAGAGAATTGGTATTCTGAAACTGGTGTATAGACAATTGAGGTGTAGGGCACTTTGGGGAAAACATTTGCATTTATGCATTGGTCTTAACCCTTTATAAAAGTGATTCTGATACATATAACATGTTGGTTCAAATGCCTCAATGTTGAATTCCATCTGTGACTCTTGATAGCCATTGCCTAGCTAGCATGTTCAATTTTTTTTAAAGGCATTTATATGGGGCAGTAATTATTGATTTGCACTAATCTCAATGGCTCAAAAATTAAAAAAAATATATTTTAATAAAATGAGCTACAATTGCAGTTATGCTTGGGATAATAAGGACCAATGAAAGTAATGTTTTGGAAGTTAAATGTTAACTTAATTCATTGTGCTTTAATAATTCATATAGTACCTAGGTATCAATACTACCGGGGGTGTTTTCATGCATTAAAGAAATGTGACAAGGGCCAGTGAATATTAGTGAATCCTTAAATACAAATAGTTATCCAGAACATTTTACAGATGCATCTGCACTAAGAAGAGTTAATTGTTAAAGACATAATTTAGAAACTTAATGTTTAAGTATTTTCACAGGTTGATTGAAAACTTAAATATGTTGGAAGCTGTTAGCTATGTGTTTAAAGTTTAAGTTCTTCAAGGAGTAGAATTTGAGGCAAAATATAGTGATTCTCTGTAGATAGAATTGGTGTTGTAAACTGTACATATTATATTTGACCTTTATAACAGGTCATGAAAATTTGCATAAAATGCAATATAAATTACGAAGTTATTTAACCAGTTCCATGGCTAGGGTTTTATACTTGTCCACTCAGGATGTTCAGTCTGCTGTGCTGTATAAGAGAAATTACATAGACTGAATGCAGAGGTAAAAATCCCTGGCATCCATATCCATCTGTTTGGAATAACTCTCAGCCATTTCCAAAGGAAGTCTTGAAATTGTTATCCTAATTTTTGTTGCATGTGATGATTAAACTGGAAGAATAGATGTTAAAAATATTTAGACCCTTTTTTTTACATGTATTTACATCAATTTTTACGGTTTTATCCTGGAGGTGTATGACATTAAATATTTTTTGAAGTAATAATGACATTTTAAGTAATCTGTAACAAATATTAAAATTATTTGGGAATATTACTTTCATATTTATAAATGGAAATTTTAATTACAGAGATAAGATTTTTATGTTTTTAAATATCCTATCAAAACTTCATATAAATATTCAGGAAGCCAGAATCCTAGCTTAAAATACAGAATGAGTGGGAAAACACTTTTTTAATGGCTGCTATTAGCGGCCATGACGTTTCTGTAACCTTGGAAAAAATATTTTCTTAATGTGTTGTAATCTGGTGATTAAGTATTGATACCCATGGTTGGAAATTATTTATTTTCTTAAAGTGTTGAAAATTGTAATAAAATCAGTTCCTTGAGAATCATTTTGCAATTTATTTATTTACAACAGTTCTCAAACAACATATTTCCAGTTTATAACATTTCTTTTCCTTTTGAAGTGTTACTTCAAGTTTTTCTGCAGCAATTTTCTGTATTACATCATGGTTTTAAAAGCAAAAGCATTTAAAGAGCCGGCCAATAATCTCCATAACAGTCATATGTAATAATTTAAAATAATAAAAGAATGTTGGAATACCCAGCAGAGTGAGCAGTATCTGAACAGTGAAACAAATAGTACTTCAATGAAACCTTCATTAGAATTATGTCATGGTTATTTTTGTTCTTGTGCCTAGAGAATCAAGTATCTATTACTTAAGAAGCTCAGTTGTCAACCCTTATCTTGGAAAATTTTAATCTAAAATTTACGCTTAAGATAAAGATCATATCTTAAAAAAGATCAAAGTCACAATAGTGGATGTAGCAAGCCCAATAGGCATTAAATTATGTTTTTAATTTCCAAGAAGCCTGTTAGCTTTATGAACGTTTACAAAATTCATGTGGCAAGTAATCTTGAATTAAGTTAATAGAATTAATTTGATTTATCTTTCGAAAGCCTAATTTTAAATTTGATGTTTAAGAAGTTGGAGACTGAAATCAAGCACAATACAAACAACATGCTGGAAGAGCTCAGACAGCATCTATGGAGGGGAATAAACAGTCGATGTTTTGAGCCGAGATCCTTCATCAGGACTGGAAAGAAAGGAGGCAGAAACCAGAATAAGAAGGTGAAGGAGGAGAAGGAGTAGAAATTGATAGGTGATGGGTGAGTGGGAGACAGGAGTGAATCAAGAAGCTGGGAAGTTATAGATGGAAGAGGTAAAAGGCTGAAAATAGAAGGAATCTGATAGGTGAGGACAGTGGACCATGGAAGAAAGGGGAGGAAGGGCACCAAAGGTGAGGGCATGTGTGGAGTAGAGAAGGCGTGAGAGGGGGACCAGAAGAGCAATGGAAAATATGAGAATTAGTGGGGGGGAGGGAGAAATCAATAATGAACATGCCATCAGGTTGTAGGCTAACACAAAGAAATCAGCAGATGCTGGAAATTCTGATGAAGGGTCTCGGCCCAAAACATCAACAGTGCTTCTTCCTATTGATGTTGCCTGGCCTGCTGTGTTCCACCAGCATTTTGTGTGTGTAGGTTGTAGGCTAACCAGCCAGAGTATGACGTGTTACTCTCCCGATCTGAATTTGGCCTCATTGTAGTAATAGAGGACACTGCAGATAAACATGTCAAATTGAAGTGGGTACCCACATGGAGATCCTGCATTTTGTGGCAAATGGAACAATGGTACTCCATGAAGTGGTTCTCTGAATCTGCACTGGGTCTCACTGATATAGAGGAAGCACACACTTGGAACACCAGGTATAATAGGTAGACCTGACGGTTTTGCAGATGAAGCGTTGCCTCACCTGGAAAGACTGATTGTGACCCTGAATGATGATGATGGAAGAGGAGTTGTAGTTCTCCTTCCCCTCCCCCCCACTCTCTTACTCTGGTTTCTGCCCCTTTTCTTTCCAATCCCAATGAGAGGTCTTGGCTTGAAAGATTGACTGTATATTCCCTCCGTTGATTTGCTGAGTTTCTCCAACGTTTTGTGTGTATTACTCAGGATTTCCAGCACCTGCAGAATCTTATGTGTTTATGACTGAAATCAATGTTGCTTTGAAGTCTCAAGCTTGGTGTATATGAAACTAACATACCCATGGTGGCACACATTTTGAACCATCTATTAGGCCAAATTTTAAGCAGGAAGGACAATGGGAATTGACAAATGTTATTTGTTGTTGTTGTTCAGTCGTTTAGTCGAGTCCAACTCCTCATGACCTCATGGACCATAGGGTTAGACACTGCTCCTGCCTAGGTTGGGACCTGGCTGGATTTGAATGTGCCTTAAAGTCCAGTGCTGATGCCACTATGCCACCAGCTGGCTCGGCAAATGTTATACCCAATATATTTGCCAAGAACTTTTAAATTTTCTTTCTCTAAAGAATTTGTTAATAATTGAAGGTGAAGGCGAGGTGAGTTGCTTTCTGATCAACTGAAAGGAAATATATTTTGAACAATTACATTATACTTGGATTAAAAACTGGTTAAAAGAAGAAATTGTCATTTTGCCATTATGTGTAGCATAGTTTTATTGCATAGTGCCTGTATATCTTTACAATCATTTGATTGATTTCTGTTTATATTTACTTTCAATGAACTGCACAGCATATTGTAGACTTGTAGACAACAGTTTATCAGATCACCGGCATTTATCATTATCCACCTATTCCATCACTCATTCAAAAATTCAAAACTGCTAAGCAGTTTTTAAAAAAATTTACACAATAAATAAATATGACATGGATTAGATGGGATAACAATTGTGACAGGCATAGACTAAATAGATGAAAAGTCTCTAATGTAAATTTCTTAATCTTGAAGTTAGGTACAGGATTAGACAAGGTTCCCAACCTTTTTTATGCCATGGACCCTTACCATTAACCAAGAGGTCTGTGGACTCCAGGTTGGGGACTCCTGTATTAGACTGAGACTTACCAAAATGTTGTTAGTTTGAGAATTGGTAAAAGATTTTACAATCAAATGGTGATCAAGACATTGATAGAAAAATCAGAATCTTAGTAAACTTGCTAAGAACTTTAAACATAAGATTGCAAGCAGATGCACTTTAATCTTTTTATACAGTTCTGGTTTTTTTAAGGAGAAAATCTACAAGTTACAACAAAATAGATCCAAAATACATTTGATATTTCTACTGTGCATAAAAGAATACAGTGAGTCCTTCATGCTTGATACCTTTAGTGCTTTTCCCAAATGTGGCTCAAGATGGAGAAGCCATCATTCACCATCTGAGGGAGGATGGGAAGTAGTAACCTAAAGGAAGTTTCTTTGGAGCTATCATCATCATCAGGTGCTATGCCCAGTTTGAGCTTTGCCATGGCCCACACACTCCTGTTTCGGGTCAAGTGGATCTATTCATTGGTATTCATTTCCAGTTCTCTGGCTACTGTCTCCATCATCATTTGTCGTTGCCTTCCTCTTGCTTTCTTCCCTTCATCTTTCCCATAATTACCGTGCATACTAACTCCTCTTTTCTAATCATATGTTCAATGAAATTACGTTGCCTTTTCATGATCTCATGCATTATTTCTCTTTTTGTGCTTGTTCTGATCACGACATCCTGGTTAGATATTTGTTTTGTCCATGATATTATTTGCATCATCCTCAAAAACCACATCTCTGCTGCTTCAGTTCATTTCCTCATGTTACTAGATATTGTCCAACATTCTGAGCCATATAACATAACTGGGTAAATGTAACATTTCAGTGCTCTGAGGCGGGTTGTCATGCCTAGTTTAGTGTTGGTCAGTATACTCTTCATTCTCATAAAGATGTCTTTTGTCATCCCTATTCTTCTTTCAATGTCCATGTCGCACCTGCCATCTGATGTCACCCAGCTTCCTAAGTAGCAAATGTTCTGTAGTTGATTTATGTCTTCCCCATTTATTCTCAGCCTGCAGGTAGGATTCTCCTTCTTTTTGGATATCACCATACATTGTCTTTTTGCAATTGATAGATAGACCCAATTTTGCACTTTCTTCAACTATTATATCAATTAAGTTTTGTAATTCTTCCTCAGTACTTGCAATTAACACAGTGTCATCTGCATATCTGAAATTATTGATGTTTTCACCGCCAACTTTGATTCCAAAGATGTCTCTTAATTTTTGTAATATTGTTTCACTGTACACATTAAACAAATTGGGAGAAAACACACCTTTGTCTAACGCCTCTCTTGATTTTCGTGAACTGACTCACTTCTCCATCTATTCTTACAGTGGCAGTTTGTTCCCAGTACAGATTTCTGATTAGGCGGAGGTCTTTCGAATCTAGATCTAGAGTTTCCTGTAATATTTCAAATAACTTATTGTGCTTCACTTTATCAAATGCTTTTGTGTAGTCGATTAAACAAACAAATCTTTTTGCACTTGAATAGCTCGTTCTGATAGTATCCTTAACATCAATATGTACTTTTGTCTTGCACAAAACCACATTGTCCTTTACCTATTTCAGCTTGTATCATACTTTTAGTTCTTGTCATCAAAATTCTTAGAAGTATCTTGGTGATATGACTCATTAAACTTATGGTCCTATGTAATTCACATTCTATTGCTCCAGGTTTCTTAGGCAGAGTGATAAATACTGATTTTTTTCATCTCTTCTGGTAATATTCCAGTCTCATAAATGTCATTGTTTAAATCAGTAAGTTTTTCAATTCCATAATCTTCAAGTGCAATAATTTGTTCTAATAATAATTCATCAGGACCTTCTGCCTTTCCTTTCTTCATCTTATTTATTGCATTACGAACTTCAGATTTTAAAGTACTTGGACCTTCAATGTTCTTAATTCCTGGTTTTTCGCCTTGATCATCTTCAAACAGTTCCTGAATATACTCAGTCCATCTGTTCATAATCTCATCCTTTTCCATGATAATGGTATTGTCCTTTGCTTTCAAAGATCCACCTGAAGAACAGTGGAGCTTTTTACCAGTGATATTCTTGATTTGCTGATGTAACCTTTTTGGATCAGTAATAGGGATTCTTTACAATTACTCACATTCCTGGTTTAACCATTCTTCTTTGGCTTTTTGACATAAGCTTTTAACTTTTTATCTAAGGACTTATATTCTATGGGATTTGCTTTCTTCCATTAGGTTTTTGATTTCATCTGTCATCCATTTATTCTTTGTGCTTTTTCTTTTTTAGGAATCACTGACTTTGCTGATTCTACCAAGGCATCCCTTAGAGAGCTAAACTTCATTTCTACATGATTACTATCATCTTCAACAGATTCTATTTCTAGACTTTGAAATCTATTCCTTCCTTCAATTGTAAATTTTTGTCTTAAGTTTTCTTCTTTAATTAATTGCAAGTAGTCAAGGGATTGTTCAGGTTTTTGCTTTAGGTTTGGAGCTATAGGAATCAATATTGAGGAGTTCAGTGGCTACTTTTTCCCACTTGTATATATCTGGTGTATGTCTTGTCAGTAGAACAAGTATTCCCAGAAATTGCAATGGAGAAGTTGCTACATTGTAAGGTATGATTCTGTGACTATGACATTGTTAAGCTTTTACCTGACCAGTTATTGATACAGCACTTTAATTTAGACAATAGTCCCTAGATTTTTGTGAGCAGAACTTGGCAATGTTGACTGGCAGGAAGCAACTTTGCCAAATTCAGTGTTTGAGTCAATGCCTGGTGGTCCATCTAGTTTTATTCCCCCTTTGTTTTCAATATAGTGGTAATGGTACAACTGATTAACTTAAGAGGGCATTTAAGAGTCAACCAATGAACGTTAGTGTTTAGAACAATCTGGTATTTTTAATGATCATCATTGCTAAGACCAGTTATTTTCTGCTTGTGTTTCACACTTTTAACTTAATTTGAATCCCAAAACTGTGAACTTTTAACTTGCATCTCTAGATTGTTAGTTCAGCTGGACTAAGTGCTACTCCACTGATCCATCGAATATATGGCTGAGTCTGGATTTCTGCATAGTGATCATCTGTGATTTAGGAACCTGAGAAGGATAACTTGAAGCATGTCAGAAATGAAGAAAGGTCACATGAATGATTTGGGAGCAGGAAGTGGGGGAAGAGCAACACATCAGTTAACTCTTCTCATGTATATCTCTGAGGTAGTTTTGTTATTCATCATGTAACACATGAAATTCTACTGGTGTCCAGATGAGGAATTCCATGAAGTCTGCCTAGTGCATTCTTTTTGAGCTGGCTAACTTGTGCTGCCTAAAAGAATTTCCGACAACAAATCATTTTTACCATAATTCTCAATCAGTCAATTAAAAGTGAAATGAGGAAGTTTGTCATGAGATTGAAGCGTGTGAAAAGAAACCTGCTAGTCACATTGGTGATAATATAATTTCTCTGGAACTTACAGAAGCACCAACAAAAACGCAAAATGAAATGCAGTGTTTGGATTTGTATCCGTCATAAATAACACCACCAATCTAAGTCTAAATTTGTAGCGTAACATAAAACAGCTGCCAAAGCCACAGTATGCTCATAAACCCTTTGGCATGTGAAGATTTATTACAAAGTGTCCTGTAGGCATTGGAGAAGTTTCTGATTTGCTAAATTCTATTGTGTCTTTGCATTGTTCATAACCAACTGATAAAGGATTTTTAAAGAATTAGTAATACTTATTTTTGCCCACGTGGCACCAGAATATGTGGATACTGGATCGACTCTATAGCCATGTGAGGACCCATCAACAGAACATTATACTTGACTCAAGTGATTGCACTACTATAAAAAATAATAACATGAATGTGAAGGATTTATTTCCATTAACAGAGTCTTCAATAATGTAAGGACAAAGAGTTAATGTAACCATTCTAAAATTATTGGTCACAACACTTTTTGGTCAGCTGCAGTGAGGAGAATCTGAGTCGACAAATCTTTGAGGTTTTATTTTTTCATTCTTGCAGTCACAAAATAAGAACTTCACAGGGATCACAAGACAGCTTATTACTTCTCTTCACCCCCCCAGGGCTGGGTACTGCTGGAAAAAGCCTCTTCCACATTGAATGAAGTTATGGGAGTGAAGGTTGGAGTTACAGTGACTGACCTAATAGAGAATCAACTGTAATGACTACTTTTACTACTTCCATATCTGAAGCTCCACTAGAAACTATCCTTTGAGCTCTGATATTTTTCATTGATAAGGTGCCTGTCAACAACATCATGCTGTTATGCTTTGAATGGAACACTTAGCTATAAGTTTCTCAGTAGAAGTCCCCAAAGTTTATGAGTTTTCTGACCTGTGTTGCACATGAACTCCAAAAAAACAATGACATATTAAAGTTTGTGCTACCATAACAGTCCCATTCAACTGAATGGGAAAAGTTGGCTGCTGAGAGAAATTTATTGGAGGTTTTTTAAAATTGTATTTAGGCTGTGTATGTGCTCTTTACAAATAATTTTTCAATATTATTTCTATTTTTGATAGATTTGTGTAATTTTATGGATGCAAATGCATTAACATTCATAACACTAACAGCTTTGACAACCATGTTCCCAGTGTCCGTGGTCATGCCTGAGGAAGTAGTGTGGTCTAATTGCTCGTGAGAGAGTGAGACCTCCGTCTGTCATGGATGTTGTGTCCTAGCTGTCTGGACACACAAGCTTGCAAGCAGCGATTTTGGGGCAGTATGAATCTATCCAGTGTTAACTTATCTCCATTCTCCTGATGATTATACTGTCATTAATTTGTCAGATTTTTTGATAAAGAGGAAAAAACTTCCTATACTGAAACATTGGTAAGACAGAAAATACAGGAAATAAATTTTAAGTTGAGCAGCATCTGTGGAGAGCAAAATAGAAATTACGTTTCCATTCCAAGGAGCTAGGCAAAGTGAAAAAGCAGGCATGTTTGAAATTTCAGAGAAGGCAGGAGGTGGAGAGAGTTAATATCTATAAAGTGGCGACCAAGGGAATCTACTGTAGATAACACAAATGCTAATGGTGCTCTCTCAGAGTGGTGATGAAGCCTTGCTAATAATACTGATCTCTGCTGATGCAAGCAAAAAGAAAGTTGATAGAAAAAAGAATTGCTGGAACTGTGAGATGCAGAACACAAAATCTACAGAAATAAAAGAGAATGCTAGGAATATTAGGTAGATTATGCAGAGAAATTAAAACTGAATTAATATTATAGGGCAATGACCTTGCACCAGAACTGGACATCTCTGACAGAAAATGACAAGCTGGTGAGTTACTTCATTTTCCAGATCTTGTAAAATGCGTATTTCTTCTGGAATATTTTGTTGTTTTAAACCTCAGATTCATCATTACGAAACTACTTTGACAACAAATAATAAGTGCTTTTGTGGCAACATGAGATATCCAATGTTACATCTTCCTTGTTTCAAGATAGAAGATTTAGTTTTCACCAGGTGTTGTGAATTCTTTTGTAAACTAATATGACTCAGTTTAATCTGCAATTGCGACTGACAGTCAACATCACTCTTGACTAAAAGTCCTTGGATTACTGAGCATTACCTTCATTACAAAATATTTTTAAAAATTTGGTGTGTTAAATTGGAACTGATCAATATTCATTTGGATAAAGTTTTAGATAACGGAATGCTGTCTTCAGTATCATATAAAAGACAATTTAAGTACAGTATATCCTCTTACTATTCCTCTAAGATTTTCTATGGATTTGCACCACAAATCTATTTCTAGTCACGCCATTACAGGAAGAATGTTGAGGTTTTGGAGAGTTTGGAGAAGTAGTTTACCTGGATTCGAGGGCGAGTACTATGAGGTAAGTCTGGACAAATTTGGGTTGTTTTTGCTGGAGCATTGGATGCTAAAGGGAAACCTGATAGAGGTTTTTAAGATCATGAGAGGCATAGTTAGGAAAGACAGCTGTTAACTATTCCCCAGGGTTGAAATGACTAATACCAGAGGGCATGCATTTAAGATGAAGGGAGTAAGTTCAAAGGAGATGTGTGGGGGCAAGAATAGTAGGTACCTGCAATGGACTCAGGGTGGGGAGGGTGATAGTAGAGGCAAGTACAAGAGGGATGTGCTCTTGAATAGGCATATGATTGTACAGGAAATGTAAGGATATGAACATTATATAGGCAGAAAGAATTCGTTTAGTTGGGCATTTGGTTGCTAATATAATTAGTCCGGCACAGCATTGTGGACCAAAGAACCTGTTCCCATTTTAAATTCTTAATGCAGTGTGAAGTTAAACAAATACCATCTTGCTGGCAGTTGCTTCTGGAGTGAAGCCTACTTATTATTCATTTCCAGTTACGCATTCCTCTTGTGTAAAGAGGAATGTGTAAATGGACAGGTACAATAGGTTCATTTAAGAAGCACCTGGATAGGATACATGAAGGGGTGAGGTTTAGAGGGATATATGTTTTGTCCTCTTGTAAATTGTTTATTGTAAATGTGTTTTAAAATTCTGAATTAATGGGGACCTTACATGTCTGCTTGTCCACCTTTATCCTGTCAGATCCGTAAAAGATATAACAAATTTCAATAAGATTCATGAAAAATAATTCAAGAATATATACTGTGTAATTAAGATGAAGTTTCATTGTTTATCATGAACTTCTTTTTGGAATGAGCGTAATTACTTGATGATAGAAATGTCAAAGCTGTGGCAACACAGACTTTTAGATGTCAAATTTAATAACCTTTTAATGACACATCATTCTTTTATGTTGGGTGTATGGATTTCAAAGGCGACCTTAAACTCGTGCTTTGAGGCACAGCTATATGAGCATAATAGGTAACCTTATAAATTAAGATTCAGGAGAATTTGGACTAAGCCATAAGACCCAGAGATCTAGAAATGAAAATTCAACCTACCTGTACTGTCACTTGCAGGGATCTGCTGACTTGTCCTTCTGTGCATGAATATGCCTTAGGGCCTTGCCTTTACTACGTACATGCCACCCTTATTTTACCTTACAAAATGCATCACTTTGTGCTTAACAGGACTAACTTTGAACATATATTGCTATACTCCGCTATCCAGCTATCAATATCAAGCTGCAGTCTAAGACAATCCTTGATATCTTCAACACAAATTTTTATGCTATCTGAAAAATTTCTAATCATACATCCTCCATTCACATCCAAGAAACTGATGTATATAATACCAAGTGTACCAGCACTGGTCCCTGTAAAACACTACTAGCCACAGACTCCCAATTAGAAATGGTAACCTTCAGCCACCACCACCTTCTGCCTTCAATTACCAAGCCAATTTTGGAACACTTCGCATTTGGTCCCATATGGTCTAAACATTTGGATCAATGTACCTTGTCCAATGCCTTACTAAAGTCCATATGAACATCTAATAACCATCCTTCATCAACATGTCAGATGTATCATTATTACAGTGAAGTAAAGGGAATTACAGAGGTATGAGAGAGGAGTTGGCTAGAATTGATTGGAAAAGAACACTGGCAGGGGTGATGGCAGAGCAGCAATGGCTGGAATTTCTGGAAGCAATTTGCAAGGCACAGGATATATATGTCCCAAGAAGGAATAAATATTTAAAAGGAAAGATGACACAACTATGGCTAATAAGAGAAGTCAAGGCCACCATAAAAGCCAAAGAGAGGGCATATAATGGAGAAAAATATAGTGGGATGTTAGAGGATTGGGAAGCTTTTAAAAACCAACAGAAGGCAACTAAAAAAAGTAATTAAGAAGGTAAAGATGGAATATGAAAGTAAGTTAGCCAATAATATTAAAGGGGATACCAGAAGTTTCTATGGATACAGAAAATTAAGAGGTGAGAGTGGATATTGGACTGCTGGAAAATGATACAGGAGAGGAGGTTATGGGGACAACAAAATAGTGGATGAACTGAATAAGTATATTGCATTGTATATTGTTATTGTGGAAGACACTAGCAATATGATGGAAGTTCTAGGTGTCGGGGGCATGAAGTGGATGAAGTTACCATAACTAAAGAGAAGATTTTTGGGAATCTGAAAGGTCTGAAGGTAGATAGTCACCAGGACCAGATGGTGTGTACCACCCCAGAGTTCTGAAAGAGGCGATTGTGGAGGCATTACTAATGAACTTTAAAAAATCTCTAGGTTCTGGAATGGTTCCAGAAGACTGGAAAATTGCAAATGTCACTCCACTCTTCAAGAAGAGGAAGAGGCAGAAGAAGGGAAACTATAGGCCAGTTAGACCCAGTCCCAGTTGGTCCCAGTTGTTGGGAAGATGTTGGAGTCAATTATTAAGGATGAGATCTCAGGCTACTTGAAGGCACATGATAAAACAGGCCATAGTCAGCAAGGTTTCCTCAAGGGAAAATCTTGCCTGACAAATCTTTTGGAATTCTTTGAAGAAGTAACAAGCAGGATAGATGAAGGAGAATTGGTTGATATTGCATACTTGGATTTTCAGAAGGCCTTTGACAAGGTGCCACACAAGAGGCTACTTAAGAGCCCATGGCATTACAGGAAAGATTATAGTATGGATAAAGCAGTGGCTGACTAGCAGGAGGTAAAGAGTGGGAATAAAGGGAGCATTTTTCTGGCTGGCTGCTGGTGAGGAGTGGTATTCCACAGGTGTCTGCGTTGTGACTGATTGTTTTTACGTTATATATTAATGATTTTGATGAGGGAATTGATGGCTTTCTTGTGAAGTTTGCAGACAATATGAAGATAGGTGGAGGGACAGGTAGTTTTGAGGAAGTAGAGAGGCTACAGAAGCACTTAGACACATTAGCAGAATAGGCAAAGAAGTTGCAGATGGAATCCTAGGGTAGAAGGAGATGAGTTATTAACTTCAAACTTTCTGCATAATCACTCAAAGAGTTGGAACTGCATGTGCATGTAATGAGAGCTGTATAACTCATTTCCTTCTACCTTAGGCCACAAACTTATCAATCACCCATGCTGTGGACACTTTCTGGAGGTCCAAGAACTGTATGTGCCACGACTGCTAGACTAAGTGTGTAAATGTAGGAAGGGACTATGTTGAAAAATAAATGTACTAGGTTTTCTAAAATAGCCCCCTTCTAAAACTTAGGCCACAATCTTATCAATCACCTCTCGTATTTTCTAAATAGAGAGAAAATACAAAAAAATAAGCCATAAAGGGACTTGGGAGTGCTTGTACAGGATTCCCTTAATGTTAATTTGCAGGTTGAGTCTGTGGTGAGGAAGGCAAATGTAATGTTAGCATTCATTTCAAGAGGACTAGAATATAAAATTGTAGGCTGTATCTTGGGTAATGATGAGTCTGAGTACAGAGAGAAAATTAAGAACCTGGTGGCATGGTGTGAAGACAATAACCTATCCGTCAATGTCAGCAAGACAAAGGAATTGATTGTTGACTTCAGAAGGAGTAGCGGACCGCACTACCCCATCTACATCGGTGGTGCTCAGGTGGAACAGGTCAAAAGCTTTAAGTTCCTCAGGGTGAATATCACAAATGACCTGACTTGGTCTAACCAAGCAGAGTCCACTGTCAAGAAGGCCCACCAGCTCCTTTACTTCCTGAGAAAGCTGAAGAAATTTGGCCTGTCCCCTAAAACCTTCACTAATTTTTATAAGTGCACCATAGAAAGCATTCTTCTAGGGTGCATCACAACCTGGTATGGAAGTTGTCCTGTCCAAGACTGGAAGAAGCTGCAGAAGATTGTGAACATAGCCCAGCACATCACACAAACCAATCTTCCATCCTTGGACTCACTTTACATCACATGCTGTCGGAGCAGTGCTGCCAGGATAATCAAGGACAAGACCCACCCAGCCAACACACTTTTTGTCCCACTTCCCTCCAGGAGAAGGTTCAGGAGCATGAAGATATGTATGGCCAGATTTGGGAACAGCTTCTTTCCAACTGTGATAAGACTGCTGAACAGATCCTGACCTGGATCTGGGCCGTACCTTCCAAATATCTGGACCTAACTTGCACTACCCTACTTTCCCTTTTCTATTTTCTAATTATGATTTATAATTTAAATTTTTAATATATTTACTTTGATTTGTACTTCAGGGGGTGCGAAGCGCAGAAACAAATATCACTGTGATGATTGCACGCTCTAGTATCAATTGTTTGGTGACAATAAAGTATAAAAGCAATGATGTAATGTTGAGACTTTATAAAGCACTGGTGAAGTCTCACTTGGAGTACTGTGAGCAATTGTGGGCCCCTTATCTTAGAAAAGATGTGCTGAAACTGGAGAGGTTTCAAAGGAGGTTCATGGAAATAATTCCAGGTTTGAATGGCTTGTCATATGAAGAGCATTTGATAGCTCTGGGCCTGTATTAACTAGAATTCAGTAGAATTAGGGGTGATTTCATTGAAACCTATCGAATGGTGAAAGGTCTTCATAGAGTGGATGTGAAATGGATGTTTCTTATGGTGGGAGAGTCTAAGACCAGAGGACACAACACAGCCTCGGAATAGAGTGGTACTTGGATGTTGCATACTTGGATTTTCAGAAGGCCTTTGACAAGGTGCCACACAAGAGTCTACTTAAGAGCCCATGTCATTACAGGAAAGATTCTAGCATGGATAAAGCAGTGACTGACTGGCAAGAGGCAAAGAGTGGGAATAAAGGGAGCCTTTTCTTGGTGGCTGCCAGTGATTAGAGGTGTTCCACAGGGGGCTATGTTGGGAGTGATTCTTTTTACATTATATATTAATGATTTGGATAATGGAATTGATGGCTTTGTTGCAAAGTTTGCAGATGATATGAAGATAGGTGGAGGTAGTTTTGAGGAAGTAGAGAGGCTACAGGAGGACTTAGACAGATTAGGAGAATGGGCAAAGAAAAGACAGATGGAATACAGTGTTGGGAAGTGTATAGACATGCACTTTGGTAGAAGAAATGGAAGGATTGATTATTTTCTAAATGGAGAGAAAATACAAAAAAAAAACTGAGATGCAAAGGACTTTGGGAGTCTTTGTGCAGGATTCCCTAAAGGTTAATTTGCAGGTTGAGTCTTTTGTGAGGAAGACATTTTAGCATTCATTTCAAGAGGACTAGAGTATAAAAGCAAGGATGTAATGTTGAAACTTTATAAAGCACTGGTGAGGCATCACTTGGGAGTATTGTGAGCAAGTTTGAGGCCCCCTATCTTGGAAAGAATGTGCTAAAACTGAAGAGGGTTCAAAGGAGATTCACAGAAATTATTCCAGGATTGCATGGCTTGTCAAATAAAGAGTATTTGATGGCTCTGGCCCTGTATTCACAAGAATTCAGAAGAATGATGGGTGACCTAATTGAAACCTACCAAATGGTGAAAGGCCTTGATAGAGTGGATGTGGAGGGGAGTTTCCTATGGTGGGAGAGTCTAAGACCAGAGGACACAGCCTCAGAATACAGGGGTGTCCTTTTAGAACAGAGATGAGGAGGAATTTCTTTAGCCAAAGAGTGGCGAATCTGTGGAATTCTTTGCCACAGGCAGCTGTGGAGGCCGAGTCTTTATGTATATCTATGGCAGACGTTGATAGATTCTTAATTGGTCAGGGCATGACTGGATAAGGGGAGAAGACAGGAGGCTGCGGCTGAAAGGAAAATTGGATTAGCCAAGATGAAATAGTCTAGCAGACTCAATGGGTCAAATGGCCTAATTCTGCTCCTATAACTTATGGTCGTTTATACCGAGTTATCTCTTTAGAATAAAAAAGACAGGACTTTTCATGAAGAAATGCTCACATTTCCAAATCAGCCCTTGCCTTTTGAAGAGTAAGTAAATCCTGCCCTTAGAATTTTTTTAATAATGTCCCTTCTTCTGATGTAAGACTCGCTGACTTTGCTTTATCCCTGCTGCCCTTCCTAATTAAAGGAATCACATTTGTTATTCTTCATTCATCTGGTACCTTGCCTGTGGCTAACAAAGATGCAAATATCTCCAGCAGTCTCAGTAGTCTCAGTAGTCTCCTCCCTTAATTCCCATAGCAGCCAGGGATAGATCTCATCTGTTATAAAGGTGGATAAGTTATCAAAGCCAGATATCATGGCTTTGAGAATTTATCCACCCTTGTGTGCTCCAAGACATTTGGCACTCCTCCTCCTTCAGGCTAATATGCTCCAGATTACCTCTCCCTGAATTATCCACCTACTATGTCTTTCTTTTTAGTGAATACAGATGAGATATAATCATATAAAAATAACTGACATCTCCTGCCTCCACACACAAATAGTTCCTTTGGTCCCAAGGGGACCTACTGTTTCATTGCTTACCTTGTTGCTCCAAATATTTTGATATAATGCCTTGAGATTTTTCTTGTCTGCCAGAGCTATTTCTTAGCCCCTCTTCACTTTCCTAATTTTTTTTAAGTACTCTCCAACATGCTCTGTACTTCTCAAGGATCTCTCCCCTTTTATGCTTTGCTTTTTTGCTTCATCAAAGCTTTCATCTTCCAAAGTTTCCTAATCTTGAACTTTAGCCTTATGGGAACATTTTGGCTCTGAACTTCTATTATTTCACTTTTAAAAGATTCATATTAAATGCTGTTCTACCTTCAACCAGATGCCCCCAGTCTTTTTTTCCAGGTCCTGTCTTATTGGTTTTCCCCAGTTCAGCACCTTAACTCCTGATGATCTCCATCTCTTTCCATGATGACCTTGACCTTGCAGGGTTATGATTGCTACCCAGAAAATACTCCCACACTTGCACTTCCATCCTTTGCCCCAATAAATAACATCCAACCAAAAATAATTAATTTCATTTCTAAAATTTTTACCTGAATCAGCATCTAGTGTTTTATGTGGTACTGACTATGGCCACTCTTTGCAAGGTAATGATGTTTCCTTCTTTCTTTCCTGGCTTTGATTTTTATTGCCTTCCACTTACCCCCAGATACTCTGAAGAGCAGAGTAAATTGATCAATCAATTTACTCTGCTCCACCCAATCAATTCCAACCAAAATCATCCCAACTTCTAAATTCCAGGGAATATACAGTAAGCCTATGTTAAATCATGAACTATTGAGGAAATGTTGCATATTTGTACTGAATTTCTTTCCAAGGCCAATAGTATTCCTTTCTAGAATGCATTATATTTCAGATGTCACCTAAACAGCTGTAATGATCATATAATGATCATTTACATTTTATCAGTATAAATAAAGGACAGCATATTATTGGCATGTTTGTTTAGGGTCTCAGCCCTTTATCTCTAAATAATTTTGTCACTGGTAGCTATGCATTAGTAGGAAGATTGTATGGGTGAACTTATATTTGGTGTTAATATTAATCAACTGATGGTATTTTAAGGTCATAGCTGGGATGGGGTAGAGAGGATAAGATGCCCCTACCTATTGAATACTTCCAATGGTGTGTGTCTCAAATAGCCACTGACAACCAAGTCCAGCTCCTGGCCTTTACATGTGGCTTAGCTACTAAGCCTGGTGGAATCATTTCTACTGACAGGAGAAGAGGCAAAGGCCAGTTACTGGCACCTTAAAACCAGTTGCTCTGGGCAGATAGGGTTCATCCTTCATGGTTGGCAGCTCGTCTAGGGGAATAGAAGGAGAACTCTAAACACAAGAAAGTCTGCAGATGCTGTAAATCCAACAAACACACTGGAGAATCTCAGCTGGTCAGGCAGCACCTATGGAAATGAAGTTGATGTTTCGGGCCGAGACCCTTCTTCAGGACTGAAAAGGAAGGGGGAAGATGCTAGAATAAAAAGATGGGGGGAGGGAAAGGAAGATAGCTAGAAAGTGATAGGTGGGTTGGAAAGATAAAGGGCTAGAGAGGAAGGAATCTGATAGGAGAGGAGAGCGGACCTTGGGGAAAGGGAAGGAGGAGAGGAACCAGGGGGAGGGGATAGGCAGGTGAAAAGAGGCAAGAGTGGGGAACATAAGAAGAGGGGAGGGGGAGCTATTTCTTCTTATCTCATGTCTTTCTTTTCTTTTCAAGGTGGCTGGGATTCTGTCAGAATCCGTGATCTACAGCTACACTTCAAACTATGGTTCTTCATGAGTGGTGGGCTTTTGTACCAACTGTGTGGCCTGGCATTTCTGTATCTTAAGTTGTGGCCTGGAAGATGGGCAGCCCCATAGATGACTCGGTTCCTCACCAGTGTTACCAGCTGAAGTGTCGTGGGAGACTGAAACATCAAGACAGCAGGCGGTGGTCACTGGCATCCCAAGAAGGCCTCTGTACTCAAGCGATACTCTCTCTCTTTTGATGGTGAGTGAGAGCCTGTTGGTCCTTGAGTTGGGGTCTTGGAGAAGCGACAAGGAAGACTGTGACATCAGAACGGTGAGCTGCTGGTCTCCCGCTCTCGTTGTTGCAGGAGCAACCTTCCTCTCCCTCGCTGGTGAGAGACAGCCTGCTTTGAGATACCTAAGCGCTGGGTTGTGGACCGTAGTTTTTGATGGACTCTAGATCGAGGTCTCTTTGCGGACTTTCACTCTTGCTTTCATGGTGGGGGGTGCTTTTGCTGGGGCAAGTGGGGAGAGGGGGAAGGTCAAAGCTTCCGCTGCTGCTTGTGCGTGGGAGGGGGAGGGGGACTTCAGTGTCCTGATGTTTCTGTCATTCATTCTTATGGTTTTTTTTTTGTTTCATGGATGTCTGTGAAAAGTAAGGATTTCAGGTTGTATTGACTCTAACTTCTTCCCAACCACTGAGGTCAGGCTAACTGGTCTAAAATCTTATTTCTGCTGCCTCTCTCCTTTCTTAAAGAGTGGAGTGACATCTGCAATTTTCCGGTCCTTTGGCACCATGATTCTTGAAAGATCATTACTAATGCCACCATAATCTCTACCACTACCTCTTTCAGCACTAGATTGCAGTTCATCTGGTCTGGATGACCTATGCACCTTTAGGCCTTTCAGCTTTTTGAGCACCTTCTCCTTTGTAATAGCCACTGCTTTCACTTCTCTTCCCTTAAACCCTTCAACACCCGGCACACTGCTAGTGTCTTCCACAGTGAAGTTTGTTTAGTTCATCTGCCATCTCCTTGACCCTATTATTATTTCTCTGGCCTCATTTTCTAGCAGTCCTATATCCATTCGCATCTCTCTTTTATTTTTTATACTTGAAAAAAAATTTCTATCCACCTTGATATTGTTTACTAGCTTGCTTTCATATTTAATCTTTTCTCTTCTAATGATTCTTTTAGGTACTGCCTGTAGGGTTTTAAAAGCTTCTCAACCCTCTATCTTCCCATTAATTTTTGATCTGTTGTATGCCCTCTTTTTTGCTTTTACATTAGCATTGACTTCCTTTGTTCCAAATAGCATTGTACTATTTTGCCATTTGAATATTTCTTCATTTTTGGAATACATCTATCCTGCACTTTCCTCATTTTCCCCAGAAACTCAAGTCATTGATGTCATCCCTGCCAGCATCTCCTTCAAATTTACTTTGGCCAATTCCTCTCTCATACCACTGTAATTTCCTTTACTCCACTGAAATACTGCTACATCATTCTTTATACTTTCTCCCTGCCAAATTTCAAATTGAATGTAGTCATATTGTGATCACTGCCTCCTAGGGGTTCCTTTCCTTTAAGCTCCCTATTCACATCCAGTTCATTACATAACACCCATTCCAGTATAGCTGATCCCTTAGTAGGCTCAACACACTGCTCTAAAAAGCTATCTCATAGGCATTCAACAAATTCACTATGATGAGATCCATTACGAACCTGATTTTCCCAATCTACCTGCACGTTAAAATCTCCCAGGACTATAACACTGCCCTCTTGATACACCTTTTCTATTTCCCATTGTAATCTTAGTCCACATTCCAGCTACTGTTGGAGGCCTGTATATAACTGCCATCAGGGTCCTTTTACCCTTGCAGAGCAGATCCTAACCCAATTTTATGCCTTCAAATAACTGTTAGTTGCCAGTCTTTAATACTAAATGCAGGCAAAAGCTATTACAGTGCCTTGAAGAAGTAATTAGCCCACAACTACTTTCACATTTTACTGTCTCATTTTCTAAATAGAGAATATATTCAAGTGGGATTTTTTTTGTTTATCTACAAAACTTTGTGCATCATGCCAAATCCAAACAAAAATTCCAAAACATGTCAACAATTTACTAAAAATTAAAAACCAAAGTTGTGAGGCTGAAGATGTATTCATCCCCTTTGTAATTAAAAAGTGAAAAAAAAATGAAACCACTGCCAAACTACCTAACACGAGGAAATCTGCAGATGCTGGAAATTCAAACAACACACACAAAATGCAGGCCAGGCAGCATCTATCCTCCAACCTTATATTCTGGCTGGGTAGCCTCCAACCTGATGGCATGAACATTGACTTCTCTAACTTCCGTTAATGCCTCTCCTCCCCTTCTTACCCCATCCCTGACAATATTTAGTTGTTTGATTTTTTTTCTCTCTCTCTGCCCATCACTCTGCCTGTTCTCCATCTCCCTCTGGTGCTCCCCCCTCCTCCTTTCTTTCTCCCATCCCATGATCCTTTCTCTTCTCCAGCTCTGTATCACTTTCGCCAATCACCTTTCCAGCTCTTAGCTTCATCCCACCCCCTCCAGTCTTCTCCTATCATTTCGCATTTCCCCCTTCCCCCCATTACTTTCAATTAGCATCTTTCCTTTCAGTTAGTCCTGACGAAGGGTCTTGGCCTGAAACATCGACAGTGCTTCTCCTTATAGATGCTGCCTGACCTGCTGTGTTCCACCAGCATTTTGTGTGTGTTGCTAAACTACCTAGATCAGGTCGCTCCTCTAAATGTAGTTGCCAGAGAAGAATGGCACTTGTAAGAGAGGCTGCTGTGATGCCAGTAGTCAGTCTGAATGAGCTTCAGAATTCAATGTCTGCAACTGGAGAAGAATTTCATGGCTCCACGAGTGAGTGAGTGAGTGAGTGAGTGAGTGAGTGAGTGTGTGTGTGTGTGTGTGTGTGTGTGTGTGTGTGTGTGTGTGTGTGTGTGTGTGTGTGTGTGTGTGTGTGTGTGTGTGTGTGAGAGTGAGTGAGTGAGTGAGTGAGTGAGTGAGTGAGTGAGTGAGTGAGTGAGTGTGTGTGTGTGTGTGTGTGTGTGTGTGTATATATATATATATATATATATATAGCAGAGAAACAAGGAGGAAGTAGGAAGTCCTGGCTTAAAAAAAGTAGCATATCCATGCCTGTAAAGACTTTGCAAAGAGTCGCTTAGTCACTTAGAATATACTGTAAAGATGTGGAATAAGGTGTTGTGGTCAGATGAGTCTAAAGTGGAACATTTTAGCCTCAACACTAAGTGGTAAGTGTGGCTTTAATCTAATACTGCGCATTAGTCAGGAAACACCATCCCTTCTGTAAAGTATGGCAGAAGTAACACCATGTTGTGTGGATGCTTTTCAGCAGCAGGTCTGAAAATCTGCTGAGCATTGATGGGAAGATGAATACAGAGAGATCCTGAATAAAAACCTGCTAGCCTCTTCCAGAAAGCTTAAACTGAAAGGATGTTCATCTCTCGGTAGAAAATTTGTCCTTTACTGGCCCAGTCAGAGTTCTGACCTTAACCCCATTGAACATTTCTGACAAGACCTCAAGATTGCTCTCCACTGCTGCTCACCAACTAACCTGGCACGGATTGAGCAATTTTACAAGGAGGCATAGACAAACCTTGCTCTATCACATTGTGCAAATATAATTAACTTACCCATAAAGACAACTGGCTGTAATAGCTATGACAGGTGATTCAACTAAGCACTGAGGAAAGGGTGATAAATGATTTTGACCTGCTGACATTTCAGTTTTTGAATGTTTAGTTTTTCATGCTTTACAATTTTATTGGGCTCTACTGTGGAAAGAAAAAGAAGCATGTGATTTTAAAATAAAAATTCTCAGTTAAATTGATCAAAATCCCTGGTTGTAATACTCATTTATGTGAACACAGGGTTGGGTGCTGAATGCTTTTACAAGGCATTGTAATTGTCAACTTAAATTTAAGGGCAAGAATATAAATTCAATTAATAGTTCATTTCCTTAATCAAAGTTCTGTTGAAGTCACAAACAACTACCTTTAACCTAAGTAAAGAGTCTTAGGGATTCTCATTTGGCAAAAAAGACCTTAAAATTTGCATAATCCTTTAGTCCCTACTGAGTCCTCTCCTTTACTTCCTGTATACCCATGACTGTATATACCTACAGCTCCAATCTGCTAATCAAATTTGCTGATGACACTACTTTAATTGGCCTTATCTCAAACAATAACAAGGTGGCCTACAGGGAAGAAGTCATCTCTCTGACTCAATGGTGTCAAGAAAGCAATCTCTCCCTCAATGTCGCAAAAACAAAGTAGCTGGTTGTGGACTACAGGAGGAATGGAGATCGGCTAACCCCTATTGACATCAATGGATCTGGGGTGAGAGGATAAACAGCTTCAAGTTCCTCGGTGTCCACATCACCAAGGAACTCACGTGATCTGTGCACACCAGCTGTGTGGTGAAAAAGGCACAACAGCGTCTCTTTCACCTCAGAATTGGTATGGGGCCCCATATCCTAAGAACTTTCTACAGGGGCACAATTGTGAGCATCCTAACTGGCTGCATCACTGCCTGGTATGGGAACTGTACCTCCCTTAATCACAGGACTGCAGAGAGTGGTCCGAACATAATAATACATCCCCCCACCAGTCTTAACTGGAAAAATAACCAACCCTTCGTTTGCAGTCATTACATGGAAAGAGAAGGGCAAAGGAAACAAAATTCTTTATATTTTAACAGGTTTTTGTAATATTTATATAAATAACATCTCTCCTGGGTTTCCAACAACAGTATCTAACAGACTAATCAATTTGAAACAATGCCCTAACTTTAAACCTTTTATCCTAGCTTTAAAATATTTAATGATTTTATCATTTCTCCCCTCTATAATCTCTTATGGTACTAGAACTCTTTAAAAGAAATACTTGCTCACCTTCAGTTCTGGAATTGCAATCTTCCCTGGGGTTCACTGGCAATCATGCCTTCAGCTCCCAAGGGCTTAAGTTCTGAAATTCATTCCCCAAACCTCATTGCCTCTTTCCTTCTGTAAAGTGCTCTGTTAAATCTTCCTCTTTGACCCAGCTTTTGGTTATCTGGTCTATAACCTCTCTGCATGTTTATCAGTTACAGATGAAATGAGAATGAGAAATAAGGAAACGGAAGATAGAGTATGAAAGTAAATGAACACAAAATATAAAAGTAGATAGCAAAAGTTTTTATAAATATATAAAGCAGAAGAGGGTGGCTAAATGTAGGTCCCTTGGAAGAAGAGAAAGGGAAATTGATATTGGGTGATAAGGAAATAGCTGAGGCATTGAATGACTATTTTGTGTCGGTCTTCACGGTAGAGCATACGTCTAATATGCCAAAGAATGGTGTTATGGATGAAATGGGAGGTGAGGACCTCGATGAAATCACTGTCACTAAAGAGATAGCGATGAGCAAACTAAAGGGCCTGAAGGTAGATAAGTCCCCTGGTTCTGATGGGATGTATCCCAGGGTGCTGAGGGAATTGGAAGAGGTTATAGTAGACACGTTGGTAATCATTTACCAAAACTCTCTAGACTCTGGGCAGGTTCCGGCGGATTGGAAGACAGCAAATGTCACGCCACTTTTTAAAAAAGGATGTAGGCAAAAGACAGGCAACTATAGGCCAGTTAGCTTAACATCTGTAGTCAGGAAAATGCTTGAAGCTGTCATTAAGGAAGAAATAGCGAAACATTTAAAAAGGAGTGGCTCCATTATACAGACACAGCATGGATTCAGAAAGGGCAGGTCCTGTTTGACGAACTTACTGGAGTTTTTTGAGGACATAATGAGTGCAGTGAATAGAGGGGAACAGGTGGATGTCGTATACTTGGATTTCCAGAGATGTTCGATAAGATGCTGCACAAGAGACTTATAGATAAGATATGGATGCATGGAGTCGGAGGAAGTGTATTGGCATGGATAGTGGATTGGTTAAACAATACTGTAGCAGGCAGAGAGTTGGTATAAATGGGTGTTTCTCCAGTTGGCAGTTGGTGGTGAGTGGGGTGCCGCAGGGGTCGGTGCTGGGCCCGCAGCTGTTTACCATTTACATTGATGATTTGGAAGACAGGACTGAGTGTAGTGTAGCAAAATTTGCTGATGCCACTAAACTGAGTGGAAAAGGAAATTGTACAGAGGATGTGGAGAGTCTGCAGAGGGATATAGATAGGTTAAATGAGTGGGCCAATGTCTGGTAGATGGAATACAATGTTGGTAAATGCGAGATCATCCACTTTGGAAGGAATAATAGAAGGGCAGATTAGTATTTAAATGCTGTAAGATTGCAGCATGCTGTTCTGCAGAGGCACTTGGGAGTTCTTGTGCACGAATCACAGAAAGTTGGCTGCAGGTACAACAGGTTATTAAGAAGGCAAACAGAATGTTGGCCTTCATTGCTAGAGGGATTGAATTCAAGAGCAAGGAGGTCAGGCTGCAACTATACAGGGTACTGGTGAGGCCGCAGCTGGAGTACTGTGTGCAGTTCTGGTCTCCTGACTTGAGGAAGGATATATTGGCTTTGGAGGCAGTGCAGAGGAGGTCCACCAGGTTGATTCCAGAGCTGAAGGGGTTAACCAATGAGGAGAGATTGAGTCGGCTGGGACTATACTCTCTGGAATTCAGAAGAATGAGAGAGGATCTTATAGAAACATACAAAATATTGAAAGGGATAGATAAGATAGAAGTAGGAAAGTTGTTTCCATTGGTAGGAGAGACTAGAACCAATGGACATTGCCTCAAGATTCAGGGGAGAAGATTTAGGACAGACATGAGGAAAAACTGTTTTTCCCAGAGAGTGGTGAATCTCTGGAATTCTCTGTCCAGGGAAGCAGTTGCGGCTTCTTCACTAAATATATTTACGATACAGTTAGTTAGATTTTTACATAGTAGGAGAATTAAGGGTTATTGGGAAAAGGCAGGTAGATGGATCTGAGTTTACGGACAGATCAGCCATGATTTTATTGAATGGCGGGGCTGGCTCAATGAGCCGCATGGTCTACTCCTGCTCCTATTATATTATGTTCTTATGATTGATAGTGCTTCTATGAAGCACCATGAGATGCTTGCTGTGTAGAAGGTGCTATAAAAATATTATTGTTGTCCTATCTGAATTTAGGGTTGTATAGCATTTCATAGCTTGCTTTACTGACACTAAATAAATGAATAAGAATCTATAAAAAATACATGTGATAATCCTGAATTATTTAAGGCTTTAACTGGCCCTATTTAATGAGATAATAGCTTCATTGAAATGCAAGAAGAATTTCAAATACATAGAAATAATTTTAAGGCTTGATACAGTTTGACGGACTGGTCATGTTGTTTGTTTTGTTCCTTGAATCAAATTTAGTTTCTGTGTCACATACCACTTTCTAATTACGTAAAAAAGAAACACTTGCCAATCCTTGCCAAAGTGAGTCATTCACTGACTTCACCTATTTCCCCGTGACAAAATCTCCAGATTTATCTGGAATGTCTAGGAATTAAAGATCAATCTGGAAAAACATAAGCTATTAAAATTCTGAAAATTCTGGATGCAGGGAGTTTGGGGTTGGAATTTATTTGACCCTTTGGGAGGAGTCAAAGAGACGTGGTCATACAGTGAGACTTTCAGGAATGCATTCATTCACAATGTCAATCATTGGAATCACAATCTCTACTCCATGTGCTTGTGAGACATACAATCAGAAACAAGTTATTTGCTAATTGAAGCCACATCTACTAATCAAAACATGTCAATAATTGGGTCTAATTGCTACAAATGAATTTATTCAAAGCTGCATTGATCCATAAAGCATAATTGCTTTGTTAACTATGTTTGTGCCTATGCAGGGTAAATGGAGATCTCAATAGTCAAGTTTGCCTTCACTGGCATATGAACGTCTATTTAATTAATTTATTTATTGAGATACAGCGTGGAATGGGGCCTTCCCTCCCTTTGAGCCTTGCCGCCCAGTAATTTCCCAATTTTGTCTGAGCCTAATCTTGGTGTAATTTACAATGACCAATTAAACTACCAACCGGTATGTCTTTGGACAGTGGGAGGAAACTGGAGCACCTGGAGGACACCCAGGCGGTTATGGGGAGAATGTACAAACTCTTTACAGGCAGTGGCAGGAATTGAACCTGGGTCCCTGATACTGTAAGGCGTTGTGCTAACCACAATGCTACTGTGATGCCCCTGTGTATTATATTTTGATGCAACAAAGATCCAGAAGATCATTAAAATCAAAAATAATAAAAACAAATTTTAATCTGTGAACTTCTTAAGATTTTCTCTGACCAGTTAGAATTATTCTGTAAAGGATGTTAAACTGAAATAGTGTGAAAGGTTATTTGTTATAGTCTGCAAAATTAAACTTCACATCCAAATTATACCACCTCATTTGCATAGTTGCAATGTGGAATTGGTTTCTATCAATGAAAAAGAGCTTGCTTTACTGGTCAGTTCACTGCCATAAATCTACGACACAGTTTTTACTCTTTTGTATATAAATATCTTCAGAAAGGATAAATAGTCATCAGTGTTGGTACAATCCAGGTCGATAGCTATCCAGGCTGGTATCAGTCCATATATAGAACTCAGGGTGCACACACCTCTCCATTCCTGCCACTTACATGCACATCAGTATTCGCAAACTACTAATGATGTGCAGTGGAGAGCATCCAAACATGCTGCATCACTGCATAGTATGGAAACTGCACTGCGGTAGACAGGACATCTCTACAATGGGGAGTCAAAACTGCCCAACGTATCACTGGCATCAACCTACCTACCATCAAAGACATATATACAGAAAGGTGCCGGGAAAAGGACATAAAGGGTCCCACCTACCCTGCTCAGGGACTATTTGTCCCACTCCCATTAGGGAGGAAGTTATGTAGCATCCACACCCAGGACCACCAGACTCAAAAACAGTTACCTTCCCCAAGCACTAAGGCTGATCAACACCTCCACCCATTAACCCAGCTCAGCACCACTACTTTATCACTTCCTCTCAGAGTCACCATGTGTTACTTTACGTGCATACAATCAATCCATCTATATAAGCTATCTTATACATTTATATTTATTGATTTTTTATCTTTTTGTTTTTGTGCTCTATTGAATCTGGAGTAACAATTATTTTGTTCTCTTTTACACTTGTGGACTAGAAATGACATTAAACAATCTTGGCAACACACACAAAATGCTGGAGGAACTCAGCAAGCCAGGCAATATCCATGGAAAAGAGCAAACTGTCGACGTTTTGAGCCGAGGCCCTCAGCAGGCCAGGCAGCATCTATGGAAAAGAGTAAACATTTTGGGTTGAGACCCTTCAGCCAGTTCTGATGAAGGGTCTCGGACCAAGATGTCAACTGCTTACTCTTCTGCATAGATGCTGCCTGGCCTGCTGAGCTTCCCCTGCATTTTGTGTGTGTTGCTTGTATTTTCAGTATCTGCAAGTGTTCTTGTCCTTAAACAATCTTGAATGTGTTGGAATGAATGTGGATGAAACCAATGTCATGGTTCTGCTGGATAAGAACTTTAAAAACTGAGGCAGTACTCAAAGTTTATCAATTGTAGTTCAGCAGGGCACTTTCCTTTTCACTGCTTAGTGAAAATGACTCAAAGCCTGCTTGCTTATTCCTTGAAACTGCTGCATTTATAGTTTCATGGGAATCCAATTTTCAGTTAGCAAGCTTCAGACTAACTTTGGTAGGCTGCAAAAAGAGAAAGAAAGGAAGACCTGCATTTCTAAGATGTTTTCATGACTTCAGAAAGGGCCGAGGTATTTTATAGCCAATAAACTATTTCTGAAAAGCAGTCGTGTGGCTATGGAGGAAAGGTGGCATTCAATTTGTTCACAGCAAACCTGCATAACATTTTTGCGATACTGTTTTAATCAGTTTTAGTGAAAACTATTGAAGGACAAATATAGTGCTACAGGAGCCTTTATGGCCAAGTGAGAGAGCCGATGTCCTCAATTTACTGTCCGATCTCAGTAGCATCTCAGACACCACAGTACTCCCTCTGCTTTGTTTTGGAAATCAGCTTAGAGATTTGTTGTCAAGTCTCTGGAGTGTCTTGACACCCCTGGAAATGTAATGGTGAGAATAGCTGCTTGGCAGTTGAACAGAATGGCACACTAATTGCAGATGTAGGTTTGGTTTTCCTGTGGTATTTCAATGTGCAGCCATTATGACTAACTCTAAAATGATGTGGCTCCTATGCTGAACCAACCACCACTATGGAATTATGTGAAAGGGAATTCTGTGTGAGTCCAAGTTCCAAGGGACTGAGAGTCAGATGAAATACTTGTATAGGTTTAGAAGGACCTAATTCTTCTCCCAACCCTCTCAACAAAAGTTTAAGAGGAAAGAAAAAAAATCTGTTTTGGAATAGCCTGAAGTAATTTATTTTAAGAGCACTGTCTATTGAAGGTCATATACAAGTTGGTAAAATTTCTAGATTCTGCAATTTCTACTAAAGAAAATCTTGTAGCTAGATGTGTTTTTAATGCATTATAATGTTCCAAGTCACTTCACAAGGGTTTTCTCAAATGTAATTTGTTGCCAAACTGCAAAAGGAAAGATTAGCCCATGTAGATTTCAGAAGCATTTCAGCAGGAGAAAGAAAGTAACTTAGAAGGCGATTGAGGTTTAGGAAGGGAATCTGAGCCTCGGGGCTTGACAACTGAAACCGTGTTGCTAAAGGTGAATTAAAATTGGGGCTACAGACAAATCTAAAACTGGAGATAAACTGGAGATTACAGTGTGAAGACAATAAGACAGAGGAACAGAATTGGGCCTTTCAGCCCATTGAGTCAGCTCCATCATTTGATCATTGCTGATTTATTATCCCTCTCAACTTGCCAGATGGTGGTGTATCTATTTGTGGAATTCATTGCCACAGACGGCTGTGGAGCCCAAGTTATTGGGTATATTTAAAGTGGAGGTTGAGAGGTTCTTGATTAGTCAGGGTGTCTAAGATTATGGGGAAAAGGCAGGAGGATGGGGTTGAGAGGAATCATAAATCAGCCTTGATGGAATGGCAGAACAACTTCGATGAGCTGGATGGCCTAATTCTGCTCACATGTCTGATGGTCTCAACCCCATTCTCCTGCTTTCTCCCTGTAACCTTTGACATCCTTACTAACAGAGAACCTATAAACCTCCCAATGACTTGGCCTCCACAGCAGTCTGTAACAATGAATTCCACAGAGTCACTACTGAAGGACGGTAAGGCCATGGACTGATGTGAAAACAAGAATAGATACTTTAATAAACAAGGTGAGACTTTATAAGGCATTGATCAGATCATATTTGGAGTATTGTGAGCAGTTTTGTGCTCCATATCTAAGAAAAGATGTGCTAACATTGTGGAGTGTCCAGCGGAAGTTCATGAGAAAGATTGCAGGAATGAAAAAGTTCACATATGAGGAGTGTTTGGTGGCTCTGGGTCTGTACTCACTGAAGCTCAGAAGAATGAAGAGGGTATCTCATTGAAACCTATCAAATTCGTACTTCAGTGGTTGGTAAGTTGATGGAGAAGATCCTGAGAGGCAGGATTTATGAACATTTGGAGAGGCATAATATCAGGATTAGTCAGCATGGCTTTGTCAAAGGCAGGCCTTATGAGCCTGATTGAATTTTCTGAGGATGTGACTAAACACATCGATGAAGGTAGAGCAGTAGATGTAGTGTATATGGATTTCAGCAAGGCATTTGACAAGGTACCCCATGCAAGGCTTATTGAGAAAGTAAAGAGGCATGGGATCCAAGGGATCCAAGGGGACATTGCTTTGTGGATCCAGAAATGGCTTGCCCACAGAAGGCAGAGAGTGGCTGTAGACAGGTCATATTCTGCATGGAGGTCAGTCACCAGTTGTGTGCCTCAGGGGCCTGTTCTGGGACCCCGACTCTTTGTGATTTTTATAAATGACCTGGATGAGGAAGTGGAGGGGTTTATAAGGTAAGAACATGTTCGGCACAGCTTTGTGGGCTGAAGGGCCTGTATTGTGCTGTAGGTTTCCTATGTTTCTAAATACTGAAAGGTCTTTAGATAGAGTGGACAGAGAGGGATGTTTCCAATAGTGAGAGAGTCTAGGACCAAAGGCACAGCTCCCTATAGAACAAAGATGAGGCGTAATTTCTCTATCCAGCAGATGGGACCAAGTGTATTAGTTTTAGTCAGAGGAAATTTCTGTTTAAATCAAACAAGCATCAATATGAAACAGAGACGTTACAGAATCTGATACATATGACAGTGAAATTCTAACAACTAATACTCTATTCCCATGGAAAATTCTACAATGATATCTCCAATGGAATATCAGGAATATTTTAAGCAGAGAAAAGCATTAAAATATATTTAATGGTTAAGCACCAGGGTTCCTCAATCTTGAAATAAGTAAAAAGAGACACCCAAGTGAAAACGTATTTGGCTTACCAAACATTGAAGTACTGTATATATTGATAGTCAAATTTGCATACTTTGGCCAGCCAGCATGGAATCAATAAGAAGAAATTAACTTGACCAAAGTGCCAAGGCAAAGTTTCCATATTTTCTATGCCCTAAGTACGCTTTGCCGGGAAAAAAATCCTCTTTGCCTGCAATTAACCTTGTTCTCACTTTCCTTCCTTATAGCAACAGGTAACCAGCACAAATATTTTCATTGCGTCATTGCCAACATGTTGCTACAGCAATTGAAAGAAAATACCATCTTCTAACCTTCTCGATAAACCTGTCTCAACCATTTATTTTTTTTATCTGAAAAGCCATGATCTCTGCTTGAACCAAGCTTTATTTAACCACTTCACCAATCCTCATCTTGGTTACTTATGAACTTGACAACTCTATTGTATTGCAGGCACGGACAACATTGTCAGTGATTTCTCTTTCCTTAGTTTTAATTTAATCCATAAGAAAAATTGTCCAGTCAATCAGAGTATCAGAGTTTATTGTCACTGTCTTCTATAACATGAAATTTGTTGCTTTGTGAAAGTAGTACTGTGTAAAGACAAATTTACCACACATTACAAAATTAATAGTACAAAAAAAAAACAAGCAAGAAACACAAAATACAGAAGAAACTTAGCAGGTGGGACAACATCTTGGAGGGAAGTAAACAGTTGATGTTCAGGTTGGACTCTTATCAGTGTTCATGGGTTCATGGACTGTTCAGAAATCTAGTGGTAAAGGGGAAGAAGCTGTTTCCAGTTCAGTGAGTGTGGGTCTTCAGGCTACTATACCTCCTCACTGATGGTAGTAACAAGTTTCAGATGGTGAGGATCAATAGTGATGGATGCCGCTTTCTTGAGGCACAGCCTCTTGAAGAAGTCCTTGATTCTGAGGAGGGGTGTGCCCATGATGGAGCTGACTGAGTCCATAACCCTCTGCAGCCTCTTGCGGTCCTGTGCATTGGAGCCTCCATACCAGTCTGTGATGCAACCAGTCAGAATGGTCTCCATTGTACATCCATAAAAATTTGCAAGAGTTTTTGGGGACATACCAAATCTCCTCAAACCCCTAACAACGTAGAACCTTTGGCATGCCTTCTTCATGTTTGCATATTGTGTTGGGCCCAGGATAGATCCTACAAGACATTGACAGCCAGGAAAGAAAAGCTGCTCACCCTTTCCACTGCTGACCCCTCAATGAAGATTGGTATGTGTTCTTCTGACTTCTCCTTCCTGAAGTCTACAGCCAATTCTTTGCTCTTGTTAACACTGAATGTCAGGTTGTTGTTGCTGCTGTGACACCACTCAACAGGGAATCTGTCTCTACCCTGTTCACCTCCTTGTCGCCATCTGAGATCTTACCAACAACAATGGGGCTATCTGCAAATTTATTGATGTGAGCTGTGCCTAGCCACAGAGTCATGAATGTACAGAGAGCAGAACAGTGGACAAAGCACACATATATCCTTAAGGTTCATCTGTATTGACAGTCAACAAGGAGTGGGGTTATTACTGACCTGTACTGACTGTGGTCTCCCGATGATGCTATCACAATTCTATCTCCTGCTACTGTGATAGGTGCTACATCTGTGCCTACAACCTTCTCTGTCACCACCATTCAATGCTCTGAACAGTCTTTCATGAAGACTGTTACATGCAAATCCATCAGTGCCACTCATTGTATCTGGTGTTCCCAGGGCATCTTCTATGTCAGTGAGATGTGACGTAGATTGAGAACTGCTTTGTTGAGTACCTTGCTCCTTCTGCCACAACAGTCAGATCTTCCAGTGACCACCCATTTTACTTCCACTTCCAATTCCTGTGCTGACATATCTGTCCATGACCTCCTTTACTACCATGTTCAAACCGGACACAGGTTGGAGGAACAACACCTCTTCAATATCTTCCTCACCACTGATTTGAGACTTGCTGACCAGGGTTAGCCCCATTTCGCTTGAACAAAGTGCAACATTTTCTATTCTCCAGTCCTCTGGTACTTCCCCTGTTTTGGTAAGCCTGTGGCTTATTTTCTGGAGAAAGGAATGCCACAGAGAATGCTAAAGGAACTAGATCATTAATCTGTGCTCCTTGTGTTATTAGTTCTTCAGAAGCTTCTATCATTTTCGTGGAGCAATGAGAAAGAACACTGCAGTTTTGTACATATAACAACTGTAAAAGGCAGAGTCTTCACTGATGCCATTTTGAGCAAAATTCTGCATTTTGCATTTTAAAATTTATCACAATCTGCAGAAACAGTTCTTAATATAAAATAAAATCTTAAAAATAAAGCATACCTTGCTGGTTATGCTCAGATTAGGCAGCATCGATGGAAAGAGAAACAGCGTTATCATTTTAGGTGGGAAGGGGTTTTACATTTATTTCTTATATATAGTGGTTATGTTAATCGGGACACATCGGGGCCAAGACATTTTGGCCCAATTGAATGGATCCCCAGTTAGATGAAGTATCATGGAATTAGTTGAAAGGTATTAAAAAAAAGACATTTAGCAGTTTAACTGAGTAATAATTTATGTATTTAAATGAAATACAAAACAAATCAGAACACTATAAATACCTCTTCAGTAATAGAAAATGGTGTATTAGTTCCTAATAGTTAATGATGCAACAATTCATCATTTCCAGCATCTGCAGAATTTCTTAAGTTTGAGCAATTCATCTGTCATGTTCTTTTGATGAACAAAATCAGTGCAGACAATAGACTGCCTTCATACAAAGTGAGTGCATCCTCCAAATCTTCATTTTCATTGTAACATTCAAGACTATTGTTGATACCTTCAAATTGTTCGTAATTCATAACTTGTTGAAACAGTGAAATCATTTCATTTTCACTCCTGGCGGTTTCTGGCAACTACAAGCCTGAACACTTGAAACCACTGTCAGCAAAACACTACACCGTTCTGAGTTGTCTCCCTGCTTATTTCTCGCCAACTACCAGTGACAAAAATCTTCGAACACAACTAAAGCTATTTAAAAACTAAGCGCTGAGGAGCATTTAACAGTGCAGGTGCATGCGACTGACGCTTGTTAGAAACTGTTGGTCAAGTCTCCTGCCCCTATTAAGCGGCAGAGTGTCCCAAATAAACGAAGGGAATTCCAGCTATTTTGTCGATTTAGATTTAGTTCTTTAGTAAGCAGCTGCCCTGATTAACTAATTGCTCAATTAACCGTAATTTTGTGTGTGTGTGTATGTATTCATATGGTTTTTAAACAATTATAAAATCACAAATATAAAGCTTTTGATTTTTATAGGAAAATCTTCTTCCCAGGATCGCCCAGCTGAAAATGGACAACTGACTGGGGGAGAAGAGGTAGGATGTGAGAACTGCGTGGAGTTTTGAGCTTGAAGCTTCCTCCCTACCGTATAGCACCTAAAAGAAAAACACCACGCATCATTTCTCATACTGTCCAAAAACGGCACTGGAGAAAAGGATGTAGGTACAAATAACCGCGATAACCGAACTATCTTTCCAGAGTTAAGTCAACAAAATCCACCTGGTCCTGCCAGAGTCGGTGAAAAGCGACGAGGACCGGCTGGAACACTACAGCAAGTTGCCTCTTGTCTCCCTAGAGCTTTTGTTGGTAATCGTTACCCTGGAAACCACGGAGCCATTTTTAAACAGAGCTGTGCGCAGCCCCGTGACGGAGTGAGGATTGACTTGAGTTCCCCGTCTGGTGACGTTGAAACCCCAAAATCAAATAAAGTTAATTGCCGTGCGGTATCTCGTAGTTCCAAGCGCCGAATGGGGTGCCGTTGCTCCGCAAAGCCATCTTGCCAAGAAATTTTGAAGAATTAATCGAGGATGGAGGATTCCTTCCTGTGCCAGTGCCTCAAGGACAGCCCGGACCCAGAGGCAGTGAGGAAGGTAATACCTGCAGACATTAGAAATGTGGCATTAACACCTTACATGGTTGGATGGAACGGTGCCTCTTCTGTCAGCAGTCAGTTTTGGGTTCGACTCTCGGTCCGCGATACCGACCAAGCGCCCTGGCTGTGCCTGTAGCCCGAGTCTGTTGCAGGTGTCCGATCTTGGGTCTGCAGACTCACTCTATCGGATGGAAGTGGCACGGTTCCGAATAAACGAAGGAAGTTTTAGGCTGCAGATTTTCCGGTCGTTATTCCGCCTACATTTCAACAGTTGGAAAGAACTTAATTGTTGGGAGAAGTTCTTTGGGATGTTCAGGAAATTTTACTAAGTGTTTTGTGGTTATTTTTTTAATAGCCATTGAAAATGATTTTCATAGCAAGAATGAGCGACGAGGCGCAATCGAAATGTTGATTTTAATCCCCATTATTATTTAGTATAACTGAGAATACGCAGATCACCCTCAATTTAGCAATCAAAACTGCATTTCCTTTCCTAAAACTGTAATAAGCAACTTTGGAATATTGTAAACATTTTGCTTGGTTACTGTTGCTTGTTTTCTGCATGAATTGATGGGCGTTCACAGGGCTAAGGTTGCATGTGTGTGCTTGGATTGATTTTTATTCAGGATAAATGAGAAGGTTCCTCATTGATGGAAGTGTCATCTTTGGGGTGGGACGTGAAGTTGAGAAGCCATGAAAGCTTCCGTTGCACTTTTAGGAGAACCTCAAGTAGTTATGTCCTGTCAAATTTTATTCCTCACTTAAAAAAATAACCAGTGTCCTGCCGAAGGCTTTCGCCCGAAAGGTATATTGTATTTTTTTTCCATAGATACTGCCTGACTTGCTGAGTTTCTCAAGCATTTTTGCATGTATTGCTCGGATTACCAGCATCTACAGATTTTCTCTTGTTTGAGGTCATAATTCGCTTTGGATTTTGTTGGAACCCGTTTGCAAAGATGCAGCCATATTTCATGCATTAACACGTAACTGAAATGTTCTTCAAAAGTGCTTCGTTGGGCATACTGAGATGCAAATCTTTATCTGTTGTAATTATATGGAAGGAAATTGATACTTTTCTGAATTTTATGTGGCCTCTAAATGTTACTACTTTGTTTTTGAATTAATTATTTTTTAATGTAAGAATGATGGCTGATTTTTACTTTGTTAATTCAGAAATCACCTCTAGTTAGTTTTACCTTTTCTTTGCAAAATGGTAGCTTTTGCTGCAGTTTGCCAATGAAATAAATCTGAAAAATAACTTTGACACTCTTAAACAGAGAAGAAGTCATCACCCTGACACAGTGGTGTCAAGAAAACAACCTCTCCCTCAATGTTGCTAAAAACAAAGGAGCTGGTTGTGGACTACAGGAGGAATGGAGACAGGCTAACCCCTATTGACATCAACGGATCTGGGGTTGAGAGAGTGAACAGCTTTAAGTTCCTTGGCATAAACATCACAGAGGATCTCACGTGGTCTGTACATACTGGCTGTGTGGTGAAAAAAGCACAACAGTGCCTCTTCGCCTCAAGTTTGGTATGAGTCCCCAAATCCTAAGGACTTTCTACAGGGGCACAATTGAGAACATCCTAACTGGGTGCATCACTGCCTGGTATGGTACTCTGCAGAGAGTGGTGCGGACAGCTCAGCACATCTGTCGATGTAAACTTCCCACTATTCAGGACATTTACAGAGACAGATGCTAAAAAGGGCCCGAAGGATCATTGGGGACCTGAGTCACCCCAACCACAAACTGTTCCAGCTGTTACCATTCGGGAAACGGTACCGCAGCTTAAAAGCCTTTTGGATTTGGGACAACAGGCTCTGGGACAAATTCTTTTACCAGGCCATCAGACTGATACAATTATATTTCTATGCTTTATTGACTGACCCGTTGTACACACTATTTATTAGAAATTACTATACTTTGCACATTTAGGTGGAGATGTAATATAAAGATTTTTACTCATGTATATGAAGGTTGTAAGAAATAAGTCAATTTAATTCAATTCAAATTCATTCTTGCAACTGACTTGCCAACAAACATTCCATTTATGCAATATGTATTTGACCATTATGTTAAGAACGATCTTGAATAGCGAGTCTAATCAAAAGATTGCGGTAGTCTGCTGGTGCACACTGGGAATGGGGCAATTATTATTTAGTCTTTTTTTGGCGCCTCAGTTTGCTGGAGAAGAAAGCTTGAAGGCTTGGCTGCTGCCCGTGACCCAGCAGAAAAGTGGGTAATGGAGGTATGCAAGAAGATGGAATAGGCTTAAAGGGTTGAAAGGCCTATTCTTGTTCCTGTTTTCTGTGCTTCCATGGTGTATGAGATTGAATGGTTGATGGTCAACTTGGATGGAGAAAATTGCTCTGTAGGAAAAGTATCTTTGATTAGAAAAGTGGCAGTGCCATTTGCAGGAGGAATCTGATTTTGGAGGCTATTTGGAACAGATACGTGTTTTTAGAAATATGTGGTTTTAGAAAGAACATAATGTGCTGCATTCAGTTCAAAATACAAGGAAACAGAAGCAGGCCATTCAGTCCTCTGAATTACTCAGCCATTAAATAAGATCATGCTGATCTTGCATTCAACTCTATCTTCCTATAATTTCCTATTCCCCAATCTTTTATTGATCCAAATATTTATTGCTGTTATTTAATGTACACAGCAATTGTAGCATTGCAACCTTATGAGGCAGAACATTTCTCAAGTCGGTCGTCACTGGGTCATCTCCTTATTCTGAGACATGGAGCAGCTTCCCAACATCTGCAATCAAGCCTCTTAAGAATTTTATGTCATATTAAAAACTTCCAGTACTTTCAAAACTAAGGATTGAAAGCTTTGTCCTGTTAGGAACAATTGAGTAGACAATCTCCTCATCCCAGTCACTAAAACTATAGTGAAAAAAGAAATAAGCTACTGGAAGGAATCAGCAAAATGAACAGTATCTATGGAGGGAAACAAACAGTCAAAATTCTGGGTCAAGATCCTTCATCTGGGCAAGCTATGTTCATTGTTTTCTCATGCCGTCTTTCTTTGAACAGCAGGGTTATGTTACCATCCTGTATCACAGGTTCCATTTAAAAGTAAGCAATCTCTCAAAGATCAAAGGTAATGCATGAAACACTTAACGTCTTTATCTGCTTTTGAAATACCAGAATCTAGTTCATCATGTTCAGATGACTTGTAGGATTCATCTCTAACTATCTTATGTGAAAATATGAAATCAGTGCTAATGTCTTTATTCCATCTCTTTCTCTTTTTTTGTGGAAATTGCTAGCAAATTATGTAAGGCTTTCTTCTTAGAATGCATATTAGCTCAGTTTGCCAAACTATAATTAACTCTTGTTTATTAGAAGAAGCCGCAGGGTTGGGGTCCTTATTTTTTTTAGCCCACAGAAACTGGATATTACTTCCCAGGACAGATCAATGTTATTTGGAATCAATCCTTAAATTCACATTGAGTAAGACTGTTTTGACATGATGTTACAGTATTATTTTAATACAGTTGCTGCAATACATATTATACTCCTACAATGCCACAATTTTGTCCTTCTTTTATCATTAATTTTTTTTCTCTCTTTTTTCAGACACAGAATAAAGGAAAGCTACCAAGGAGTGAAATAACATTTTTACCCCAGTTACCAGCGGTATGTTACCAGAAGATTAAAGTTTAAATCAAAATGGATTCTGGATGTGGATTATTAGGACAATTTATCAATTTGCATTTAGCTATTCAGTGTGATTGTTGTCCTGTGTAAATTACCAGGAGTACTGAGACAGTATAAGCACAGATTAGTTTGTTTTCTGCTTTAAAACAGCAGAGAAAAGTGAAGCAAAATTATCAGCAAGGTTTAAAAACAAAACTAGGGTGATTTCAGTTGGGAGGAATGCACTAGAATATTTGAAAAAAAGTAGCTGTGATGTATTTTCATGTTAATTGGCCAAATTTTGCTGAAGCAGGGCATCTTTTTTCTTGGGCCATTAGTTAAATATTGTATTGGATGATTTAGCTTGGGGGGGGCGAATAATTTCACCATCACTTGCAGGAAGTGTGAATTCACATTTTCTCTAACATATTGAATGAGTAATTAATATGAAAATCCACCAAATTGTTAAAAATAATGCTGAAATTGAAGGCAATATGTTCCTGTCATGAAGCAGGCAGCCAGGGAAGTCAATCAGTCTTGGGGTTCTCGATTTATGGCCATTTTATGGCTTATTTTGTCTTGGGTTTTTTTTTTGCAGGATCTGACCTATTCTCTTTTTACAAGAAATAGTTGTTGTTAATAGAATAATAATTGGTAGATTAACAGTTTGAAAATCAGTTACTACATACATATCCTTGTGAATAAATAAATAATTTGAATTCTATGAATAATTTGGAACAAAGTATTAATTGTAGATTACATAATGCAGTATATATAGTGGTATAGTCTTTGTTTAGTGTTTCAATGCAAAGGGTTTATAAGTAGACTAGAAATTTTATTAAGGGATTTTATTAACTGCTTAAATGTGTCCAGCAAATTATTTAAAATAATCAAAGAACAATATATTGTATTGTTGAATAGATATTTTCCAAATAAAGTGACTGTGTATTTGTCTGTACAACTTTTCAGAGCCGGTCCAAGCCATTGTGGCAATCAGCCTCGCCCTCTTTCTTTCTACAGGCAGAGGATGAGGATGAAAAATGTGACTTACTAAGTAAGTTTGAATCCTCAGGGGCAAAATGTTTATAATCCATTATAGAAATATCTTCAATTGTGGCGGATTTCTCCACTTTTTTTGTGGATAGTAATAGATTGGATCAGTTTTGATATTTTCACAGTTTATAATTAAGAGATGATCCCTTCACTTTCAGAGTCATTGCATTAATATAGGAAAAGGAAAGAGATGCAACAGTTCAGGAGCCTCTACTTGAGCAGGACTGAGTCTGTTGCTGAAGGAAATGGAGAAAAAAACAGAAACTAGTTCTAAACTGGAAACACAATGAGCTTACATTTATTAGAAAAGGAGAACATAGGAGAAACTAAACGTAGGGAGGTCTAATTGAGTCAATGAATAAATGAAGTTATAGGAATGGGAAAAGGTGGTTAAAATTAAATTGGGAGAACAATGACTGAAAATGAGTTAAACTTCACAAACAATGCAAATCATGTTCATAATTAAACAGAGAAAATGGAGACAAATAATATGGTGAAAGGGTCCATGTGTCATCAGATTTTCTAAGACATGGCTACCAAAAGATTAATACTGAGAGTTATAGATTACAAGGCATAACTTAATTAAATGAAAAGAATGGAAAAGGAAGAGTAAAGTAGCTCCATAAGATATAGTATCATAGTGGGAGTTAAAAATACTCTAAATGGTGCTGACTTAATAAAATGGTTCAATATCAATAAGGGATAATAACTAAGCAAGATTGCACTAATATTATGAAAAGGAGGAACAACATGCAACTTTATTTGTAAAAACGTGTGTAAAACAGTGAATAATATTTATTATGAATTGGTTGTCTAGAATTGAATAAAGGGAGTGAGGAAATGGAGTTCCTGCAATGTGTGCAAAACTCCTACCTAAATCGCGAAACAAGCTCTGTGATTTTTTTTTTCTCTCTCTAGATCCTGAAATGAAAAATGCATCAAAGAAATGCTCATTATTTATGGAGTATATTAAGGCAATAGTTTTGTAATAAATTCCAGTAAACAATTGAAAATGGCATAAGTATGATAAATACCTTGGTAATAGTGTGGAGAAAGGTTGATTGCAGCAGGGAGGAGTACAGGCTAAAAGCTGGGAAATCAAGACTAACATCAGTATTGAGAAATGGTAGTGTGCATCAATGACATATATTTAAAATGTTGTTTAACAGAATTCAAAGAAAAAAACACTTGTTTAAAAAAGGAATAAACATTAATGACACACCACAGATGAGGAAGCACATTGAAAGGGAAATTAGTAAGAGGGACACAGTATCCATAAGAGAGAGAATGGGGAATCTAAAGAAAATAGGAAAGAAATCTAATGATTAGGAAGATACAGGTTTCCATGAAATTAACTTATTAAGGAGCAAAGTTTTAAAAACTTATCATAAAGCAAACATTAAAAAAACTCATGTGGTGATAATAACATTAAGGTGTGATGGCTATTTACTGTCTTTGGTCAGGACTTTTTCTTTTTTTGCCAAACCCAGCTTTCATAGAGCAGCTGCGAGCTTCTAAAGATCTTGTGTGTTTTTGACTAAGTTAAACTTCCAAGAGGCTGTCTTGAGTTCTTAACGTAAATGGAAAAGTATAAGACAAAGGGTCATGTTAATTGGCTTGTATCAAACTCGACAATGTTGGCTAAATTATTTAGTTCAAGAAAGCTTGCAGGCCAGATTGATATTATCACTTAGCATATCAAGTAGCTGTTCTGTTAATAGTTGGAAGATTTGTGTACTCGAGTCAGCTTCACAGCATTGATTGTGGGTACCTGGAAACTCTGTCTCCAGAAGCTTTTAGACCACTTGTGTTAAAAGGAATCTGAAAAACAATCACGTGTATGAAGTCACCCAAGTGGCAGAGAAACAGTATACATCTATCGAGCAGTCCAGGCTTTTTAGGAATGGTTAAGGAACATCAAGAAGAATGACAGAATCACTGGGGAAAACCAAAATCCATTCCTCTGCCTTCAGTTTTTGAGAGTAACTTGTGGGTATGTCATTTTAGCTTATAGGAATTGAACCTGTGCTTTGGAAATTATTTGTGTTCTAGAAATGGTTTGTATTTTACAAGTCTTCTGTAAGATAGAAATCCTCTGTGAGTTTTAGATATGTTTTAAGAATGTTTGGATTTAAATGTGTATCACTAAAAATAAATGAACCATTTTTAAAATATTTTGTTAGCTGCATGTGGCTCCTCTTTGTTAGGGAGGGGGAATCTACTGCTCAAATAGTGGATATTCACAAATAAATTCACCATGGAGGGTAACAGGGAAGTAAGCTAATCTTTTAAGATTGGGTGTATACAGTATAATCTCCCTTTAGTGAGGGTACCCATGGCTATCTACAGTATATCATGTAGGGATTAAAGGCCTTAGTTTGAGTTTAGAACCACAGTCAACAAACCAATACCATCATAAAGGGATAGAAAGTGTAAAATCCTAACAACAAACACAAAATGAGAGAAGTATCAACTGATTATTTTGCTTTAGTATTTCAGTGAGAAAGATTAGGTGGATATGAGTTGTAAATCAGATAAATCAGAATAAGGAGATGTATTGGCCAGGATTTTGCTGGATAGGTTATGGTCCATACTCATCAATGAGACATGCAATTCATCCACATAACCCCCTGTGTGTTGCTGAGAAAGAAAATCACCTGCTGGCCAAGGTTGAGATTGTGTCTGTTGCTTTCCGAACTGTGGTGTGTATTTTGCCTTTCCAAAGATGTGGTGGTCATAATTTTTGCTACACAACTTGGCGAGAACTGCAGGGAGCAGCGTCAATGACTACACAAAAACAATTCACTACTTGAGTATTCAGAAATTGCAATGTTGCTATCTGGTTCACTGGGTGCTGATCCCCACGCTCCCTTGAAAGTCAGAAGTCCA